>NW_027423725.1:5822500-6572500 GCF_013202065.1 Cotesia typhae
TTTAATTCTAGTTGGTCGAAGGTTTCAGGATCTTTACTTTCACCAACATCGGGCAAGTATTCTTCGTCCTCAGAACTGTTTTTGTCATAGACGGAATCAACTTGCATCGCGTCTTCGTTCTCATCCATCGGCTCAAGAGTAGTTTCTTCGACAACCAAAATTTTTTCTGGTTTTACAATTGATGAAACGTAGGGATATTGAATCTTATGTTTAGTTGTCGAAATAAAACCTGCGACGTCAGCCATACAAAAGTAGCAGTTCTTTTGATTTGTTGGTACAGAACATTTAATAGGCTTCAAAAACTTCGTTCTTTTGATTTCTCATCTGCTCTCAACGAATTAACATCGTGTGACACCGACCACAAATGGTATGAGGTACCCAGGTTGTTTGTTTTCAATTTATTTGAAAAAGGTAAAATATAAAGTTTAATAAAATACTATTATTTAAATTTTCAAACGTAAATTTGAACATAAAAAACTTTTCGAACGTAAATTAAAAAATGTTAACATACATGTATTTTAATTTGTTAAACACTGATGAGATACAAAGAAAAACCATTCATTCATATATATATATATATATATATATATATATATATATATATATATATATAAATTATTTAATAATACATACTTATTTTTACTTATCAAATAATACGTCCAAGCATGTGCTAGTTGTAAACAAACGTTATCTCCAGCGTCTTGGGCCATTACAATAGCTTCTTTCAAAGCAGTTTGTGCAACCGTCCTATTGAAATAAGAAATTACCTATTAATTTGAAGCCTATTACCTATTAAAGAAATGAACATACTTATGCTGGAATTGTGCATGTAACGCAGCCAAGTTTAATGCTGCATAACGAAATATTCGAGATACATCTTCAGATACTGTTCGATTTTCAAGAGGTGCCAATCTGTCGAAACAATGATAAAGGCTGTCCAGTGCTCCACAGTATTCATTTACTCGTAAGCAATTTAAATAACTTAAGTAATGCTAAAACAAACAGTTGTGTTGAGTCAGAAAAAAATGTATATAAACAATTAGATCACATATTTTCTTTCTAAAAAAAAGGATCCAAAAATTTTCCTCTGGTTTCAAAATGACTATTATTATTATCAACAAAGGTCTTGTACCTTTGATCGAAAATATTCCATAATCATGAATCTAAGGTTAAATAAGTAAGTATTTACAATTCTTTCGAATTTTTAAAATAATCCGAAAAATAGTTGATTTTCTAGTCTATTCCTAAAACTTTTAGTAAAAATATTTCTAATCAAAAGTTGTTAAGCTCTTTGAAATTGAGGATAGTTTTGTTTTGTACTTATTCAATTTCACTTATAGAACTTCAATACATTTTTGAGCACCTAACGAAAGTAGTTATTTAAGGTAGCTCACTCACGACATATAGTATGTGCCAATCGTTTTCTTCCACTCCCTAGTATTGCTGGTCGCATAAATTATCTCTTATTCGCTTTTGCTGATGGTACATTTATTTAACTAGCCAGTCTATTTATTTGTTTCCTTTATTAAGACCCAACAGCTCAACGCCATTAACAGAATCACTTTATACAGTGACCAAGTACAGAATAGCGACTAATATCTACAAATTATCCTAGCTTTATACAAACTGAAATATAATAACGTAGATAACAGTATTTTTATTGCCATACATTAGTCAATTACTTATAACCTATTGTACTTCAGAAATATTTGATAGAAAAGAACAACATAATATATTCATAATTAGTGATAACTATCGCTGCGTAGTGATACCAGTATGGATACACGAGAGTTCACCGCTAGCGGTTGATTATTTTCTAATAGGTTCATTAAGCAATCAGCGTTACACAATAGAAGATTGCAGATAGTTGTAAGTCTACACAATAGGGAAGCTTAGATCCATTTAGCTTTGACGATAGGTACTTTAAATAATTGCGACAATCTAGTGGTACCAGTAAGGACAACAAAGGCTAGATGGGCTAAGGATTGAGAGCAGTCAGTATAGTTCTTGCATACGTTCTTTAGTAAGAGAATTGAAGCACAGATTCAACGCTCCTCCAGGGTGAACACAATTGCATTCGTGTAAAGTGCATAATAATAGGTACCAGCTGACGGATATTAGTCAGTTTTATAAGATAGACATTTTAAGAATCTGCGCTGTAATTTTTCAAGGCTTAACACATATTTTTTTGTAGATAGGTGACTAAATTACTGACGCATATTCTAGTTTGGGACGAACAAGGGCATTGCGTAATGCTTTAACTGTATTTATATTTTTCATACCTTTAGTTACCCCTATAACAAAACCACGTGTTCTGAATGCATATAAAGTTATCGCTGTATAATGTTCAGTGAAAGTCAAACATGAATCAAAGGTTACTCCCCGATCCCTACATTTAGTAACACGCTCAAGTAAAATTCCATTAATCGTTGGTGGAAAATGAATTTCAGCACTGGATCGATTGAACGTGACGACTTTACACTTTGACTCATTGATATATAATTTATTCATCCTACACCATGTAGCTAAGCTTCAAGATTTATCTGCAGGTATTGGCAGTCAAACCAGGAAGGTATACAAAGATAACATTGGGCGTCGTCACCAAAGAGCTTAAAGTAGCATAATATAAAATCAGCTAGGGGATTGATAAAGATTAAAAACAGCAATGGTCTAAGATTGGAACCTTGTGAGACACCAGACGTAGATACATATGGTCTAGATCGGTAGCCGTTAAACACAACATGATTTACTCTGTTCATGAGATATGAAATTAGCAGGTCGATCAACCAAATAGATAGTCCAAGATCTCGAAGTCTATCTATCCAAAGTAGAATGTCCACTTTATCGAACGCCTTAGAAAAATCATATTTACTGATCATTTATAAAAAAAAAACTATACGTTCAGGATCTTCAAAATTTTTTTTTTGGGTTATTTCAAGTATATTATTCTAATAGATATCAGTATTTCGAAACGGTTGTAAAATTTTTTCAATACTACAACCGTAAAGGTTAGGTTCTCAGGATAAATTATTTCAATTTTTTTTCTTCACAACCTGTGTAGTAAATTTTCCAAGTAAATGTTTTATTGGTCAAATCAAAGGTAATTTCGTAAGTTTCAACAAATAATTTTCAGAAATAAGTTATCTCTTCTTATTTAAAATCTTCGCGGATGAACCCTAGTAGAAATGAAATCGAGTTTTTGGCTAGTGACTGACCAGTTCAACTAGACTTGTCAGTTACTGATTAGAATCGAGCGAATACTTGATTATTTTTACTAGAGAAGTGATCGAAAATCCATTTTTTTTACTATTTAGAAAATTTTAAATGGCTACCATTTATGAAGTAATCGACTAACTTTGCTCATCGTTGAATTCATTCGAGGGGACAATTTGATTGATGGGAAAAATAGAAGTGAATATTATAAAAGCTAATATTATTATTCAGTGCGTGAATTTTTCTTCGCGTTACTGTGCCATAATTAAAACTTATTACCATTACTCGTATATGAATTATTATTATTACTAGAAATTTGAATAGCGCGCTACACGCGCGCCTAAATTTTTTAACTAATAATGAATCGTGGCCCGATTTTTGCGAGTTTCGACCTTTGACTAACTTCAAGACTATCATGTATTTTAATTTAGAGAATTATTATTATTATTATTTTTTTTTTTCTATCACAGCAAGCGCATGGCGCATTTGTAATAAGAAATGTTTTGTCAAATTTAATGAATACTAGGAGTTCAAATTGCGCGCATACGCGCGCGCTCTAATCCTGAATCAATAATGATTCAGGGTCAATGTTTTCGAGTTATTTTGATACTAAACTAACTTCAATCAACCTTCAATTTTAATGTATAGAATTATTTTCTGTCATACGTATATGCATATGAACTACTGCTTGATCGCACATTCTTTGACAGATTAGAGCTGGCTATCGAAACAAACATTCCGTATCGATGAGTGATTACTCTAACACCAAGGTGGAACTGTGGATAAAGAGTGTGTGTATTTATTATGTCAACGCTATTTATGTCAAGAAATCTCAGTTTTCTTTAACTTCGCAAGTCTTAGTAAATAAGTCCAGCGAAATTGCTGCGTTACACCGAAAAGTCGAGTTTTAATAAAAGTAATTAACGATGGAATTGATAGTCGGATCTCACGGAAGATCTCAAACACGATTTGGCGAACAATCGCACTGTTGGTATCATTACAAACACGGCAATAACATTCGTTTCTACGACCCTGACTGCATGTGGCAGGGAAACTTCAACGGTAATCAAAAGACGTGACCTACGATTTTCTGCAAGCTTTACGGCGGTTGTTTATTGAAGATCGGACTACCAGCACGGAATATCTTATCGATTCTAGCTTAGATCTGTCTATCTACCTTCGAGGCTGGTTGAAATCAAATCTGACTCCAATTGGTTATCAATTGTATGTCGATTGGTGGATTGGATTCAGAATTTAATTCTGAGAAAATGGTATTCTTTAATTTATCTGCCATTAAAAATTTTA
This sequence comes from Cotesia typhae, assembly GCF_013202065.1. Taxonomy (NCBI): domain Eukaryota; kingdom Metazoa; phylum Arthropoda; class Insecta; order Hymenoptera; family Braconidae; genus Cotesia; species Cotesia typhae. The sequence continues at coordinate 5,827,019 of NW_027423725.1, forward strand.
TTTGTCATAAAAAAAAACGAAGATATAAAAAGAGTCTCCGTTTTGTATCTATAACTTGAGAAACATTAAAGATATCTAAAATTTGAAAAAAGATCCTAAAAGAAACGAAAATTTCAGTAAACGAAGTCTCAACTCCCGGAATTTTTTTTTTTTTTAAGAATTATTAGGGAAACCACAGAAAACCCCAGTCAGGTACAGTCGGCTTATGATTTTAATTTGACGTTGAAAGTTAAGGGGGATAGCCACTGTAAAATTTCGGAAAAAAAATTTTTTTTTTTTTTTCATTAAACTGAAGTTTATATATTCAAAATTATGTATTTCAAATTTTATAGAAAAATTCCGAATAGTTTTCGAGTTATAGTCATTTTTATAAGAGCGCGTCGATTGACCGTTTTACGCGCGGCGCTTCGACGAAAACGTCGCCTGCTCGCTCCGTCTTTGATTCGTACGGGTTGGCGATTGTTTTCCCTCACGATTGTCAACCGTTACAATTATTTGACTTTTAACGTATATTTTTTCTTATTGTTGAGATACTGTACCTCATAGTTTAGTTGTTTTGTATGAATACACACTCGTTCTTTAATTTATTGAGTTTCTTAGTGTACTCGTTATTGTTTACTTACTTATTTTTTTAAATCTTCTGATCTTTTTTTTTGTTTATTTAACAAAAAAATTTGTTAAATAATGGATCGTAAACAAAGTAAAGTTATTAAAAACGAAAGAAAACTGCCAAACGACAGGAAAAAAATTTAATCGACCGCTCAACAGATATGAAACTGAAAAAATACTGGCTCTCAACGACGTGATAGTGCTTCCAAGAGGAAATTATCACAAAAATCTGATTGTACAATTGATTCGAGTATTAGCTACAAAATTATAAATTTTTTTCGATATTTAATTTACTAAGTGGCTGTGTATCGTGTAAAAAGTGTGGTGGTGATGTTAACTTTACTGAGACAAGTATTCGAGGATTAGGTTTTAAACTAGTTGTGAATTGCAAAAATGTGATCCAGTTTTGATAAATTCATGTCCACTCATCAAGAATGCGTATGAAATTAATCGCCGTTTCATCTTTGCAATGCGGATAATTAGTATTGGGTTATCTGGAGCTGAAAGATTTTGTGCTTTCATGGATTTACCACGACCAATGTTCCATAGCTTTTACGATCGTCTGGTCACACAAATCAGAAATGCAGCTAGAAACTGTTGTGATTTAGTGTTGAAAAAGCTGCTAAAGAAGAAATCCAAGAAACCTGCAAGCATTTAAAATCCAATGACATTCCTGGAATTTCTGTCTCCGGTGACGGTAGTTGGAAGAAAAGAGGGTTTAAATCTTCATTTGGTATATCTTCTCTAATTGGTTACTTCACTGGCAAAATCGTAGATGTAAGTATGAAATCCAGTTATTGTAAGATGTGTGCGCTAATGAGCTCAAAAAAGGAACAGCTGAATACGATCAATTTATGCAAGACCATGCTCTAGACTGTCCAATAAACCATGAAAATTCTTCTGGACAAATGGAGGTAGATGGAATAAAAGAGATGTTTATGCGATCAGAGTTATTACATAACGTTAAGTATGTAAACTATATAGGTGATGGTGACACTAAAACGTATAAAAATATTTGTGATGCTAAACCGTATGGGGACATGGTGAAGATAAAAAAAAAGGAATGTATTAATCACGTGCAAAAACATCTCTTTTATTCCATCTACCTCCATTTGTCCAGAAGAATTTTCATGGTTTATTGGACAGTCTAGAGCATGGTCTTGCATAAATTGATCGTATTCAGCTGTTCCTTTTTTGAGCTCATTAGCGCACACATCTTACAATAACTGGATTTCATACTTACATCTACGATTTTGCCAGTGAAGTAACCAATTAGAGAAGATATACCAAATGAAGATTTAAACCCTCTTTTCTTCCAACTACCGTCACCGGAGACAGAAATTCCAGGAATGTCATTGGATTTTAAATGCTTGCAGGTTTCTTGGATTTCTTCTTTAGCAGCTTTTTCAACACTAAATCACAACAGTTTCTAGCTGCATTTCTGATTTGTGTGACCAGACGATCGTAAAAGCTATGGAACATTGGTCGTGGTAAATCCATGAAAGCACAAAATCTTTCAGCTCCAGATAACCCAATACCAATTATCCGCATTGCAAAGATGAAACGGCGATTAATTTCATACGCATTCTTGATGAGTGGACATGAATTTATCAAAACTGGATCACATTTTTGCAATTCACAACTAGTTTAAAACCTAATCCTCGAATACTTGTCTCAGTAAAGTTTACATCACCACCACACTTTTTACACGATACACAGCCACTTAGTAAATTAAATATCGAAAAAAAATTTATAATTTTGTAGCTAATACTCGAATCGATTGTACAATCAGATTTTTGTGATAATTTCCTCTTGGAAGCACTATCACGTCGTTGAGAGCCAGTATTTTTTTCAGTTTCATATCTGTTGAGCGGTCGATTAAATTTTTTCCTGTCGTTTGGCAGTTTTCTTTCGTTTTTAATAACTTTACTTTGTTTACGATCCATTATTTAACAAATTTTTTTGTTAAATAAACAAAAAAAAAGATCAGAAGATTTAAAAAAATAAGTAAGTAAACAATAACGAGTACACTAAGAAACTCAATAAATTAAAGAACGAGTGTGTATTCATACAAAACAACTAAACTATGAGGTACAGTATCTCAACAATAAGAAAAAATATACGTTAAAAGTCAAATAATTGTAACGGTTGACAATCGTGAGGGAAAACAATCGCCAACCCGTACGAATCAAAGACGGAGCGAGCAGGCGACGTTTTCGTCGAAGCGCCGCGCGTAAAACGGTCAATCGACGCGCTCTTATAAAAATGACTATAACTCGAAAACTATTCGGAATTTTTCTATAAAATTTGAAATACATAATTTTGAGTATATAAACTTCAGTTTAATGAAAAAAAAAAAAAAATTTTTTTTCCGAAATTTTACAGTGGCTATCCCCCTTAACGCCTATCTCTTCAATATGGAGGTGCACCGCATGCTGACGTGCAAATACTGCCCGGACCAAATCGACGACGCCGAACACACTTTCTTCGAGTATTTACGGTGGAAGGACTATATAGAGATAGCGTCAAAGAAATTATAGGCACCACGCTCTCTCCCGGGAAGCCCTACATGCTCCAAAAAGAAGATAACTGGTCAACTGTCGCAGCCTACGCAGAGCGCCTTTCAAAAGAAAAAACTGCAGACAGAGACCAGTAACCAGGAGTAGGCATCGTGAGACGCAACATGGACTGGATTGAAATAATGTTGACGCGATTCCGATCGAGTTTTCCTCATAACATCTATAAGGAAAGGAGAAAGAAGGATGTTTAGTCGGTATTGACTTATGAGTCTGTCATACCCAGGCCAACGTCTAGTCCTGGTATACGTAAATGAATTTGACCTCCTCTAAAATAAAAAAAAATAAATAAATAAATAAACACACATACGCGCGTACGCGCACGCAAGCACAGCCGGACATCTGGACGGGAATAGTCAGAATGGCACCCTGGGACCTCAAAACGTGGAGATCCCATGAAAATTCGACTTTCGAAAATTGGACCAAAATCAATAACTTCCCTTTTTTCGAAAATTTTCGATTTTCTTAGCGGGAAGTTAAAAAAAAAATTTTTACACTGTCCGATTTGGCATGAAAAGCCCCAATTATTAATTTGTCAGTAGACTGTAATTTTACATTATTAAGATAACAGTTTATATGTGTTGACTAAACGAAATCTTAGTGATGTTCATTCATTACGTTCTCTGTAGGGATTGTACAAATACATTATTCGAAAGAATGAAATTGTTACCAAAGTATTTCCACCCTGTCGGAACTTCAAAACAGGGTACTCCCGTTTGTTTTGCAACTTGATCTATTGCTGAACTTGTTGGCATAGATCGTGCATATCCCTTTATTCCAGTTTTTTGGAAATATGGAATAATTTTCAAATGAGATGCTAAAACCGCTAAAGAATCTGATGGTGTTACAAAAATTGCATTTTTTCCGATAATCTGAAAAAAAATTTTAATAGAGTTAATTTATTAAAGGCTCAACATTATATGCAATGCCATTATATACTTTATAATCTTACCATATTTCTATCACCGTCGCCATCAAACGCTGCTCCCATATCATAAGTTCCATTTTTAACAGTATTTACCATATCTGCAGCATACGTCAAGTTTGGATCAGGATGAAGACCGCCAAAATCTTCTAGGGGAGTTGAATGAACGATGCAATCTTTATTCACTCTCAGTTCAACTTCGAAAATACGATTGGCATACGGTCCAGTAACTGCATAATATTATTTTTTTTTGTTATGTACAAAACATTTTTTTAAATTTCAGTTCGTCAATTGTAATAACTAACATTGAACACTTTTTTTGTGTTCTTTCGTTCACGATATCTCTTGAACGAATTAACCAATTTTGACCGGACTGGTGGCAATCGACGTGGTTTTTTGAGGTTAAGAGCTGATTAGTTTTTGGAGTTAAACTATCAAGCCGTTTAAAAATTATTCCAAAAAAACCACATTTGAAAACAATTTTTTTTTCAGTTTTTTGAAGATTTCTCAAAATCTATCGATCTGAATCGGTCCAAATAGTTTACAAAATATGTTTGGTCAAGACCTTTCGAATGACACCAACCGCGATAAAATCGGTCGAGCCGTTCGAAACACACACACACACGATCGGTAGATTCGTTCGAGAGATATCGAGAACAAAAGAAAACCGAAAAAATTGTTTTTTCGGAGTTACTCTGAAATTCCTAGTTTGATCGATTCAAACTGAAAGATTTGTTATAAGACTGAAAAAACTGCCTTGAATACCGCCAGCCGCGTGAAAATCGGTTGATTTATTCAAAAGTTATTGCGATTTGAAAATTCAAAAAATCGTGTTCTATGAAACTTCTATCAGACTTTCAAGCTCGAAGAGCTCAAAAGCATAGAAAAGCTATTTCTTTGAGCTCGGAAAGCTTAAAATAACACACAAATTGTATTTTGAGCTTGAAGAGCTCAAAAACATCATTAATGCAATTTTAAGCGCCTAGGTATGGATTTAGCAGAAAGTTGCAGGGATGGCCTTCAGGGTTAACCGTTATCCTAATTTTTTTATTAACAAATAAGTTAAACTTTTCAAAATCGATTAGCCCGAAACGATGTTTTAAAATTTTAATATTAACAATTATTTTTACAATGAAAATTTAATTGATGCCTCGATAAAAAAAAGGAAGGTTTTTTTAATGGTTACATGCGTTATTTATCAAAAGATCCTGTAATAGAGTAAAAATAAAATATACACAGAGAAAAAAAAATCGTTAGAATAAGGATACGCATCATTATTCTGACTATACGCTGTATAGTCATTTTTTTTAGATACGCTGTATAGACAATTCAACTATACAGCAGATCATAAAAATGACGATCCGTATCATTATTTTGGCGTTACATTGAGTTAATTCAACTATACAGATCCTCACGTTAACAAAACAGTTGCCTGTTTTGACGAGACTACATATATTTATGAAAGCTATTCTCTGTATGCTTAAGTCAAACAAATGAATCCTTAAATCATAAATCCGGATCGCTCCTTTAAGGAAACGTTATTTAAGGATACGTTGGATAGTCATTTTAACAATATTTTTTTTCCGTGTACGGTTTTGTAGAATTTGTATTCGATTATTTATTAATTTTGTCTATTTCATATTTATTACAAAAAATTGTTTTATTGTAATATCAAAAATTTGGAAAACGGTTGACCATAAAGGTCATAACTTTAGAAGAAATCAACCGATTTTTACACAATAGCAATCGATGTAGTTTTTCATGTCCTTTGAAATAATCGACAACAAAAGTTTTTTAGATAAAAAATTTCAGAGTAATTCCAAAAAAACACTTTTTTTGGTTTTGTTTCCTTTACGATATCTCTCGAACGAATCTACCGATTTTGACCGGATTAGTGGCGATCGAAGTGGTTTTTTAAAGTTAAGAGCTGAATAGTTTTTGGAGTTTGATATAGCTGTTTAAAAGTTATTTAAAAAAAAACCACTTTTGAAAAAAAATGTTTTCACAGTTTTTTTGAGATTTCTCGAAATCTATCAGTGCGAATCGGTACAAATTGTATTCAAAATCTAAGTTTGGCCATACCCTTTCAAATGGCACCAGCCACGATAAGATCGCTCATACTGTTCATAAGTTATAAGCGGTTAACACACACACACACACACACACACACACACACACACACACACACACACACACACACACACACACACACACACACACACACACACACACACACACACACACACACACACACACACACAGACACACACAGACACACACACACACATGCATAGTGACACCCTCGCGGGGATAGTCAGGTAAGCTTCCTGTGACCTTAGAACGTCGAGATCTGATGAGTATTTGACTTTTGCAAAACGGAGTGAAACTAAGAACTTTCTGATTTTTGAAAATCTTCAATTTTTTTAGCGGGAAGTTAATAATATTAATTAAAAATAAAATTCGGAGTATTGCAGGAGTTCTCTCGGAGTATCTACGAAGTTTTGCTGATGTTTTTACGGAGTATCCACGGAGTTTTATTGGTATTTTTTTCCAACAAGTAATTAAGAGAATAAAAAGTAATGAAGAAATAATTAATGTACATTGTTTTTTAATCTTCTCTGAAATCATATTAATAATATTTAAAAAAAATAAACATTTAAATAAAATAAAAAAAAAAAATACTGGTCTCTGTGGGATTCGAACGTGATCCTTTATGATTGGAAGTCCGGCACGTTAGTAACTAACCCAAATCGAATTTATAATTTCATAGCTTTTTCGTCTTATTTAAATTAAGTTGATATAATCACTGGAAAAATGGTCATCCTATCGCAATACTATAAACTCGAAATTTGTACTATACAACATGTCAAGAAAAATTATAAGTATAATGCTTATACATGTTAGTATAGCTTGTAACTTTCTTCTCAACGTTTGATCAATTATTTTTTAATTTCTATTACATATAACTAAGAATTGAAATAAATTAGTCATTTTTTTCAATAAAAACTCTCCGAAAATATTATAGAAAACTCCGCTAGAATACTGGTAATTCTCCGTGTATACTCCGCGAATACTTGACTGAAATTTCATCAGAAAAACTTCCCGAAAACACCGACAAAACTCCAATGAAACCCTGCGATAACACCAAAAAAATTCCGCGAATACTCCACTAGAACACTGGTGATACTCCGTGCATACTCCACGAAAACTCCACCAATACTCCGCGAAAACTCCACCAATACTCCATGAATTCTCAGCAGATACTCCGTGAGAACACCGACAATATTCCGTGAATACTCTATTAAAACACTTGCAATACTCCAAGAAAAACCCGACAGAACGCCGTTAAAATCTTGTGTCGTGACTGCACACAATACTCCGCGTTACCTCCGCTAAAACACCGCCTAAACTCTGCCAGTATCCCGAGAAAACTCTATGACGGAGTATACTATGCAGAAACTCCGTGTTTCTTCCGAGTTTTCACCAGGTCATCAATACCATTAGGGTATCAGAGATAAGATAAAGTAACTTATATTGATATTTATGAAAAATCAAAAGTTGAATGAGATAATAGAAAAACACTTACCCCCATTGAGACAGTCAACTAATATTCTAAATTGGTTGCTTCCAGATTCGCCGCAAAGGAGCTTCTTTATGGTTGGGAAATCAAAAATTTCTTTCATCAATGTAACATAGTCATCAACTGAATCTATAACATCTATGACACAAGTTTGAGTATCAATCTGAACATGATGACTTTGGATTTTTCCAATATCTACATGAATGCCGGTAACAATGTTGTATGATTTCAAACTTTTTGTGAATGCAAAGATTCTTTCAGTGACATTATCAGGTGCTGGTCCACCATTTGCGCAGTTCAATTTGATCCCAAAATCAGCATTTGGACCACCAGGATTATGAGAAGCTGTGAGCACAATTCCTCCAATTGCTTTGTATTTTCGAATAATTGTAGATACAGCTGGGGTAGAAAAAATCCCATCTTTACCAATAATTAAATGTTTGATCTAAAGAAAAAATGTTAGTTACTGACTAATTTAAACTTTACAAAAATTTTTATAATTATTACTGGTTATAAGTTACATCGAATAATCTGATAACTCTAACGGCAGGTATATCTATATATATGAAATATTTCATGTAAGTAAAAGAGAGAAAGAAATATAACTTATAACCAGGTTATACGGTATGTTAACCTCCTATAATTTTTGAACGGTTTGACCGATTTCATCGTTGTTGGTGCCATTCAAAAGGGCTCAGCCAAACTTAGATTTTGAATACAATTTGGACTGATTCGGACGGTAGATTTTGAAAAATCTCAAAAAAACCACAAAAATTTTTTTTTTTAAATGTAGTTTTTGTGAAATAACTTTTGAACGGTTCTGCCGATCGATTCCAAAAACTAATCAGCTCTTAACCTTAAAAAACAACGTCGATCGCCGTCAGTCCGGTCGAAATCAGTTGATTCGTTCGTGAGTTATCGTGCAGGAAAGAAAACCAAAAAAGTGTTTTTTCGGAACTACTCTGAATTTTTTTGTTTGATCAATTCAAACTTAAAAGTTTTTCATGAGGCTTCAAAAATTGCGTCGAATACCGCAAACCGCGTGAAAATCGGTTCATTCATTCAAAAGTTATTGCAGTTTAAAAATTCAAAAAATAGTGTTATATAGAATTTCTATCAGGCTTTTGCGCCCGAAGAGCTTAAAAGCATAGGAAAGCTGTCTGAGCTCGGAGAGCTCAAAATAACACATTAATTGTGTAACAGTTTTACCTGTTCAGGTTAGCCCCTAATCAATTTTATAAATAACTAAACAAAACTAACAACAATAAAAATTATCAGGGCGCCACCAGGATTATTTATCACGGTTCCTGGAACCGGTCCAGAGCTGAGAAAACTTATCTTAGGGTAGAGAGAGTGGAGGAAGGTGCTGTTAAATAATAAAAACTTAATTAACAAGGTTGATCAACATTTATTAACAACAAGAATTTAACAAACTTAACAAGTTTAAGCGCTCACTCACACACTTATAATCTAGCGAAGCGGAGAACAACTGCGAAATAAACGATATTTACAAACGAACCTTCCAATGACGATACGATGACTAGACGGGCTTTTTTGAACGAACGGTCTCCCACACCTACGTAAAACTAATGGGCTTTTTTGAACGAACGGTCTCCCACACCTGGCCTAAACTAACTTAAAACTATAAGTCCACCGGACTAACAACGAACTAACTACACACTTAAACTAAGTCCACCGGACTACCGAACTTAACACTATTAACACTCTCTATCACGCATAACCCGTTCAATTCTTCACACACATAACCCACACTTCGCTTAATTGATTTTTGTATAATTTTAAATTAAAAAAAGGATTTTAATTTAATTACAATATTCTTAGTTTAAATTATTCAATCATTAGTAATTAATAAAACGACAAACAATATTCAATTTACAACCAATTCTCAATTCCAATTGTTAATTTTAATTCCGTTAAAATTTTAGATGGATTAAAATTCCTCAGTAACTTATTGTCATGGTCTTAAGAATATAACAATACTTATTTAGAACGAAAGGTCTTAATATCTTGAATTAACTTTGGATAATTAAATTAATCACGTAAGAATTTTTACAATCACATTCAAAATTATTAATACCAAATTATTAATTAATTCTAACTAAATTTTTCGTGATAATTGTGACTTAATTGACTGATTCATTAGACTTAATGTCCACGCCGATAATTATCAATTCAGTAATTTTAATTTAACTATTTCACGGACTTAATCCCCAAATTTACTAAATTCACACGTGACAAAAAATAATTTTTATAATATAACATTATCAATGAATAATTCCCAATATAATCTTCTTAATAATTTTTCCGATTGGTATTGTTTTTCAATAATAAATTCTTAATAAGATATTCTTAATAATTAATTCTCAATAAAATAATCTTAATAATTGTCTACTCGTTTGTCAGTTATAAAAATTCGACACGAGTCGAAATAGTCAATTTTACTTGCTAGAACATTCGCCAGTCGAGTCTTGATTGACCTTGGGTATTGGAATTTATGCGACACAAAAACTGACGCTTGACCAAAATTCCACGAATAAAAATTTGTCTATTTTTCTCAATGACAAAAGTTAATCAATTTTACTCAGTTAATTATTGAAAAATTAATTTAATGAATTTTCTTAGATGTTAGTTAATTGATTGAAAACTTTTAGATATTAAAACTTTCCCGCAAGGTCGATTGAGTGATCCTCGGGTATAAACCCCCATGAAAATCACTAAATCCAAAACTAGCAAATGTTTCACTATTAATCTATTGAATTAAATTTTCGTCGATTAACGATCCAATTGATAAATAATTAGGAGAAGTAACTGGGCATTGGATAAACCGCGGTCCACTTCCTTCCCACAGAGCAATAATTGACACCTTGACGAACAAAACGATGATCTAACTCACTCGTTGAGGATGAAGTCCTAGTTGTAGTTGGCTTCCTTCGTCTCGTCAGTACTCTCGGGAACGGTCCTTTTTGATTTCCGTGGCACTCAGTCTGGCGGTCACACTACTTCTCCCTTTTCCACTGCACGGCTCACCTATTTTAACCCAAACTCACCCCCTCCAATTCTCCCTTTAGGCCCGTAGATCGAGACGCGCCAGTGCTATGTCGAATAATTATCGATATCCGGTGACTTATCGATTAAGGGTAATTTTACCCTGTTACAATTGCATTTTTGAGCTCGAAGAGCTCAAAAATATCATAAGTGCAATTTTAAGCGCCTAGGTATGGAATAAGCGGGAAATTGCAGGGATGGCCTTCAGGGTCAACCGTTTTCCTAATTTTTTTTTTATATTTTTTTAGCTCGGCATTCGCACCTCATATAAATAAATTCATAGTATATTCTAGAAGAGGATTCGACGCTCTACAAAAAAGGTCTCTTACACTTTTATCATAGAGATAGCTGCTCTAAAGATATTCAAACGTTAGCTTCAAAATGTACAAAATTTCAACTATTCAGTTATTAAACTGATACGAATTTATTTTCATCCGAGACGGACGTACAGGGGTTTTTACGTGCAGACGACACTTAATCTGTAACTAATACGCGTACGCGCCAGTATCTATTGGGCTGTATAGAACTTTATACAGTCGAGGACAATGTCACGCATACGTCACCAATCTCTATACAGCCGAATAGCTTACTATACGTTATAACTGTCATTTTAAAAAGCGCACCTACGACTAACTTTAAGATTTTCATAGTTATTTATGTACATTCGGCGAGCTACGCGCAAATACAGTCAAGGTGATATTTTCAGCAGGGATAATATATAGTCCATTGAAAAGTTACATTTGGGGTTGCATTTGTTAGAGGACGTAATTTTATTTTTTTGATGTGTAGGGGGGGGGTCAATGTAAAGCTAAAATCAAGTTTGTGGGGTCGCCACTCTTGTCCCATGGCTGACATCTTGAAAATAGGGGTTGAAATGGTTTTTACGATATATATTTTAAACTATTTATTTGATAAAAAAAGTTTGTTAACATTTTTTGTTGCAAATTAAATTCTCTACAACTTTGGCCTAGTAACTTTTTGTCGTAGAACTATAAATAAAAAAGTTATAAGCGAAAATATTCAAAAATTCGACAAAAAAATTTCTATTTTTCGGAATAACTTTTTTTTTTATCATTTTTCGAAAAAATTAAATCAGACCATTTTTGTAGATCGTTTCTTAAGGAACAACTTTTATGAGCAACATTTTTTCATTAAGGCAATAGCTAAGGTTTTACAGCGCACCGAAGTGAGTAATATTTTTCAGTACTTTAAACTATACCTATATTATACAATGTTTTTCAATGATTCGTACCGGTCAAGAATTTTCCGGAAAATGGAAACATTAAAATTTGGGCAACTCTAAGTAAAGAAATCACTAAATAAAAAATTTGGATAAATAATATATTGGAAATAATAAAAAAAATTATTTGTAAAAAAAAAAGATGATTTAAAATTTCGATAATAAAAGAGGTAGTAATGTAAAAATTCAATTACCAAAAAAAATAGAATTATTTCAAAAAAGATAAGCATAAAATTAGAAAATTTAAAAACAAGATATCCGTGAAATTAGACAAACCATAAAACAAACACCTAAAATGACAGAGATTTAAAAAAATGGAAAATAATAAATTTAAGCAAGTCAATAAAAAGACAATTGAAAAATTTAGAAATTTAGAAAAATAGACAGTTCTAGTTATTTGTAAACTTAATAAAATGGACATCTCTAAACATAGATAAGTATAAATTTAGATATCTTTACTTTTGGACATCTCTAAATATTTACAAATATAAATTCTTACAATTTATAACAATGATGATTAAAAATGTAGTAATCATACGAAATAAGCGCTAAGAAATTTAAAATACAAAAGATATCTAAAAATTAATTAATTTTCTTGTAACTGCTGCTCCCGGAAGCTTACAGTTATTTTTGATCGATTGTCTTTTAATTATAAAAACACACCAAGATTTTGATTTTAATCGAGGTAAAAAATTTTTTTTACTTCCAGGAACTACCAACAGCTTCTGTGACCGCTGCTCCAGGAAGTTGTAAAGTTATTTTTGACTAATTGTCCTGTAAAATGTATACCTAGATTAAAAGCAAAATTTCTGTAGGTTTTTAAAATTAAAGGACAATCGATTAAAAATAACTGCACAACTTTATGGAGCAGCGTTTACAGGATCTGTTGGCAGTTCCGGGTGCTTGAAAATATTTTTTACCAAAATTAAAAGCAAAACCTTGGTGTGTTTTTAAAATTAAAAGACAATCGATCAAAAATAACTTTACAACTTCCTGGAGCAGCGGTCATAGGAAAATTAATTAATTTTTAGTTATCTTTTGTATTTTAAATTTCTTAGCGCTTATTTTGTATGATTACTACATTTTTAATCGTCTTTGTTCTAAGTTGTAAGAATTTATATTTGTAAATATTAAGAGATGTCTAAAATCAATGATATCTAATTTTACTGGTCTATGTTTAGAGATGTCTTTAGTGATTTCTTAACTTAAAGTTGCCCAAATTTTAATGTTTCTATTTTCCGTGAGTTTCTTGATCTGTACAAATCATTGAAAAGTATTGTACGTGTGTACCAATAATGTGTCATCAGTTATTGTTTTTTTTTTTTTTATTTTGTTATTATAATTTTTTTAATTATAAATTAATAATATTGCAAAATTTATAATTAAAAAAATTATAATAACAAAATAAAAAAAAAAAGAACAATAACTAATGACACATTATTAGTACACACGTATAATATAGGTATAGTTAAGAATACTGAAAAATAGTACTCACTACGGAGCGCTGTAAAACCTTAGCTATTGCCTTAACGAAAAAATGTTCCTTATAAAAGCTGTTCCTCAAGAAACGATCTACAAAAATGGTCTGATTTAATTTGTTCGAAAAATGATAAAAAAAAAGTTATTCCGAAAAATAGAAATTTTTTTGTCGAATTTTTGAATATTTTCGCTTATAACTTTTTTATTTATAGTTCTACGACAAAAAGTTACAAGGCCAAAGTTGTAGAGAATTTAATTTGCAACAAAAAATGTTAACAAACTTTTTTTTATCAAATAAATAGTTTAAAAGATATATCGTAAAAACCATTTTAACCCCTATTTTCAAGATGGCGGCCGTGGGACAAGGGTGGCGACCCCACAAACTTGGTTTTAGCTTTACATTGACCCCCCCTACACAACAAAAAAATAAAATTGCGTCCTCTAAAAAATGCAAGGTTAGGCCTAAAAAATGTAACATTTCAATGGACTAATAAGGCTGAGACCTGATAGGGCCAAGGCTTTATATCCCTTCTGTAAATAATTATCATCTCGACCGTATTTGTGGCGGGCTTGCCCATGGTGCTTAAAAAATTTTTCGACCTATGGTGTCCCTTGAGGAAAAATTTCTCTGAAATAACTGTAAAAAAATTTTAATAAGTACGAATAATAGTTCATAAAGTTTTTTGTTTTCTTAAAAAGTCCGAAAAAGTCTTATTAAATCAGAAAAACTCTTTATTCGACTTAGAAAGTCAGGTTTTTACCAAGATTTCGGACTCTGCCAGAAGAGTTATTCAGAGTTATTAAAACTTCTTGTAGGAATCCTTGTGGAAATAATTCTCTGAAAAATCTCTTAAAAAGTCAAATTTCCCCAGCAAGTTGGGACTTTCCTAAAGGGTTATTAAAGATTTGATAAGACTTATTCAGTTTTCCAATAAAAAGAAGAGAAAGTTTCGTTTCAAAAAATTTACTGGTCAGAATTGGAGAAAATTGAAAATTAAACTATTGAAAGAATTAATGCATGTTTTGTAAAGAAATTTTTTTTCGAATAATATTTTCATCACAAAAATATTTCGATAAACATATAATCGCTCATAGTTGAGCATGTCAAAACATCAACAGCAAATAAAGTGCATTTGCTGGTAAAGACAGATACTACTCAGAGAGTAAATCAAATCAATATTTAATTTGGACTATAACATATATAACTTAACTTTCTAGGTAGGAAAGAATTTTTTAACTATACTCCATCTATAAGAAACTGAAAATACTTCTTTTTTCAGTCAACTTTTTTCAGCAAGCTTTTTTCATTTATTTATAAATGATGTCATTTGTCAAAAAATTTTCTGAAAAAAAATTAGTATCGGCATTATTTAAAAAGCTAGAAGTTACGAAAATTTGAAAAACATCGAAAAAAAAAATTACTTTTTATAAACAAATGCGCATAACAATAGATTAGCAATAATTAAAATTTTTGATAACAACTCATTTAAAAGATCGTTTAATCTTTTATATATTGACTAGAATGTTTATTTTCGTATCTCTAATAGTTTAAGAATTATATGTGATTTTTAGTAGACAGATGAAGCAGCAGCTGCAACAACTTTTGTAGCACGTATTTTTGAAAAGAACAATAAAACGACATACAGTAGAATCCCGATTATCCGGATCAATTAAAACCAGGGGTATTCCGTATAATCGAAAATCCGGATAACCGATTTCAAAGTAAATCAAATAATATTTAAGTTTTAATAATTTTTTATTATGTAATGGGTTTTGCTTAGATAATAGGATATATAAAAAACGAGCTATAACAATTGATATTATTATTTCCAACCAAAATTTTATATTACATAATACCTATGTAATTTAAAATTTTGGTTGGAAATAACTTGTTATAGATTTTTGCCGTAATGAATCACATCTTTTTCTCGCAGCCAAGTCCCTGATGCGCTTCAGTTGTAACAACTGTATGGGATCCGATTCGTCCTGTCTTTCAAACCACTTAAAAGCAGCATCTAGAGCATCAAAAGCTTCTGCGTGAGATGGTACTTGACATACATCCCCAGTTTCAGTCTCTTCTTCATCTTCTCTCTCCCCTTGTGGAAATAATTCTCTGAAAAAACTCTTGAAAAGTCTTTATAACTCTGAATAAGACTTTTCGAAAGTCTTCACATCCCTAACTAAGTAAAGGAAAGACTTAATAAGTCTTCAAAACTCTGCAATACTCTTCAAAAGTCAAATTTTCCCTGCAATTTCGGAATTTCTCAAAGAGTTATTAAGACTTGATAAGACTTGTTCAGTTTTACAGGAAAAGAAGAAAATATTTCTTTTAAAAAAAATTGCTTATCAGAATTAAATAAAACTATAAAAAAGAATTAATGCATGTTTTAAAAAAATTTTTTTTAAATAATATTTTCATCACGAAAATACTTTGATGGGCATCGAATCACTCATAGTTGAGCAAGTCAAAACATCAACAGCAAATGAAGTGCACTTGATGTTGGAAACAGATACTACTCAAAGAGTAAATCCAATCGGTATTTAATTTGGACTATCAAATATTAAAGTCAACTTTCTAGGTAGGAAAGAATTTTCTATCCACACGCTATCTGCTGGAATTAATTGATACCTAACATATTTTAGTTTACGAATTTACAGTTAGAATCTTTGAGTGTTCTTAGTTTCTAATAGGTGGCATGTGGTTAGAAAATTCTTTCCTACCTAGAAAGTTGACTTTAATATTTGATAGTCCAAATTAAATACCGATTGGATTTACTCTTTGAGTAGTATCATAATATTCTCTTCGTCGCACCCTTCACCAATGCTAAGAATTTTCATTGCTTTGGTTATTTGTTTAAAATCGTCGTGTGGTTTAATTGAAGAATCAGATAGAGTTAATTTTAATAATTTATTCCATGCCCTTTTTAATGTTTGCAATTCCACAGAATTCCACGCTTCTACCAGCATATAACAACAATCTTTTAAATTAATTTCTTCAAAAAACTTTAACAACGTTTCTATTTCACTGTCGTCTGCTGATAAAAGACGACGCAGTAGCTGCTTTCTGTATAAACATTTTAAAGTTTCAATGACACTTTGGTCCATAGGTTGCAATATCGATGTTACGTTAGGGGGCAAAAACTTAACCGTGAACTTCCCATTTTCTCGATTTAGTGTTTCAGCGGAAGGGTGCGTTGGCGCATTATCTAATAACAACAATACATCGCCGTCTTTTCCCACGTCCTTTTGAAATTTCTTTACCTCAGGAATAAACGTATTTTCATACCAAGTAAGAAAAATATCTGTGTTCATCCACGCTTTTTGTTGGTTAGCGTAAATTAAGGGTATTTTAACATTCTTGAAGCAGCGCGGATTTTTTGATTTACCAATAAGTAGCAGTGGCAGTCGATGTGTTCCTTTAGCGTTTGCGCAAACCATAACTGTAACTCTGTCCTTACTCACTTTGTGCCCCGGTGCAGCATTTTCACGTCGCGATGCTAATGATCTGCTTGGTAGAGCTTTCCAATTAAGACCTGTTTCGTCCGCATTGTATACAAAATCTAAATCGTATTTTTTTTCATCTAAAAATTTCTTTTAACTCGTCTACAAAAGAGTCGGCTGATGCAACGTTAGCAGACAGTTTTTCTCCTTGAATCTCCAGTTCTCGAATTCCATGTCTGGATTTGAATCTTGCTAACCATCCACAGCTCGCCTTGAAAGAAGTATCACCACCAAGTTTTTGATTAAAATCCAATGCTTTTTCGCATAACAGAGGTCCAGATATGGGCTGACCGCATGCTCTCTTTTGTAAGAACCAAGTAAAAACTGCATTCTCCAGAATTTCATTTTGAGATTTTTTTCATGACTTTACGTTGCGAACTTCCATCTTCTTGCTCAAGCGCGCAAGTGAATTTCATTATGGAATCAGAATTCTTTTTAATGTCTGATATCGTAGAAGTTCCGACACCATATATTTGTGCCAACTTACTGCCGGATTCACCATTTTTTATACTCTCAATTATCTTCATTTTGTCTTTAAGAGACAACACTACTCTTTTTCGCTTGGACATTTTAAATTTGCAACACAAAACGTAAACAAAAATAAAAGACAACCTTTCAGTTGAACGCTATCAAAGAGAATGAAACAATAACAAACACTATCCCGCAAACAAATGAGAGTGGGAGTACACCGTCGGAGGCGGGAATAAACTTGTCGTAACATGTCTCGTTGTGCCGTCAAAACATTTTTAAATTAATAATTAGAGCCGAGACGAATGAGTCCGGATAATCGGATGTTCGGATAATCGATGTTCGGATAATCGGGATTCTACTGTATTTATAACTTTTGCAATTTTTTATGTGTTGATAAACGCTTTTAGAACATTTTTCTAGGCGTCATTCCGGATCAAATGAGCTATCGCACATAATTTTAAGAGCAGTATCTCTATTTTAGACCATTTTGAACTTGTCGACTAGACAAGCTTGCGGAAAAAAGTTGACTGAAAAAAGAAGTATTTTCAGTTTCTCATAGATGGCGTATGGTTAGAAAATTCTTTCCTACCTAGAAAGTTAAAAGTTATATATGTTATAGTCTAAATTAAATATATTGATTTGATTTACTCTCTGAGTAGTAGGGTGGGTCAAAAAAATCGAATAATTTATTTTTGACTTTATACTCTGAAAAATAGGTTCGTAGACACCTAAAAAGAATTCTCTCCAAGTATAAGCTCTTAATTATAACGGGAAGGTCCTCCGCTTTGCGGGTTTCTATTTTTTTCGAATAATCAGATAAAAAAATTTATATCTCGCTTCCAACTGCTTGGAAAAATATTCCGTGGCATAGATTTTGTGAGAAATTTACTGCTCTACAAAAATGGTCTCTTATGATTTTTTGATTAAGTGAAGCCGTTACGAGATATTCATCGTCAAACATTAACGAATATCAATATTTCCAGTTTTTGATCAATAATTCGATAAATTTTAATTTAAACTATGAGTTTCAGGAAAATTTACATAAATTTGAGTTTCGATCGATAAAGAAATGTTATAAACAATTTTTTTAATATTGTTTTCAGTCTTGAGCTTGTTTGATTGCATTAAAACAAGAAATTAGAGCATTTTTTTGACATATAGCCAATGATTAGTTTAATTTGAAGTGAATGACATATTTCTTTGTCAAATTTAATATGAAAAGTATTGAATCAAGTGAGAAACAACCAGTATTTAACTTTTTATAGATAAATTTTTTATTGAATTATCAATTGCAATATAATTGTCTATATTTTTAACATAACAGTACGCTATTACTATAAATAATTTCTTTTATTACAATTTGGGAATGTTTTTGATGTTCTTTGACAACTTGCAATAAGTACTGGAATTGTTCTTCATTTTTGTCAAGCATTGATTATATTCACTGACTAATGCAACAGCTCGCTCTGCTGAATCATTGACAACTTTTAGTTGTTGAAAGTATTCTTTATTTTCGAGATAACTCTCATTAGTAGGCCATAATTCAACATCGACATCAAGAAAGTCATACGGTAGATCGAAGATTTTGAAAAGATTTAATGACTTTTTAGACACAAAGTCACTCAGAGTTCTCTGCGCCAATGAATTCAAATCTTTTTAGCAATTACAAATCTTTTAGCTTTAGAATCTGTACCTTCACGAGTATTAACAGCTTCAACAATACTTTTTTTTTCCTTCTAATGGAACGCCATCGTCAAACAGTGATAAAATGGCAAGTTCATCGCTCAAATACCATAAGTGCGAAATCATTTTTTCACACGTAGCTGAAGAAATCAAAGGATTGATATGTTTGTACTCAATAAATTTTTCATAAACTGCAAGTCATGATAAGCAGCAGTTGTTGCAGAAGTTGATGAAAACCAAGCTTTTAAATACAATGTGACTATAAAAATACAGAAATGACGAAGACCATGCAATTCTTTCTGAGAGAGTTTGAATTCATCTCTGAATAGATACATTTTCAAACTATAAATGGCCTTAGCCATCCATCTAGCATGATGAACAGTACCAGGACGTTTGAAAGAAATCTTTTCTTGAGGCATTTCTCCAAGGAAAATCAATGATAATTCCAATAATTCTTTATCTAACTTATTATAACATTTCTTTATCGATCGAAACTCAAATTTATGTAAATTTTCCTGAAACTCATAGTTTAAATTAAAATTTATCGAATTATTGATCAAAAACTGGAAATATTGATATTCGTTAATGTTTGACGATGAATATCTCGTAACGGCTTCACTTAATCAAAAAATCATAAGAGACCATTTTTGTAGAGCAGTAAATTTCCTACAAAATCATGAGTTCCGCAATCCGAAATAATTTTTTTCATCGACTTATAAAATTCATAATAAAAACGAATATTTTCCTTAAAATAGCCAAACTTCAACTATGAATATCTTTTAATCGGTTGAGTTTTTGAAAAAGTCATAAGAGACCTTTTTTGTAAAGCATTCAATTTCTCACAAAATCTATGCCATGGAATATTTTTCCAAGCAGTTGGAAGCGAGATATAAATTTTTTTATCTGATTATTCGAAAAAAATAGAAACCCGCAAAGCGGAGGACCTTCCCGTTATAATTAAGAGCTTATACTTGGAGAGAATTCTTTTTAGGTGTCTACGAACCTATTTTTCAGAGTATAAAATCAAAAATAAATTATTCGATTTTTTTGACCCACCCTACTGAGTAGTATCTGTCTTTACCAGCAAATGCACTTTATTTGCTGTTGATGTTTTGACATGCTCAACTATGAGCGATTATATGTTTATCGAAATATTTTTGTGATGAAAATATTATTCGAAAAAAAAATTCTTTACAAAACATGCATTAATTCTTTCAATAGTTTAATTTTCAATTTTCTCCAATTCTGACCAGTAAATTTTTGAAACGAAACTTTCTCTTCTTTTTATTGGAAAACTGAATAAGTCTTATCAAATCTTTAATAACCCCTTTAGGAAAGTCCCAACTTGCTGGGGAAATTTGACTTTTAAGAGATTTTTCAGAGAATTATTTCCACAAGGATTCCTACAAGAAGTTTTAATAACTCTGAATAACTCTTCTGGCAGAGTCCGAAATCTTGGTAAAAACCTGACTTTCTAAGTCGAATAAAGAGTTTTTCTGATTTAATAAGACTTTTTCGGACTTTTTAAGAAAACAAAAAACTTTATGAACTATTATTCGTACTTATTAAAATTTTTTTACAGTTATTTCAGAGAAATTTTTCCTCAAGGGGTACGTATGCGGGTTTTTAGGTGCAGGGGATACTTAATTCATGAATAAATAGCGTACGACGACATATACTTACTGCTCCATAAACTTAGTAACTGAGTGATTCGCAGATTTCTGAGCCTTGAGATTAAAAACAGTGAGAAATTTCAGGAATAAGTTTTAAGATTAGTTATTTAAAAATTTTATTATATATTTTTTGAAAGCAGTCACAGAGAAATGTTGGTTTTTTGTTTTTGTAAGTTTTTTAAGATCCGTTTTGAGAAGTTACCTTATAACCATTACCCTTGAACCTGATCAACTATAATTAAGAGAGTAGTTAAGGGTACAGAGTTTTTCTGTACCCTTGATTAAACGTCTACTAAAAATTTCAAATACTAGAATGTAATTTGCGCGGATTTCATGAATATATCAGAAGGATTTCATGCTTGTGATATATTCGACCAATCACATCACGAATAAATTGATGTCACATACATTTTATCTCAATTTTATTATAGGATGGCATGGAATAAAGATCGAAAATAAATCAAATTTAGACTCGTTAAATTAAACATATTTGATTAATGTATCTGATTCGATTTGAACAGATAAAACTAGGTCTATGTAAATGTTTACTTCATACTTAAATTTTAACTAAATTAATTTAATATGATTTGATCTACTTTAACAAATAGCATCGAATTTCATGTCTCAAGCACGAACGAGCGAAGTCTATAAGCTCTGCTAGCACCTAAAAAACTAAATCTTAGATTTTTTAATTTTCATACTAAAGTATTCGGGATACTTTATTGTATTATATTTATGTTTTTATTGTATGCCATTAGTGAATGTATTTTCAGATATTTTTTTTCTAATTACATTTTGAGAAATTTCTTAAATTGCCATAGGTAAAGTATAATGTTTTCACGACACAGTTATTCGTGTGTTTTGTTTCGGAAATTTTATTATATTTGATTCCAAAAAATATTGCAGACGTAATTAAAAAAATAAAATTGCTAAAGTTATATTTAGTCTTAAAATTAAGTTTAAATCTGAAGTTTCTAACAAAAAACCTTTTTTGATATTTCTCAAATTAAATTATATATTCATTGTCCGTTTTGCAAGATTATAAACTTGACAAGGAGCTTAAAATATATAAAAAGTATAATCTATAAAAGCCAATAAAAATTTTCTTCTCAATTTATGAGAATAACGACATTTTAGATGGTTTTAACTCTTCAGGACATGGGCTATGAGATTTTTTCTCACGCAACAACATTTAACATAATG
Organism: Cotesia typhae; assembly: GCF_013202065.1. Lineage (NCBI taxonomy): Eukaryota > Metazoa > Arthropoda > Insecta > Hymenoptera > Braconidae > Cotesia > Cotesia typhae. Next base: position 5,849,025 of record NW_027423725.1, read on the forward strand.
AATATCGCTGCAGTGCAAGTGAGATACTAAAAAACATCCATGTCCTGACGGGTTAATTCAGATAAATTATATTTAAATGGAAAAAATCTTTCGACAAAAAACTAAAAAACTTCATTTGTTATAAAATATTATCACCAAACGGTAAATTATCATTTATCTTTGACCCCCCGAGGGTCAAGCCGTAATAGATTAATGATAAGAAAATTTGGCCAATGTGTTGTTTAAAAAAGTCGAATTTAATTTGGCAGAATTTAAACTACTTACACCATTAGCAACGGCAATTTGTATTATTATTTGTACTGCTTCTTTACAATAGTAACGTCCATCTCCTCCTACTACGAGAGTTCCATTTAACTGGTCTTCTTTAAAAACTTCTAATATGGATTGAATAAAATTTTCAGTGTAGTGTTCTTGCTGGAAAACTTTTACAGGTTTTCGAAGTCCCGAAGTACCTGGTTTTTGATCATTATATACTTTAGTCTGTAATGTCGTCGTATGCATTATTATTTTCAGTCTCAGCGAAATTTAAAAATGAATAAACGTTATTTTAATAATTGTATTTGATGATTATATTCAATTACATATATTTTTGGAATTATAGTTATAAGGAATTAGAAATTGTCAAAAATACACGACGGACCCGATATTTAACAACATTTATAAAATCTACAAAGGTTATATAATAATATTATTTAAAGTAAATGAAGGCGTGATTCACTTCAGCAACTTATAGACGGACTAAAGAACTACAAAACTGAGATAGAAAAAGATTATCATTTAAAAACTCAGCTGTTTTCAAAATTTTTTCAGAAGTAGATTATGCGCTCTTAGGGATTGCGGCAAACTCTGAAGCTTAATAATTTTCTTAAGGCTGAGCACAATATTCCATGTATTTTCAGTATTTTTTTTTCTAATTACGCCTTAAATAAATTTGACAATTAGATAAAAAGAAGTTTTCAATCGAAAGAATATAAGAAGACTATTAAACATTACAGAATATTTATATTATTTCATTTGAAATTTTTCCTAAAAGTAGTTGGAAAAATAAAAAATCTGAAAAAGATATTTATTCCCTCGCAGTGTTCGTGGCCTCTAAGTTACAAGTTGATAGTATAGAACGTAGACAGAGACATCTCTTCTTAACTTTGTCAGTATAGAACGTAGACAGAGACATCTCTTCTTTATTCTTGTAAAAAATTTATACAACACATCCTAGACCCAACGAGGATACTTCAGACATTTAAAATGTTAACTTTTAACATGCACTTTTTTTTGTAAGAGTGCGGTTTTTTTCATTGATTTTCCATTAAATTTAATTCTTTTACATTTTCTATGTTTTTAGCCGCTAAAGAATGAGAAAGATACCTAAAAAAAAAAAAGTATAATCTTTCTTATAATATTTTTATTACTTTTCCGACTTAGATTATCAAAAGTGTTCCGTAATTGACTCAGACATGTGCATATACAAGTATAATTGATTAATAATGTACTTATCTCACGTATAATTAATTAATAATGTGCTTATCTCTACGTACAGTGCTCGCCGTGCATATCGGAATAAAGTTCTTAAAACTCTCACCTCGAGACCAGAGGGCCAATCTTTTGTCATTTCAAAAAAATCAGGAAAACGGTTGATCCTTTTCGCTTTGTACAAGTTCAAAATAATCGAAAAATGATCTATTTCAAAGTTTCGAGTTCTTCAAGGTTTAAAACACTCTCTGAGCTCAAAAATCTAGTGGTTGTTGAAGACATAATTTTTTCAAAATTTTTAATTGCGATATTTTCTGATCAAGTCAATCGTTTTTTTATGGAGATTAAACTGCGTTCGATGCAGTTTTTCGAGAACAAAAAGATTTTTTATTACCTACCAAACGACGTAAAATTTTGAAAAAACTTAAAAAAATTCTTTTTGGTTTTTATTTTTTGAATATCTTTGAAATGGCTCGATGACACACACACACACAGTTAGGCGAGCAGCCGGAAATAGTCAGAACAGCTTCCTAGGTCCTCAAAACGCGGAGATCTGATGAAAACTCGCATTACCAAAATCGGATCGAAATCTATAACTTTTGAAAAACCAATAACTTCCCGATTTTTGGAAAATCATTGATTTTCATGGCGAAAGTTAAAAATTTTTTATCGAACGATTGAGAAGAGACAGTGACACAATTATCATTTTTAATTTCAACGAATCTTATTTTGATATTCTAGTAAATTATTTTAATACTCTAATTTAATAATACTGAAGTTAGCGGTAAGCTGTCAATTTTAAAAATTTTTTTAACGAATCAATTACAATAAAAAAATGCTTCTAAAAATGTTCACTTGTAATGTTTATCAATTTTCACATGTAAAACTTTTTAATTGAATTTTTTCTTTTTTTAATAATTTAATTGTTAAAAAATTCTAAAAAAATTTCTAATGTCTTTCACCGTCAGTGTTATTAAATTTAGCGGTTAGCCGACGAGTAGTGCTATCTGGATGCGACTGAAAGCATTAAGAGAGAAAAACAAATGGGACTATTTCAAATTCGGGTAACATCGATTTATCCGAAAACCTAGTTTCTTTCAGTCTAAAAACGTATCAGGGACAGATTGTTCCCTCTACAATTTTGAAGCAAATACTATTCAATACAGTCATACTTAGTACAGATGATATTTTGAGGCAGGCAGATTTTAAGTTAGTTAAATTTGTATACAGTTCAATTTTAATACACACGACTGCTGAATCTATACAACAATACTACCAACAAAGTTTATATTTTAGCAACTTAATACCAAAAACTATTTGAATTGACATATTATTCTGCCACATAATAATTACTCCTTATCTGGATTATTGCTCTATCATTTTATATCTGTCATTATAAATTACCAGTCAATATTATTTTAGAAATATTATATTTCTTGTTTCAATTGGAGCGTATATATTTCAAGTTACTCTGTTTATGAACGACTCAGACTTTACATTTGTATGAATTTCATCTAGGGACATATTGATACACGACTATTTCAAGCCAACTATGAAATGTTGCCAACATATTTCATTACGGTGCATTTTTAGTACACACATATTTCTTTCGGTCATGAGTTCGCAGCACCACGAGTATAGCTCGAGTATACTTTGTAACATATTACAGAACTGATATCGACTGTAGAAATTTTATTTTTTTTGTTGGTAAGATAGGTTTATAATGGTAACTCCTGTAGCAGTTTTACATGTAAAACTGCTACAGGAGTTACCATTATAAACCTATCTTACCAACAAAAAAAATAAAATTTCTACAGTCGATATCAGTTCTGTAATATGTTACAAAGTATACTCGAGCTATACTCGTGGTGCTGCGAACTCATGACCGAAAGAAATATGTGTGTACTAAAAATGCACCGTAATGAAATATGTTGGCAACATTTCATAGTTGGCTTTGAAATAGTCGTGTATCAATATGTCCCTAGATGAAATTCATACAAATGTAAAGTCTGAGTCGTTCATAAACAGAGTAACTTTGAAATATATACGCTCCAATTGAAACAAGAAATATAATATTTCTAAAATAATATTGACTGGTAATTTATAATGACAGATATAAAATGATAGAGCAATAATCCAGATAAGGAGTAATTATTATGTGGCAGAATAATATGTCAATTCAAATAGTTTTTGGTATTAAGTTGCTAAAATATAAACTTTGTTGGTAGTATTGTTGTATAGATTCAGCAGTCGTGTGTATTAAAATTGAACTGTATACAAATTTAACTAACTTAAAATCTGCCTGCCTCAAAATATCATCTGTACTAAGTATGACTGTATTGAATAGTATTTGCTTCAAAATTGTAGAGGGAACAATCTGTCCCTGATACGTTTTTAGACTGAAAGAAACTAGGTTTTCGGATAAATCGATGTTACCCTCAAATTCTGTTATTCCTACGGTTTGTCTATTTGAGAACTTAGTTTTAGGGCGAAATGAAAACATTACCCAGAAGAATCGAAACGTATCGATAGAGCGACATATCGATTACAAGTCGAACACTATTATTTTAATGTTGACAACCAACATGGCGGTATGTCGTCAGTGCTGTGCTGTGTCGTGGTAAGTTTAATAAAGTTTCATTTATCGTAAAGATTGCAAGCTTTATATCTATAGATAAAAAATAGTATACAAGTTCTGATAGAATTATTTATGCTGTACATGATTAGCAATAAATTTCTTCTTAAAAATATTTATACAGAATATAGTCGTTTTTTTTTTTCTTAGGATACACACCAAGTATCGTAATGACTGTCGAATGAAAGTAAAATATTCATTATTTTAATATTTTTAAATTAAAAAAATAACAAAAGTGACGACTTGCAATCTATTCACATTGCTGCAATTTTTGAAAAAGTTGAAAGTAAGTCATCGATATTGACATGGTTCTTATGATTTTTTAAAATCATAAAAATTTATGGAAAAATAAATAAAATGATAGCAAATGAACGTTTTTCAAAAAACGGAAATTTCAATATTATTCGATCACTTTCGAAGTATAAGTTACCATATACATAATTGTAAAAATTAATTTCAAGTATGACTTCGTCCTTGCCAGTAAACTTTATTATTATTTATTGATTTAGATCTTGCAATCACCAATTATTAATTTTCAATATTTGAATCAATGACATAATTAATATTTTTTTCCTTTTTTACAGCTTGTGTAACTATTAGATTAGGACAATTTTCAATCTCGATGCTAAATTTAATAAACGTAACTTTTAAAGAAAAATAATATATAACACAGTCACACTCAGCACGCATTGAAGACATCTGATGGTTAACCTGTCAACATCTATTTATTTTTATTAGTTAATGTTTTGGTTTTATCGTATTTATGTGAAAGTTATTACCTTAAAAGTGTGGAAAGTTAGTACATACATTGTTTATTACTCATCAAATATAATTAATGACAAAGCGGTTATGAACTAAAAATAAAATTGTTTATATCTTTTTGCTATAAATTCTGTATAAAAATACATTACGAAGTTTAATGAATAGCAGTAACACAAATTAACACCATCGAACTTGATTTTATTAATCAAACTGATAATATGAGACGTTTTTTCCAAAGAGTATTAATTTTGTTTTTATAAAAATATAACATTTTTGGTGTTATGTTTTTCATGAAAAGGAAGAAAAAAGTTGAATTTTCAAAAGTGGCTACAAAATAATAACAATAACATTAATAATATTGATAATAACATTGATAATAATCAATAATACTAATATTAATAATAACAAAATAAAAAAATAATAATAATATAGTACTTGAAAGCGATGACTAGTATTAATTAAAGAATTACATAATTCAAATGATGGATTAAAAAGTAAATATAACTTTCATCTGTTTGCCCTCGAAGTTCATCTTGTAAAATCCTGGCCATCAAAATATGAGTTGATATTCGAGATTATGATTGCATTTGGTGAAAGAAAGTTTCATTTTGTAACACTGTTATAGCTTAACAATTATTCAATTTATATAAATATTAATTAATAATAGATGAAATAAAATAAAAAGAACTAATAATTAATGTAAGGTACCAAGAACCATTCTGTGATATGTATGTAAACACTTAAATATTCAAAGACTAAAGATTTTCTTTGTATACCTTTTTTTTTTTTTTTTTTTTTTTTTTTTAATTGAGCGCGTCAGTGAGATAACAATTACTTGTTTCAATATATAAATATGTTAATGTAATGAAACTAAGGAAACAGTAAAATACTTTATTTGGACTGAATTTACTAATGAATAGAAGTAACAATAAAATAAAAAATAATTATCATTCATCTTTTTGAAACTTCAAGTCTGTACACAAAGAAAAAAGTGTCGTGAAAATGTCTAATAATCCTCAGTGGAAAACATTTCATCCACCAATTATTAATTCAGATCCTGCAATACTTGATTATAAATCAATATCAATTTCTGCTAAAAGTATTATCAGTGGATCACAACAATCAACAACTAATGACTATCATGATGGTTCAAACTACTGCAATGATCATAACTTTATGGAATCACCAGACGAATGCGGAAAAAATTCATCATCATACGGCACTTGCTCGAGTGATGTTATCACATCACGTACTAATGCTAGTCGATTCTATAATCGTACTTTGTCTGGAATGGATGTTGGTATTACCTATGCGACTGAGTCTACTACGAATAATTCTATTTATCAAGATCAATCTGGTCCTCGAGAAGCTGGAATAATTGAAAAATTATTGGTAAGTTAATTTTAAATACGATTCGATCATTTTGTTGAAAAAACTATTATACTTGATCTCATTTCATTTTTAGCATTCGTATGGATTCATTCAATGTTGTGAACGACAAGCAAGACTATTTTTTCACTTTAGTCAGTTTAGTGGTACAATAGAACATCTTAAAATTGGTGATCCGGTGGAATTTGAAATGACTTATGACCGGAGAACTGGCAAACCAATCGCTAGTACTGTCAATAAAATTGCTCCTGAAGTTGTAAGATTAATTTTTATCTTATTTATTTCTTATTAGAATATTAAATAATTTTATCTTAAGTTCTATCTTAAGTCAAGTATAGGAAATAAAATGAAATTTTGAAAATGATATTTCTTAAGCTTGAAAGCTTTCAGCTTAACTATTGACCCAAAATCATGGGAATGATTGATTAATTATTAGATTTAAAAAGTAGTAATTCTAGAGTTCATCAAGAAAAATTGTGGATAATTTAGATATTTATTCAATTTAATACTTACAGAAAACAATATGCCTTCTTATACTTAGTCTAGTCGAGAAGTTAATTTCCTACGAAAAATAGTTCTCCGTCTCTTAAAAATACGGTTGATGGCTCAAACGATCCGGAATGGCGTCTAGAAATGAGAGTTTTTTCGATTTTTTCTGAAAAAGAAAATTACAATTGTTATTAACAAAAATCCGTTAAAAAAGTTAGCCGTCCGGCTTTTGGCAAAATCTCAAAAAGTATAAGTGATGGCTCAAATATTAAAAAAGATTCTGAAAAAGCAGAAAATTTTGGTGAAAAAGTTCTCGACTGCCGAAATTGTAGCTCCAATATTTATAATTTTAATTAAACGCTCATACTGTATGAAAACGACTTGAAGGTAAAAAAACTGTATCTGCAATAGTTTTCCAAAGTTACAGCAATTTGTTTGTTGACAAATCGAATCAGTGGTTGGACTTCGTCGCACTTCAAAATCTAAATGTTTCTTAAAAAATAGAAAAAAATTTTTTTTCACATTGTTGCAGGTTGCTGTTTTTGTAATTTTCTTATGTTCTAGAAGAAAATGAAAATGAAAAAAAAAAAAAAAAAGAAATGGTTTATACCAAATTGTTAACTAATTAAATTGTTGACAAAAAAATTTTTTTTTGCCGTTATATTAAGAAATGAAAATTATGATTAAAAAAAAAAACGATTCCTTAATCATTTATTTAAACAATCAAAATATCAAAAAAAAAAGATTATAAAAAATAAGATATTGTTTTTAAAAGAACTTGTTTTAAAATCATTATTTTCTCACGCTAACAATATGGTGAAAAAAATTTTTTTTAAATATTTAATTAATCCGTTTGTTTATAAAAAATTTATAAACAGATTGCATAAAAAAATTCGAAAAGTAATCATATAATGCCTTCTTTAAGTTTTTAGATAGATAGATAGCTTTTTATTTGTATCACTAAAATAGTGTTTTACAAAGTTTTTATATACATTTTATACATTTCTTCCTTTCATTTTATTTTCTTATTCTATATATATTTTTCCAATTCTTATCTCTATTTTTACTTTCATTTTTCCCTCGTCTTACTTACTTATTTCATTCCCTTAATTTTTTCTTTCTTACATATTTTTATACATTAACCTTGAATTTTGCTTATTTCTCTTATCTCTTTTATACATTTATGGTTACAAATCTTATTAAAAAATATATATTATTTTATGTTAATTTTACAATATTTATTGCTATTTGCTTTACACCATATTATTAATTTTCACTTTCTTTTTATTTACCTTCACTTTCTCTCATTCTCTTTCATTCTATCTTTTTATAATATTTTCTATTTCTTTCAGCACTTTACATACATTCTTGTTTATTTGACCCTTTGATATTTCTATTATTTTTTTCTTTCACTTTACTCTCACTTTCATTTATTTCCCACAGATCGCTTAATATCGCCTTATTTTCGTCCCCTAATTTATTTATTATTTCTTTGCAAGTTAGGATATGTACTATGTTTTCTTCTTTTTCATTACATATTCTACACTTCCAGTCTTTTATTCCTTTTTTACCCGCTCTCGTGAAGTTTCCACATCTCCATCTTGCCCACACTTCTTTTTCGTTACTTTTTATTCCTTTTTCCTCCCAATAATTGTTTGTTTCGTTATCTTCTATTATCTCTTTGTATATTTCACTGAATTTTGACTTTTCTATTTTTTCTAGTTCTTTTTTTTTTATCTGCTCTTTTAATTCTTCTAGTCCTTTCTTTATTTCTGTTTCTATTTCTTCTGTGTCTTCTCTGTTGAATATCTTTTTATCACATTTTCGCAATTCATTTTCTTCGCTAGTTCTTCCGTTTTTTTTTCCCCATCTTGTCGGTTTTTTATTTAATATTCCTCGCATTTCTTCTCTTAAGCATATTCTCGGCCATCTTTCTTCTTCCATTCTTGTTATTTCTATTATATATCGCCAAAATCTTTCTCTTATTACCATTTCTATTCTGTCACTTTTAATTTCCTGATTTACTATGCAACTCGGAGTATTTCTGCCTACTCCTATTGCCATTCTGTTCAATTTGTTCTGTATTATTTCTACTTCTTTTGTTTTCATTTCCCCATGTTTCTACTCCATATACACATCCTGATCTCACTAGGGTGTTGTATAAATATATTCTGTCTCTTATGTTGTTTCTTTCCGTTCTTTTTATTAGTCCCCATGTTGCATTCGCTATTTTATTTGCTTTGTTTTTCATATCTTTCAAGTGTTCACTTGAACTATTCTTTGTGGTGAATTTGTATCCCAGATATTTGAAGCTGTTTATTACTTCCAATTTTTCTCCTTTGTACTTCCATTCTTTTTCTATTTTTCTTCCCCCATTTCTAAATATCATTATCTTTGTCTTCTTCGCGTTCACTTTTAGTTTGTTTTTATCTGTGTATTTTTCTATTTCTCTTATCATTTCTTTTAGTCCTTCTGGAGTATCAGCCACAGCTGCTCCATCATCAGCGTACTTGATCATAAAGATTTTTTTTTCTTCCTATTACTGTTCCTCCTATGTTTTTTTTTCTCAATTTTTTTCTTCCATGTCATCTATAAATATATTGAACAAGACTGCACTTAACGCACAGCCTTGTCTTACACCTTGATTTACTTCGAATTCTTCTGATTTTGCTCCATTCACTATTACTTCATTCATTGTCTTTTCGTATATTCTTTCTATCATCTTATACATTTTTCCTTTTATTCCAATTTTCCATAGTTTTTCTAATAATAATTTTCTGTCTACAGTGTCAAATGCTTTTTCCAAGTCAATAAAGCACACATATAGTTTTTTTCTTTCTTCTATTTTTTTATTTATAATTGCGTTTAACGTGAATATATGATCTCTTGCCCCTCTTTTTTTTTCTGAACCCTGCTTGGCTTTCCCTTATTTTTCCTTCTCTGTCTGTCCAACACATTATTCTTTCTGCCATCATTGTAGTTAATAATTTGTATCCTATGTCTAGCAGTGATATTCCTCTGTAATTTCCTGTGTCTTTCTCATCTCCACTTTTATATATCGGTATTATTCTTGCCTTATCCCATCCCTCCTGTAGTCTGGTTTCTCTCCACATTTTGTTTATTATTTTTCTTAATTCTTCCACCATTTCTCTTGTCATGTTCTTTATAAATTCTGATGTTATCCCGTCCTCTCCTGGAGCTTTATTGTTGCCTAGTCTTCTTATTGCATTATTTATTTCTATTCTTCCGAACTCTTCATCCATTCTCCCGTCTTCGCTTTCTTCTTCTTGCGTACTTCTGTTTTCATTTTCTTTTTCCATTTGTTCTTCACACTTCTTTCCATTTAGTATTTTCGTGAAGTGGTTTACCCATTTTTCCCCACTTATTTTTTCCCCCCTGTTTTTGTTCTTTTTCTTTTCTCTAAATCTGTTTATTGCTTCCCACCATTTTGCCATGTCTCTCGTTTTGTCTATTTCTTTTTTTCTTTCCTCCCACCAATCTTCTTTTGCTTTTTTTATTTCATCTCCATACTCTCTTTTTGCTTTTGCCAGGTTCTTCTTGTTTTCTTTGTTCTCTAAATTTCTCATCATTTCTTTTAGTGCTCTCCAAACTTCTTCCCTTTTTTTTTTGCAGTTTTCATTGAACCATTCTTTTTTTTGTCTTTTCCATCCTTTTCCTTTCTTGTTTTTTATGTACATTTTTGTTTTTTTTGCTGCCTCTTTTATTATTTCTTTGATATCACTCCATTCAAATTCATTATTATCTTCTTTTTTTTCTCTCCATAATTCATATGCTATTTCACTATAATCTTGTGCTTTTTCTTTTTTCCATTTTAGTTTGTCTTCTTCTAATTTTATTAGTCCTTCTGTCTCTTCTTTTTTTTCTTTCTCTTTTTTTTCTTCATTCTTTTCTGTTCTTTTTAGTTCTAGTTCTATTGGTAAGTGGTCCGATTCAATTCTTCTTAATATTCTGAAGTTTTCTACTCCATCTTCTCCTCCCCTGTCTATCGCTAACCCCAGATCTAATACTGAGCATTGGTTCTCGTCTTTGCCTCCTATAAACGTTACTTCTCCTTCTTTATCGCCTTTTTTAGTGCCGTTTATTATTTTTATTCCAACTTCTTTCGCACATTTTTATCAGTTTTTTTCCTTCTGCATTTACTTTCTTGTCCTTTGATTTTCTAACTCTGTTCTCATCACATCCCTCTATCTTATACTCTCCGATTCTTGCATTTAAATCCCCTATTATTATTATTTTTTCCAGTTTGTATATGTTTTCATTGACTATTTTTTTTTTTTTTTTTTTCACTTTCTTTCTTGTTTATTAGTTTAAATCCATGCTCCCATTCTTCTGTATTCCACTCTTCTTTGATTTCTTCTTTTATTCCTAGTAAGTGTCCCCCACTTGCTCTTCCTCTTTTACTATCTTCCTTCCTTGTTGCACTATTTCATTTTCCTGCTTAACTTATTCATTATCTTTTCTTTTTCTTTTTCTTCCCCCCATGTTTCCAGTAGCGACACTATTTCATACTTTTCTATAAACTCATTTATTTCGCCGATGTCTTTATTTCCTGCTATGTTCCAGCTTATGATTTTGCATCTATTTGTTTTTTCCTCTCTCTGATCTTTTTTTTTTTTTTTTTTTTTCCCTGTCTATTTCATTTTTCTTCTTTTTTTTTTCTGTTCTTCAGTTCTGTTGTTTTTTTCTATTTTTGTTTTCTTCATTTTTTGAGTTTTTTTTGTATTTTTCTTTTTTTTGAATTTTTTTTGTATTTTTCATTTTTCGTATTTTCTTCTCTTTCACTCTGTGTATCTAAGTTTTTTCTTTCCATGTTTTTTTCCTTTTCTTCTTCTTTTTTTTCTTTACCTTTTCTACGTCATTCATTTCTCTCATTTCTCTTCCAATCGTCTACTAAACCTCTTCTTTCGTCCCAGAAGCTCCAGTGGTAATCCACACATATTCTCATATATGTTGCTTTTGCCGATTTTCCATTTCCATTTTCTCTTCTTTCCAAATCTCTCAAGTACTTTTGCACCTCTTTTATTCTTTCCGTTACGTCGTTTTCTATGTATATACTGGTTCCTATTAGCTTTGCTTTATTCTTCATTAGTTCATCTTTTTCTTCAATGCTTCTCATTTTTACTGCCATTATTCCAACGTTGCTGTAGGTTATCATTCCGTCTTCTATTTTTTGTCTTGTTTTTTGTTCTATCGTTTTTCTCGCCTCTCTGTTGTTAATGCAGTTGTGTTTTATATATATCCTATCTTTTCTCCTTTCCCTTTGTTTCATTTCTTCTCTGTATTCTTCCTCTGTTAGTTTTTTTGGCTCTTTTATTTCTTTTTCGCCATTTTCTTCCTTTCCGTCGATCTTCTTTGCTTTGGCTCCTTTCTCATCGTTTGTCCTGTCTCGGTTTTCTGTTTCTCCTTTTTGTCGGTAATCTTCTCTATTTATTCTTTTTTCACTTCCTTTTCCGTTATTTTTTCTTATTTCTACCACTCCTCTTGACACTTCCTCCGACATGTAGTCTTCGTTTCTGTATTTACTTTTCTCTTTTATTATTTCCTCTTGTTCTTTTATCACTCTTTTTAGTCTTCTTTGCTCCTTTTCTATGCCTTCTAGTATATCGTCATGTCTGTAGCTTCTTTGTAATAGTTCTTCCTTTTCTGTTTCCCATTTCCTTTTCTCTTCCCTCAGGGTTTGTCTTACATTTCTTTCTCTGTCTTTATTATCCTCGCATTGTCTGCATTTTAACTGTCTTAAGTTATTTTCTTCTCTTATTTTCATTTCCAGTTCTTTTATTATCTCTTCTCTTTCTTTTTTATTTTCTTCGGCTATTCTTTCCATTTTTTCTTTTATTATCTTTACAAGTTCTCTTTCTCTTTTTTTGAATTCTGTCTTTAATTCTTTTATTATGATGTTTGTTATTATTTCTATCTCATTTTCTGATCTTGTCGCCCTCTCTTCCGGGTATGTTACTGTTTTATTTTCTTTACCTGTCTTTTCCTCCGCCGGTATTTCTTTTGACCCATTTTCTTCTTTACCCTCCTCTCCCGTTGTGACGTCCGTTTTTTTCATTGCCTCTGTTATATTTCCCGCCTCATTTTCCCCTTCACTATCATTGTCTATCTGTCTTATTGTTATATCTAACTCTCCATCACTTAATTCTTCCTCATTGTCACTCTTTCATTCTTTTTCTTTTTCACTGCCCTTATTCATTTTCCCGAATTCTCTAATATCTGTTTGACTCTTGCTTCTTGTATTATAGTACTTCCCACCTTTTTTACTCATACCTAACCTACAATTTTTCACTTTGCTTGATCTTACTTTTCTTTTCTTTCTTTCTTCACTTTTTTCTGTTGCCTTTTTGCTTAGTTTGCTTATTTATTTTTTCCTTTCTCTTTTTTGTGCACTTTTCAATTTTTTCTGTTTTTCTTTTAACTGATTTTCTCTAAACTAGTCTCGCTAAAATTCGACGCGTCCTTTCGTTTTGCCCTCTTGCGGCCGATTCTTTAAGTTTTTAATTTTGTTACTTTAAAAACTGATAATTAATTAAATAAAAATATTTTATAAACTTCAATAACGTCATCTTGTTGAGTATGTTTATAAAAAAGGCTCCAAGGAACAAAAAATTTATAGATTAATTATTTAAACTTTTATACCGCCTTTTTATAACACAAACCCATAAAAAAAATGTTAATGAACGATTGAAAAAATTGTTGAAAAACGGTGATACAACTTTTATTACCGCTGAATCATATTCTTCGAATTGTCTAGATAACACCAGAATTTTTTCAAATTTTTTAATTAATATTTAATTGCATAAAAAATTATTTCAAAAAATTATTTCAAAACTACGCTCACTAGAGTGGCGGCGCGTGCATGCCGAAATTGCCGCGCAAAAGCCGATTTTCAACGTTTAGTTAAAATTATGAACATTGGAGCTACAATTTCAGTAGTCGAGAACTTTTTTACTAAAATTTTCTGCTCTTTCAGAACCTTATTTAATATTTGAGCTATCACTTATACCTTTTGAGATTCTGCCAAAAACCTGGGCGGTTAATTTTTTCAACGGTTTTTTGTTAATAACAATTGTAATTTTCTTCTTCAGAAAAAATCGAAAAAACTCTTTTTCTAGATGCTATTCCGGGTCGTTCAAGCCATCAACCATATTTTTAGGAGACGGAGAAGTATTTTTCGCAGGAAGGTAACTTCTTGACTAGACTATACTATGGTACGAGAGAATATAATATGTCAAATACTATAACTTATAATAACAACAGTTGAGATATATAAAATAAATAGAGATATGTTTTTGGGTAATTTTATAAAAAAATACCCAAAAAGTAAATAAATAGAGGTTCAAGAGCTTGAAGTAATGGCCAAAAACAAAATTTTTTGAGGCTTTTAAAATTTAATATCTTATAAACTATTGAAGATACAATTAAAATGATGATTTCTAAAAATAAAACAGTTCCTTAATATTGACATTGAATTGTAAAAAAAATTGACAACTAACAAGTGCGATTTTAAGCAATAAAAAATTTATTTAAGAAACGATTTTCATCTTAAAAATCATTTTTTTTTATTTTTGAATCTATTTTAAAAAAAAAATTTTGACTATGTCACAACTCATATTTCCTGAGTCAAAATTAAAAACATATTTTGAGTCTCTACAACCTTCTCGAGGAGTTATATACTGAAATTGCAGTTTTAGATTTTTTCGACTACGATGATGCGTATATCAGAACTATAATTTAAGCCTACCAGTGGTATTTTTGTCCGCTTTTACCAAAGTTAGGCCGAAATTATAGCTTTAGAACCATAAATTGAGCCTACTGAGCCTACATATCTACCGTTAAAAAGATCCTTATTGGTTAACATGATGTCAGCGAAGGGAAAGAAAGGAAAGGGGAATGGATACAGATAAAAATGGCTGCCGTTAGCAACATGCTTTGTCCGGCTCATGCAATTTGATAAAAAATGATAAAAAAAGGATTTTGTCAGTGTCATATCTTTATTTTATTTTTGATGTAGAGCTATCGCAAATTCTGGAAAAAAGTATTTTACATAAACAATTGCTTTAAATTTAATAAATAACTTAGTAATAACTCAACTTTTCAACTTAATTTATTCTTTAACTAATGAAGAATAAATAATTCTCCAGTGTTTTCATCATATCTCCATTAGTTTATAAATTAAGATAATTTTAAGGATGAAAAACCACGTAAGAATGACGAAATTATGGACAACGTATTTTTAAAAATTAAAAAAAAAATAGTAAAACTTCAAAATTCGAGAAAAAAAATAAAAACTAACATTAAAAATGACAATAATTGAAAAGATTTGATTATTTTCCAATAAAGTCAGATCAAAAATTAAAAGAAGCATTGAATTTTTTTTTTTTTTTTTTTTTTTCCCGAAACTACATGCGAAAAAAAAAAATGAAATTGTTGTTAAATCCATTTTGGAGCAACGCATGAACTTTCAAAAAATTTGAGGCAATTAATTTCAAACAAAATTTGTTTGAATTTATTATTATTTACGGAGCTAAAAACATTTTTGTTGAATAATTTTTAAACAGTAGAATTGAATTGAATGGAATGTGACTTCATTTTTTTACACGTTTAAATAATTTACATATCCTAAATTCAGGAGAAGTTGAGTATTCTCTCACAATCAGACTATAGTTTTGGAAAATAAAATACGAAAAAATAATCCAATCTTATCGATGATTGTCATTTTGAATTTTTTTTTTTTTTTAGGGAAGTTAAAAAAGCTATTTTTTCTTTAAAATAAATCGTAACTTCTCTTTGGTTGGGTAAAAAAATTTTAAAAATTGTTTTTAGTAGGGTAGATAAAGATACAAAAATTTCAGAAAAATCGAAAATCGTCGTGGTCAAAAATGGTCGATTTGGCATGAAATGCCCCATGTATGAACCCGAATACTCTAACGATAAACGTTAGAAAAAATATGAGTTGAGATGTTATTGCTTATTACCGTTCGTATATTTTATGGGTCATTGATCAATTGTTGCAACATTAATTACAATAGTCATAATTTTTATTTCAACTCTACACTTAAAAAATTTTCAGCCAAAATAAAAATTGAAAATTTTCAAAGTCCAGTTTATTAAATGTATAATTTTTTCTATTATGAAAAAATTCTATGTTTTAAAAAATCAAAAAAAGGAAACAACCTACAGACCCCCGAGGTAGGCTCTTTAGGCTCAAAATACAGTTTTAAAACTGTGATTTCGATCTCAACAGCCTGTTTTTAGGCCGATGAGGGTGAAAATACAGTTTTTAATTTCAATTCAAACTCCACAACAAAAGAAAGGAAGTTCATGAGGCTCAAATCATTTTTTTAATTTTGACTCGCGAATTAATAAGTAAAAATAATTATTTTGTTGAAGCGTCAGAGTAGGCTGAGGCGTGTATATGCAGAGTCACGCGTTTTTGCCCTATTTTTATCGCAAAATTAAAATTTTTAATATTGATGTTACAATTTAGAAAGATAATATTTTTCAAAGGAAATTTTCTGTTTTCTACGAATCTTTTTTCAAATTCCTAATAATTGCACAATTTTTCGAGATATTTGAAAAAAACCGACCCTATTTTTTTTTTTTTAACTAATTTGTTCATAACTTTTTAACTAATTGTTATTTCCGCGACATGGGACAAACCGTAAAACATATTTGTATAAAATTCCGCATCCAACGACACCTCGATCATAATTTTACATACGGTTATTGACCTAGTCCTATTTTTTAATCTTGTCTACTAGACTATTTTGGCCACAAAGGTCTATAAGGAACTAGGGCTAAGAACTTTGAACACCTATTTTTTAAAACTGTGTTTTACAATTTATAAAATATGAATTACTATAAAATTATATATTTTCGATATATTTATAATAGCGATTGAGTCTTTATAAATTAAATTACTAATATTTTTCTACTATGTTCCTATTGTGACACGAAAATGTTAAAAAATTTGCTGAATTTGGAGTTAAACAAATCCTCTTTGGTGTGATGACGTTTCCGGCCGTTGAAAAAACACAGATAGAGTACAAATATTAGTGGGCTTTGGAACTTTTTACGCTACAATTAATTTGAATAGAATATTAAATTGTTAATTACAACAATTAACTTTATCAAATTAATACTACCCTAGCGGTTTAGGTGCGTCCGCCGAAACTCCGAGTAATCTCCACTGAAATTCAGGATATAGATCGAGTTTATACGGTGTTTTATCGGTGAAATCGTGGAGTTTTGTGTGCAGAAGCGATACGAAATTATGACGGTGTTTTGTTGAAGTTTTCATCGAGTATTAGAGTGTTTTCACGGAGTGTTTTCGGCGTTTTTGTCGAGTATTCACGGAGTATTACTGGTGTTGTGGCGGAGTATCCACGGAGTACTGCCGGTTTCCTCGTGAAATACTATCGGTGTTCTTACGGAGTATCCGTGGAGTTTTGTCGGTGTTCTTTTTTTTTTTTAAATAAATTAAGGAAACAAAATATGGAGCAATCAATTATTGCAGATTATTTTGAATCTTATTAGAAATTGTTTTACTTGTTAGTGTTGTTTAATGAAAAACATTGCGGGTTACTACTGGGTACGATCACAGTTCCTTAAGCTTGGAAGTCTGAAACGTTGCTCACTAGTCCAAGTCACGTACAGGGATGCTTTGAGCTTATTCATCTTAATTAGATTCTGTTAATATATATATATATATATATATATATATATATATATATATATATATATATATATATATATATATATATATATTAGGTGATTCAAAAAAAAAGAATATTTTTTTCGTTTGGTACTCTGAAAAATAGGTTCCTAGACACCTCTAAGAAAGCCTCTCCAAGCATGAGTTCTTAATTGTAACGGGAAGGTCCTCCTTCTTACAGTTTTCTATTTTTTCTTATTATCAGATAGAAAAATTTATATCTCGCTTCCAACTACTTGAAAAAATATCTTGTTCCTTAGATTTTGTAGGAAATTGAATGCTCTACAAAAAAGGTCTCTTACGATTTTTTCGTAAACCCAACCGTTTAAAAGATATTAACGGTTAAAGTTTGATTATTTTTGGGAAAATTTTTTATTTCTTATGAATTTTATAACTCAATGAAAAAAAATCATTATGAATGATGAAACTCATAGTTTTGTAGGAAATTTACTGCTCTATAAAAATGGTCTCTTATGATTTTTCGATCAAGTTGAGCGTTTACGAGATATTCATCGTCAAACATCAATGCATATCAATTTTTCTAGTTTTTGATCAATAATTTGAAAAATTTCAATTTATTCTGTGAGTTTCAAGGAAATTTAGACAAATTTGAGTTTTTATTATAAAAGCAACTCCTATAGATGTTTTCTGTTCAAAAATTCATTTGAAAGTTTTTATTCTAATAATATTTTTTTTAAATTTTATCTTTAATAATTTAAAATCTTAATCGCGTTGTCATTTATTATTATGAAATTTGTTCAGTGCATATTTTTAAATTGTTTTTCACAAAATATACATAAAATTTTCGTTCGAGGGGATTTTTGTTTTGAATTCCATTTCTTCTTCTGTTTGTCTTCTGAAACTAACGCCATCTATGTTTTTTACTCTCAACTATCTTCAGTATTTACCCATTTAAAACCGTATTTTCAGTGTTCCTAAAACTGATCATCTTGAATACGTAATAAAATAATTCATTTTAAATAAGTCTTATAATCATCACATAAATTTATTTATCATCAATTAACCTACAATGAATAAAGAAATACGTTTTATCGGAATACCTCTACAAAGAATTTCGGAACGTAAGTTACCAAAAGTGAAAGAGGTTATGCGTGTGTTTTTCTACCAACTTAAAATTTTAAAGTATTCAATCAAACAAAGTGCTAAAAATTCAGTTGACCAAGTTATTGAACTGTGGAGAAAAAATCAGATTCCAACTAGTGGAGCTCCTAATGCAGTCAAAAATTTCTTCGCTATCACAGTCAATGGTTAAAATTACAAAAAAATTTCGATAAAAAGAATTCAGCGCAAAACCAAAAGGAAATGAAATTTCAGACTGATCTTGAACAATTATTCGACATTGTGAGCGAAAAATCCTTAAAAGTGCTTGATGATAATATTAAAAGTTGTATTTGGATCAAAAATTCGGTACCCATAAAGAGATTCTTTCTAATAATGTACCTGTATCAAACTTAACCACAACTATGATGGGAATAGATGAGAGTAGTAAGTATCTGAGATATTTAATTATTATAAAGTCAGGTAGTAGTGTAACTTTTCATAGATGACTAGATGACATTTGACTAGACAATTTTTGGAGTCCTTTCTTAATTATTTGTCATCAAAATGAATAAATTCTATACATTTTCTTCGTTTAATTTATAAAACAGATCTTATTCCAGACTTAGATCAACCGTCTACCAGTCATGCGATTGTTCCAAGTGAAAAATCAGAGTCGATCTCTACGTATATATTAAGTGGAGTTACAAATTTTGGATCTGATTCAGAGTATGAACCTCCAATTCCGACAAAACGAGCAAAACTTGATGTCTTAACTCCTGAAGTCATTTTTGGACTCGACCGAGCTAATGTCAGCAGTAGAAATGCGATGTTTATTATTGCTCCGGTTTTACTAGCAGTAGGTATTAAAATTGAAGATACAACGCTCAGTTATAGTTCAATTCAACGAGCTCGTATGCTTCAAAGAGAAGACATTGCTAAAGGACTTAATGACAACTTTAAGACACACGATAAATACGTTGTGCATTGGGACGGAAAAATGCTGAATGACCTTGTTGGATCAAAATCTGTGGAACGGCTACCAGTTATTTTAACTGCATTTGGTACCGAACAATTACTTGGGGTTCCAAAAATGAATTCTGGGACGGCAGACAATCAAACATCAGCCATTTTATCGACATTGAGTGAATGGGGTATTACTAATTATGTTAAGGCGATGTGTTTTGACACGACGGCAGTTAATACAGGTAACTTATCAATGATAATTTAATCTAAAAAATATTTAATTATTAACGTTCTAGTTTAATTTTTATTGCTTACTGAATTTCACTTTTGAAATTATTGAGAATTATTTACTCATTTGGATTTTAAATATAATCTACAATTTGTTGAAAATATTAAATTTAACGATAGTTATCTATTTTCTTTATACAGGAATTCATAACGGTACATGTAAGGCAATTGAAAAGACTTTGGGAAGAGAGTTAATCTGGTTACCATGTCGTCACCACATTTTTGAGATCATATTGAGAAGTGCATTTGAAGTATATTGGCCTGTGTCATCTGGGCCAAACGTACCAATGTTCGGAAGATTTAAAAATCATGGGATGAAATAAATAAAACTAATTATAAATCTGGAATTGAAGATACTGTTGTTGCTGATATCATTTTGGATAAAAAAATGAAATATCTAGTTTAATTGCACAATTCTTACAGGTATGATTTAACTGCGATTTTAAGAAAAAAATTTTCTTGTTTCTGACAAATTTTTAATTGTTTTTGATAGTTACTACAACCCCGAGATGACTATAAAGAATTGTTGGAATTGTCGTTGATTTTCCTTGGAGAAATGCCTCAAGAAGAAATTTTTTCAAAACGTCCTGGTGCAATTCATCATGCTAGGTGGATGGCGAAGGCAATTTACAGTTTAAAAATGTTTCTATTCAGAAATGAATTTAAACTTTCTAATAAAGAATTGGACGGTCTTCGGCAAATTTGTATATTTATAGTTACACTGTATTTAAAAGCTTGGTTTTCATCAACTTCTGCAACAACTGCTGCTAATCATGACTTGCAGTTTTTGAAAAATTTATTCGAGTACAAAAATATCAATTCATTGATTTCTTCAGCAACTTGTGAAAAATGATTTTGCATTTATGGTATTTAAGTGATGAACTTGCCATTTTATCATTATTTGACGATACCGTTTCATTGGAAGTAAAAAAATATTGTTGGAGCTGTTAATACTCGTAACGGTACAGATTCTAAAGCTAAAAATTTATAATTGATAAAAACGATTTGAATTCATTAACACAAAAAGTCTGAGTGACTTTGTTTCTAAAAAGTCTTTAAATCTCTTTAAAATCTTTGATTTACCATATGACTTCCTTGATAAAGATATTGAATCGTGGCCTACTAATGACAGTTACATTGAAAATAAAGAATACTTTAACCAATTGAAAGTTGTTAATGATTCAGCAGAACGAGCTGTTGCATTAGTTAGTGAGTATAATCAATGCTTGACAAAAATGAAGAGCAATTCCAATACTTATTGCAAATTATCAAAGAACATCGAAAAAACTACCCAAACTGCAATAGAGGAAATTATTTACAGTAAAAGTGTACCGTTATGTTGAAAATATTGAAAATTATATGGCAGTTGATAATTAAATAAATAAATTCTTCGATAAAAAAGTGAAACACATGTGAAACACACTAAATTGAATTATATATTTAAAAAAATGCACTAATTTTTTGTTTTAATGTAATCAAACATGTCCAAGACTAAAAAAACTAATTAAAAAAATAGTTCATAACATATTTCTATTCATAGAAACTCAAATTTGTCTAAATTTCCTTGAAACTCACAGAATAAATTGAAATTTTTCGAATTATTGATCAAAAACTAGAAAAATTGATATGCATTGATGTTTGACGATGAATATCTCGTAAACGCTCAACTTGATCGAAAAATCATAAGAGACCATTTTTATAGAGCAGTAAATTTCCTACAAAACTATGAGTTTCATCATTCATAATGATTTTTTTCATTGAGTTATAAAATTCATAAGAAATAAAAAATTTTCCCAAAAATAATCAAACTTTAACCGTTAATATCTTTTAAACGGTTGGGTTTACGAAAAAAATCGTAAGAGACCTTTTTTGTAGAGCATTCAATTTCCTACAAAATCTGAGGAACAAAATATTTTTTCAAGTAGTTGGAAGCGAGATATAAATTTTTCTATCTGATAATAAGAAAAAATAGAAAACTGTAAGAAGGAGGACCTTCCCGTTACAATTAAGAACTCATGCTTGGAGAGGCTTTCTTAGAGGTGTCTAGGAACCTATTTTTCAGAGTACCAAACGAAAAAAAAATATTCTTTTTTTTTGAATCACCCTAATATATATATATATATATATATATATATATATATATATATATATATATATATATATATATATATATATATATATATAATTTCTGCGACGCTTGCACTGCATTTACTAAAAAAATAAAATTAATTGAAATCAATTATTTGAGATTTTCTATATCTTTGAAAAGATTATGGGATCAAAACTCCACAAGAACTCCGTAGAAAGATCGCATTAACTCTGTAAACACTCCGAGAAAGCTCTAAAAACTCGGCTAGAACACCGGCAATACTCCGTGCATACTCCGCGAGAACACCAATACTACTACGTGAATACTTCATGAAAACACCAGCAATACTCCGTGAATACTCCATGGATACTCCGTGAGAGCACCGACAATATTCCGTGAATACGGAATAGCTGTGAATCTTGATTCACAGCTACACACAATGCTCCCGATGTTTGTGTCCATGCGTTGGTGTTTTCAAGAGCTGTTTGCATCAGCAAGGTAGTTATTGTTATGTTGTTTCCTGTGCCGACTATTGTGAGGTCATCGGCAAATAATTAAGCTTTTAGTGGGGTTAGAATTGTCTCTAGAATTGGGTTGATTGAAATTAGGAAGAGGATAGTGCTTAGTACCGTTTCTACTGGGCATAAAAATGTGTTATTGTACCTGACTTTGATTGTACGTTGGAGCAGGAAATTCTTGATAAAAGCTTGGCTATTGCCAGTGCGATTAGCTTCTTCGAGTACTTTGATGACGTTTTTTTTTACATACCATTTCGAATGCGTTTTCGATGTCTCTTGATACTGCTATTAAGTGTTGTTTGTTTACGAAAGCGTCGCAGACTTCTGCTTCTAGTGTTGCTAAGTAGTCGATGGTGGACTTGAAGTTTTGGAATCCGAACTGATGCTTGTCAATCCAGCCTTCTTTTTCCATTTTTCATTTTAGCTTTTTTGCTACGATTTTAGGATTCTACACATGTTACACTAGGGTGTCCTTTCTTTCCCAAGTTGATTTTTTTTCGCTGCCGCCTGGGAAATTAAATGCTTTACAAAAAAGTTCACTTATAATTTTTCGATAAAATCAATCCTTTAAAAGTTATTTGTGGTTAAAGTTGTCAATCTTGCTATGAACTCTCATGTGTTATAGTCATTTATTTAATTGATACATGTTTTAAAAATTTTATTCAAAAGATCAACAGTTACAGTAACGTTAACAATGCGATGCATCGAATACATTTTTAATATTATTGCCGCTTATTTGTATTTTTTCTGTCTCTATTCACATTCATTTGTTAAGAAATTTTTAGTCGCATTATTAGAGTACCGATAAAATTAAATTTTACAAACCAGGTGCATTTCACCATGCAAAGTAGATGTCAAAAGCAATTCATATATATAAATACTAGCTGACCCGGCAAATGTTGTTTTGCCATATGAATTATTCTAGTGCATGAAAATATATCTTATTTATTGTAAGTGTGCGCGTATGTGGTATATGAGTGAAGATCTTAATAAAACGTAACATACTCATTCTTAGGACGATTTCTGAGGTTAAGTTCTAAGCTGAGTAAATCTGTCGGTTAGTTATTTAATGAAAGCAATTCAAAAATTTTCGAAACTCGATAAAATTTTCACTTTTACCGTATTTTCGTGGAATAACAATCGAACACGTTATCCTCTCGAGTTCCTGTAAATTACATCTGAAAGCTTATTAAGCAATCTTTAATTTGCATATTTATATATTTTTTTACATTAAAGAGTTTATGAATGACAGAAATTTGAATTCTTCTAATTCCTCAAAATTTGAAACTTTTACTGTTTCATCGCAAAATGACTTCTGAATGCGATGATTTGTAAAGTTTTTGTAAATTGCACCTCAAAGCTCATTACATAAACTTTAATTTCCATACCTCACTATCAGTCTAGATCAAAAATTTCCTACACTCTCAGACAGATCTAATAAAATTATACTTTTGCATTTGTTTTGATGTCATTATTTTATTGTAACAGAAGTTATATATTATGATCAATATTATATTGCAAAAAATTTATCTTTGTTATTTAAGTAATCTACTCCCATTTTGGCTGCCAAATGGTCTTTTTTTAATTTACTAGAATTCAAATTTGCGCGCGCCTTACTATAGCGTTTGCATATATTTTCATGCTCATGATATATTCGACCAATCACGTTACGAATAGTTTGATGCCACATACATTTCATCTCAATTTTATATAAGGATTGTAACTTTTTTTTAAAATTGTATATACAACGAATTCTGAAACTATTAGTCAACAATATTAATCTTTTTGTGCAATGGAGTATACAATTTTTTTTGTAAAAATTGTGGATTATAAATGTATTAAATATTATAAATGTTGGATCATAACAAAGACACAGTAATACTGTACCTTCAATATTTATGATAAGTTTGATTAAATTAATTATATATTTGAAAATTTTACCTTTTTTTCTAAATAACTTTTAAACAAATTTATAATTTTGTTTTAATGTTTACTTTTAAAATGTATTTGAAAAATTACACTCGACGAAACTTGCTATTATGCTCCTCCCAAGCGGAGTTGGCAAACCGAAACCTTATTGATCAGCTATTGACCGGGGTTAGAAAATATAAAATTCTATTAAAAAATAGGGGTTGATTGTAGAAGGGTGAAAATTGAGAGTAATATGAATTTTTTTTATTCTAAGTCATGACAAAATAAAAATATTATACTTGCCAGAAAAATTAAAGTTCATAATAAACAAATAAAATATAGGGGTCGATTGTAGAGGGGTGAAAAATTAAGAGTAATATAAAATTATTTATTCTAAGTCATGACAAAATAAAAAAAAATTCTTGCTAAAAAATTCAAGTTTACAATTAACAAATAAAAAATAGGGGTTGATCGTAGAGGGGTGAAAAATTCAGAGTAATATGAAATTTTTTATTCTAAGTCATGAAAAAATGTAAAAAAATTCTTGCAAAAAAAATTAAATTTTTTAATTAACAAATAAAAAATAAGGGTTGATCGTAGAGGGATGAAAATTTAGGATTGTATGTATATTTGTATGCTGTATCATAAAAAAATAAAAACTTAAAATTTTGTCTAAAAAATAAAAAAAAATTTAGGGTCGGACTACCCTTAACATTTAGGGGGATGAAAAATAGATGTTGGCCGATTCTCAGACCTACTCAATATGCTCACAAAATTTCATAAGTATCGGTCAAGCCGTTTCGGAGGAGTATGGCAACGAAAACTGTGACACGAGAATTTTATATATTAGATATGTATATATATAATTCACCACCAAAATTTCAAATCAATTTACCCCACCGTTTTTGAGTAATTAGTTTTCGAAATTGCATAATTTACCTGTAGAGGTATAGAGAGATGGTAAAGTTACTATGAAATTTTCCGTACCATTCGAGTGATGCAAATAATTTCATATTAACTACACCATCTCTCTATACATCTGCGTGTAAATAATGCAATTTCAAAAATTGATTACTTAAAAACGGTGTGGTGAATTGATTTGAAATTTTCGTAGTGAATTATTAATATATTTATCTTTAAAAAAAAAAAATTTCTTAATTTTATTGAAATACGTCTTGCAGGACCCAACTACTTTAATCATTTTTCGTTTTACGTGAAGTGATTTATCTGGATCAAAAAAAGCCAGAGCAGTTTTTCACTAGTTAAATACCACCGATGGTTTTTGAATTTGTGCAATATTGCCTCAGAAATTTTCTTATCAGTCGTCCTGTATTGATACATAGTCTTGATATAATTTAAATCTTGGTATGAAGCTGATGCTGCAAGAAGTGCCACGAACCAAAGTGACACATAATAAATACTACATTGATAAAAAATTTAACTTGATTCAAGAGCAAGAACTTTGAAGATATATATTATTATTATGAGTTTTACTTGTATACCAATTCTGGCTTTTACAAGACTGATTGTCTCAGCGTCTCCACATATAGTTTTCTCTCTATTATCATCGTATGCTCTTCGCTTTTTTTTTTTTTTTCTATATTATCAACACAATCTTTCAACCCTCATCCACTTTTATTATCAACATATTCCAATATATCTCTCCACTTTTTATTATCAACATATCTGCTCTCTCTTTCAATTATCAATATATTATTCTTGCACACATCTTTCATTACTCTCCATGCGGCTGTGAACCGACTTGTGCTTTCTGTATTGCATTTATCCTATTCCTCACCTCTTTCGATCGGTTGTTGGAATAGTGGCGATGGGGAAACCACAGAGAAAACCCATGCCAGTACAGTTCGGCTACCGGAGCGACCCCCGACGGTTGGTGTTGGAACTATTCTAACAACCGTCGGGGCTCGAACCCTCGCCTCACGGCATGATGTGCGACCGAACTAACGGGATAATGACAGTCCGCTCGGCCATCATGCCGCTACTTTGAAGATATATATTTTCAGCAAATAAATTGTTTTTGATATCTAGCGTGCATGGTGGAATGCATCTGGCTTGTAAAATTTGATTTCATTGGCACTCTAATAAGGCGATTATAAATTGCTTAACAAATAAATGTAAATAGAGACAGAAAAAATAGAAATAACCAGCAATATTATTAATAATGTATTCGATACATCATATTGTTAACGTTACTGTAACTGTTAATCTTTTGAATAAAATTTTTGGAACATTTGTAGATGAAATAAATGTCTATAACATATGAAACTTCATAGCAAGACTGAAAAACTGTGATAATGACCATAAAAACAACTTAAACCACAAATAACTTTTAAAGGATTGATTTTATCGAAAAATTATAGGAAAACTTTTTTGTAAAGCATTCAATTTCCCATCAGAATATGCATCGATCATAGTCGTAGTGGCATTTTTTTCGACGAAAAAAAATTAATTCCAAAAAGTTCCAAATTCCCATGTTATTTAAATGGGAAATGTAATTCGATTTGGGCACGGTTTAATTTGGTAATTAAGAGCTTATTCATGTCAGATATTTTTTTTTTAGGTCAAGAACTAAAAATCCAGGGGGTGGCTGCGAAAAAAAATCAACTTGGGAAATAACAGACACCCTAATATACCCTAATATACATATGGGGCATTCCATGCCAAATCACCGAGGTTTTGGCCCGACCCCCTTCGACTTCGCTGAAAATTTTTTATCATTTTCTACCCTACCAAAGACATTTTTCTAAATTTTTTCAGACTTTTTTACCCAACCCAAAAAAAGTTACGAATTTTTGAAAAAAAAAAAAAAAAAAACGCTCTTTTTTTTCAAATTGCTGTAACTTTGACACAAATTAACCTTTTGGCACTTTGTTTTTTGAAAAATTTTCTTTTTAATTGTAGTTTTCAGAAAAAAATACAAAAAATTTTTCGGAAGTCACGATATATAAAATATTTCAGTTTTTTCAATAAAACCGTAATTTTTTCTAAGTCCGAAACCTTCGATTCTAAATTTTCTTGTCTTAAAAAAAACTTCAATTAATACTCTATTTAACCTTGGCATTCCGAAGTTGTGCCCACTTTACCTTATATTTATATTTTTTTTTTAATTGAAAAAATAAAATTTTTGAAAATTGGATTATTTTACAAAAAATTGCATCAAATTTATTTTGGATCCCTCGTAAAACCTCAGAGGTTGTATATAATTGAACCAAAACAACATAAATTGTATAAGTATATAAGATTAACATTATTTTATTTAAGTATAGTGTTGTACATTGAATTAAATCTTAATATTATTTCTACTTTCCTCCACTCAATGATTATTTTCTCAGATTCTTAATCGTACTATGTTGTTTGCAAATTTGTGATGAAGAATAAGACTTGACCTCTACTACAAAATTCAATAAAGGTATAATTTGATGAATTTTTTGTGTTGCCGGTATCGGTTTCGCACTTTTAAAACGTTCTTCTAAATTTTCTTTCATTAAATTACAGTCGTCAATTTTAGAGAACCGAATATTTATACTTGGTAAGTTTCTTGAGCATCACTCAAATAATTGTGTCGGTGTTAATATCTGTAAATGAGGTGGCAACTGTAGGCTAGCACGTGCGGCCATTCGTTTTAAGGTTCCTCCTATTCCATCGCATGGTGCTTTGCCGTGAGCCGTAGCAAAAAAATTCCACTCAACAGTTACTCCAAATTCTTCCCTATAATAAGATAAATTGATAAAATGTTTATAATTCTTGTATTGTTGAGGTGCACCATCCGCAAAAAAGAAAATTTTACTAACTTCAGATGACATAGATTTAATGAATTCAATAACGACACCAGAGCAAAGATGAACAACAATCGCATCATGGTTTAAACAATTAGATATGATTGCCATACTCTGATGGTTAAATTCATTATTTTGTTTACAGTAAATAACTACAGTGTGAACCGTCGCTTGGTCGTTATTCCAATGAAACCCTGGAGCAGTAGCGTCTTGAATAACGAATGCATAATTTTCGGCAAAATCAACAATCACTATACATTCATTTTCTTGTAAAGGTTCTTTCAACTATCTTAAGTATGCTGCTTGCTCTTTTGCAATAAAATTGTGTGGTAAAAAAGCGTTTAATTTTTCACCAAAATCATTTGTATTCTTGATTGTAGTTTCGAGAGTTACTCGTGAAGTAGAAACCCATTGTTTGTACTGAATATTAAGTCAGAATTTCTTAAGCGGGCCACTAAAAATCGACTATTCGATTTTGATATATCTATGTGTATATTTTGGTAGCTTGATAGGTTGAAAGTAATACCCTAAAATGATTTTTGAAAATTTCAATTTTTCAAAAATTTATGATCAAGTAAAAATTCCGAGTACTTTTTTTTTAAATTAAAATATATCAGTGAATAATTGCTGGATTTTAATGAAACTTTGTTTGTATGCTAAGGAATAGCAGATGAATAGAATAAAAATAATTTACGTAACAAAAAAAAATTGTTTATAATTGATTAGTTTCATAATAAACAAATGGTAATTTAACTAACTTCTCGGTGTTGTAGAAAAAATTTTTTTTTATAAAAATATTCGTTGAACTATTAACTAAATGATGGCACAAGAAAATTTTAGTGCTCTCTTACCAGGAAAAAGATATGAACGATTGAATGTGGTAGACAGCGGCCGAGGCGGACGTGCTACGCCGAGCGCTGCTTCTATGCCGAGCTTCCGAACATACTTCTACCTTCTGTAATTTTCCAGGCTAAATAAAAATTTAAAAATAAATGACATTATTAAATATTTACTAAAATTTAGAATTTATTTTTTTACAGATTTTGTAACTTTCATGACAGAACTTTTGCAATAATTTGAAATAATTTTACACTCAAGAGAAATATTTTTAGTCATTTACATTTTTTCTATAGCTCTTCTCATTCACAAGATAAATGCGAAAAAACGCAAATTTCATGGAAAAATCAAGTTGAGGCCTGCACTACCTCGCCAGTTCGAGTTACGGCTTGGCCGCAATAGACACTTTTGTAGAGTATTCAATTCTGAAAAAAAAAAAAAAAAAAAAAAAAAAACCCGTCTATGCTAAAAGCGATGTTATGAAATCCAACTGGGCTATAGAAATTTAAAGATAAAAAATTTGAGTTTCTGTGTTTTTTTAATGAGAAATCTTTACACGCCTTGGTCGAGAACTTATTATTAATATTAAAAGCTCAAACTTTCAGGGAATGTTTTTTTTTGGGTTCTTGTAACAAAATTTCACGATGAAATCTAAAAAAAAAAATAGTTGAAAAAAAAGCATCCTTGGCGCAAAAAGTATTTAAATTTGAATTCTGAACATTAAGTAGTTGATACGTACTTGAAAGTACCCCGTGTAATCTATCAATTAATTATCGAGAACAAGATAATTAATTGATCCTTTAGCATAATTAACTGTGAGGCAGTGAAAAAAAAAAAAAAAATTGAAATAAACGCAGAGTTCGAAAATAATTGCAATTTGAATTTTTCAGCTCAGAGTTGAAATTTTTTTTAGCCCCAAACAACGCAGAAATTTAAACTTTTCGTTTAGAAATAATAAAAAAATGATTAAAAAAAATTTGACTTCGTTTTTTGGATAGTTGAAAATGTGTTCATAATTTTTTTTTTCATTGATGATAGGTATTAAGTGAAGAACGAGTGACGGGAAATGTGACTACTGAACTTCAGGCTAATGGTGACTCTCAAGGTCGTATTAGTTATGAGAATCGAGGTGAATGTTTTTTTCTGCCATATACCAAAGATGATGTCGAAGGAAATGTTACTTTGAGAGCTGGTGATAAAGTCTCCTTTCAGATTGCAACTAACCAACGGTATTTATCATTTTCGTTGAGTTATATAATGTAAGTATTGAAAACAGTACTAACTATGTATGATATTTCTTACAGAGGAAATTTAGGTGCTTGTCACGTGAGACTTGAGAATCCAGCACACCCTGTTCGTTATCGCGGTGTGATATGTACAATGAAGGAAAGTTTTGGATTCATAGAACGCGCAGATGTAGTCAAAGAAATATTTTTTCACTTTAGTGAGGCCAAATCATTGAAAGAAGAGTTAAAACTAGGAGATGACGTTGAGTTCATAATACAAACGCGTAATGTAATGAAGTGTCACAATATAATAATAAACTATATAAAAATGAAAAATTTTTCTATTTGCAACAGTCACTGTTTGTAAACAAACTATGTATTTTTTTCAGGGAAAAGAAGTTGCGTGTAATATTACTAAATTACCGCCAGGTTCTATCATCTTTGAAGAAATCAATAATGAAATTATTAAAGGTCAAGTATTAAAACCATTGGAGAGAGGAAATACAGCGCGTCATCAAAATGATCCACTACCCGGACGTATTCGCTACCGAGCTGCTGATTATTCTGAAGAAGAAATCCCATTTGGTGATAAAGATCAAAAAGGCGATTTTACTCTTAAGTACAGCTTTAAAAAATTATAATTATATTTTTACAGTTTATTTTGGTTCTAAGCAATTACTTAGAGGTGTTAGAGAATGATTGTCTAGTTTTCTTTTACAATTAAATTATCTTTTAATTTGAATCATCCAAGATCATTCCTGATTACCATATGTGAACGAAATTAGGTGTAAACTATAAATTAGAATATCCAAAAACAATACACTCTATTACACTCTATTACGATAGACTTAAAAACACTATTTTTTGAATTTTCAAACCGCAATAACTTTCGAATGAATGAACTGATTTTCATCCGGTTGGCAGCATTCAATGCAGTTTTTTAAGTTCTATAAATAATTTTCAAGTTGAAAT
This sequence comes from Cotesia typhae, assembly GCF_013202065.1. Lineage (NCBI taxonomy): Eukaryota > Metazoa > Arthropoda > Insecta > Hymenoptera > Braconidae > Cotesia > Cotesia typhae. The sequence goes on from NW_027423725.1 coordinate 5,880,171, forward strand.
TGATCGAGATAGGAATTTCGGAGTAATCCCGAAAAAACAATTTTTCGGTTTACTTTCGACAACGATAACTCACGAACAGATTGACCGATTTTCACGCGGTTACAGCATTCGACGCAGTTTCTCAAATTCTATGATAAACTTTGAGACACAGATTCATCAGACCGGAAATTTCGGTGTAATTAAAAAAAACCATTTTTTTTTTTCGATTTTTTTCGTCAACGATACCTCATAAACGAATCAAACGATTTTGATCGGCTTTTTTTTTAAGTTTCTCAAAATCTAATGGTCCAAATCGGTCTAAATCGTGTTTAAAATCTAAGTTCTAAGAGGTTGACACACACACACACACACACACACACACACACACATATATATATATATATATATATATATATATATATATATATATATATACGTAGATACAGACACCATCGCGGTGATAGTCAGGAAAGCTTCTTAGGACCTTGAAACGTCGAGATCTGATGAAAACTCGATTTTTGCAAAACGGAGTGAAAACAATAACTTCCCGATTTTTGAAAGTCGTCGGTTTTCATAGTGGGAAGTTAAAAAGGAATTCTTCATAATTTAAGATTTATCAACCTCAATTTTTAATTTTAAATTATCTAATGTCCATTAATATTCGCGATTATGTTATTGATTCAACCTTGCCGAGCATAAAATTTCCTGTGAAATATTGCTTTTAAAGCTGTTTTTTATTCGTCCTTGTTTTAACTTCCCACTCAGAAAATTGAAAATTTTCACAAATAGGGAAGTGATTGGTTGTGAATTATCGTTGTCAAAAAAATCGAAAATAGTGAATATTTCAAATTTCTCCAAAGTTTTTGGTCTGATCAATTTGCGTTTAAAAGTAAATCAAAGGATTCGAAAAACTGCATCAAATGCTGCCAACCGCGTGAAAATCGATTTTTCATTCAAAAGTAATCTCAGTTTGAAAATTTAAAGAATACTGTCTTACCAAACTTCTGTCAGATTTTTGAGCTCAAAGGGCTCAAAAACGTCATAAGTGTAAACACAAGCGTTTAGGTATGGAATTTTGGGGAAGTTGCAGATGGCCTTAAAGGTCAACCGTTTTCCAAACTTTTAACTTCTCGTTGAGAAAATCAATGATTTTCGAAAAATCGGGAAGTTATTAGTTTTACCCCGTTTTGTAAAAATGAAGGTTTTAACAGATCTCGATGTTTTGAAGCCTTAAGAAGCTTCTTGACTATTTCTACGATGATGTCCGTACGTCTGTATGCATGTGTATTTTTTTTTTTTTTTTTTTTTTTTTTTTTTTTTTATATATAGAAGAGGTAAAATCCGTTTACGTATACTAGAACTAGGTGTTTACTTCGGTATATCGGACTCAGAAGTCGATATTATTTTGCAACAATATCGACTAAACATCTTCCTCTCTCCTGTCCCCATAGATGTTACGGGGGAGACTAGATCGGAACCGCGTTGGCATTGCTTCAATCCAGTCCATGTTGTGTCTCACGGCGCCTGCTTCTGGTTTCTATTGGTTACTGGTCCCTTTCTGCGGTTTTTTTTTGTGAAAGGCGCTGTGCGTCGGCTGCGACAGCTAACCAGTTTTCATCTTTTTTGATCATGCAGGTTACTAAGCTCTTGAGGAAGAACGTGGTGCCAGTTGTTTCTTCGGTGCTGCTTTTGTAGTCCTTCCACCGATCACACTCGACAATGACAGTATAAGCACGTTGGCGTGCTGTGCAAATCCATCTTCAAAAGATAGGCATTAAACTGCCCATGTACCGTTAATAGCTGGATCAGGAAGAAGTCCGTGTGCCTGTGCTTTCGAGAAAGCCAGACATCTATGTTCGGGATCAGGCGCGCCGTCCATCTGCCCGTCTCTCCCTATGTCCATCGGTTCTGTCACTCTTGCTGCGTTTCCGCCTTCATCCTCGTTCTTGCGTCTTTCATGTTTTCGTCACTGTTTTTAGCGTCATAGAGTTTTGCTCTCAAACGCTAGTAAATCGATGGGCGTGGCTCCCGCAATGACCAATATAGCCGCCTCGGAAACCATTTGGTAAGCACAGGCAACCCGGAGAGCGCCTCGCCGCTGCACTGCTTCTATCTTTTACCGGTAGGTCTTTTGTTAGCGTAAAAGGTGTTGGTTTGCCATTTTTTCCGTAATGTCTTTTCTCTCGCGACGAGTGTTTAGGAAACAACTCCGCTACAATGCTGTCCATTAAGGCAGGAGACTTCGGCACTTCTGGTGAAGTCTTTCCAAGTCATTTAGTGATAATTTGGTAGGCTATATCCCAGATGTCATTGTCGAGATCGTTACTGATCTCTTTCCACAACATCGCTTTTCTAGCTTTGATGGCTTGGTTTAGCGTCTTTTTGGCCTGTTTGTACTCGTTTCAATGTAAGTCCTGGCTTGGGGAGCGTTTCACGGCTTTCGTTGCGCGGCGACGTAGCTGATGGAATATTCTGCAAAGTTCTGCTATGTCTGTTGACCACCAGTACACTGACCTGTGGAAACTCCAGTTTTCCAGCCGCGGCATAGAAGCGTCACACGCGGCAACAACCTCCTTCATCATATTTAGCACTGCCTTTTCCGTCTCGCTGCAGGTATCCTGAGTCGGGTTGTTCTGAAAAATAGACTAGCTCCGTGCAAGTGAAGTTCGCAGTGCCTTTAAATCGAGCTTCCTGGCATTCCATTTACGTGGTCGATGATCACGACGCGGTACCGTAACAGGTTCTAATCGAATGCTGAATGTCACATGTTGGTGATCACTACCATTGTATTCCTCTGACACTGTCCAATCCCCGATCATGTTCGCGATCCTTGGAGTCGCCAACGTGATATCGAGGATAGATTCCTGGTATCCTAGTCTTCTAAAAGTCGTAGTGTTTTCAGTGTTCAGTACTATGAGGTCGAGTCTTGCTGCGAAGTCTGCTACTTCGTTTCCTCTGGTGTCAGAGAAGTCAGCACACCCCAGAGAATTCAGCTGATTTAACGTTGAATTCACCAGCTACGATGACTTCGCCGTCGAGCTTACCGATGGTGTCTTCTATGTTTGTCAACTTCTGGCGAAACACACTAATCCCTTCGTTGGGTGAAAGGTAGACACTCATCTAGTAGGTCGTGGAAGTCTTGAGTCAGATGAAGCCTACTCCGCTTCCGTTGTTGTTGACAGTGACCTTTTATGAGTTTGCTATCCAGATCGCTGCTGTGTCAGACTTAGCTGAGAACCATCTTTTTCCTTCGATGTTTAGATATTGCTCGCAGATAAGACAGATGTCGATTTTATCATCACAGACGCGCTGGCGCAGCAGATTTTGCGCCAAAGTGCATCTATTCAAGTTGCCTTGCAGTATGCGTGTCCTTTCTGTCTTTTCGTGGCTTCGTCAAGTGCTGTGCGGAATGCCTTGCAAGCTCCGGTGTCAAAAATATAGCATAACCGTCCTGGGCGTCCTTGTCATAAGTGCAAAGGAAGCATTTTAGCTTCTCCGTGCAGTTTACGGCCTTGTGGTTTTCTCCGCCACATATTTAGCACCACTTGCTTTTGTCTGGTCCTGCACACTGACGTGTTTGATGTCCAAAATCAAGACATTTAAAGCAGCGGGTTACTTCAAAAACTGGGCGTATACGGCAGTTAACCCAACCGATCTTTATACGGGCCTTGTCAAGGGCCTTAATCGCGTTGGCCTCGTCTATCTCGCAAAAGGCTGCTCGATTGCCTCGTGGTGTGGGTTTTGTCAGATTTACCCGTTTGATCTCCAGGCTGTTAACGAATTCACGTTTACGTACTTCGCGGACGTCTCCCTCAGTAGAGATTTCATCTAAGTCGAGGATCTCGATCGTTGATATTGGTGATAGAGTCTTGACCGTACTGATATTAGCAGTAGCTGACTTTACCGCTTCGGTACAAACACTGCTATATTTGGTCTTTCAGGCCATTTCCAGGAAAACGCCTCGGTGCTTCGTCTGTTTTATAGACTTTATATCTACGCCCTTCTCGACAGGGTTCTCTTTAGTTATGTTTCTTTTAGAAGATCGGCATATGTCCGGCCTTCTATTGGTTGGACCAAAACACCCTTTGTTCTTATCTTCCTACTCCTCGGTTTCTTGAAGCCGCCCTCATTTGGTTGTTTTTGAGCTTTAGTAGTGGAACCACTGTTTCGTGCTCTTCTTCTTTTTTCTTTTTCTGTTGCCGAGTCACTTTGATCCAGATGTCCTCTCGGACAGTCTTTTTCTGTGCTGGATTGTCCCTTGCTGAGAAAGGGCTGGGCGTGGAAAGGTGCCTCTTCTTGTTGTTGTCCTTCCTTTGCTGTGGCAGTTTTTCAAGAGTGAACAAAAGTGGCTGTGGTTTTGTGGTCATCCACGGAGATGTTTGGTGGTTGTCGCCGACGGTGTTGGTGATTTGTTGGCCAGCCTATGTGCCGAACCAATGGACTGAACCAATTTTCTGATTTCATGATGGAGTTTTTTTTTGTTCTTGATGAAATCAGCTAACTCTTCGATCTTGCTACCGAGCCGTTCCATTGACGATTGTTGGCCGGTGACGGTCAGTAGAGAGCTAATCTTTTCTCGGAAAGCATGAGTATCGACGAAAGCAAAAGGTCCTCCACTTTTTGGAGGAACGTTGCTCGGCTGTCTCTTCCCTTCCATCTGAGCTGTTTTTGTGCTCCCTGTAGCATTTCCAGATAGCAGAGCGATGGGGTCTATCCCGTTGTCGTAACGGTCTCTTGATAACGACGAGTTCAGGCCCGTTTGCACGCCTTCCCTTGCCGGCACTGAGGTGTCCCCCCCCTCTTATGCGGTCAACGATATTTAAAAGTTCTGCCATATTTCCATGTCGTTTTTTGCTGGGTTTTGGTCCACCCCGAGTATTTTACTTACTCGGTACCTGACATTTCTGCCGGGCATTTCCCTATCCGCCACCTGGGGTGGCGCCCGATGCGAGTCCCAGCAACCCGACACAGGGTGTATATATATATATATATATATATGGATGGATGCATGTATGTATGTAAACCTTCCATAACTTTTAAACAACCAAACCGATTTCATCGTGGTCGGTGCCATTCGAAAGGGCTTGACTGAACTTAGATTTTGAATACAATTTGGACCGATTCGGATCAGTAAATTTTGAGAAATATCGAAAAAACTACAAAAAAAATTTTTTTCAATGTGGTTTTTATTGGAATAACTTTTGGACGGCTCTACCGATCGATCCCAAAAACTAATTAACTCTTAACATAAAAAAACCACGTCGATCGCCGCTGGTCCCGTTAAAATCGGTTGATTCGTTCGTGAGTTATCGTTGACGAAAGAAAACCGAAAAAAGTGTTTTTTCGGAATTACTCCGAATTTCCTAGTTCGATCAAATTAAACTAAAGATTTTTTATGAGACTTAAAAACTGCGTCGAATGCCGCCAACCGCGTAGAAATCAGTTCAGTGGTAATTTGTGCTAAGTTTGCAATTAGCTATTTGCTGATTGTTGTTGTGGTTATTGTTGTGGTTGTTGTTGTAGTTGTAGTTGTAGTTGTTATGACAACAACAAATTTGAGATTTTCATATAATAGAAACATATTTTTCTACATGTGTTCATAATCAGTGTTTTATCAAATGTCTATCAGACTTTTTAACTCGAAGAGCTCAAAAGCATACAAATGCTATTTCTTTGAGCCTGGAGAGCTCAAATTAACACACTAATTATATTTTTAAACTCGAAGAGCTCAAAAACGCCATAAGTGAAATTTCAAGCTTTTAGGTATGGAATTGGCGGGAAGTTGCAGGGATGGCCTTCAGGGTCAACCGTTTTCCTAATTTTTTTTTTTTTAATTTGAGTCAATTCGTGGATTTTCTTCCGTAGTCACAGTGTTTACGGCTTCATACTTGACAGACGGGAATATTTTTTAAACTCTTTCGATATTTTTTCCGTTTTTATTGCACTGAATCAATTTTTAAAAAGTATGGAATTCATATTCAGTATACTACCTTTATAATAGTACGCAAAGAATATTGATTCCGTGAAGTAACAAGGGTATAGTAAAAATCATTGCTGAAACAAGGCAAATCATATTTTTCGATCGTAAAGAACTATCTGATGCTTCGCATTATGAGTCGTGCAAATTTCAAGTAATTATACTCACCATTTTTAATCGAGTGTTTGCGTATGTCAATGATAACATAATGGGTTTAAACTTGGTAAAAATGTTTTTTCTACCAGATCAACATATGTTTTGAGATTAGATTGAGCGCACAAAAAAGTAATCAAGTAAAAGAATCCCGAAAGTATATTGCATTTGTCACTTAAGTTGCACAATTTTTGAGAAACACTTCATGGATAATTGTCAGTTATGCAAGCTATGCTTTTGGAAATGAGTGAAAGAAAATGGAAATTGATCGTAACCAATTTAAACTGTATTCTAACCTCATTTTAATGACATTTTTTCAAGCTTATAAATTTTTTGTTTTTAGACATGGTGATTGGGTTCAATTTTTAATTGCAACAGACACAAGAGATCAATTAAAAAGAGCAACAGAAATATCATTATTGCCAGAATCATTTACTGTGTCGGGTGAGAGACGAGAACAAGGTATAATTGCGGCATTAAAAGACGGTTTTGGGTTTATAAGATGTGTTGATCGAGATGCTAGACTATTCTTCCATTTCAATGAAGTTCTCGATATCGATAGAGAGATAGCTGTAGGTGATGAAGTAGAATTCACTGTGATACAAGTAATTGTCTCGATTTAACGTAATTATTTACTTCAAAAGTCTATTGGAAAAAAACAATAATTTTTTTTTATATAGGATCCTCCGACTTTCTTTTCAAATACTCGTCAAAGTGCAATTCGACTGAAACATTTACCATCTGGCACTGTTCAATTTGAAACTGTTACTGAAAGTGATTTAGTAGGAACTGTTATACAAGATATCTCCGGTATGGATCCTGGATTGATTGGATATACAAAAAATGGACAACAAAATAATATTATTTTCTTTACTAAAGATTGTGATTCTAAAGTGATTCCAAAATTGGGTGACAAAGTAAGAAAAATTTTTAAATAATACGACTCGAGTTTTATGATCGACATGATTAAATAATAATGTCCAATCAATTACAAACTTGACTACGGCTAGGTCGATATTACCTCTTTTCTAAGGTGACAGACTATGTTGAGGATTCGCGTCAAAAAAAAAAAAAAAATGGAAGTCTTCACTTGAATTTTTTCAAAATAAAAGACTAGAACTAACAAAAAATAAAATAACAATTCATTGACAAAAAAAAAAGTCTAGATGTCGATATTAATATCATCGTTTTAGCGAAATTATTGACACTCATTTGTATATCACTGTTGGACTGTTGGACAATCGAGATCATTCGGTATTACAAAATAATGTAATTTGACTCTCAAACGTACATTTGACGAAAATTCTGATTTTTTCTCGAAAACGTTGACTTCACGTGAGACAAAAAAAAAAAAATTAAGAAAACAATGATCGAAATAATCAAATTACCTTCGTTTCAACTCAAATATTCTTCTTTTGTTGTTACTTGAATCGTCTTCGGGGTGGAATTGTACTTAGTACTACTCCACGGGTAATCTCAATCGTTGTTCAAGCAGTGTATCACTCTTGCATTCGTACATCTTCAAACACTCACTATAACAATATTTGTAATCATAATTTGCAAAGCGTTGAATCCTCAAGTATTATTTTCCAATTCAAACAAAAAAAATCTAATAAAGTTACCTCAAAATAACATCGTAGACTCTAAACTTTGGCTTCAATGATAAACAATAAACGTCGGTCTATCAATTGACAGAGCGTCATTTTCGTAGTAGCAGCTAGTGAGAGCTTTGTGCGGTCAACTTAATGAAAAATTCTTATGAGATAGTACGAACTTACAATAATTTGAATAAACAAAAGTTATGATAAAATTACGTCGCGTACTCGCTGTTACTAGTCCTTTTTTCCCACAAAAACATGAGCACAGAGTTTAAATTTTTGGTTACAAATGTGATGAAGAATAGTATACACATCAGCGAAAAAGTAAGATATCTCCATCCTTGTATTTTTTACTCTCGCCTTCGGTTCAGGAGAATATTTTAAACGTCGATTGGATTGTCCTACTTTTCTTCCTCGGTGCGTAACATACTATTTACTTTAACTCACTATGCAATATATTGGAGACTTATTGTTGAAAATAATATCATGAATCCATGTTATTATTTATCATAATCCAAAAAAAAAATAACTTCTTGGGTGGAATATGGGTTATTTTATTTAAAGATAGTCAATTGTTTGGTTCAATAGTAAAATTTTTGAGTGAAAAACTTTTTTTTTATCATCCGAGAATGATACTTTTTTGCTTCAACAGTAAATCACTTCAATAGCTGGTCCCCTCTTTTTCTCGCGTCGCACTCACTGCGAAAAACTATCCTATTCTTGTTGCACTCATGAAATAGATCATTAGAAAATCTATTACGTAGCAAAACGTTTTTTTCAAAATTTTTCTTTGTTTAGAAGAGAAATATGAAGCTGCAATTGTAAGGACCGGCTGTTCATTAAGAGACTTGAATATTATAATGCAAGAGTAAAATTTTGAATATAATATTTTTTTTTTTTTAATTGAGTAGTTTTCTTACAGTATAATTTTATAGTTATAAAAATAATGATGTATTTGATTTTTGTATAAAATACTGTGTTTGATAATGAATGATCTTATGGAAAGTAGGACAAAAGTAATTTCAGTCAAGTTATTGTAGAAATTTGAATATTTTATAAATTAATACATACTTCCTGAAGCAACTAAAAATAACAGAAAAAAAATTGTTATTGTTTTTATACATTTCTTAAAGTATGAAACTCGAAAAATCACATGGTACAATAACTTTCAAAGTTTATTTACTGAATTTATTTGATTTTTAGGTCAAGTTCAGTATCTGTCAGGTAAAAAGAAATAAAGAATTGGTAGCAGTTGACATATCACTATTGGATGTAAAGGAAGAAAAGGCAGAAAATGCAAACAATATAAATGGTTTAGAATGTCAAGGTTTCATCGCTGCACTTAAGGATGGTTTTGGTTTCATCGAAACTTTCAATCACGAGAGAGAGATATTTTTTCACTTTAGGTAATTCAATCTATTTACAATATAAATGAAATAGTTTAATTAATAGAATTGTTTTAGCCTTTTTTAAGAAAAACAATTTATCATTATTGAAAAAATTCACAACGGTATTATTTCACTACTATTCAGATAAACACTTTGCTTGGAGAGTCACTTTAAATTGTTTTTCTTAACAAGAGTGCATATGAGGGTGGGTCCAAAATATCAATGATTTTTTTTTTTAACAAATGACACGGAGAAATGGGTTGCTGGAGACCTCTTAAAAATACTTACTAAATATGAGCTCTTAATTTTATTAAGTAGATCCTCCGCATCGCAGTTTTTCATTTTTTTCTCGGTCCAATAGAAAAAAATTCATACCTTATCATTGATTGATTGTACAGATAAATGTTCTTAAAGAATTTTGTAGGAAATTTAATGCTCTACAAAAACGGTATCTTGTATTTTTTCCGTAAACCTCACCGTTTGATCATCCAATAAAGGAATTTGGGGATGGGGGTTTTTTAACTTCCCGCCAAGCAAATCAAAGATTTTCAAAAATCGAAAAGTTTTTGTTTTTACCCCGTTTTGCAAAAATTGAATTTTCATCAGATCTTGACGTTTTAAGGCCACCGGAAGTTTACCTGATGACCTCCGCGATGTCGTCACTATGTCTGTATGCATGTGACTCGCTTATAACTTTTAAACGACTAAACCGATCGGAACCTACTAAGCGGCGTTCTAAAGAGTTCCCTCAAACTTAGATTTCCTGTGAATTTGAATCGATTCGGACCCATAGATTATGAGAAATCTCAAAAAAAATAATATGATATTTTTACTGATTACTAAGTATTTTTATCTTTAAAGATAATAAATTTATATTCGGAATAGCTTCAGCGGGCTCCAGGTGTTGCAATGGAAGGCTTTTAGAATTAAACCTTCAGATTTTTGTTCAATAATAATAAGATAATATTTATTTAATAAATATACAATAATAATTTAAGTCGTTAATTTTGGAAAAATTTCCCGGTTGAAGACTTCGATTATCCTAAAAGTCGAAATCGAATCACTGAGTTTGAATTAAGCAATATTTCGCGGTGGTCTCGACTGAGTAGTGGAGATTTCGACTAGCCAAATAAGTCGAAATAGAATTTTCGTTCTTGAACACTAAGAATTTTTCACTATCCCGCTATCTTCGTTCTTCTTTTGCTACTCGGTTTCCTTGAGAGGCTTTCGAGTTCCCTGGGACTCGGCTGCTTGCTCGAGGAAGAATGGTCCGGATTTTTTTTTTTTTTTTTTATACATTATTTTACATTTTGTTCCCTGCCCTTAGGCTTACACAATTTTGAGCCTTTTATATTTGTGTGATTTGAATATAGGGTATTACATATTTGTTAGTCAGTTTTGGGAAAAAGCAGGTGAAAAAAACCCAGTAAGAATTCTGTTGATTTAGGAAAAAGTTTAAAAGGTAGAATTGTTAGTCTTTACGTTTGATACATTATGATGTGTTTTGGTAGCTTATATTTACAGTATGGATTAAATTTCGTTAGCTTACAAACATTTGACAATATATTTAGGTTTAGTTTTTCTTTATAGAATTTGAGAGAATGTTTTTTTTTATTGTTTCGTTGATATGTTTTATATTTAGATTAGTGTGTAGTTTGTTATTATTGATGTTATAATCGGAGTTATAAATCATTCGTAATGTTTTATTTTGTATTATTTTAAGTCTATGGTAGTTTGAGAAGCAAATGTTGCTCCAAACTGGACAAGCGTATAGCATGATTGGTAGGATATACATTTGATAAATGGTTAATTTATTGTTTAGACTTAGGTGACTATTTCGGCAGATAAGTGGATACAATATAGATACCGCTGAGTTTGCTTTCTTAGCTACTGTTTTGATATGATTTGTATAAGTGAGTTTGGTGTCTAAGGTGAGTCCCAGGTATTTGGCATCTTTGGCTTGTTTTACTTTTTCGCCATACATTTGGACTTTCGTTTTTGTAGCTTTATGATTATGTGAAAAAATTATGATTTGTGTTTTGTCTATGTTAATTTTTATTTTCCATTTTTGATAATAGCTTTTGAGTAGGTGGATATGAGATTGCAGGTATTTGAGGGCCATGTCTTTGCTAAAAGACGATGTATAAATTGCTGTGTCGTCTGGGAAGAGAGCTATGTTTGTTTTTGGGTGTTTAGGGATATCGTTAATGAAGATGAGGAATAGAATGGGTCCTAATATGGAGCCTTACGAGTCTCCTGTGGGTATATTTCTCGTGGAGCTATGATCGTCTTCTATCGCAACGGAGAATCTTCGATTTTTAAGATAACTGTCTATCCATTTTATAATGTATATTGGTATATTTTTACGTGTTTATATAGGGCTTTTCTACCTTCTCCATCTCCGATGTCCGTGGTGAGGGTACTCACTTCTAATTCGCTGATTCCGGGTGGAGAGGGAACAGATTTTCCCATTGGTCCGCGAGCTCCTACTCTCCCTTCTACGGTCTTTAATTTGTGTGCACCTTTACGGCGCATCGCGATTTTCTAGGCACTAACTCGGCGGTTACCGCCAAGTAAGTTACTGGCAAGTGGCGCTTTTACTTGACGGCAACCGTCAAATAATTGGCGCGTGCATAAAACTTTTTTTTTTTATTTATTTTTTTTTCTTACTTACTTCACTATTTTTTTTTTTTTTTTCATTAATTTTTATTTAATAATACTTGTTTTTTTCTTTTGTCATATCTTTAAAAGAAAAATTTTCCACTAAAAATTAAATTTAATTGTGAATGGAAATATTTATCATTGAAACATTTTTTTTAATGATCAATAGAAATAATTAAAATCAAAATATTGAATTTAATGGTTAATGGAAATATATAAAATTAAAGATTTTTTTTAATGATTAATGGAAATTTTTCAAATGAGATATTAAATACAATTGTTAATCGAACTACTTCTTAAGTTTTTACTAGAAAAATCAATGATTTTCAAAAAATCGAGATGTTAGTAGTTGTACCGTGATTTTTCAATATTTTCGAAAAAATTTTTCACAAAATTCAAAAAAAGGATTTTTTTGAAATCACTTATTTAATTAATGACAGATTGTTATTGGAGTCATAATTTAATTAATAGCTTTTGATTATCGGCGTTTATTGTCATGAAAAACGTCGAAATCGGTTGATTTGTTCGGTAGATATCGTTGTTGAAAAATATAAAACACTAGCAACCTGCAGTCACTATATGACTGGCGAAAATTGCAGCCTATAAATAAATAGAATTTGCTCAATTAAATATTGGCTTTTGTTAAATTGCACTCATCAATTTTTCATATATTTTATAAATTGATAAATATTATATATATATATGTATATGTAAAAAATATATCAAAAATGCATGAGGGTACTTAAATGGAAGCTCTTAATGAGTGTAACATTGGAATAAATTTATATCTTTACAAATGACAATAGTTCACAAGATACCAGATCATTTCTTAATTTTGTAGCTAGAGCAAGAGTATTTTCGAATGAAGCCTAAATACTTATGATAATATATTAACTACCTTCTTATCATAATAAATTAAGTTCACATTCTGTGTCGTGCAATGCATGCTCCAGATTTTTTGAGTAAATTTAATTTGTATTTGGTAGGAAGGTAGCTAAAAATAATGATTTGCAGATATTTATGAGAATTTTTTATAACAATACAAACTACAGTTATAAATACTTTTTCGAAGCATTAGCTTTTAACGATACCCTCTTTTCAAAATTTTCATTCGTAAGCCTATTAAACTTCGGCAAATTCATCAAAGTTGCATGGCTAAAGAGCCTTTCTACCGCTGCTGAAGAAGGTAAAATAACATTGTATTTTAAAAATATTTTCCTGATTAATGGAAATTTGTGCAACATATTCAAATCCTTATCATTAGTTTTTAAGAATCGAGTGACTTCTCGATTCACCTTGAGACGATGACGGTCTAAATTCATCGATTGTTAAATCAGGTCCAAACTGATAATCGTCATCAATATCTGTTTCGTTTTGATTTTTTTGAGTTTCCGATATTTCAGTCTCAACTTCATTAGATACTGCACTTATAAAGCGTTTATGAACCTCACGTTGCTCATCTTCAGAAAACTTAGATAACCAACGGCATTTGAATTGTTGGTAAGAAATAGCCGCGTCGATGTTAGGTTCAAAAAAGTTAAACAAGCTTTTAAACCGCTTATTAATTCCATCAATAATGCAGTTAACAATTGACCTGCAGTAAATTATGTTATCATTATCGTTAAGTTCAGTCATTTGGTTGACCACTGAAACTAGTTGGGGTAGCAAAATTCCATATTAACATTTATCACCTTGCAATGCATCGATAGCACTGGCTAAAGGCTTCGTGCAATTTAAAAATTCGCGAAGATAATTGAAATCTGCAAGCTGTAGAGGCTTTATTTCATTGTTGAAACTAGTACCAATTAATTTATTTCAAAGTTTAACTTACTGAGTTAAACAATCATAACTGGAGTTCAATCTTGTCACAACAGACTTTCTAATAGCAACTCCCAACTCCTTTTTGAGGAGCTCTCTTCTTTAGGTAAACGCAATAGTTTCCATAAAGATGACCATTCATTCATCACGCTTTTATGCTTCCACTTAAGCCCTTCATCAGCAGTAATAGCTTGAGCTATGTCAGTCGATGCAATTCAATTTAAGGTGTGAATAGCACACCTACAGTGTACTGGATCAATTCAGTCACAACTATCACTGAAATCGGAACTAAGTTCCAGTATTTCAAAGTCATCACAATTTTCTTCGACGCTGCTGGTATTTTCATCATTATCTTCCATTTCGTTGTTATTTTCATCGTTATTTTCTGCTAAGTCTTCTTAAAGAAAATGGATGTAAATAGAATAAAAAATTTTTATTACAATAGTTTGCAAGTTACGTATTTCATTTTTAACTAACCCGGTGTGATTTCAAAAGGTACTTCTATACCCAAAATTTTGAATACTTTTACAAAATTCGATCCATTGTCAGTCACCGTAGCTTTTATTCTGTCCAATAGCATCAAATGAATGCGTTCCTGAAAACTTCCTGCAGACAATAGCTGCCAACTTTCTTTCTAAAGACTCGATGTCGATTGAGATAAAAATTTCCAAAATAGTTTATTAATTAAAGAAGTTTTAAATCAGGTTCGATTAAATGATAATTGAAAGCTTTTTTTTAATTTTTTTAAGATTCTAAAAAATTTGAGGATTTTATAATAGCAGTTGCTGAAAGTTATTGATTATTTCATATATTTTTTTTATTTGTTCAAATAACATGCACAATTGCTGGTCAGCATACTAGCGCATTGATCAATATCATCCGAAGAGAAAAAGTTATTTTATAATTTTTGAATACAAATAAATCAGAATTTACATCTTATATGAATACTTTAATGCGTATTCTTTTTATTCATTTATCGGTATGAGAAAAAAAGTTTCATAAATAATAACTTGAATGATTTCATAATTTTGCTTTTAATTTTACGATAGATGCGTTTTAAAATATTGACAGAAAACATTAAGTTCCACGTGAACTCCAATTACTCATTTCAAAGAAAGCTGATTTTATTTCTAAGACTATATATCCTACCAAACTATGTGTAGTATAATTATTACTAATTAATAATTACCCAGCTAATAGTGATATCTAAATATCGGCGTGCTCCTCCATTCCACAAATTGTAACGAGTAAAATTTAATTAATTTTGAAAATAAGTGTTAGTCTTATCTCGGTCCCTCTTTCGTACTACTCCAATTGATTCTATGTCCCAGCGTCTCCGTGCCGGGAGTGGGCGATTCGCGAGCCTGCGGCCTTTCTTAGATGAGGCTGCCATTTCTCAGGTTCCCTTCTCCGGTGTCAGTAAGTGAACTGGAAGTCTAACCTTTTTAGTATTACCAATTGGTAAAAGGTTTGGTGATTACCTCGTGAGTACAAACAACCGAATTAATCGACATAAGACTGGAACTGGTATAAATTGGACATCAACTATCCCCTGCTCGAATTTATTACTCGCTGGAGTTCAAGGTTGAAAAAGGGGGGTTATCAGAACAAGACTAGTCAAAAATCATAATCCAAACTATAATCAATCAAGCTAAGTAAATAAATCAGATGAAACAAACAGGTTATGTTATAAACAAGATAAGAATTTTTTCATAAGAATCGATAAGTCAAAAGAAAATACAGAATAACCATACACGTGGTACACAAATTCTATTAACAGGTGTTTTCAATCAGAAATGAATAATACAAACGAAAACGATTTGACTTATGCACGAAAAATAGTTGCTGCTACATGACACAGTCTCGTTAAAACTATTTGGCCTAAAAAACTTCAATTTTCCTATAATTTCTAGTCTACGGAACTACTTAATCTTTTTTATGCAACACCATAATATTGGTCTTACGCTAACAAAATATAAGACAGTGCGTTTTTATTCTAGTTATTTGTTTACCATTGTACTTAATTTAGTTATATATTGTTAATTCTTTTTGCATTAATTTTTTGTACTATTTCATAGAAATTAACAACTTTACACTATAATATTTAGACAATTTTTTAATTTAAATTTAATCAGATTTTATCATTTTTTGCATAAAAACTAAAATTTTTGTATATCTAGTTGATTTATTGTAACATTTTACTCGTTTGTCTGAATGATGTTACTATATCTTATCATTATCATTTTTCAATCAAGACGGAATTTCGTGTTCAGGTATTGAAATTCTTCCTTCAAGTTTTTATTCTTAAACGACCTGTGAAGAAATTATACAATTAATTATATTTTTAATTCAATTATGAATTTTTAGCTCAATACTTGAATAAATTTATTGAAACCTTTTGTCCATTATTAAATTTGCTTTAAAATATTCTGCAAAATTTTGATATCAAAATATTTACAAACAAGCCGGTGACAGGGCTTTGGAAAAAAGACAATTTGCCGTGTTTATTATATCTCAGCTGAAAATGTTCTCATAAAAAAACCATTTGAATTTCATCAAAGTATTAATAAATCCTTCTTCAACAATATCCCATTATTTTTATTTTTTTTCACTTCAAAATTAATTGAAATGTGAAATAAATCCCAAAAAAATCGAAAAATATTTAGCAATTCAATTAATGTGATTGTAATTCTATGATAGCAAAGAATTCAAATTCTTGTTATCATTTTATAAAAAATAACAATAAAATTATCATTAGTCTTTTCATAACTTAGTTTTTCTGAAATTACTGGTTCATCGTTTTGAGAATAATTTTGCTTTGTATATTTAATTGTTCTTTTATGTAATACGTTAAAAACTGAAATAATTAACTATGGTTTATTTTTTTAGTACATTCGATGGAGATGCAAGTACTTTAGAGGTTGGCGCTGAAGTTGAATGCACAATCGGATCTGGTAATGGTCGTAGTACTGGTGGATGCACTGCGGCTGAATCTGTTCATCTTGTGCCACGTGGCACGATTCCCCGTGCTGCAATAGTTAGTGAAGTATTAGATGGAACTGTTATTCGACCGTTACGAAGCGCGAATCCTGAGCAATCAGAGTATGCTGGAATGATAAAATTAAGTGTGATCACTGATGAAAATAATGCTAAAAAATATGAATTTGGTATTATGGGCTTACTAAATAAACGGGAGCTATTGCAAACGGGTGATCCAGTACAATTTCAAGTTGACTCTGAAGGCCATGCTTGTAATATCGTAGCTGTTCGTAAAAAACGGATAGCTACAGTAGACGCAGTTAAAGGGGCTTTTGGCTTTCTTACTTACGAAATTGACGATGGAAAAAAGCTATTCTTCCACATGACTGAAGTTAAAGATCACACAACACTTCAGCCGGGTGATCAAGTAGAATTCGTTCTTGTGACAAACCAAAGGACAGGAAAATCATTTGCTTGCAATATTACACGTCTAAGGTAAATATCACTAAGCCGTCTGAAAAGTAATTTAAAAAATTTTTTATTTGATTCTTTGTTGTATTAATACATTGTAATAATACATTAAATCGAATAGAGTGATTTTTAGTTATTTTACAACAATATTAATTATTTAATAAACAAACAACATCTATAAACCGCATTTCTAGAGCCAAATTGCAGCTTTATAAAAGAAGTTTGAAAAAAAATAACAATGGAAGATTTAATTCACTTTTTAATCTGATATTTCATCTTTTTTATTACATACTAATCAATACTCAGCTGAAAAGTAGTATACTACTCTTCGAGCTTAAAAGCCTGATAGTAGTTTAGTAAAACACTATTTTTAAATTTTCAAACTGGAATTACTTTTGAGTGAATAAACCGATTTTTGAGGTGTATATATATATCTCGGCTTTAACGTGAGGTTGATAATAAACCGTAAAATCACGAATTCTTAAAAGAAGAGAGTCTACTGAAGAGTATATCGTTTGGTACGAATCTTTAAGTTATATGGAAGCTGAGATAGAAATTATTAAAAATCATTTAAAAAATTGACTTTTTAAAATTCAAAAAATTCTCCAGCGGCCAGATTTGATTATATTGGGCCCAAATTTTCAGGATCGTCTTCTTTTAAAATGTATTTTTGAGGAAAAAATCGGCGTCAAAATCGCTGACCTAAGTGCGCACACTTTTGTCAAGAATTAATGGATCTGCCCATATATATTATCGTTGCTACTCCAAACATGACTAATTAGTATTGTTTTTTTTTTAATTGATATACTTGAAAAATGTAACTTTTTGTCAGGAGTTCTATCTCTTTACATCGAATATACTTATTATTTACAAAACAAAAATGATTTCAGATGCATATGTTAAAGTAAGATTTTTTTTTACAGTGGTGAATCTGTACAACAACGACCAGAGCGTTTGATTAGTCGATTACGCACTATTTCATTGGAAGATGCAGGACCGAAATTGACAGTAGTAAGGCAACCAAAAGGACCAGATGGTACGCGTGGTTTTAGTTACGATCGTTCACAACATATATCAGGTGTCATCGAGGAATAATTGACTATTCTGAGTTATGATTTTATCAGAAACCAATTAATTTGATTAATTATTTTTAGCTCAAGCACGTTATTTCTGAGATTATGATTTCAAACGAACGTAAATATTTGCCAAATGAATGTTATGTAATTGTTAAAAAAAAAAAAAAAAAAAAAAGCATTTACGCTATTTAAAATTAATATGTGTTTCAGGAATTATACAACATAATTGTTATTTGAAAAAAAAAATGAATTAATCAAATATTTTTTATTTATTCAGTCATTTATTTAACCAGAAAAATACAAAAAATACACATATATACATCTGTTCTAAAGGGATTGATTATACCATCTGTAAATAGGCCGGGAAAATATATATATAATTTTATATTTTAAATAAACAAAAAAATTAAATACAGCTACATGTCCTCAAAACACAATAACATCAGCTGACGAAGAAGATCCAATGAACTCATTTTGTCTCTAACTCCTGATTGAGAATAATTAAGTGATAATTAGACTGAGTATTCAAATATATCCCAGCAATATAACCTTTTGTAGCTGATCACTTTATTAGTTTGAGGTAGTAAAAAATTATGCTATTCCTGGCATTAACGGATATTTCTTTATATTACTTTTGAAAATGATTATATTCCAACAATTCTGAGTTAACAATAAAAGTTTTCTTAATACCAAGTAAGGCATGTACATTATCATTTTTATTAAATAGTTCCAGTTGCTTATTATGCATCACTCTGACGTAATTTTATAGGGGCATTTCCTGCTGAACAAAGCAATATTGACTTCAACCCCTTTAAATTTAGCTAAAAAAGTTTTTATACTGTCCTACACTGTAAAGACGGTTTTCCAGAGTAGTTTGAAATTTTTTTTACGGTATCGAATAAAAGTTATGACGTTTTAAAAAAAAAATTAGGATGACGATTGATCCTAAAGGCCATCCCTGCAACTTCCCGCTCATTTTGTAATTAAGCGATCAAAATAACACATTACGTTTATGAGCTCATCGAGCTCAAAAATATGATTTTTGTGTCATTTTTAGCTCTTCGAGCTCAAAACTCTAATAGCAGTTTAATAAAACACAATTTTTTGAATTTTCAAACGGGAATAACTTTCGAATGAATCAACCGATTTTCACGCGGTTGGCGGCAATCGATGTAGCTTTTTTTAGCTCTATAGAAAAAGTATCTGTTTTATGCTTTTGAGTTCTTCGAGCTCAAAAATCTTATCAAAATTTGATAAAACACGATTTTTTTAATTTTCAAACTGCTATAACTTTTGAATGAATCAACCGATTTTCACGCGGTTTTAAGCTCTATAAAAAATTTGGAACAAAAAATTGATCTGATAAAAAATTTCGAAGTTATTTCAAAAAAACACTTTTTTCGATTTTTTCGACAACGATATCTCACGAACGCATCAACCGATTTTGACGTTTTTGGTGGCGATCGATGGGAGTTTTCAAGGATAAAAGCAGATTGGTTTATGAAGTCGATCGGTTCAGCCAATTCGAAGATATTTGAAAAAAATGAAAAAAGCACAACTTTTTAACTTCCCGCTAAAAATCTCAGATTTTCAAAAATCGGGAAGTTATTGTTTTCACTCCGTTTTGCAAAAATCGAGTTTTCATCTGATCTCGACGTTTGAAGATCACAGTGCAACTTCCCGCTAATTCCATGCCTAGGTGTATAAAACTGCACTAATGATGTTTTTGAGCTCTTCGAGCTCAAAAATACAATTTGTGTGTTATTTTGAGCTCTTGGAGCTTAAAAGTCTGATAGAAGTATCATAGAACAATATTATTTAAATTTTCAAACCGCACTAACTTTTCAATAAATCAACCGATTTTCACGCGGTTGGCAGAATTTGACGCAATTTTTTTAGTTTCTTGATGAATCTTCAAGTTTGAATTGATAAAATTAGGAAATTTGGAGTAATTCCAAAAAAACACTTTTTTTGGTTTTTTTTGTTCATGATATTTCTTGAACGAATTGACTAATTTTGACCGGCTTGACAGCGATCGACGTAATTTTTTCATGCTAATATCTGATTAGTTTTTGAAATCGATCAGTGCAGCCGTTTAAGAATTATTCCAAAAAATGTTAAAAAAACACTTGTTTTTAAATATTTTATCGAGAATATTTCTCGAACCAATCAATCGATTTCTACGTTTTTGGCAGCGATCGACGCGATTTTTTAAGCTCTAAAAATTATTGTATATCATCAAAACCGGTCCGAGAAGAAATAACGAAGTTATGTCAAAAAAACACTTTTTTCGATTTTCTTTCGTTCACGATATCTCTCGAACGAATCAACCGATTTTGACCAGATTAGCGACGATCGGCGTGGTTTTTCAAGCTTAAGGGCGGATTAGTTTTTGAAGTTGATCGATAGTGCCGTTTAAAAGATATTTCAAAAATGATTTTTTTCTTTTTTTTTTTTTAGATTTTTCAAGATTTCTTAAAATCTATCTGTCTGAATCGGTTCAAATTCTCAGAAAATCTAAGTTTGAGGGAACTCTTTAGAACACCGTTTAGTTCGTTCCGATCGGTTCAGTCGTTCAAAAGTTATAAACGAGTTACATAGTCACACACACACACACACACACACACACACACACACACACACACACACACACACACACACACACACACACACACACACACACACACACACACACACACACACACACACACACACACAGGAGCTCAAAACGTCGAGGTCTGATGAAAACTTGATTTTTTCAAAACGGGGTAAAACCAATAACTTCCCGATTTTTGAAAATCTTCGATTTTTTAGCGGGAAGTTAAAACGAAAGAAAATGGGAATATAATTATTGCAAATATCGAATCAGTTTACTCCGTTAGTGCTACAAAATGTAACCTAACCACGAACTGTTTTTTTCTGTGTTGGCTTGTCGTTCACTAAAAAAGGGCTAGGTGGACTGTTGTCTCTTCCTGTTGTCCTCTTTTCCTTTTTGTCTTTTATGAGGTCGGCTAACTCTTCGATCTGCTACCAAGCCGCTCCATTGGCGACTGTTAGCCAGTGACGGTCGGTACAGATTTAATCCTCCCTCGATCGGCTTGAATAGTGGCGGGAGCAAAGAGGCACGTTTGTTGACTGTCCATCTTCTTCCATCGCGGCTATTTTCGTACTCCCTGTAGCATTTCCAAACAGCGGAGCCATGAGGTCCACCCCGCTGTCGTAACGGTCGCTTGATAACGACGAGTTCAGGCCCATTTGCACGCCTTGTCTCCCCGGCACTGAGATATCCATTCCCTGTATTGTAAGCGATTTTTGAATGTGTAGTGCCATTTGTTTATGCTATGTATAGTGACATTTCCATACCGTTGTTTGCTAGGTTTTGATCCACCCCGAGTATTTTCTTTCCTGGGTACTCGACATATTTTCCGGGCAGATATGAAGGAAATTGCCCTATCCGTCAACTGGGGAGGCACCCGATGCGGGACCCAGCAAGCCCGACACGAGATATATATGTATGTATATCTGTATGTATATTAGACTGTATCAAAAAAATTGACTATTTTTCTGTAAATTTATTGAGAATCTTGTTCAGAATACCGAAAACAATACATCAGTTTAACGAATAGCTCTTAATTTTAATATTGAGATGTTCCGCATCACAATTTTCTATATCCCATTTAAATAACATGAGCAAATCTGATCCTTCAAGTTTGGAATTTGGTAGCTCTGCAACGAATTATCGAACTAGTAAACCATGACATGTCCTCACAGAAAATTGGATGTTATACAAAAAAGGTCTCACAGAAATTTTTGATTAATGCACTCCTTTGAAAGTTATTGTTCAAATCTCCCTCGCTTTCTCCCAGTCGCTGCAGAACACTGCAACACCGACCGCACCTACTAAAACCGCTTGAAGCCTACTATCCGTGCCACTTGGAGGCAGGTCAGGCGCAGCGGCAGAGCATCAGGTGCCCTCTGGAAAAGAATTGTTCAATCTCTTCCGGCTTGAACCGCGCGCTCGCAACGTGGCGTCTAACCTTAATAATCTGATCTTAAGTGCTATCGTTATAAATCTATAATTATCTATCTAATCGCTCTACGAACAAATTAAATATTAATTTATTTTGTTCAATCAACTCTTTTTATCTTTGTTTCAGTTAACAGTTCTGCTAGTTAGTGAATTTTGGCTCAATAGCTGCCATTCGCGGGTCTCAGTCTTTTACCGCATGTTAGCACGTAGCTTATCTGCTTCTGGCATTAACCTTCATTTGCTTTATTAACAATTCCAGTGATTCTAGCTTAAATTAAAACCTTTTACCCGTGATAAATGACATGTATATATATAAATTAAGTGAAAATTTACAATAAATAAAATTATTACAACGAAGTGATATAATTATCAACCTAAACGAAATTATCCAAAGTCCCAGTATATTATTTTTCTTTCCCAGCATCTAATTCCTATTAAATATGGTCCCTCGAGCCGGATTTTGGATAGTTTCGTTCAAAGTTATTTCGAAAAAAATACTTTGAGTGAATTTCTTGTGCAATTCCGGTAATCTTGTTCGCGTTTGGCAACTCCGACGCATTGCTGAGTACCCGAAAGGTGTACTGCGTTCGTGGAAAGTTAGATTGGGACCCACAGTGCGAAAATCTACCTGTGTCATTCGTGTGCGCGTAGTTACAAGTGATTATCGGGATCAACTCTCTACTCAAGGTCATCGTGCTTCATCTTCATCGCATCGATCTCGCAAGAGGATCCATCTAAATTATTTTTTACGATGTCTGCCAAGTACCTGTTGGTGTTCGAGACTCACATAGGAGCCCTGAACGTCATGGTCACTGAGGTCGGAAACGGCGAGTACAACTTGATTCAGCCCATCGACTGCGAAGTCAAACTCGAGGTATTCGAGACTACTTGGAACAAGATTGCCGACGCAAACGACAAATTGACTAGCTGTAAAGATATTGACATGACCCACAGCTAATTTAAAGAAGGTCGCTACACCAAAGCCGTCAATCGCTACGTCTTGGTTAAAACTGCGCTTAAGCGCCGCATCGCCGAGATTGAACCTCGTCCGGCTCCTCTATCACCACACAATCGCACCGTAGCTGATAACTCTGCAGTGCGTCCTCAACTGCCAATTATTCAGCCTCCTAAATTTAACGGAGAGCTTTTAGAATGTCAATCTTTCAAGAATAAATTCTCATCCGTTGTCAACAAGGACGGTGTCAACGAAGTTGACAAGATGCACTATCTGCTCCAGAGCCTGCAAAGTACTGCTTATTCTCTCGTAGCCAATGTGGAGATAACAGACGCTGCATTTGCCACAGCCTGGCAAACTCTGACCACTAGGTATGAAAACAAGCGAGTATTGATCACGGCTCAACTCAACAAACTGTTTAGCATACCTAAAATGGCGTCGCGAGCCGCTAAAGAGGTCAACAACGTAATTAATACTACGTCTGAAGTCCTGAATGCTCTGAAGGCCCTAGGATCACCAGTGGATTACTGGGACCACCTCATCGTGCACTATATCACTCAAAAGCTGGATCCTCAGACTCGTGAGGATTGGGAAATTACGCTGGGAGCCGCTACAGACTTTCCAACCTACGATCGAATCAAGAGCTTTCTGCTAGCTCGTGCACGAGCTCTTGAAGCCATGGAAGGACGTCTTCCAGCCAAACCACGTGACCCCAAGGCCAACAAAAGGTCCGCGAGTGGTAGCAAACCCACCCACGGATCCAAGACATCATCTGCGCATGTCCATATGGCCAGTTCGACATCGCAGAACATCACTATGGCCACTGGACCTTCTCCAACGTCTCAATCACCACCTGGACAAACCGCTGGAGCGCCTCTTAGACCAAAAGGTCCTTGTTCATGCTGTGATGAAGCTTACTTCATCGTATCGTGCCCAACCTTTCAAAATTTACCGCCGAATGAACGCCACCAGCGAGTTATTTCCAGGTCACTGTGTTTCAACTGTCTTGGACCACATCCGTTCCAGAATTGCCGTAATCAAAAACGCTGTCGATTCTGCCAAGCTGCGCATCATTCAATGCTACACGACTCTACGCTTCTCAGTTCATCATCAAGTTCACCCAACGCAATGATGCATCTGCAATCGACTGCTCCTCAGCAAGGAAACCAGAATCCGTCATTCTGACTACCTGAAGCAGCATCTGCTAGAACGCCATCGCCATCGCCTATCGAACTATCGACATCGCCATCGCCATCGCCTATCGCTTCATCGAGCTTGTCATCGCCTATTGAACCATCGACATCGCTTCATCGACATTGGCATCACCTATCGCCGCATCGCTAATCTCTTCGCAACAAGCTCGTTCCTCGTGCAACACAGCCTCAGCATCAAGACCGTTGGTGTTATTGGCCACAGCACAAGCTACCATCGTATCGCCAACACATCATCCTCGAACAGTACGCCTGCTGATCGATCCAGGGTCAGAACTAACGCTGATTTCTCTGCAGCTTGCTCGCCAGCTTGACATGAAGCCTTCCAAAACACGTATCCCAATTGTTGGAGTAGGAAGTGTGCCTTCAGGATCAACAAAGGGTGCTGTGGACATCACGTTACGATCTAGCCATTCTGATGACCAGATTCAGCTACATGCGCACGTACTGCAGTCTCTTACGATCGAACTGCCTTCAGTCGTCATCACAAGTCAATCCTGGACACACATCGCAGATTTGGAACTAGCAGATCCAGATCATCTATCACCAGGCCCGATTGACATCCTCATTGGAGCTGACTCCTATGGCTCAATCATTAAACCTGGAGTAATCGCGGGAAACCCGGGCCAGCCTATCGCCATTCAGACTGTCTTTGGGTGGGCTATTCTTGGACCTGCCGGTCCATCTTCTATCACCGCACCTGCACATCAAGGTCACCTCATCTCAACTTCGCAGCTTCACGAGCTTGTCTCGAGATTTTGGGAGCAAGAAGAAGTTCCAGCGTCTCATCAAGAGTCTTTCAGTGCTGAAGAGGCTGAGTGTGAAGCACACTTCATCGCCACGCACTCCCGCGACAGCTCAGGTCGCTACATCGTGCGTTTGCCCTTCAAATCCAACGCTCCTTCACTTGGATACTCGAAAGGCATCGCACAACGTTCCCTATCTCGTATACTTAATCGAATCGCACATCAACCAAATCTTCAACGACTGTACACTGAGTTTCTCAATGAGTACGAGTCTCTAGGTCATATGAAGAAGGTTCAATCGCCAACTGCTTCAGCCGATGTTTATTACTTGCCACATCACGGGGTGATGCGCAATGACAAGATCCGTGTGGTGTTCAACAGTTCCAGCAAGACATCATCAGGATACTCTTTCAATGAGTTGCTTCATGTTGGTCCCAAGACTCAGAACGACATCTTCGATGTGCTGTTATACGTCCGTCGTTATCGCCTCATCTTCACAACCGACGTGGAGAAGATGTTTCGTCAAATCTTCGTCCATCCTCATGATCGTAAGTTCCAACGCATTCTATGGATTGATGATAACTCGCAAACACAGGAGTTTATAATATAAATAGGAGTTAATAATATTAATTATTATTTAAAGTAGAAAAATTAATTGTTAAAATTGATTCATTGTCAATATACTGTGATTTCTTACACGATGTGTATTGAGATCGATGGTGCTGAACAGTTTGAAAAATTCTTTGTCTTTCATCTTCGTTATTAGTTAATACTTCATTAAAACTTTCGGCTAGCGCTACTCCTCTTTCCGCAGTATCGTTTACTACTTTTAATTTTTTAAATGTATCATAACATCGTTTATACTCAAGATTTGATTCCCATAAACTTGGATCTGTACTCAAAAAGCGATAAGGGAGCTCAAATTGCTTAAAAATAAACAATGAGTTTGGATTAACAAGATCGCTTATGTTTTTCTCGGATAACGATGATATTTCTTCGTAAGCGATTGCAAAACGTTTACTTGGCTTTTCGATCGCTACCTGGGAATTTATGTTTTATATAATTTTGACTTTTTCTTCTACTGACATAGTAGACTTTCATCAAAAAGAGCCAAACAAGCAAGATGTTCATGTAAGTACCACAAATGCCAAGACAATTTATTGAGTGCTGTATTTGCAATGTCTGGATGTATTTTTCTGTAATCAATAAGATCTTTCACTAATTGCAAGTCCGAGTTTGGAGCATTTATTGCATTAGGAGCAGTAAACCATATTTTTACATAAAATATTACAGTGAAAACACATATCCTGCAAAATTTTTTTTTCTTTTGCTGCTATCTTAAACTGGTTTCTGAACATATATACTTTCAAGCAATAGAGAGCTTTTGATAACCACCATGCATGATGAAAAGCACCAGGGGCTTTAAATTCGGCTTTATGACTTTTGATACCACCCAAAAAGATACAGCTAAGCTCCAAAAACTCCTTGTAATCATTTCTCGGATGATGATTCTAACAAAAAATCAGAAAAATTTAATAATTGCGGCAAGAAAAGAACATATTTTTAGAATTTTAAAGTAAAAAATATTATTCAAAAAGGAAAAATTTTTAAAACTAAATCACTTAAAAATTTTAGTTCTATTGACGTATACAAAATAACTATTAGAAAGATCCAATGACTTTGGAAGAAATTAACTTTATAAATAATAATTCTTTCAATGGTAAAACTATTTATAAACTTATTAATACCTTTCGTTGATTTTCTATGAAGTCAAGAATATTGTCTTCTCTTTGATTACAAATAAGAGCAATATCTTTATCCTCTGTGCCGATTTTATACGTAGATTTGTCAATTTTTTCTCAATTATCTCTGAATCGTTTGAAAATTGGTACATTTGGACTATTTGTCACTGGCCAAATAACTTCGGTAACGTTTCGTAACATATCAATTCAGAAGTATGAAGGCGACAAGCAAGATATAATAAGTCACGGCCAATTTTATCTTCTAATAATGCACACGCGCCATTAAAATAACCTAAAACAAAAAATTATTTATTTATGAACTGTTATTTAATTACCAGCTATTCAAATTTTTGACTCAGCTTTTTTTTCAACTCAACATTCGTAAAAATAATTAAAACAATCCGAACAAAAACAGTTTCACTGTAAAAAAATTGCGCCAAGTCCACGTTCATAAAACTCATCTCAATAACGTTTGCACTTTACAAAAAAAATAAGACTCAATATAATAATTGTCATTCTCTACAAAAAAAGTGAAATACAAAAAAATACCAAGAAACTGTCATAATGTTAAAAAAATTGAAAGAAAATTTGTTGAAAATTTAAAAATTAAAAAAAAATTTTTTTATCGTACTTGGCGCGCGTCATTGAGTACCCCAAATTTTTTCGGAAGAATTTCAACCCGAGAAAAAACGATTTTGCTCGAATTTATGTAATTATGTATAGTTATACATATTCGGGCTGATCAGCTCTAATTACATAATATATGATTTCATACATTCTTATACTTATAAATTTACATTAGTAAAACATACTCAACTCATTAAAAACACTGCTTACTCGATTAATTATCAATTTCAGTGAAAAAATCCGTTTTTAAATTTTTAGTGGACATAACTATCAATATGGTGGTGTGGTGAAATCATCTGAAATTATATAAAATTTTTGGATTCAATTTTTTTCAGCTCTGTCATTAAGCTTCAATGAAGAAACTTGATATTGCTTAGTTTAATTGTAATTAACACATTTTGATTGGCAATCACACCCCATTATCTCAATTTAGTCGGCCATATGTATTCTTTTCTAGAGCACTCAATTGTATCTACTTTGAAGTAGTTTTCATAACCAAACACGAGAGGGCGTTTTAGTAAAATCATAAATGATGTCTGGAAGATTAAAAAATTTCAAATAACATATGTATGACATGTCGATTTTACCTAAATTTTGTAAAACTTATTATTAAATAATAATATTTGATTAATTAAATTCATGCATTTTATAGGTTGACTTAATTATAAATTTTTAATCATTCAAAGGATGTTTATTTATCCTGAAAAAATTTGGGGTACTCAATGACGCGCGCCAAGTACGATAAAAAAATTTTTTTAATTTTTAAATTTTCAACAAATTTTCTTTCAATTTTTTTAACATTATGACAGTTTCTTGGTATTTTTTTGTATTTCACTTTTTTTGTAGAGAATGACAATTATTATATTGAGTCTTATTTTTTTGTAAAGTGCAAACGTTATTGAGATGAGTTTTATGAACGTGAACTTGGCGCAATTTTTTTACAGTGAAACTGTTTTTGTTCGGATTTCACATCTTTTTGTAAAGAATGAACATTTTTGAAACGAGTCTTATTTTTTTTTGTAAAGTACTAATGTTATTGAGATGAGTTTTATGAACGTGGACTTGGCGCAATTTTTACAGTGAAACTGTTTTTATTCGGATTTATTAATAACAACAATCATTTTAGTAATAATAATGATAATGATAAACATTATTATTGCTTTCATTTTTAACATCAATTTATTATTACCGATATTAATACTTTCAGTATTATAATTACTATTATTGTTATTTTTATTATGGTTACCAATATTATTTATTGTTATTATGATATTGTTGTTAGTAAATGACGCAATATATCAAACGCATAGTCATCTTTCGTATTATCAAGAGATTAAGATTATTTGAAACCCGCTCAATTGGATGACAGTGCCACCTACAGGCAATAACCATAAGATCACAGAATGTTCACACTTTTTAATGAGAATTCCCCAGACACTGAACATCTGGTTTATCCGAAGAAAGTATAACTCATACAATGTTTGTGTGTTTAAACTGGTTAACAAATAAAATTTAATTAAAAAATATGTTTCAAACATAATCATGGAAGGTTGTATGATAATTTGTTCTATAAAATTTTTTGTTTCATAAGATACTTTTACATTTTTAATTTCAAACGTAAACTTTTCCCGCGCAATATTAAAAATTCATAAATAAATGAATTTTTTCAGGCAAAGCTATAATCATATGAAAAGTCGTTCGTTCTTTGATTTTACAGCTCAAATTATGATAAAAAAAATTAAAGTTTTCTTTTCTCATATTAGCTAGTAGTATTAAAAAATTTAAACTGACTAATCCGCGAAAACGCCTCCGGTTTAAATCGATAACTTAAATTATCGATGAAAATTATACATTTCTTATATATACAAAGAGAATTTTGACATTTTCTTAATAAGAAAAATTTTAATTTAGATTTAATACTGCAATACACATTAATTCAATGAAAATAACAAACAATTATTTTAGTAATAATAATGATAATGATAAATATTATTATTGCTGTCATTTTTAACATCAATTTATTATTACCGATATTATTACTTTTAGTATTATAATTAGTATTATTGTTAAAAAGTGTTCCTATGTAGAGATATCTGAATAAAAATTATAATAGGGACAAAATTTAAGCAGTTATATTCAACGCTGTCTGAACCGAAATAATTCTGATTCATAGAACTAAACAATTTTTTCATATTTTTTCAATTAATTAATATTAGGAAAAAAGGTATGAACTACTGTTATAATAGAAATTTAAGAAAAAGAAAGAACGTAGAATTTAAAATAAAATTTGCAACCTCAGAAAAACGTCATGCTTACAGTAAACACAGTCGGTAGTCTGACGCTACGTTTACAACGAAATTTTTGAACGGAACTTGGTGCCAGATTCTACCGAATCTGTGGATTATTTTTTTTTTATTTAGTATTATAATTTTAAAAATTTTTGTTTTGTTGTTTGTGCTCATTTACTTAAGTATGTTTTTTAACTTTAAAAGAAGTTAGTAGTAGTTATTTTATTTAATTTCTTGTTAAGTTTAAGATAAGTTAATATATTTTAAGTATTAAGATGTCATATATACATAGAAAAAGAAAATTTCTTGAACTAAGAAAATTGTAAGGAAGACCGAAGTTATTTTGGAGTAAGAAGGAATTTTCTTGGCTTAAAAAAAATTAACTTCATTCAAGAAATTTTCAATCTTCCTTAAAATTTTTTTGATTTAAGAAAATTTACGCTTGACTTAAGACTTTCTTTCTTTCGGTGTACCTCAAGTTTTCAATTTACTTCTTTTGTAAGAAAAATACGTAAGCTTTTTTAGAATTCGCAGGCCATCTTACTGATTGTACAGTCTCATCATCTATTTGGATCCATGATAAATTATGTTTAATCATCGCAACATGATGATTTTCAGAATTACCATCTTTTGAAGAGTTAAATATAGCACTTACAATAGCATAGTTTGTATTACATATTGATATTTTTGCTTTGGGTACCGATTTTATAAACCCTTTTTTCCTATTTATTAATTTATTTTTTCCTTTGATGGACACATGTAACTTCACAACTAATATCTGTTGCAAGGAATTTAATGAAATTTTTGTTAGCGTTTCTTTGACTTCTATACAATTTTCACAAAATTTGAAATTAGTAAACCAATATCCAAATGATGAATCAATTAATTCTTGTAGTTCAAATGTTTTTTTCTCATCATATATTGAAACATGTAATACATTTTCTAGTATACTGTAAGAATTAGAATAATTGCATGTTTTGCATCGATCATTAATTTCTAATTTAAATTGTACTAAATTTCTAATATCACAATTATCATTACAAATTTTAAGAAATACTGATACAGGATCGTTATTTGTCATAGAATAAGGCTGCTCTATTAATGACTCTTTAATGTCATTGGACTTTAGAAGTAATTCGTGATTATTATATTTGCTAAATAAATTACTAAGTTTATTGTTGACAGATTGATACTTTAGGCCATGATTGATTAATAATGTCCTAATTATTGTATTATTAAACATACATTGAATAATTGAATTAAGACCATCGGAAACGTTATCACAGTTTTCGATACCTCGACAATCTAATAAACTAAGAGAAGCTTTTTTCGCATTTTTGAGTTCAATTTGAATAGAATGTTCTTCAACTGCCCAAATCATGTCCCATACTTTTTACCAACGTGTATCAGGAATTGGTATGGTAGGTAAATCAGACCTATAAATTTTCTTAAACGATTATATTCTTTAATTGCTGAAAAGCTTGCTTTAACGGAATGAGGATCAAAATTGATTAAATGTAGTCCACGTAACTCTGTTACACGAGATAGGGCTACATAAATTTGACCAACATTAAAAATGGTGTTCCCTGCTTCAATGATGGCATTTTTAAACTTAAACCTTGACTCTTATCAATAGTTACTGCATAACTCAAGCATAATGGAAATTGTTCTCTTACAACGAAAGCTCTTTCAAATAATTGAAATTTTACTTTAATACCATTTTAAAAATTAGCTCCTAAATTATCATTTATTATTATTATGATGTTGTTGCTAGTAAATAAGACAATGCATCAAACGCATAATTACAATACGAATTATCTAAAAATTATGATTATCTGAAACCCGCTCAATCGAATAACAATGCCACCTATAGGAAATGACCAAAAGATCATAGAATGTACACTGCTTAATGAGAATTCTCAAGATCCTGAACAGCTGGTATATCCGAAGAAAGTAAAACTCAAACAATGTTTAGCGTATTATCTATTTGGTCTGGTTAATAAATTAAATTAAATTAGAACAATATGTTTAACAACATACACATAGAAGGTTGTTGGATAGTTTAGTTAGTAGTTTACTCTGTAAATTTTTTTGTATTCATAAGAAATTTTTTTACATTCTTAATTTAAAGTTTGTACTTTTCCCACGGATATGAAATGTTCATAAAATTATTATAAAAATAAATTAAACTTTTTTTTCCGTAAAGAAACTAGTAGCATCGATAAAATTTCATGAAAATTAGTCGCGTATATCTTTTGAATGAGATTGATAGACTTGAATTATCAATCATAATATTTATATTTTATAAAATCGTAGGAAAAATTTTTTATATTTTTTGTAATTTAGGAAATTGTGAATTTGGATTTAATACCACAATCCTTAATAATTTAATAAAATAATCGTATTGGTCAATATTATGAATGCAATTATTTTTAACATCAATCTATTGTTATCATTATAATAACTATCAGTATTATCTTCATTTTTATTGTTATTATTAGCATGATTATTTTTATTACATATTATTATTATCATAATTATGTTGTTAGTAAATAATACGATTCATCAAACTCAATGAATGTAAGCATTATGTACAGAATATTGTCGTTTTGAATGTCCGCGCAGTTCGGTCGCAGTATAGCAGTGCCACCTATATCTGTAGAACACTCGACCAGAATTACTTAGGCAATGATCAGCTGACTATTACATAGAAACTAAACCCAAACAATGTGAGCTCTTATAGATATTGACTCTAGTTAATAAATAATACTTAATTTAAAAAAAAGTTAATTTAAAAAAATTCATATGTAAAGTTGATAGATAGTAAATTCTAGAGATTTTATTTAAAAAAAAAAATTGTAACATTTTATGTGATTGAAAAAATTTTCAATTCAAATTATGTACTTTTACCGCGGAAAATTAGTGCACAAACAATTGTAACAATAAAATCACGTTAAACTTGTATTTCTCGTAGAGTAACTAATAAGCATTAATAAAATTCCATCAAGTATATCCTTTGGTTTAGATTGATAGACAGATTATCAATCATAATATTTATATTTTATAAAATCGTAAAATATATTTCCATGGTTTTTATAATATTGGTGATGATTGTTACTATTTCTTTTATTTTCGATTTCGAACTTTCTAACTACAGTTTGTGTTAGAGTAACATTGACGAGCCCTAGTGAGCATCGACGCAAGCTCATAACTTTTTTTTTTAACTGTAGTCTCCCATCTAGTGGAGAGTTACCATACATTCTCGAATTATTTAGTCTGTGGCATGTCACTTTCTCCATAAGAAAAAGTCAAAATCTAAAAATCTGGGTCGCTATAGTTTGTGCTAGAGAATTTAATTAATTTTAAATAGAATTTATTATTTTCAATGACCATTATCAATTAATATTGATAATATAATATATAATGTATAATTATAGAGTAATATTGGAGAAAAAAAAGTTCTGTAGAATTAATAAAATTTTACAACCTAAAAATATCGTTCTGCTTACGGTAAACACATTCGGTAGTCTGGCGCTCCGTTTACAACGGAATTTTTGAACGGAACTTGGCGCCAGATTCTATCGAATCTGTGAATGAATCAAATTCTTATTTGAAAATTTCTTCTCAAGTCGAAAAATAGATACTGTGATAAAAATTCATTCAACCACAACATTAACTTACCAGTATTTGAACTAGTTGTATCAAAGCACATTGCTTTAACATTATCGCAAAGACCCCACTCTGTCAGCGTTTCAAAAATAGCTGAAGCTTGGTTTTCTCCTATGCCATCAGAGAGAATCGGAGTTTTTAAATTTTTGTCAGTATTTATTCCAGTGACGTGTATTGATAGCTGTTCTGCTTTTGGTTGACCATTCCCCGCAGGAAGCACCTTTCCATACCAGTGCACTACGAGAGATTCTTCAAAAATTTCTTCTTCTTTAATCGTATCGACAATTTCTTCTCTTTTTAAAATACGCACATTACGAATAGTGGAATAACTCAAGTTATATTTATCAATGTCAAGTCCTAAACTTTTATTAACCGCAGAAATGATGTACATCGCATTTCTGTTACTAGTTTTAGTTCTATCTAGTGCTAATACTAATTCCGAAGTCAGAATATCAATTTTATTTTTTTTAGGCGCTGGGATTGTATCTTCAAAGTCGGAACAAATTCGCTTCAAATCACTAGAATTTGATATGGAACTACAGAAACTAAAGAAGGACGACTGTTGGGATAATTTCATACCTGAAATGGAAAATGTTAACAGTGAATGAGTAAACATTAGAGTAAACATTAAAACCCAAAAAAACGAGCAATTTTTTTCCTTAACGGTACTGTAAAAATATTGTTCATGATGACAATATACACATATATATGTAATATAACCATCCTTGTCATTAGGATATCTCGAAAAGTTTCTAACCGATCTTGATAAAACTTGGTACACATATTCTTTGGGTAATTACCGAGGTCGAGTTCGAAGATGAGCAGAATTGGTGGATTAGTTAAGATATGGCGGCCATTTAAAATTTTCAAAATTTTGTAAATTTCAAGTTTTGTCACTTTAAACGTGAATAACTTTTGAGTGATAGAAAAGAGCTCATTTCTGGAAACTTATACTTATAACACTTATACTTTATGGATATTCTTATCAATTTTATAGGCCATTCAAAAATTTTTAGATAATGAAAACTTTTTTTCAAATGTGGTTTTCTTAGAATGACTTTTACACAGCTTTACCGACTGATTGCAAAAACTAATCAGCTTTTAACATAAAAAAACTACGTCGATCGCCTCCGGGCCGGTCGAAATCGCTTGATTCGTTTGTGAGATATCGTTGACGAAAAAAATCGAAAAAAGCGTATTTTTCAAACAAATTTCAAAATTTATCATCTGGTCAATTCACGGTTTGAAATTCATCATAGAATTCAAAAAACTGCATTGAGTGTTGTCAACTGCGTGATAATTGGTTGATTCATTCGAAAGTTTACATAAAATTCTGTTATTTAACAAATTAAATAACAGAAACAAAAGAAAATCTCATATCACATGAAATCTACCTTCCATTTCGGGTGAGGCCGAATGGCATTTTTTTAAGTCTATAACTTTGCTGAAAGTTGACCTTTGAAAACTTTTTGGTTTTTTTTAGTAGATTTCATAGAAATCTAACTATTGCATTGATCCTCATGACGGAACTTTGAAAAATTTTGCTATACTTCGACTATACTCGTCGAGTTAAGCCGGAAAATGCATATGGTTCAAAAGTTTATATATATATTGTCACGGGGCTCCTTCATTACCCGTTGAAGGTCCTCACCCTAGCCGTGGTTAGTTATCGACAGATCACAGGGCGCTGTGGTCTAGGATGCTCGCGCAGTAGAAATAAAATTTACATAAGTTCCAGGGCCTAGGAAATAAGTGTTCCGCGGGTGGGGATAATCCCACATGAGAGACAAGTGAAGTTGCCGAGCGGAAAAACGACATTGTGAAGCCGGAGCCCGAGCAACCAACACGAGATTTTGGAAATACCAGGTAAATATTAATATTCCTCTGAGATTCCTGTGGAACCTTCAGAGCGATTATTTTAACTTATAAATTTGATAATTACTGCTAGGCATTTAGCCAGCCTAATTATCCAATAATAACAATTCTAATTAGCCTGAATTTCCAGATAAATTATTGTTGAAAATCCCGAGCTGCGACGCAAGCGAACCGAGTACCGAGAACACCGTGATTTTGGCTGACAGAGTTGCCTCTAATAGAAATCCACGAGAACAACAAAGAGAGCCGAACTTAAGAGAAGAAATCGTCAAAAGTTCTCAGGTACAAAATAATGTTTAACCTCGGTAAATTATTGCGTCGTCCCCGGAAACTCTAGGCACAGGCCAGGTTCCGACTTCCAATCACCCTACTTGATTAGTTAATTAATTATTCGAATTTAAGTGAAATATCTAAATTATAAGTCGAAGTCAAAATTAGTTAAAATAAAATTCGAACAAATAGAAATTTAATAAGTTGGAAAATTTCAAATTCAAAAATAAAAGAGGTTAAATTTAGAACTAAAATTATTATAAAATTGGTCAAATAAATTTAGATTAAAATTTACAAATCAGAAATTTTGATATCGACAATTTTGAGTTAGCTGCGTCATTTATACATTTATGTATAAGCGATATTCTTTCGATTAAATCTATTACAAATTAGAAATTAAAATAAAACTAAAGAGAATTAAAATTAGGAATTTGTCAAAGTTAGATTCAAATTAACCAATAAAATCGACAAGTAAAAATGAATTAAAATTTAAAATTAAAATTGATAATTGAAATTTAATTTTGGAAAATTATCAAAAATTATAAAATAAAATTACCATAGACACAAATTCCTTAAATTAGAATATTAAAATTGTTAAGCAGTAAATAAATTTATAGAACAAAATTACAAGAGTAAAATTATCAACAAAAGGAAATTTGTTCAATAAACTTCGATAAATAAATTTGTCAAATTCCAGTACGATGATTTCAAAAATAATCAACATAAAATTTAGCCTTGGGAAATTTTTACCAAGTTGAAGACTAAGTCTCAAATCTTGACTGGAATTTAAAATACGTAAGCCGATTATTCAGGCAGTTTGAATTCGAGTAAATTTTAATTAATCTAACATTTTTGTAGAATAAAACGCTACTGTGATATTATTAATTAAGCAACCAGAATTTAATTAACTTATTTATCGAAGTCAAGTTAGGGAGCGGGAGATTTGATTCCCAGGAAGATATGTTGTAAAAAGTAATTTGGATTTTAAAATGATTGTAAATTAGAGTCAAGTATGTATTTGGAAATTGTTTTATTGAGAATTATGTGTGTGTGTGTGTGGAAAATATTTTACAGTATATACTCCTCGTTCACTGGTTGTCGAGGAGGTTACGATTAGCAGGTTGTCGACTAGTGTCATGGTATCCTCCTCTGTCCTAATCGACTTCAGGTTCCTTAGTCCCGTAGTGAGGGTTCTGTGGACAGCGAAAGGGCTAAGGACGGTATGAACCTTGGGCAGCGGGTCCGGGCGACCACCCAGGGTTATATCTAGAGTCTTAGAGCGTGAGGGTCCTGTGGACAGCGCGACTTAGTTAGAAACTGCGATATAGACGCTCCATATGAGGGTATCGTAGGAATAAGTAACTTTTATAAGTATGAGTGTGTGTGTGAGCATTGAAATAAGACTTAATTGTTGTCAGATTGTTAAAATAAATTGATAATTAATGCCAATTTTAATTGTTTTTATTTATGTCAAATTTTATAAATTCTCTCGACCCTGTGATATCTCTCTTGCTTGGACCGGTTCTGGAAACCGTGATAAAAATTCAAGTGGCGCCCTTAATTATAAATTCTAAATAAAGGGGTGACCAAGGCACGGTTCAAACCCGTTACAATATATATATATATATATAGTATGATGGGGTTTTCTTCACGGTGCTGACGTCGACAGCGCCGGGGAGTTCCACCTAAATGTTGGCTTACCTGGTTCGTAGCTTGTTGGGCGCCAGGAACTTTACGTTCCGCGGTTCGAATTCAGCAATTGATCGTCGTCGGGCGGCAGGTCAACGTCGAAGAGATCCTAAATTTTGTAGAGCGAGTGTAGAAATCGATGCGGAATATTTTTGCCACCAGAGAATAGAAAAATAGAGACAGCTCAAAGAAACAAGTAATGCGCAGGAACTGTTCAATTAAAAAAAAAGAATCTGAATATGATCGAAATTACAAATAATGAGTTATTCTTGATTCGTTTAACAAACAAAATTTCGAATTAAGGAAATTAATTGCATTCGCTTTATTATCGCCAACAACAAATAAAAAAACTAACAACAAAAAAAAAATAATCGTTTCGCTTATCGTATCGTAACAACAAATTTCGAATTTCTCAACAAAACAAATTAAATGTCGCCGCTTCGTATTAACCAATTCAAAAAAAAATTAACAAAGAGAAAGAAAAAAAAATGTTCTAGTTCGCGTTTATTTTCCTAACAACAAAAATTTCGACTTCATCAATATAATTAATTATCGTCACTTTTTTCGTAACAAATAAATTTGAGTTTCCAAAAAAAATATAATTGTCGTAGCCTTCCTTTCGTAATAACAAATTTTTACATTTTAAATAAACTTAACAACAAACAAAAAATTATACGGTTCGTATTTCTTTCCTAGCAACAAATTTCGAGTTTAAAAAAAAAAAAATATCGAATTATCGCCACTGCTCTTCGTAACAACCGAATTTTTAATTTATCAATAGCATCGATTTGTCGGATATTGATTATTGGTGTCACAATCGATCGATCATTTATCATTTGCGGCGGGTAAGTGAACTGTCGGTAACTATTGTTACCCGCCGGGCAATACGCGGGACAGAGCTCGAGGTATGGTTCCTAGTTTCGCTCGCAGATGGCCCTTGCTTCGAGCCAATTTTATCCAACATGCAATCTCAAGATTTGATCAATTAAATTGACACTGTACACAACATTCCTTACAACGGATTAAATATTTTTGGCACCGAATACCTGGCTGACGTCACCCCGAAGCCGGAATTCAACAACGCAATTGCTGAATTTCGGTAAAATTCTACCTTTTGACTTAATTACAAAGTTCGTAATTATCTGATTTTTCGATAACAATAAAAAAATAATTAATTAATTACCAATCATAACTCTCTACTTAATCGTGGACCGCGGTGAAGTCACCCAGGTGTATAATAACTGCGACCGCACTTACCTCAGTCCAATCGACTTCTCGGTGACGGTGTGAATCCAGGCAGAGGTCACGGCGTTGCTGACGGCGGCAGAGGTTTTCAGCGATGGCCTCCCGGAATTTCCGTTGTTGAAATGACCAAAACGTGTGTCGAATTCTCGACTTTTGTCGGTTGACAATTACAATAATTCACGAGAGAATTTCTAGCTTGGACTCGATCAACTCACACAATTAACAAAATCGTCAATTCAATCAATTCACCAAGGAGCGGCTGAATTTTGTACAAAAAAAATACTTAATCGTTTAAACTTATTTCGGATCGTGCCAACGAATTGACAGCGGTTCGACAGTGGCTTTTTCGGTATCCGGATCAGAGTTCCAAAATTAATAATAATACTCGATTCAATTGTACTTTTGGTTCGTGATAACAAAATTAACCATGTTCCACAGTCGTTACGGTGTCCGGCTCTCAATTTCTGGCTTTTTCGTTTTCCAGCAACAAGTGGTTTTTCGCTAGCGCAGCTACCAAGCTGCGCGTCCAATCATCAGTCGTTGGATAAATTTCCAGGATCGATGGTTGGTCGATTTCCAAATTAGTGTTCCATTCGGCGTTCAGGTGGAGCCCTGGCGTGCTCCCGTTGATTCAACGTCCTGTCATTGGTCAATTCTGATTCCATTCCGGTTTCGGGTTTCCCTCGTTGATCGTTGTCGCTTCCAGATGTCTCCTCGGTCGTTGATTGCGAACTGAACTGCGGGTTCACCCGGTCGCTTTTGTCATTCGCTCTCTCTCTCTCGCTCACACACTCTTAATTACATAGTAAATTTATTTCGGACGCATCCATCCATACTCATTTTGATAATTTGGCACGGTTCGGCTTAATTTTTAATTACCTCGAACTTCGCCTTCTGACCGGAAACCACTTGGGGCGACACAGGCGCGTCGAATCTCAGCAGTCCATCAGCATAGCCAACTTTATAGACTAATTAATACGTAAAAAAAAAAATCTCTATTATTAAATATCGATGGGGAAAATTCACACATCACAATATATATATATATATATATATATATATATATATATATATATATATATATATATATATATATATATATATACATATATATCTTCTATAGATATATAAGCGAAATACCACTTACTCACTCATCACGAGATCTCCGAAACTATTTGCCTGATTGACTTGAAATTTAGCATACTTACTCCATTCGTGATGTAGACGCTCTCTAAGAACGGATTTTACGCAATTCCTAGCTATAATGAATTTTTCGTCTACCATCACGTATGCAACTCCCTCCCCTCCCTCTCATTCTTCCCCTTCCCTCCCGTGACTTCTTCCCCCTTCTCTATATTTCTCTCTTCTTTTTTTTTTAGAAAATGTCATTTTGATTCGCCGATCTAAGAAACCCATCAAGTGGCACCCATCAATTATAGAACTCACCCCCCCTCCCCCAGCGCAACCACCCACGCTAATCAACCGTTGCCATGGTTACCGTTGATATGGATACCGTTGATATGGATACCGTTGCCATGGATACCGTTGCCATGGATACCGTTGCCATGGATACCGATGCCACGGTTACCGTTGCCATGGTCACAGTTGCAATGGTTACCGTTGCTAAAACAACTGTTAAAATGAATAAATTGTAATAATAAATTCGGTTGTAAACTAAATTCAGAGGAATGATTAGAATAAAAGTAGAAAGTTATTAAATATTAATATTCTATACAATTATTATTCAACAGTATTATTCTACACAATGTTAGGCAAATACATGGATTTTCATCGATTGATTGTTGGGACAGTAGGAATTCATAATCATACTTTTTTTAAGAAAGAATAGCTAAATCATTAATAACTGAAATAGCTAATATGTATTGAAATGATCATGAAGGATAAACTTCATTATATCATAAAACAGATAAATATAACATAAATATTAATGTTGATATTGTTAAATGTTTATACTGATTTAAATGATTAAAAATAAAATGGTAAATTGTGTGTGTTATATATAGGAGCTGCTCTATAGATAGATTGACTCATCACGATATCTCGGGAAGCATCGGACCTAGAAACTTGAAATTTGGTAGGAATTATACTTTTGCCCTGTAGAGGTCAGCTAAGAACAGATTTTAAACAATTCCACCCCCAAAGGGGTTCGCGGGGGCGTTAACAATGAAAAACTCCAGTTTTTAAACTGTAGCTCCTATCAACTCCAATTTTGGTAGGAATCTTTTGTAAGAGATGTAGAAATAATCTATAAACAAATTTCACGATATCTCACCTCATAGAGGGTTGCGGGGGTGGGTATTAACAATCAAAATTTTTAATTTCCAAGCGATAACTCCTACAGACTCCAAATTTTGTAGGAATTTTCTATAATAAATGATGAAAAAATAATTTATGAACGAATTTTACGATATTCTACCCCAAAGAGGATTGTAGGAGCGTTAATAATAAAAAATTCCCGTTTTTAAACTATAGCTCTTATCGACTCCAAATTTGGTAGGAATCTTCTGTGAGAGATGTAGAAGAAGTCCATGGGAAAATTTTACGATAGCTCATCTCACAGGGGTTTGCGAAGGTGGATGCTAACATCAAAAATTTTTAATTTCCAAGCTATAGCTCCTATAGACTCCAAATTCTCATTTCAAATTTTTTTCTTCGTGTCAATTATTATTCATTTTTGAAAAAAAGGCCACGCAAACATTATAGTGATTACACATTGAAAGTTACAATGAATATTAGCTGGAATAATTTCATAGATAAAAGGTATATGCTTATTCGATGAAATTTGGAATTTGTGAAAGTCAAAACAATACTCTAATCAAATTTTAAGTTTAGATCGAAAAATACAATTCTATAATTGCCCAGCGAAGCGGGCGGGTAACAGCTA
Source organism: Cotesia typhae (assembly GCF_013202065.1). Taxonomy (NCBI): domain Eukaryota; kingdom Metazoa; phylum Arthropoda; class Insecta; order Hymenoptera; family Braconidae; genus Cotesia; species Cotesia typhae. The sequence continues at coordinate 5,921,523 of NW_027423725.1, forward strand.
GTATATATATATATATATATATATATATATATATATATATATATATATATATATATATATATATATATATATATATATATATATATTGAGACATAAATTTTTCTTTTTAATGATAAATTTATTTATCAACCCACTAAAACCTCGCGGATAAGAATTTTAATCGGTTGAACCTCTAAATATTAATTTTGGATCACCAGCTCTCGGAAATCCGCTTCCTTACAGACAACGTAAATCGTGTTTTTAGTAAATAGAGAGTATAGAAATTGATTAGGAAGATACGAAGTCTCACGTGTTGCCAGTAATAATTCTTTCTTTACTTACAATACGCAGCGATGATTAGAATATTTGGGATGATTGTCACAGCAATCCTTGAACAAGAAATCTCTGAAGGTTTCCGTCCTTCAAAGGCCTCAAGGTGAATATGATTGATGTACGATGAACAACTTATTAACTTATTGACACACACAACTTAATTTTACCAATTAAACACGTGTATTCGGTCACGATAAATTATAACTTTATTATCATCTATTTTATCAACAATAATGAATAAATGATATGATTAAACAATATAAACTTAGTATTAATACAATAGAATTATAAAATAGGATGTACGGATGTAATAGATTGATAGGATGATTTGGTAGCGTGTAGCTAGTTGGGGGTTGGATCGAAGTCTCCTCTATAATTTTCGGACTGGACGCGTCGTGGGCGTTCATCCCCACTATTTGCCGGGACTCCTACCGTCAGGAAAAATCAATTAAAATTAACCCAGTGTCGGTAACGAAGGTTTTCGGGCGGCTAATTGAAGGCTGATAAGAACTGGACAATTTGTAGTGTCTCAATCCCCACCGCCAAGCCGAAATTACCCGTCCAAGAACCCCAGGTACCGAGCTGGACTTTGATTGAAAAATACTTTAGCATGAAAGAAATAAATCAATGTTTGATTAGAATTATTGGAAATAGTATTCACTTGGGTAGGTGACTGAATTGGTGAAATCTGAGTATGAGTGGCAAGTAATCGCTTGTTAGGTGATAGTATGAGTGGCAAGTAAATCGCCTGTTAGGTGATGGGATGAAGTGGCAAGTAAATCGCCTGGATAGGTGATAGGATGGATAGGTGGCAAGTGAATCGCCTGATTTCGAATAATTAGAGAATAATTCAATAAATAGATTAATAAGAAATAAATAGAAGTAAGTTTTGAGGATGTTAACAGTGACGGTCAAGCCTAAAAGTGATTCGGGTCCTTCAGTATGGATTAGACTTCTCTCCGAGACTTCGATCGCTTTAGGGTTGACCTGACAGTAGATAGTAGTAGATAAAAGCTGTTAACATAAAGAATAGATTGAATTATAACTAAATAAATAAATAGTGTTTAAAATTGCTTGACTGCTCTGCTACTGCTGCTGTAAACAAAGAAGATTACTGGCATAAATTTTTGAATTAAATGTTGATGAGTGGTATTTAACATAGTTTTATTAAAAGAAAAGTTATGATATATATATATATATATATATATATATATATATATATATATATATATTTTTTTTTTTTTTTTTTTGAACAGTACTGAATAATAATATTTGTTTAATGTGGTAACTATGGTTGAAATTATAATATGTAATATAATAGCAGCTATAATAGTAGTATAATTAATAATGAAAAATATGAATAATTAATAATGAAAAATATGAATAATGAATAAATGAAGTAGTGGTGGGTACGGTAACGACGAACTTATTTGTTCAATGAACGTAAGTGCGTCTTGTGGAACCTCTCGATGTCTTGGGCAGTATACTTGGTTCCAATCCAGTTACGGTACCCGGGCCAGCGAGCATTGCAGTGTCTGCACTGCGGATCAAAATATCGGACTGGTACTCCACAGCGTTGGCAACGGCCTCTGAAGTGGTCCTTCTTTTCTTTGTCGTGGGGACGGAAACACGTTTCCGTCGTCACCTGGTCCTGATAGCAGATATGACACATCAGGTCGCCAGGGTAAACGGCATTGTGCGATTTTGTGGTCGCGTTGTCTGCAATTCTGACGGGCGTCAGTAATGAAAAGCGACTGCGCCTATGTGGTGACTGTCTGGGTCCATGAGTCTTGTAGGTTGGGCTGCTGGTAAATTGGCTTAGCAGCTTGACAGGCTCTACGGATGACCTTGCGGAATGTCTCGAAGTCTACAAGACGTATTCCATTGTGGACCAGGACTTCTTGAGTTGGGTCGGCTTCTGACGTTGATTCTGCTACCGTATCCTTAAGGAATTGCTCAAAAGCAGCTTGAGCTGACATTGATGGGCTGTGTTGGGCAGCTGGTGTCGTTTGTGAGTATGGTAGCGAATGAGCGTACGTTACCATCATAGACTTAGCTGGTGCAGCTTTTCTTATAGCCCCAGTGGCTATGTGCGTCTTCATGAAATCCTCTGGAAGCTCTCCCCGAGCTGCCATGTTGGACAGTACTGGTGATGGTGGAAAATTAGCACCTTCTGGAGGCGGTTTAGATGTTTCTCGACGAACCTTGAGTCCAGCATTGGGGCCGCATGCCGAGGCTGGTTGGCTGGCCAATACTGGTATGGCTGCTTTGTTGTCAGCAGTTCTCCCAACGTCGAAGATGGTAGGCTGGAGTTCAGGAATTATTTCCTGAGTCTTTGCATCAGCAATGGTGTCGCTCTTCACTTCAAGCGCATGGCCCAGTAGTTGTAGCTTGGGTTCGATAGCTTCGAAGCGATGATTCACATCTTGGACGCCTTGGGCCACTTCTTGCGTGTATTTGCTGGCCAGTCGAGACATAAGAGATGGACCCTTCTCCTTATTTACCGGCAGATGTGGTTTTGATACCTCGACTGACTCGGGTACCGTGTTGTCAGACAGCTCGATGTCCTGTGGTGTCGTTGGCTCCTCGGCTGACGCTGGTAGCGGGGGCAGTAATGAAGATGGAGATGTACAGTTAGAAAGAGTGCGAGATGGTGGTGAGTTATCTGAGTCCAGAGCCTCTGCTAATGACCCAAGAATCAAAGATTCCTGGCTTGAGGACTCTGGTGTCGCTATTAATGACATGATGAACGTTCTCTCAGATGAAACCTGTAACAAATTGGTTTTTTTAGATCTGCGCGGTAGTTTTAAGTCGTTTAAATAGTGTGTGCCGAGGTTATTACCTGAAGAGTCTGCTAATTTAACTACTAAAGGACTAATAATTTCGGTTATCACCGCGGGACCTGCATATTTGGGTACTAATTTTGCACTGTAACCATCGGCTTTTTTGCTGAGACATTTGTTTAGATAGTAAACCTGATCACCAATTTTTAAGTCAACCAATTTGGTGGAAAATCGTTTCTCATATTGTTTACGCGTACGATCCCGAGCTTTGAGCATGTGACGTTCGACAAAGTACCTAAGTTCATCCATGCGGTCGATACGAGCTTTCCACAGAGCAGTATCAGTTTCGGTCATTTCTCCGGTAACGTACTGGTCTAATATGAGATGTGGATCGCGCCCATGGTTAAGATAGAATGGCGATACCCCTAAAGCTGTATGTACTGCGGTATTATACGCGAGCTTTAGATTCGGGAGGTGGAAATTCCAGTCACGTTGGTTTTGGCTGGTAAAAGCTACAATCATAGGTTTTATGGTACGATTGCACCGTTCTACGGGGTTTGCACATGGGTGCCCTATCGGTGTTGGAGTAAACTGAATGTTATATTGTTGAAATAGAGTTTGAAGATTTTTGTTAATAAATTCTTTACCGTTATCTGAGATAATTTGTCGTACGGGTCCCCAATGGCATAACACGTTACACAGATGTTTGGCTATTTCCCTAACAGGCTGACAGACCTGTTTGCTGTCGAAGGGGGAAAATTTCAAGATAACGGGTATAAATATCCTCTACTACTAGGGCATATTGATGGCCTGATACGGATTTTGTATAAGGACCTATCGTGTCCATTGAGATAATGGTCCATGGTTGTGTAGGTGGTCTAGTTCCTATATATCCTTGCGGTTTGGTTTGGCTGCTTTTTGTTTTAATACAAATTTCACAAGAGCTTACAAAAGAGGAGATGTCTCGATACATGCCTGGCCAATAGTGTGTTTCTCGTATACGCCAGTAGGTCTTATCTATGCCTAAATGACCAGCTTGTACATCGCAATGGAACTTTTCTATATGTGAGTTAATTTCTGATTCGGTGAGGACAATTTTCCAGGCGTTTAAATCACCTAGTATTTCTTTAGTGGCTGAAGGCCGATAGTAGTATAGTCTGTCATTTTCGTACTTCCATTCTTGATATTGGTCAGGAAATTTTTGTACTACGCGAAGTTTCTCATCGTATCAGCAAGAGTTTGGTGTATTTATACTACTTAGAGTGGTGGCAATATGGTCAGTAATGTTCATGTCCTCGTAAAGTCTAGATAGTACGTCTGGGGCTTCATTTTGTGTTCCCCTATAGTGTATAATTTCAAGATTATAAGCTGAGAGGTCTATGGCCCAGCGGGCTAAACGACCTGCAGGGTCTTTTAAGCTATATAACCATTTTAAGGCGGAATGATCGGTGTATACAGTTACTGGAAGTCCCTCTAAATATGCTCGGAGTTTCCGTAAGGCTCAAACAACAGCAAGACATTCTTTTTCGGTGGTTGTATAGTTAGACTCTGCTTTAGTAAGGGGACGACTTAAACATATGATTAAATGTTCACGATCTTCCTGGTCATTATATTGGGTTAATATCGCGCCTAAACCGGTGTTACTGGCGTCAGTGTATAGACGATAGGGCGATCGGGTTCAGGTTTTTTTTTTTTTTTTTTTTTGGGCGAGAGGAGGGAAATCTTCAAAAGACACCGGCAAGATGTTGGTGATGGTGGATTGCCGGTGTTGTGAGATTTTTACTCACTAAAACCCTCCCCTCTCTTGTACCTGATACTGCGGGACCGAGTTAGCATTACTTCGCAGTACCAGACCCCCTCCATGCTGCTCCTGCAGCTTAATCCTCCGCCTTTCTTCATTCCTCATTTCCTGCAGTTATTCCATCGACGTCTCCTCTTCCTTCTTCTTCTCCAACAGTATCTCCTTTACAAACCCCGTCATTGTTGTCCAGTTGTCTTTAGTCGCCAGCATCCAAGGGACGACCTCTTCAGGCCGTGCAGGCATTGCCTTCTGATCCTGCCAACGTAGCCGTGTTTCAGACCAACGTCTGCAGTTAAAGAAGGTATGCTCGGCGGAGTCAACAACTCCTGGACAATATGCGCAGTAGGGAACGTTTCGGATCCCCATACGATGTAGATACTCGTTAAACTGTCCATGGCCGGTGAGAAACTGTGTAAGGTAGTAACCTACCTCCCCCCAGTCCCTCAAGATCCATTCACGGACTCGTTTAATGAGTCTAAAAGTCCACCGCCCGTTTTCCTTAGAGTCCCAGCGCTCCTGCCAGAGTGCATAGGTCTCCTCGCGTTCTCGGTTTCTGACATCTATCAAGGGTTCTTCACCAGCCCGCCTGGCATCCCAAATACGTCTCCTCTCAAAACCAAGTAGGTCGATCGGAATTGTACCAGCGATGACCAGTACGGCTGCCTCCGACACCGTTCGATATGCACAAGCAATCCTTAGTGCGCCTCTCCGTTGTACTGACGCTAGTCGTTTCCGATTTCTCTCTACTTTGAGTGCTTCTCCCCAGATATCTACTCCATAAAGCATGATCGAGTTAGAAACATGAGAGCTCGTCTACGGCTACTCCTTGGCCCCCCGACATTTGGCATCAACCGCGAGAGATTCGCCACCGTTGTTGACGGTTTTGTGGCCACACTGATGATCTGTTCTCGAAATGTTAGTTTCGAGTCGATCGTCACTCCAAGGTATTTCAGGGACCCTCGACTCTCGATATGTTGGTCCACAACGAGAGTTCGAAAAGGACTCGGAAACCACCTTTGAGTCGTGAGAACCACTATCTCCGTCTTCGCAGTGGCCAGCACCATTCCGTGCTCATTGAGCCACGTGTCGATTTTCTTTGCGACCAGACTTTCTAATCCTTGAGCTTCGCTTTCACTCCGCGCAAGGATCAACGCCGCTACATCGTCGGCAAATCCCCCCAGTTGTACCTCTGTCGTTAGATCTAGGCGCAGAAGTGCATCGTAGAGGATAACCCAGAGTTCTGGTCCGAGGACCGAGCCCTGAGCTGCTCCTCCACTGAGCTCCTTCATCACCTCTCCCATAGTTGTCTCACACATCAAAAAGCGATCATTTAAGTAATCACTTATGATGTTTATGAGATACCCGGGTAGACCTAATTTCCGCAATGCTTCCATTATATCCGACCATTTGGCCGAATTAAATGCATTCTTGACATCGAAGGTCATCATAATGCATACTGGACGGGATTATTTGCAGCCCATCCAGGCACGTTTTGCAAATGAAAGCGCTTCGGAAATGGCACCAATTGTACTGCGACCCGGCCGAAAACCGTGCTGACTTTCCGCCAGGCCACCAGCGTCGTTTACTTCCTTTCTCAGTCGATTTCTAATAAGACTCTCGAAAATCTTTCCTGCTACGTCCAGCATACACAGTGGTCTGTAGGATGAAGGTGTATAGGGTGGCCCTTTACCTTTATCCAACAGAACCAACCGTTGTTGCTTCCATCGTTTCGGAAATACTCCAGTCGATATACAGGCATTGTAGGTATCAAGGAGCAGTTGTTCATGCTTTTTTATGAGCACCTTATAGGCCTCGACGGGGATACCGTCTGGGCCCGGGGCTTTTCCTACCTTGAGGGACCTAACAACTTCCCGTAACTCCACTGCTGAGAAAGGTGGGCACTCGCTAATGATTTGTGTACTCTCAATGTTCAACCGATCTTCACGATCAGGAAAAAGTACGCGGACTATTTCTTCCATCCTATCGGGTTCCATAGTTGCTACTGAACTACGGCCTACAAATTTTTGAGTGACAATCCGGTAGCCGTTACCCCATAGATCGTCATCTACTTCTTTGCAGACCGCCTTCCAGCATCTCCCTTTGCTCGCCTTGATTTCCGTGACGAGTCGCTTTTTCGCTGCTTTGTACTCGTCGTTCTTCTGCTGCCTAGTATCTCGCTTTCGCGACCTAAGTGCTTGTCTCCGAAGACGCAAGCACTCAGTCCCGAGCTGCGCAATCTCCGCTGTCCACCAGTAAACCGGTTTCCTGCGTGATTTTGCAGAACGTCGAGGCATAGCAGCGTCGCACCCTGCAACAATGACCTCCATCGTTCGGCTGACAAACATCTCTACATTTTCGCGCGACTCTGTAGACATGTCAGGAAGCGTGTTGACTCTGTCCGAGACCGCATTTTGGAATACGACCTCGTCCAGCATCGACACTCTCCATCCATTCCGCTTCATCTGTCGCTCCGGAACAGTAGAAGGTTTTCCCCGCATACTGTGAACCGTATACGAAATGTATTGATGGTCACTTGCCGTATACTCCTCCAAAACAGCCCAGTCTGAAATCACGCCTGCTATCTGTTGAGTGGCTAACGTCAGGTCTAAGATCGACCAGCGCACGCCTGCTCTCCGGAAAGTCGGTGTGTTTCCCTCATTCATGATGACAAGATCTAGTCCTACTGTCATGTCCGAGAGCTCATTTCCCCGCGTATCACTATACTCCATACCCCATCCGACTGACTTCGCATTAAAGTCACCACCTATCACGATTTCTCCCTCAAGACGGCTGATTACTCTTTCAAGCTCATCAACCCTCTTTCGGAAGTCAGCGATAGATTCGTTTGGGGTGAAGTAACACGATACGAAGGTAACTGCTGGTGTTTCAACCCACACAATGCCCTCCCCTGAACCGCAATTTCGCACAGAAAGGCGACTTTGATCCGGAATCCATATTGCCGCAGTGCCGGTCTGATCACATCGCCAATTTGGTCCAGACACAGTGATATTGCTCCGATACCAGTACAATATCAACACTGTTGTCACGATTTCTCGCGTACAGCACATCAAGGGCGAGTCTGCATCGTTGTAGGTTTACCTGCAGTACCTTAGCCATTTTTCTTCCGAAGTACCTCCCGGTAAGACGCACAACGTCCGGAACCCACCACGTGATCTGAGGGTCGCCCATCACCCACCGCTGCACAGAGATGGCAGCACGGAGTCTTGGTACAGGTCTTTGACCGGTGACCTGCTTCACCACACCGCCAGCAACAACCGCTTCGGTCCTCCTCCGCCCTGCACGAGCCAGCTAAGTGACCCAGACCATGGCATCGGTAGCACCGGTCAAGTCGTTCCCAGCGGCGTATTCGGCCCATCACCCAGCCAACCTTGACCCTGCCTAAGGCCTCCAAGGTCGCAGCAGTCCCGAGTCCAGCCTCGATGAAAGCGCGGACGCCTCCCCATTTACTGGGTTTCGTGATTGACACGTTGAGCCCGTCCACGATTCCCTCGATAGCATTTCCCAGGGCCTCTTTAACCTCCTCGACCGTCGTAGCAGCATCCAGCCCGTCCACCACCACCGTAGCAGTAGGGGCGAGATGGCGTACCTCCACGCCTACTCCGGCTACTTCAGTGATCTTGTTACCGAGTGTCACGCGATCTTTTACAGATCCCTCGAACTCGATAAGAAGACCACCTTTTCTGGTAGTCCTCACGGCCTTAATCACCAATCCCAACTCCTCCGGATGAAGTCCCAAACGCAAAGCCTTTAGTACTTCACCAGAGGACCTGGACGTACCTGGATTTATCAGCACTGCCTCCGGTCGTTGTTTCCTCCTCGGCCTTTGTTCCTCCCTTGTTGCTGTAGTCCGTCCTGGTCCTGGTCCCCCAGTTCCTGTCTCTGGTCCTGCTGGCTTTATCGCATCTGCATGCTCAACTGCACCTTCTGCCTTCTTTTTCTTCTTCTTCTTTCTCTTCTTTTTCTCCACCAACTGGAATGGTTCCTCCTGCGGCCCCTTTTGGTTTGTTCCTTCGGTTTTTTGCCAGGCGTTGAGGTCTGCAGATCTATTTCCTTCGTCACCAGTGCGCTGTCTCTTTCCCCTTGCAGTGACGACTGTAATACTGCCGTCAGGTTGCTGCAGCACATTTTTCTCCAGCCCAATCGGTGGGCTGGGTGCTGGTCTCTTTTTGTTTTTTGGGGCTGGTGTCAGCTCTCCGTGTTGTTGAGAGGTTTGTTGCTGCTTCGTCAGCTGCTCAAGCAGCGACTGTTTTTCCTCAGCTTCCTTTTCTGCCAGTAACCGTTGCTTGTGTTTCCAGCGTCCACGGTTGATGAGGGTCTCCAATAACAACCTCTGAGCCTCCTTAACCTTATTTGTTAACTCCGTAGGTACTGTTCTCTTGACTTTGATGGTGGCGAGCGCCGGCTTCATCAGTTCCTGGAGCTCTTCTAAGAGTCGGTCCTCCTTTCCGATTGCCTCGTCCCTCTCATCCAGAAGAACAGCCATCTCCGTTTTCATACTCCCAGTAGCTGTACTAGACGGGGGGTCTTGGGGTCCACCCCTCCGTCCAAACGGTCGCTGGCTAACGACGACAAGCAGCCCGTCTGCAAACTACTTGCCGCCGGTACTGGGGTATCCCTCCCCTGCACCGTAAACTGATTTGCGTTTGTGGTGTTCATTCCATAAACCAAAAGAGTAGCCGTAATCCTAGCCAGGAGCCCTTACAGGGTGCTACCATCCGGAGCCAGATGGGCCCAGGTTTTTTAACGAGGTGTTACTCCTCCGGCTCCTCCGTCCCTTCCTGAAAGAAAAGGCCCCGGGCTTGCCACCGGTATAGCGGAGTTGATCGGGGTACGGGTTCAGGTAGTGATAGTGTTGCGGCTTGTAGTAAAGCTTCTTTGGTTTTTTGAAAAGCTTCTTCTTCGATATCAGTCCATTTCTATTCTACTCGAGTACTAGTGAGTTTATTTAGGGGTCCTTGTACCTGAGCTATATTTTTAAGATGTTTATGGTACCAATTGCCAAGTCCATTAAATCGACGCAGTTCCTTACGGTTAGTAGGCCGTGGATAATCCGCGATAAGCTCAAGACGAGCGGGGTCGGGACTCATACCTTCGTTATTTATTATGAAACCGAGAAATTTTACTTCAGATCTCCCGAATTGACTTTTTTCTTCATTGATTTTGAGGCTTGCTTGACAAAAAGCCTCAAAGACAGCTGGTAAGTAAACTAGATGTTCTTCTAAGGTATCGCTAATTATGATCCAATCGTCAAGATACGCGAAAATTTTCTCTTGAGCACCGGAAGCGTATTGTCTAGCTGTTTGGTAAATAATTTTCATAACTATGCGGAGGACTTGGTCGGTTAACGCTTGGTAAGTGTTTGGGGCATTTACTAAACCGAAAGGCATTCTAACATATTCGAATTGGCCTCTGCTATCGACACAAAAAGCTGTATATTGTCGACTGTCTTCCTCAACTAATATCTGGTGGAACGTGTCGCTAAGATCGATGGTTGAAATGATTCTGGCTCCGCGAAGACCTGATAAAATACGATGCATAATAGGTAATGGATATGCAGATTTTTTGGTCTTTTTATTTCCGGGACGATAATCTATACACATGCGCCACGTATTGTTCTTTTTGGCTACCATTACGGGTGAGCATGCCCAACTACTATTAGAAGGTCGAATGTATCCCTTTTCAAGCAATTGGTCGACTTTCTCGTGTAGTGCTTTCATTACTGGTTGGCTACGTCGATAGGGTTTACAACGGACTGGTATGTCGTCGACTACTTCGATTCGGTGTTGAATTAAATTAGTGACTCCTAAATTTGCGTTTTTATTTTTCTCAAACTCTACCGCGAGGAATCATCACTTAGCTTAGAACGTTGGGATGAGCTTAGTATGTTCAGGGATAGTTTGTCTGTCTGGTGATTTCTAGAGAGGAAACGATGTCTTACAGAATTTTCACCGAGCTTCCAAGTGGATGCTTTGGATTCGACTCGAACATCCGCTTGTTGCCAAAAGTCTAGTCCTAGGATCATGGGTGTTGATAATCCTGGAAGGACACTCACCCAGGTTAGGAATGATCTACCGTCGATTTCGATACGGAATGGGGCACCACCTTGCGTATACGTGGATGCAGAATCAGCTAAAGTTACTCCGAAGGTACTGGTAGGGTCTGGGCCTAACTTTTGCAATTCCCTACCTTGAATAATTTTGTACGCTTTGGCTGAAATATAACTACGTTCACTACCACTGTCTAATAGCACGTTAATTCGATGGGGACCGATAGTTACTTCTGCTAACATACGACTCGTTTGTATAGGAGGTGAGTTTACATTACTGTCGAAAGATTGATTGGCATCCGGGCTATGTATCGGCATCAAGTAATCGGTTATTTAATTATAATCTGATTTTATTTGAAGATCCGGATCATTATTTATTGTTTCTAAATCGGAATCATCTTCGTAATCTTCATATTCCGAATCCGAAAAATCTAAATTTAGTGAGCTAGTAAGTTGTCCAGAGAATGTTAATGATTTTACATCGATGTTATTTACAGTAGATTCCTGAGAATGATTATTGGGGGAATTCTGTGATGCAATAGGTTGTGAGTCTGTAATAGGAGTTTTAGTTCGCTCTACCACAATTGTATTGGCCCTAGTGGGGGTAGAGGAAGCTACCAGGGCACCTACTCGTTTTTTGGATTTATACTTCGCTCGAGAGGAGGTAAACCTGCTCTGGCGCGGATTTCGTCAGTAGTGCGTCCACAACAATTGTCTGAAATATGTCCAGGGCGACCACAGTGTCTGCAACTAATCGGTGATGGTACATGGTTAGAGGTAGCTTGGAGTTTCTCTACTATGAGTTGTACTAGCGCCGGTAAATCGGCTGCTGTGGAGATGTCTGTGTTTATAGGATCCTTTTTAGGGATGTAAAAGGGATTTGGGGTACTACGACTTGTGATAGCGTCTAGTGTTGTTCTATCATTATTAGTAGTAATTGAATCAGTGTAGTCTGCCGTCATAAGGTCTGAATCTACGACTGCATTTAATTTGGCACGTGATTTTGCATTATTATTATTATTATTATCATCATGAGAGGCTTTGGTTTTAGTGTTAAACGTCCGTTCTGTTCGGTTACGTTTACCTGCATCTATTACCGACTGCCAAGCACTGACGCGTTTGTAAAGCAATGCATAAGTATCAATTGGTTCTTCAGCAAATTTAGAAAGAAATCGAAAATTGAACTTTTGAATAATAATTCATACTTGTCGATCTTCCGGAAGGGGTTCTTCTAGTTGAGCAAAAGCACCTTGCATACGATTAATAAAAGCTATTCCTAATTCATCATCGCGTTGCTGTAAAGAGAAAATCTCTTGTAACAATGCTTCATCAGACTGATGTTCTTGCCAAATTTTAAAATGCTCTTTGAAAGTTTGCCAATCAATAAACATATATTCGTTTTGATAATACCATTCTAAAATATGTCCGGTTGGTGGTTGGTGGAAAAGTAATATTCCAAGACTTAGCTGTACGGCATATGTCGTTGAGTCGTAGCGTTGTGTTGTTATATTGCCACGTCTGTGCGGGAACGGGGCCTGTAAACTGTCTTGGAGTATTGTGTGTGTGTTGGTTTGAATAGGCAGAGGGTATCTGTAAAGGTACATTTGGTGTAGCGTGCGTCCGTGAGGGGTACGTTGGTGGAGGTAATGTATTCTGCTGTACTCTGTACGGGGCCGGAGTATGATAGTATAGTGGAGGTCTCGGTGGAGGAGCTGAAGGAGCAGCTTGTGAGTGTGCCACTACACTATACTGAGGTACTGGCGGTCGCGGTAGTGGGGCTGGTGGCGGCGCGTACGGTAGACGCGCAGCTCCGCTCTGAGCTTGTAAGGGGGGATAGAAGTAGAGAGGTACACCCGATGGAAGCGACTGGGGTACCGATGACGCGTTTGGCCCAGGGAATAACTCACGGGGGTGGAAGATATTGTTTCCTGGAAATGACCCCATATTATTATTATTAGAAACTGGGACTGTATTTCCGCGCAATGTTGTACTTGTGAATGTCGGGGGTAGCTGCTGTTGCGCTAGTCGCAAGGACTGATTTTCGGCACGAAGTTGTTGAATAACTTCTTGTAATACACGTGAGGGACCGTTTGTATTTTCAGGGTCATCTATAAGTTGAACACCGCTCTCGTGGGCATCTGGAACATTACCGAGATCGGCTAAAGCATTTGCTGTACTATTCATGACGTGACCTTGGGATTGGTCTAAGTTTAATGTTTCGTTTTGTATCGTGGGGGACAGAACGGTGTTTTGAACTAAAGGATCGAAGTTAAACTGATCGTTCTGGCTTGAGGTAGATGTTACGGGTGCCGATGGGCGAAATATAGGGGTGCGAGGCATCATTTTGAAATTTTATTTGTTTTTCGGTAATTGTTTCTCAGGATAATTTTATTAAATAATTATTTTGATTGATTTACCAATTATCTTAACATCCGGTTTTTCTGATTATTTACCAATAATCATTTAGTTGACTAAACGTTCAGGAATTTTCATTGATATTACTTTCTCCATAATGATTAATTATTTTAATAAGTTGAGCATTGTCTAATCTGTCCTGACAATTATATGTCCTCAGAGGGATTGGAAATGAATTATATTTTATTTCAAAAAATAATTAAAGTATTAAGTTTCAGTTGTGTATATTGTTAGACCGAAAAGGAAATCTTATTATTTTTCTTCACATATTTTGAAAATAAATAGATGAAATTTAATATAGTAATTAATTATTTCAGTTAATATAATCTGAGAAATAAACAAAATAGTTTTGATTTAACAACGCCATATCGAGAAATAAATAGTTATAATTACTAAGTGTTTTTATTTTGAGAGTTCCGACGGCAGTAAATTTTAATAAAATAGTATTATTCCCAATAATTAGTGTCGTAAACCGGTCGATTCTCAGTAATGACTAACTTAAGTGTGCGACACAATAGACCCGAATATACAGGCGTCGACTCTATGTTGATGCTACGAGACTCTATGTGAAGTATAAACAACAGATCTCAGGCATGCGACTCGGCACACAAGGGAAAGTGAATACTTTCTTTTACTAGAGTATTATAAAATAAACCGATTTTCTGAGAGTACGTTAAGACATAAAATTTTATAATTTATGACGGATAACTTCAGAATTATTTTATAAATTAATTTTACAATTTACAAATTTTTATAGTTCGTAGATACTTGTATGGATTATTTTATAATATAATTCAAATAAATAAATAAGTACATGAATTAATTTTATAATAAATACTAAATAATGATTATTAGATAAATAAATTAATGGATAATGACTCATGAGAAACGTGAGAGTTTTCATCTATATAGTAATTTTTTTGCTTAATCCCAAATTTTTTCAGGGGGTTAATTAATTTTTAGTATTCAACTATAATATGCTTTACATATTTTTGACTAGAATTTTATGAATATTATAGAGATTATTTATAACTTTTATAGACATTTGTGATTTCTTTGCAGTTTTTCTTTCAAGATTCTTGAATTACTTATTCTAACCAATTATTTTATTGGACTTTCCATGAAATACGTTACCCGTCTGAGAGCTGGCGTCCCTGTCCGAGCGCCAATTGAGACATAAATTTTTCTTTTTAATGATAAATTTATTTATCAACCCACTACAACCTCGCGGATAAGAATTTTAATCGGTTGAACCTCTAAATATTAATTTTGGACCACCAGCTCTCGGAAATCCGCTTCCTTACAGACAACGTAAATCATGTTTTTAGTAAATAGAGAGTGTAGAAATTGATTAGGAAGATACGAAGTCTCACGTATTGCCAGTAATAATTCTTTCTTTACTTACAATACGCAGCGATGATTAGAATATTTGGGATGATTGTCACAGCAATCCTTGAACAATAAATCTCTGAAGTTTTCCGTCCTTCAAAGGCCTCAAGGTGAATATGATTGATGTAGGATGAACAACTTATTAACTTATTCACACACAACTTAATTTTACCAATTAAACACTTGTATTCGGTGACGATAAATTATAACTTTATTATCATCTATTTTATCAACAATAATGAATAAATGATATGATTAAACAATATAAACTTAGTATTAATACAATAGAATTATAAAATTGGATGTATGAATGTAATAGATTGATAGGATGATTTGGTAGCGTGTAGCTAGTTGGGAGTTGGATCGAAGTCTCCTCTATAATTTTCGGACTGGATGCGTCGTGGGCGTTCATCCCCACTATTTCCCGGGACTCCTACCGTCAGGAAAAATCAATTAAAATTAACCCAGTGTCGGTAACGAAGGTTTTCGGGCGGCTAATTGAAGGCTGATAAGAACTGGACAATTTGTAGTTTCTCAATATATATATATATATATATATATATATATATATATATATATATATATATATATATATATATATATATATATATATATATATATTAGCTCATACCCGCCGCTTCGCTGGGCATACAATAAAATCTTTTGGTGTAACCTACACGAAAAATGTAAACAAAATGATTAATTTCAAACAAATAATGAATATAAATTTTGAATTATTGAAAAGTGAATGTTTGTGCTGGCCGATGTTAGCGAGTATTAAATATATGAGAAAAGTATTTCATTATTAACACTCAATCAATCAATGTTTTGATGTTCTTTTTTTTTTATGTATGGCAATTTTTATAAATATCAACGAAATTTTTATTTTTTATCACGTTAATTTATTTCTTTCAATTATTACTACATTATTTAAGTACATATTATTATCATATGATTTATTGAACATGCTACATAAAATTGACCATGGGAAAAACAGTCACTTTGCAAATCTACACCAGCTAATTTTAAACTCTGCCCTTGAGCTTTATTAATAGTCATTGCAAACTCTAAGTGGAAACTACAAACGCTTAAATTCAAAATGATATTCTGATGGAATCAAAGATATTTTTGGAATGAATACATTTCTGCCCTCATACTTTCCTGTAAAAATGCCCTTATTAAAAAAAAGAATTAAAAATGATCTCACATGTTAAATGCCCATAAGAGATAGTATTAAAAAAGATTTGAAAGATTAGAAATTATTCAAAATGATTAAAAATATAGTCATTTTGAATTCTTTCTAATTCTTTGTTTTAATAAGGGTGGTCGCTTCAATTAAATTTTTCCACAGAGTTTTTACCTATAGTCTGGTGCCATTACACAATTTGGGAGGATTCAAGTTACGCAACAACATTATCGGTTCACCAATCTTTAGATAAAGAATATGAGGTGGTATGTCTGGCGGCCCGAGGCAAAAATTTGAAGCTTGAATTAAAGCTGTTGACACTGATTTTGAGCTTAGGTCAAACTGTTCAAGCTGAATTGAACTTAGCATGAAACTAACTGAGCTGAATTGAAACTAAAATCAAACTGTTGAGCCTGATGTAAGCATCAAGGTTCAAACTGAATGAAACCAAAGTATTATTTAGGCTCTCCAGTTTTAAATCAGTATAAACTTTTTAAGCTTTTTTGACACTGAACGTCCTTCTGTACAATAAAACATGAACCTGAATTGATGCTGACGAAATTTGTTTGTTGGAGTCAGTCTGATAAGGTTGAAATCAGACTTATTTTTTATTCATTTTTTCCAGTCAAAAATCTTTTTTCAACCTGATCAAACCTAATTATTAAAATTAGTTTTATCAGTATTGAAGTAGGATTATTTTTAGAAATTTTTCATTGCATTTCATCATGTACACTTATTTTATGGATGAGCTTTTCAGGAGTAATTATAATAATAGTTAGGGGTAATTATATTAATCATGTTATAAAATTAGAATTGTCCCTGATGTTTGTATTTATTCAAGTTTTTTTACATTTAAAGGATGTATAATATATGAAATGTTATTAATATTAATATATATACAAGGTGCAATTAAATTATTTACTTCAATAGCTTGGACAATATTTGTGTTTGAAGCAGTATAAAAAAAATTAGAGCTTTCAATCATACAATTATTACCATTCACCACATAAAAATTATTTTTTACCATTTGATGAATCACTGCAAAATATTTGAATTCACAATTACAGTTATTTCGATGACATTCACATTTTAAATATTTTACAAAGCAAATTATTTTGCCAATTTTTTCAACATTGTTATCAATATATTTTACCACTGACGTACATGTTTTTACTTCTCTGGTATATTCTTCTGATATGTATAATATATTTTTTTTTAACAATCTTAAAAATTTACACATATAAACATTGTTTATTGTTATCCTACTATTATTCATAGCATTTATAATGATGTTCGGAATTTCTTGAAGAGTTTTGTAGCAACCTACGCTGTATCCATCATCACATACTTTTTCCGTAATCTTGGATTGTTTTTTTTTATTATTACAAAAATCTCGAATGTCTTCATTTTCAATAGTTTCCATATATTTGATCATTTTTATTGAATGATTATGACCATTAGCAACTTGAGATCCTATGTATCTAGTACCGTGAATTTGAAGCAGTAATTGTCCGTTGTAATCTTCGTAAGCATAGCAATCATGAGCCCAGAGCGGTCCTTGCAGTCTTACACAATTAGGTAAATGCAATAACAAATGAACATTAATGGATGAAAATCTTTTACCATATAATTGCTCAAATTCTCGAACAAATTTATTTAATAAGTCGTCAGCTTGATCAATCATAATTCTCGTTACTCTATCAGAACTTAAATAATAAATGGCAGTAATTAACAGCAAACAATGATTGAAGTATTCAATTTTCATAATGCCTTCAAATACCGGTATGAAATAATAATAATAGAAAAAATTTTTCATTTCTGAGGCTTTCCAGTGAATTAAATCGTTAGTAGATCTTGGCATGCGGTGGACAAATTTAGGCGGTTTGATAACCTTTAAACGATTATTTATCATTTCTGTACTTTCATATAAAGAAAATGGTTCATGTCTGTAGGAAATATTAAGCACCAAAGTTAAAATTTTTTTTATAACACCACCATCAACGGCATGCATACGATCAATGCACATCCCATTCATAAAATCTGGCATTAATTTTGATAACGCTGTAGATCCTCTAATTCCGAATTGAGGGCTATCGGGTGTAGCTTGTAAAGCTAGTCTTTCACACTCTTCGGAAGTTTTTAATCGCAGATTGTCGCAGTATGGGTATACTTGCAAATGTGATCTAGCACCGATTTGTAAAATTTCACCTTCAGTATAACATACTGGACATCCATACTTTGCATTAAAATTCACAAAATTTAAACAGTCAGTCTTTGCTGGTAAATCACATACGCCCATTAATAGTATAGCTTTCAGAGTAATTTCATTTCCTCTAGGTAGAGTAATTTTGACACCTGTATATAATTTCTCGAAGACATCTCGGTAGGCATAAAAGAATGCATTGAAGTGTGATTTTTTTTCACCGTACCACAGTCCTAAAAGTAACATATTATAGCTTTTCTTTCTTTCTTCAAATGGTAATTCATTTATAGTCAAATAAATAGGCCATGTGCCAATCTTTGAAGATTTGAATACGGGAATACCGTCGGTATACCAGCTAAAAGATATGTTATTCGAGCTTGATAAGAACCCATTAGTTGTCCAGGTTTTATATAACTCACCGTCATAAATATCTGTTATGACATCATCTATTAATGGCCGTTCAAATCTTTTTTGCAAAGAATTGAAAAAATTTTCTCGAGAAAACATTTCTTGTAAATTTTTGACGAGAGGCATTTCAATAAAATAAGAATTTTTAGTTCCGGGACACATTGGACACACATCATTGCTATTATTTAGTTGTTTAGCGCAAGATGGACAGTAAAAATGTTTTTTAATATCTTCTTTATCCAAATTAAAGTATTGCTGAAATTTATATAGGCTATTTTTAATCAGCTCTCTACCAGGACAATGCAATTCAATAAGTGCGATCAAATCGGCGACACTTGTCTGAGTTAAATGATGTTTTATGCAAAACGACAAAATAGCCAACATACTTTCTCGTTTGCTAATTTCAGCACCATAATACAAAAGGTTATTATCATCATCTTGATCAACTGCTCTCCTATCATCCTCTTCATCTTCATCATCATTTAATTCTTCATTTTCTCTAACCGGAATTTCAAAAATATTTCGTACATTTAATAAATCTTCATCATTACCATTTATATCAAATCCTGGAAACTCGTTTTGATCGAACTCGTCAATCAACCTGGAAGAAAATTTAAAATTATTGTAAGAAAATAAATAACATAAAAAGATTATTTAAACAAATGTTTATTTTCTTACTGTTGGTCTTCAGCACGAACATCTTGCATATGTACATCATGATCATTCTGCATGACAGGTATGACTGGCAGGTTATGAATGCTAAATAAAAAAAAAAAAAATTAATTTAAATATCAAAATCCGTGCGTTTATACAAAAAAAAACACAATATACTTTTATTATCATACATGATCAAAAAGATTAAAAGAAATATAACTTTAAATGAATAAAATAATATTTAAATGTAAAAATATTAATATGAAGGAAAAAATTTGTACTTACATTGGCTGATCAAGAATTTCATTGGCATAATTTTCAATCTGATTATCATTAATAAGTTCTTCATTATTAATATTTATTTCAATGTCAATATTATGAATCTCATCATTACCATTTTCTTGATTATTTTCATTTGCATATTGATTTATGAGAGGTCTAAGTCGAGCACGATACTGTTCATGGCTTAGATCTCTCAAAGGCTTGCGAGACATTGTAAATTTATGAAAAATATAAATATAAAAGTTACTATCACAACAAATTATTTTTACTTGCTCTCTAATTAAAATAATAAATTTGAAATGCCACGTGTGATAAGTTGTACGATTAAAGATATACTGTACTTCTTGTTGCCACTACTACCGCTTCTGCATGCGTGGACGTGCGCGAGCATGTCCAATATAATACGCGATCTACTGGCAATGCGCGCAACTTTACGAGACCGTCGTTGAAGCTCCGCCATTGATAAAAAATATAGCGGTTGTCTTGCATGTAATAGTTGCGTTCTTTAAAATAATTTCCAAAAAATTAAAAATTTTTTACTTCTGGTGAAAATAAATTAAAGAGGTGTTCATTTCGAGCGTAGTATAATAGCAATTATAAAAATTATTCGCGTTTTAATTTTTTTATAAATTTACATTTTTCGGGTTGACTAATCCAACGCTAACATGGGTGGACGAAAAAAACAATTTGCAAGGCTTTGGTGTTTAAAGAATAAAGAACATTATGTTGTTCCTTTGGCAACAATACCAAAAATGCATCGTGAAATTGGTAAACTTTTTAATTACCACCGTGTGGAAAATAAATTACTTGAAATCAGCGGTAAGTGATCAATTTTAACCTCACTTTTCTATGCTGAAGGTCTATTTATGTTAAGTTGAATAAGAATGCACTAATTTTCATGACACTAAAATCAGCAAACATTTAACTATTTTGAGATTTTAACGATCAAATCAATTAGTTATAAAAAAAAACAAAAAAATTTTGAGATTTTTTGAAATTTTTACAAATAAAATTGTTTTAATAATATTTAAATTTATTACAGTAATTTTTTTATTTAAAAAATTAAAAAAAATTGTCAGATGTCTGCTCATTTCAGTATCAAATTTTTTTCTTGCTATAAAATATATAATCATAACTTTTATCAATTCCTCAGATAATGAAAGTGAATTACGAAAAAAAGCAATCGATGAGCAAAGTGTGTCCCCTAAATTACCAGACGACATAACGAGTACTAAAATTACTAATTTAGCAATAAGTAATTCCAACAAAAGAATGATTGATGATAAAATTGGGCTGGATAAAAGTATTTTTGAAGCAAAAACAGTAATAATCTATTACCAGCTGAAAATGCTGCAACAAATTTAGAGACATCACTTGTTGGTCGAACATCATTTCCAACATTAAAAAATAAAAAACAAACATCTCCAGTTAAAAATAATGTGATGGAAGTACAGTTGCTGCCGATTACTACATCACCTCCTCTGTCAAATTTTTCATCAACAACTGAACCACCATCGTCCGCATCATTGGTAAATCTAAATGAGACATCTGTAGAAGAAGACGGTGTACTAAACTTGAAAACAGTGCCAAGAGATAAATCATCTACTCAGTCTAATGTTTTGTCAGATATGCAACAAACAACGTCTCCATTCCTGATGGAAAAGAATATGACATCACAACATACATCATCAACTTGCAGCCCTTTCTCATCAACAGGAACAACTCACGCACAGAAAACGAATGAATTACAAAGTGTATCAACATCTCAATCGACAGTACTTGATCAAACTCCAGAAGTACCAGAGTATCAAAATAATTTCGCAACATTTGATTCATCTGAGTATTCTCATTCGACTAAACTTGTTGCTAAACAACAAATACTGCCAGATTGTGGACAAAATAAGTTCATGACTCAGAATTCCGTTGTTGATTTAACTCCAGTATCACTAGCTCCTGAAAATGAATTTTTAACATCAAATACTTTAACATTTAAAAACCGCTTATTTCCCCAGGTCTATTGTCTTGTCTTATTTTTCGGCATCAGGTTCTCAATTTCAACAAAATTCACAAATCAACGAAGATTTTAACAATGTCAACTCTCCATCATCTTTTCCAAATGTTTACACAGACAATCAAGATCCTGTGGTAGAACAATCATTGACTAATTTAGAAACTGTTGATTCTTCTATAGTTGAAGATACCACTGGGCATACATCTCCAGTAATTGCTTACAAAAGATTAAAAACTATGCACCTACCATCGTCTAGCACTGCTAATGTACAAAATATTTTAAGAAGTAATCTAGAACAACTTGCAGTTGATAATGACCAAACCATTAGAACTGACATAGAGTCCTCAAAGTCTACAATCGGAGCAGAAAGTGAAACCGCAACACTTGATGATAAGTTATTAAAGCCTCCAATATTAAATTCTAACTTGAATGGTAAAAATAATGAAGTCCAAGGATCATCTATCGCTCCGATGACCGATGCTGGAATTATTCAAATCGTAACTGAGCTTTTTAAGTGTTTGCCAGACGGTGAAAGTAAGTTTTTATAATATAATATAATATTACAAAAAATAAAGAACGGATAAAACGTCAATAATGACTTATTTTTCTTCATTAATTACAGTTACCCTGAGAGATGTGATGATTCAAAGATCTCTTTATTTAATTGTTCAAAGATTATACGAACTGCGACAAACAAATGTTTCTAACGTAAATAACATTCCTAAGGTAATTGTAAATACTTGAATTTTTGAATTATTAATCATATAAATTATTAATAATTGATAATTATACTGAAATTAACTTTTAAAGAGTTCAACCAATCATAAATAAATAACCCGCTGTTTTATTTTATCTTATCAATTTTATAGATTCCGGACAAGCACGTAAAACCAACAGAAAATATGGTAAGATCACATCACATTAGAAACAATTTTATCATATAACATTAATTGAATATTTTTGTCACTCATTCAACAGGTTGAAATTTTTCCAAACTGTGGTTTCTTCATATCGGCCACGCTAAAAACATTAATCAACGCGAAATATGCTGAAAATAATGATTGGAAGATTATTGTCAGAGAAACTCTTCTCGATGTTTATGGCAATGGGATGGTACATTTCAGTGCAACTGGAAAAGGATCGAATTCTCGACCAGCGATCAATAAAAAATTATTTGATGGACTACTGGGTAAATATTAACATTAATATAATTAATATAATTTACAATATTTAAAAAACACTATTTAGCATACATAATTCGTGAGAAACAAAGTTTAAATTTTAAAAGTAATTTTTTCTTAACAATTATTAGATGTTGGTACATTCTAATTCTTGCATATATCATTTATTTTATTGGCACAGTATTATTGTAACTTATCAATTTTTTTTTTTTGATTTAGACAATGTTGATTAATTGTAAAAATTTTCAAAATTCGAAATATTGTATTGTCTTTCTTTTAATTGCCCTATGTAAATTTAATTTTTTTTTTTAGGCTGGGTTAATCAAGGAAAAAACGGTGCAAATTTAATCTCGAGAAAAGATTTAGTAACCGAAATTAATCATGCTATCTCGAATAAAAGAGACTATAAGAAGAGGAAATTAGTAAGCACTGATCAATAAAATATTGAAAATATGATATTGGAGCTTAGAAGCAGGACTGCAGCCTCAGAGAAGCTGTATATTATATGTCGCAAGGATGGCATGCTTTTTTATATTTTTTATCCAGTTTTCATAACCACTAAGTGTTTATAAGTTAATTCTATTTAAAAATTATTATTTTTTTTTTTTTTAATATCATCTATCATAGTTTTATCCGAATTACTTGGTTAAATGTTTCTATCAATAAATATTGAGTGTTATCTATAAATTTATGATCATATTAATTGAAATATTTTGTACATATATACATCGCGTAATTTTCAAATGACGTAAGCATTCTTCAGGTTTTGCATTTTTATTGCGAATTGATTTGTGAAAGTCATGCCCAATTTTTATTGACTTAAAACTGAGACTATATATGTTTAAGTTTAAAAATTGGAGAGAGAAATAAATTGGGTGTAAAAATAATTATAAATCAATCGTCGTAAAAATATTAAATAATTTTAAATTTGTTTACGTCATTAAAAAATTATATCTTATAAAATAACTTTTTTTTTAAATATCCCTAATTTTAATAGACTAAATCGAATCTGAACAGCCTTAATAATGAAACTGTTTTCAAACTGATGAACTTTTTTCTTTTCGATTATTAAGCTGTTATCGAACTGATGAACCTTCATTTCAGCACGTAAATGAAACTGACGTTCAGACTGATACTCCTGAATCGTCGAATATTCGGAACTAGAAGGTTCAAATCAGTTTTATCTTCAAATACAGTTTTCTATACTAATTTTAAAACTGCAAAAATAATAATCGATAGTTTTCGCAGTTTCATTCCAGTCTTCAAATTTTTGCCTCGGGATGAACCTTCATTTCAGCACGTAAATGAAACTGACGTTCAGACTGATACTCCTGAATCGTCGAATATTCGGAACTAGAAGGTTCAAATCAGTTTTATCTTCAAATACAGTTTTCTATACTAATTTTAAAACTGCAAAAATAATAATCGATAGTTTTCGCAGTTTCATTCCAGTCTTCAAATTTTTGCCTCGGGTAATGAACAGTTTCCTCTACTTTTATTACTGTATCCACAAACTCATACTTCATATGTAATTCAGTTGTTTGTTGTTCTAGCAGTAAGGTATTAATCCTATCAGCTGATTCATTTATTGCAGTCAGAATAGCTCTTTCTTTTAACCATGATAAACTAACTAATGCACCACGTTGAATATTCGGGTATATTCTATTAATCAAAGTTATTAACTCTCCCACAGTTTCACAAAGGTTACTTGGAATGGTTATTTTTCCTTCTTCTTCTGGGAGATTTCCGTTACCTATGTCAATCAATAATTCCGAAAACTCTTTCGCTTTCAAGTCATTTTGAAGACATACCCTCATATTAATTTTCAACGATAGGACTTTTATATTAGGCCATAAAATTGAATATTTTAGGCAGGCTTTAATTTTATCTGCACGTGTCCCTCGTGGTACAACAGGTAAAGTTTGTCTGAAGTCACCAGCTGAAAGAATAGTCAACCCACCCATAAGTCGATTATTCTCTCTAATGTCTTGAAGTGTCTCATTAAGAGCCTCAACACCTTTCTTGTGGGCCATAGTACACTCATCCCACACTATAATTTTTGTTTCTCTGAGTACATGCGCCATTTCACTTTGCTTTGAGATACACTTCTCACAAAAATTAAGGGAGCAGAAAAAAAATCCAAATTTTTGGGAGATTTTCAACAGGCTGTAACTTATACAAAAATGGTCGTACAGCAAAAAAAAAGCGAATTGTAGCTCTAAGTGTCTAGTTTTCAGATCTGAGTTTGAAAATTTTTTTTGAAAATATTTTTCGAATAATTATAAGAAAACCACCGAAAAAAAAATTTTCTAAATTTTTTTGGTTTTTTTTTTTTAATCTACGGACGTGAAAAAATTTTTTCGACTTAATTTTCATATAGACCGAATAGCTCTTTTATTCAGCTTTAATTTGTTTTTTTTTAAATCTCGATACGAGCATTTCTTGCTGAGATGTCGGTGTTTGAATGAAAAAAGATCATTTTGTCTTTGATTACCAATATCTCAGCAACCAATGATCGCACAGAAATTTCGAGGTTGGTTTCAAAAACTTGAATAAATTCTCTACAAGGATTGGCAATTGAATTTTGAAAAAAAAATTTTTTTTTAAATTACATAAATTTGAAAAAGCTACACAAGTAGCTACGATAAAAAAAAAAAAAAAACCAAAAAAATTATTTTTCGGTGGTTTTCTTATGATTACTCGAAAAATATTTTCAAAAAAAAATTTCAAACTCAGATCTGAAAACTGGACACTTAGAGCTACAATTTGCTTTTTTTTTTTGCTGTACGACCATTTTTGTATAAGTTACAGCCTGTTGAAAATCCCCCAAAAATTTGGATTTTTTTTCTGCTCCCTTAATTTTTGTGAGAAGTGTATTACAAATGGGATTATCGGAATGATTCAAGTTGAGAGGTAGTTTAAAAGCTGAGTGCGCCGTCTTGCCTCCATCAATTAACGTAGCTGCAATCCCTGATGAAGCAACAACAACAGCAATATTTTTTCTACTCTTAATTTTAGCAAGTAGAAGATTGATCAAAAAAGTTTTCCCAATTCCACCAGGAGCATCAAGAAAAAACAACTTCCCTGAATTAGAATCAATACTGTTCAAGACTTCATCATAAACTTGTTTCTGATCGTCATTTAATTTCGAAACCCCTACAGAAACTGCTTCGATCAACTGAGAAACATCATAAGCCAATTCATGTACTGACGGTTGTTAAAAACGTTGCTTTGCTCTCTTAATGGTTCTGGAAGCCCAAATTCTAACAATGACTTACCTGACATTGATGCAACAATATCTTTGAGAAGGATAAGACATTGGTTGCAAACGATATCAACGATCAGTTCAACATCTCTACTTTCTCTTTCCATTTGTCTTTTGTTATCTTCTGCTAAACTTTCCCGGTACTTTGCCCATAATTTCATCGGATCTCTCACTTGACAAAAAACCAACATAATCGCGAATAACTCTAATTTTATAAGAAGAATAAAAAATAGAAGCTTCCTCTAAAGTACGATCCCAGTTAATATCGTCTTCCAATAATCCAAGTGCACTGCATGTTGCTTAAAAAGTCGGATGCTCTACCCCTCTTACAGTTTTTAAATCATTAAATGAAGTATGAAGTAAGATGTTTACAATTTTATTATTTCCATAATCGATGTTCGTTTTATAGTGAAAGCCAGACAAAGTTTTAGATTGCCAAGGTGCTAGTTTAATTTGTAACCTTTTTTGGTTGTATTTAACTACACTGATAAAAAAATTGACTTGACTTAAGAGCCAAATTCTTGAACCAAGATTTCCGTTATGAAGAAAATAATGTTCTTGAGTCAAGAGAATAAATTCTTGAAACAAGAAAATTGTCTTAGACTAAGACTAATTTCTTACATCAAGAATTTTTTCTCTTGACTCAAGAAAATCATTTTCTTCAAAATGGTATTTTTGGTTCAAGAATTTGGCGCTTGAGTCAAGTCAATTTTTTTATCAGTGTACAGCTGCCTGATTAACATATTGGTTTTGAGAAACGTACCTTTTTACAGTTTCTCTATTTACTTCAGGATGACTTTTAGTATATTTCGCAGCAGCTACTCTATTTACTTCAGGACGACTTTTAGTATATTTCGCAGCAGCTACTCTATTTACTACAGGATGAAATTTAGTATATTTTGAAGCAGCTTGTCTCAATTGTTTATTCCTAATTGCATTTGTAAATTGTTTCCTCCTTTTTTTTCCTCTATTTGGTTGAAGAGGTATTACATTATCACTAATAGATTCACTTGAACCCGATAAATTAATTTTAGATATTGATTAAGGCTGTAAAACTTCCACTGACACATTTTCTTGAGGTTCAGACACTGAAAATAATACATTTTTTTCCCCTCCAGGCGTAATGCGTCAACTTTAGCCCCGCTGCGCTAAACGAAGTTTCCGCTTTACGCTTTCGTCGGGGAAAAAATAGTATACACTCTGTAACCAGGGGGTTTTGCCCAGGTCCAGTTAGCTACCCCTTTCCTCTTTAGAAAGGGCGCCACTAGGATTTTAGATACGGTGTCCCAAAAACCGGGGAAGCATGAGAGGGAAAAGACAGGGTCGTTAGAAGTCCGAGAAAGGCTGTAAATAAAACTGAGAAAAATTATTTATAACAATTTAAAATAATTTATTCAATCAATCTACAAACTTAACAATTTCCTTATAACTAACTTAATTGTGAGAACCTCTCACCTACGTTGGCCCTTGCCAATTATTCTTACAACTTAAACTAACTTAATCGTGAGAACCTCTCACCTACGTTGGCCCTTGCCAATTAATTTTACAACTTAAACTAACTTAATCGTGATAACCTCTCACCTACGCTGGCCCTTGCCAATTTTTCTTACAACTAAATAACCAATTTATTCAAACCTCGTCTGTTCAGTACTAATACTGGTACCTTCCTTCAAACTTGGGTAGGTTTTCTTATAAATAAAATTATTTATTGGTCTTGAAAAAGACCGATTGGTTAAGACTACGTAGTAGTCTTGAGATGACTTATTAGTCACACGCTCTTAAATAAGAGAAAATGAATATTGAGCTCTGAAAAGAACTTTTTAAATTTTAGCTCTTAAAAGAGCTGATTTAATGATACTCGAACGTAGCTGAGATTGAGATGACTGGATAAAGACGTTCGATTGAAGATAGACAAGCTTTGCACGCTTGCTATCCTAAATACTGTACTGTTGATGTAAGCCTTGCTCGCTTACTGTAGACTGTTGGCGTATTTCCTTCTTCTTCTTCTTCTTCTTCTTCTTCCTCGCTTGATGGTTTAAAGTGGACTGTGGTATAGCTCTCCTCGCTACCTCCTTTTAAACAGTTTGTTGATTTGAGAGGGGATTAGAGTCTGTCAATTCACTGGCCCGGCAGCTCCGATGGACTGAGTGGGAGTTTCGAAGGTAGCGGCCCAATAACAATTTAGAATAATTTCCCACTATAATTGGAATAATTTTCCACTAGCTCTCTAGTTAAGGTCCGTGCTTTTGTTAGTACCATGACTAGCTCTCTAGTCATGGTCCGTGCGATTTTTGATGCCAAATGATGATTTTGGCTTTTTTCAACATCGTCACTCCGACGGAATACCTTAAAATCTAAATTTTCCCTCGTCAACCTGACGGCATATCAAATTACTCAATTTCTACCTCAACCTGACGGATTC
Organism: Cotesia typhae; assembly: GCF_013202065.1. Taxonomy (NCBI): domain Eukaryota; kingdom Metazoa; phylum Arthropoda; class Insecta; order Hymenoptera; family Braconidae; genus Cotesia; species Cotesia typhae. Next base: position 5,949,902 of record NW_027423725.1, read on the forward strand.
TCAATTACCTAATACCACGTCAACCTGACGGATTCTCATCTAACCTAATTCTTCGTCAACCTAACGGATTCCTTATTCTATCATTTTCCTTACTTATCTATAACATCGTCCACCGGACGCTAACTCAATTTTTCCAACGTTTATTACCTCTAAGTTTTCCGAAATTTTATTCCAAATAATAATCAAATTTTCCTAACAGCTCTTAATACAAAATTATCAAATTCACAAAATTTATCACTTGTCGATTTTCTAATTTATTCATTTCCTACAATCCTAATCACAAAATCTACAGAATTACTATTCCAAATTTTCCAACCAAAATTCTTCAACTAAACTTCACTAAATTTCACTAAATTTCTTCTGACAATTTTTTTCTTTATCAAATTCTCTAATTCCCAAAATTCATCAAAACTCAATAATTAAAATTGCTTAATTAAATTTAGCCAAACTCGATTGGAATTTACTAATACGTAAAGACTACCCGAGACGATTATATTTATTCTCAATAAAAACTTAGATTGGTAAATTCGGCCTAATGACGATTAGAATGGCCTGAATAACCAATTTACCTGAAGTTCCAATTAATTCTGTCAACGATGGTGTTGTCCCAGAGCCAGTAAAATTTTGCGAAGAGCAACTTCCTTCAGCTTCTCGAGTCCGTCAAATTTTTTTTCGTCTCCTCGATCTCAATTATATCTCGTACAAATTCTCTCTGTAAATGCCGATAAATAAATAATAGATCAAATACAAATTCGTCAGCCTAAAGGCCTGACGGGATGAAATTTTAATAAAGACTTAGAATATAACGGCTCGTTTCGTTCCTCTCTTTCGTGAAGCCTCGAGCAAATTTTTACTTACGTTTATTTTGATGGTAAGTTTTAGTAGTCGCTGAGCACTGTACAGTTATGTCTCGTCCGCCAAAAGGTACTGTTTTCGTCTTCGCCGGCTCTTTTATAACCTCTTACTCAGGTTCTCGAATTTTCCTATTGTCTCATTCCCGCTTAGTTTTTCTAGGGACAGCGGTGGGGACTTTGCGATCCGTACGACCCGGTGACGAGTCTTACAACTAGCTACTCACGCTCAGAAGGTACGGAGTAGTCCCTACTCACCGCGACAAGATAACAGTGACTTTAGCCCCGCGCGGGAATTCAAATTCCCTGTCACAACTCCTCGGGAAGGAAATAACAAAGCCTCAAATCAAATGTTTGTTGACCTCGGCTTCGCCTCGGCCAATAATTGCATGTGCTCTGAGACATTTCTTACTTTTCTTCCCTAGAGGTGTAATATACTATTTATCATTTTGTTGCACATTATCATCACTATTTAAATTCAAATTTGATAAATTAATGTTAGAAACTGATTGAGGCTGTGAAACTGCCACTGACACATTTTCGTTAGTCTGAGACACTAAGAATGAAACATTTTCTTTAATTTTTTGCATATTATTATCATTACTGACATGAACATTACCACCATGCATTGACTCAACAAAATCAATCAAAGCATCGAAATGACCGTTATTAAAATTTCCCGTAAATCGTAGTATTTTTATACCCTGTGTCGCTCCTCCAATGGAAGCCATGAGGCAGCCATATTGATACATTTGAAATTGATAAGAAAATAATTCTGCAGCTGCCATAATTTCGCAAATGGACCCATACATGTCATGCTTAGATATTTCTGTACAGTAAATACCTTGAGTATCATAATGGACGCCAGATGGCATTTGTGTGACGCATTGAAATCTTGTTCAATTTTTTAATACATGTTTAACAATTACTTTTCGAATTTCGTCAGCCTTCGATACGTTGCCGTATAGCAGTAGGGACAAAGTAGAGAATAAACACGCTCTATCACCTATAATCTCGACAATTCGGAAAGGGATATAAAGCCTACCTATAAAAATATAATCTACGTTCAAAATAAAAATTTTTTAAAATCTTATCCTGAATTTAAAAAATATAAAAATTGTAATCAAAATAAAGAAAATATCGTTAATAAAATATTAATATGAATCTAAAAAAAGCATTAACAAATAAATAGAAATTAAAAGTGTCATAAAAACTCACCAACACAACGGCAGTAAATTTAAATTATAAAAAATTAGAGCAATATCAACAAAACTCACCAATAACAGAATTAAATTGAATGAAATTAATTAAAATTATAACTTATGTATTTTTAGATAATTAATTAAAATTTGATATCTTTTTTTGTCTATAAAATAATTGTTTTGACAGCTCTGAATTTGTTTATAAATTACATGAATATATATGTTATTATTCTTTTGTCTAAGCGCCAACTTCAATAACGTTATTAAGATTGGTAATTCAGATTATTATTTCTTATCTTAGCGCCATTTTTTTATAAAATATGAATTTTAGGGATCAAGATTATGAAATTAATCACATATATTAATTGGAAATATAAACAACAATGTTATCCCTTGTGGAAATAATTCTCTGAAAAAACTCTTGAAACGTCTTTATAACTCTGAATAAGACTTTTCGAAAGTCTTCACATCCCTAACTAAGTAAAGGAAAGACTTAATAAGTCTTCAAAACTCTGCAATACTCTTCAAAAGTCAAATTTTCCCTGCAATTTCGGAATTTCTCAAAGAGTTATTAAGACTTGATAAGACTTGTTCAGTTTTACAGGAAAAGAAAAAAATATTTCTTTTCAAAAAAATTACTTATCAGAATTAAATAAAACTATAAAAAAGAATTAATGCATGTTTTAAAAAAATTTTTTTTAAATAATATTTTCATCGCGAAAATACTTTGATGGGCATCGAATCACTCATAGTTGAGCAAGTCAAAACATCAACAGCAAATGAAGTGCACCTGATGTTGGAAACAGATACTACTCAAAGAGTAAATCCAATCGGTATTTAATTTGGACTATCAAATATTAAAGTCAACTTTCTAGGTAGGAAAGAATTTTCTATCCACACGCTATCTGCTGGAATTAATTGATACCTAACATATTTTAGTTTACGAATTTACAGTTAGAATCTTTGAGTGTTCTTAGTTTCTAATAGATGGCATGTGGTTAGAAAATTCTTTCCTACCTAGAAAGTTGACTTTAATATTTGATAGTCCAAATTAAATACCGATTGGATTTACTCTTTGAGTAATATCTGTTTCCAACAGCAAGTGCACTTCATTTGCTGTTGATGTTTTGACTTGCTCAACTATGAGTGATGCGATGCCCATCAAAGTATTTTCGTGATGAAAATATTATTTAAAAAAAATTTTTTTAAAACATGCATTAATTCTTTTTTATAGTTTTATTTAATTCTGATAAGTAATTTTTTTGAAAAGAAATATTTTCTTCTTTTCCTGTAAAACTGAACAAGTCTTATCAAGTCTTAATAACTCTTTGAGAAATTCCGAAATTGCAGGGAAAATTTGACTTTTGAAGAGTATTGCAGAGTTTTGAAGACTTATTAAGTCTTTCCTTCACTTAGTTAGGGATGTGAAGAATTTCGAAAAGTCTTATTCAGAGTTATAAAGACTTGTCATGAGTTTTTTCAGAGAATTATTTCCACAAGGGATTGTATTAATTTTACTGAAAATTGACATCGATAAGTTAATTAATAAATTTACTTCTGCTTATAAATATAAAAATGAATATTTTTAATCTTTATTATTAATAAATTCATCACAAATTAAGTGGTATTAAAAAATATATTTATTATTATTTATTTTATTAATAATTATCTTAAATCTAACTTTTTTTATAATAATTTAATAATTGTTGAGAAATTTTAGAGAAGATACATCAAACAAAATTTACCATTTTAATTTTAATCATTAAAATCATTATAATCTTTTATTTTTTTATTTTTTTATTTTTATTTTTGATTTTTATTTTTTATTGAAAAAATTTAATTTTTTTTGCAAGAATTTTTTTTTTATTTTTTCATGACTTAAAATAAATAATTTTCTATCACTCTTAATTTTTCACTCCTCTACAATCGACCCCTATTTTTTATTTATTTATTATGAACTTTAATTTTTCTGGCAAGTAATTTATTTTTATTTTGTCATGACTTAGAATAAAAAAAATTCATATTACTCTCAATGTTCACCCTTCTACAATCAACCCCTATTTTTTAATAGAATTTTATATTTTCTAACTCCCCTTCAATAGCTGATCAATAGGGTTTCGTTTTGCCAATTCCGCTTGGGAGGAGCATAATAACAAGTTTCGTCGAGTGCAATTTTTCAAATACATTTTAAAAGTAAACATTAAAACAAAATTATAAATTTGTTTAAAAGTTATTTAGGAAAAAGAATAAAGTTTTTAAATATATAATTAATTTAATCAAACTTTTTATAAATATTAAAGGTACTGTAACAGGGTAAAATTACCCTAAATCGATAAGTCACCGGATATCGATAACTATTCAACATTGCACTGGCGCGTCTCGATCTTTGGGCCTAAGGGGAGAATAGGAGGGGGTAGTTTTGGGTTAAAATAGGTGAGCCGTGCTGTGGAAAAGGGAGAAGTAGTGTGACCGCCAGACTGAGTGCCACGGAAATCGAGAAGGACCGATCCCCGGAGTAGTGACGAGACGAAGGAAGCCAACTACAACTAGGACTTCATCTTCAATTAGAGAGTTAGATCATCATCTTATTCGTCAAGGTATCAATTATTACTCTATGGGAATGAAGTGGACCGCGGTTTACCTAATACCCAGTTACTTCTCCTAATTAATTACAATTGGATCGTTTAATCGACGATTATTTCAATAAATAATAGTTGAAAATTTGCTAGTTTGGATCGAGGATTTTCCTGGGGGCTTATACCCAAGAGTCACTCAATCGAACTTGCGGGAAAAATTTAACAACTAAAAATTTATCAATTAATTAATTAACATCCGAAAAATTCGTTAATTTATTGTTATAATTTTTTATAATAATTAACTTAAGAAAAATTGAGTAATTTCGTCGCTTGGAAAATAATCGACAAACTTTTATTCGTGGAATTTTGGTTGAGCATCAGTATATTTTTGTGTCGCACTAAATTCCAATACTCAAGGTCAAATAAAACTTAGCTAGCGAATGTTCTAGCAAATAAAAATTGAATATTTCGACTCGTGTCGATTCTTTTATAATTCATAAAACTATTGGAAAATTATCGGATATTTTGTTAAGAATTGATTAATAAAAATATTTTACATTATAAAATTATTTTATCACGTGTGAATTTAGTGAATTTTGGGATTAAGTCCGTGAAGTAATTAAATTAAAATTACCGAAAATTAATAATTATTGGCGTGGACATTAAGTCCAAGAAATTAGTTATTCTGAGTAGGAAATTCACAGGAAAAATTTAGTCAGAATTAACTAATTAAACTTGTGTTAATAATTTGGAAGTTGATTGTAAAAATTATATTGTGATTAATTTAATTGTCAAAAGTTAATTCAAGGTATTAAGCCTCTTGTTTTGAATAGTTATTGTTATATTATTAAGACCGTGACTATAACTTACTTTGGAATTTTAAGCTATTTTAATATTTTAAACCAAAGTAAAATTAGCAATCGGAAATTGAAAGTTGGATATTAGTTCAAAGTTAATTGAAATTGGGTGTTAATTGAAAGTTATCCTATTATTAAATACTAACGATTGAATAATTTAATTTAATAATATTGTAGTTTACGATGCCATTCAAACTGCACATTTTCCAACAGAGTTTTTAAACTCATTGGTTTTACCAGGCATACCACCGTATAATTTAGGACTCATATTTGGAGCTTAGATTATTTTGCTTCGTAATTTGAACCCACTACGGCTGTGCAATGGCACGCGATTAGCCGTTAAAAAATTAGTGAACGTCATCGAAACCATTATTTTAAATGGCAAATGCCGGGGTGAAGGTATATTACTTCGACGAATCCCTATTATATTCACAGATGTGTCAATTCAATTGAAACGCATTTAATTCCCCATTAGATTGGCATTTGCAATCACTATTAATAAGTCTCAAGGCCAAACAAAGTCTGTTTGTGGCTTAGATTTGAGCACGTCATGTTTTTCACGAGGACAATCATACGTGGCATGCTCTCGAATGGGCAAACCATCCAGTTTGTTTGTGTGAGCTAAAGATGGAATGACAAAAAATATTGAATACTATATTGCACAAAAAGATTAATATTGTTGACTAATAGCTTCAGAATTCGTTGTATATACAATTTAAAAAAAAGTTACAATAAATTAAAAAAAGACTATTCGGCAGCCAAAATGGGAGTAGATTTTTTAAATAACAAAGACAAATTTTTTACAATATAATATTGGTCATAATATATAAGTTCTGTTACAATAAAACAATGACATCAAACCAAATGCAAAAGTGAAATTTCAATAAATCTGTCTGAGAGTGTAGGAAATTTTTAGTCTAGTCTGATAGTGAGGTATGGAAATTATAGTTTATTTAATGAGCTTTGAGGTGCAATTTACAAAAATTTTACAAATCATCGCATTCAGAAGTCATTTCGCGATGAAACAGTGAAAGTTCCAAATTTTGAGGAATTAGAAGAATTCAAATTTCTGTCATTTATAACCTATTTAATCTAAAAAAATATGTAAATATGCAAAATAAGATTGCTTAATAAGCTTTCAAATGTAATTTGCAGGAACTCTAGAGGATAACGTGTTCAATTGTTATTACACGAAAATACGGTAAGAGTGAAAATTTTTGCAATTTTCAAAAATGTCTTAATTGCTGTAATCCCTAAACTATTTAATTTGGAAAAATGAATAAGTATGCAAACTAAAGTTTATCACATAAGCTTTCAGATCCAATTTACACAAATTGAATAAAAAATCGCATTTAATTGTTATTGCACGGGAATCCCTGTTGAAAAGCTCCAATAAGATCCCATCAAAAGCGACAAAAGCCACTTAAAATTTAATAAAATTTATGGGTTTCTAAGGGGCTTTTGTCGCTTTTGATGGGATTCTATTGGAAATTTTAAACAGGGATACGGTAAAAGTGAAAATTTTATCGAGTTTCGAAAATTTTTGAATTGCTTTCATTAAATAACTAAACGACAGATTTGGCTCAGCTTAGAACTTAACCTCAGAAATCGTCCTAAGAATGAGTATTTTACGTTTTATTGAGATATTCACTCATATACCACATACACGCACACTTACAAAAAATAAGATATATTTTCATACGCTAGAATAATTCATATGGCAAAACAACGTTTGCCGGGTCAGCTAGTATAGGTCCCTGACTACTCCCGCGATGATCTGTGTGTGTGTGTGTGTGTGTGTGTGACCGATCCTCTTATAACTTTTAAACGGCTTCACCGATTCTATCGGGGTTGACGCCAATCGAAAGGGCTTGACCCAACTTAGATTTTGAATATGGTTTGAACTGATTCGGACCAGTAGATTTTCAGAAATCTAAAAAAAAAACTAAGAAAACAATTTTTTTAAATGTGGTTTTTTTTTAATAACTTTTAAACAGCTTGACTGATCAATTCCAAAAACTAATCAGCTCTTAAGATCAAAAAACCACGTCGATCGCCACCAAGCCGGTCACAATCGGTTGATTCGTTCGTGAGTTATCGTTGACGAAAAAAATCGCCAAAAAGTGTTTTTTTTGGATTACACCGAAATTTCCGGTCTAATCAATTCACGTTTGAAAGTATATCATAGAATTTGAAAAACTGCGTCGAATGCCGCTTACCGCGTGGAAATCGATTCATTCATTCAAAAGTTATGGCGGTTTGAAATTAAAAAAAACAGTGATTTATTAAACTCCTATCAAACTTTTGAGCGCGGAGAGCCTAAAACCACACGAAAATTAAATTTTTGAGCTCGAAGAGCTCAAAAACATAATAAGTGCAATTTCGAGCGTTTAATTACGAAAGTAGCGGGAAGTTGCAGGGATGGCCTTCAGGGTCAACCGTTTTCCTAATTTTTTTTTACAAAAACCACTTTTAATCATTATCAAAAGTATAAATGATTTATTATTCACCTTTTTTATAAAAAACTTTAGGGAGCCCACTTTGCCCCCAAAATTTTGAGTTCTTCTAAATTTTAGGGGGGCTCATTGCTTAAGACACAATCCCCGTAACGTCAAAAAAAATATATGATCTATAATAAAAATTTTTTTAAGTATTGTGGCAGATCAGGGTAGTGGTTATCCTTCATGATGCATGACTCAAGCGTCCTGGGTTCGAATCTCGTCAAGGACCGGATGTCTAATAATATTTTTCAATGAAAGAAACAATTGATTACTACTAAATAGTGAAAGTCTAAAACTATTGTGAACAGAAAAAATTTTTTTGTTCAACTAGAATTTTTTTTATAGCGATAAAATGCTTGGTCATGCATGATTGCTTGTGAATCTTTGCCAGGCATGTAAAAACATGATCATGCTTCATCACATATAATCATGAATGATCATACAAGCCCTTGGATAACAAATATACATGCATGAAATCAACACCTGATCATGCATGTGATGATTTTTTCCTGGGCTTTGTTATCATTCTGAACAATGTTTAATAACGTTTATTTATAGCGGAGCAAAACATATATTCTTGATTATTTTCTAAAAATTGATGAGTTGACCCGAAGAATGGCTTAATGATTTGATATAAAGATCTACAAGGTCATTGAGAGTGTATTATCCTGTAAAAGATCTTGATAGCATGAGTTATTGGTCTTTTTAACAATATTTGTAAGTGTATGGTTCACTACTCCTATAACAACCGAGAAAATAGAAATTTTAACAACCCTTTTTAGGTCGATACTGAGGGTGAAAAATAAATTTAGGGTAGTTGTTTGGAAGAGGGGACGACCCCATTTTTCAGTCATGAAATCAACATAATTAGGTATTTTGTTATCATTGACCTATTGTTTTTCATCAAGAAAAGAGTAAAGGGAAGAAAAACAGCTTACAGAGACGCCATTTTCCTGCTTAGAAAGAAGAAAAAAGTAAAAATTATAGCAATTCGAAAACTTAACGTCAAAAATGAATTTTTTTACCTTTTAAATAGTTTGTTTCTACTTGTATAATACATAAAAAAGTAATGCTCAAAATATTTACAGTTAATTCAATGGATATTTTAACAATTTTTGGTAAATTTTTTATTTGTTGCTGTTATATATGCTCTAAAACTAATCTAAAAATTAAGAAAACGGGTCACCCTTAAAGCCATCGTTGCAACTTCCCGCTTATATTCCATATTTAAGCTTTTAAAATTTCACTTTTTACATTTCTTAACTCTTCGAGATCTAAAATACAATCCTTGAGTCATTTTTAGTTCTCTATGCTAAAAAATCTAATAGAAGATTGATAAAACACTATGTTTTAAATTTTCAAATCGCAGTAACTTTTGAATAAATGAACCGATTTTCACGCGATTAGCCACATTCGATGCAGTTTTTTAAGTTTCATAAAGAATTTTCAAGTTCAAATTAATTGAACTGGAAATTTCGAAGTAATTCCGGAAAAACATTTTTTTCGGTTTTCTGTTGACAACGATAACTCACGAACGAATAAACCGATTTTGATCAGGGTGGCAGCAACGTGGTTTTTTGATGTTAAGAGCTGATTAGATTCTGGAATTGATCGGTAGAGCCGTTTGAAAGGAGTTCCAAGAAAATCACATTTGATAAAATTTTGAACTCACCACTAAAAAAATTGAAAATTTTTCATAATTCGGGAAGTTATTGGTCTTACCCGTTTTGCGAAAATCGAGTTTTCATCAGATCTCGACGTTTTAAAGTCACAGGAAGCTTCCCTGACTATTCCCGCAATGATGTCCATACGGCTGTATGTGTGTGTGTGTGTGTGTTCGTGTGTGGGTGTGTGTAAGCATCTTATAACTATTATATGGTTTGACCGATTCTATCGCAGTAGGCGCCGTTCGAAAGAGCTTGACCAACCTCAGAAGTGCCATTTTCAGCACTTAGATATGGAATTAGCGAGAAGTTGCAGAGATGGCCCTTAGGGTCAACCTTTTCCGATTTTTTTTGTAGTTTTTTTGAGATTTCCAAAAATCTAGCTGATCAAATCGATTCAAATTATTACGAAATTTCATGGCAATGATACTTTTTAATTCAACACCTCTTCCGATCCAATCGAACGGCGCCAACCGCGATAGAATCGGTCAAGCCGTTTAAAAGTTATAAGAGGGTCGGTCGCACACACACGCACACACACACACACAAAGCGCTCGAATTTTCATCTATAACGGTGGTTTTGAGCTATTCAAGCTCGAAAATAAAAACGTTGTATGCTTTTGTGCTCTTTCAGAGAGTTTGAAGAAAAGCTCAAAGTATAATTGTGTATTCAGTAAAGAACTTCATTTACATTATTTGAACTTCAATAACTTTCAGACCCATTTACCGATTTCGATGTGCTAATAATTGATTTATTCCATTAAAAGTAACATGAGAAAAAATTTGGAAGTTATTATAGAAAATCACTTGTTAACTTCCCCCTATAAAAATTAAAAATTTGCAACAATCGGAAAGTTAGTGATTTCATTTAACCTGTTTTATAAAAATCGACTTTTCATCAGATCTCGACGCTTTAAGGTCTCAGGAAGCTTCCCTGACTACTCTCGCGAGAGTGTCACCATTTCTGTGTGTCACCATTTCTGTGTGTGTGTGTGTGTGTGTGTGTGTGTGAACTCTTATTAATTTTGAATGGCTTGACCGATTGGATCGAGATAGGTGGTGATTTAAAGAGTGTTACTGCCATTAAATTTTGAGAAAATTTGAATCGATTTAGTTCTCTAAATTTTGAGAAATCTAAAAAATAAAATTTTCAAATAATATTCCTCGAAACACCTCCTAAATGACTGTACTGATCAATTCCAAAAACTCATCAGCTCTTAGACTTGAAAAACCACATCGATCGCTATTAATCCGGTCAAAACAGGTCGATTCGTTCGTGAGATATCGTTGTCGAAAAAATTGAAAAATAATGTTTTTTTTTCAGAATTTCTATAAAATATTTAGTCTCTCGATTTTACGCTCCAAGATTCTTAGAAAAGCACAAAATACTGCGTTGATTGACGTAAGCTGCCAGAAAATCGGTTGATTTATTCAAAAGTTATTGCGGTTTGAAAATTTGAATAGTAGTGGTCTTCGAAACCTACACCAGACTTCTGAGCCCGAAGAGTTCATAAGCATAGAACTACTGTCTTTTTGAGCTTGGAGAGCTCAAATCACAAAAAAATTATATTTTCGAGCTCTTCGAGCTCAAAACCTAAATAAGTGAAATGTTGAGCGCTTAGGTATGAAGTTAGCGGGAAGTTTCAAGGATAACATTTAGGGTCAACGGTTTTCTTAATTTTTTTTAAATTGAGTATTGTATTGTTAAATGAATGAATCAAAAAAAAAACTTTCTTTTTCAAAGATCTGTCTGTACTTATTTGTCTGTCTGTATGGCATTTTTTCACATACATTCTGTTTTTTTTCTAAAACTAATTTAATAATGATATCTAAGTTATTCATTCAGTTACTTATTGTGACTCCTTATATGCAACTAAAAATCTATATTTTTGGATAATTTTGTATTTTATCACTATTAAATTTACAAAAATGTTCATCAGATTTCGCTGAAAATTAAAAAATATTCTAACTACAAAATTTTTTTTGGTATTATTTAAATGGTTGCCAAGACATTACTTTGATTCAATTCAGTAATTAAGCTAGAATATTTTTGGACGCGAAGAAAATTTTGAACTCAAAATGAAATTTTTGAAACTGAAAGTAAATCAACATTTTTGTTTACATGAATGGTAGGGTATATGGTACTAAGTATGAAACAAATATGTTCTAGTAAAAAATGATGATGGAAAAACTGAGTGGGGAAAAACTGCTTAACATGGTGGGGTGTTAAGCACTTATGAAACAGCAGTGTGACGTGATCGAGACAACACGTAGTAGCCTCTGAATTCCTTTTATGTACAAAATTTTACGGTCTATTAACGATTTCCAATAAATTTAATAGTATTTTGAGCTTGAATGGTTATTTTATCTAATAAAGTCGTTTGGTTTGTTGTCAAATTGTGCATATTATTGTGAAAAACAATTTTTTTTTTTTTTCAGACAGTTAAAGGATACTGTATTCAGTTGCTTTCATGTTACGAGTGTACCTTAAAACGGAACATTCTTTTTATTTTTTACTAACTATCAAAAAGCATTTGGGATACTTTTTTAGAATTTTACAAATCATTAATCATCTTTAACAATAAAATTTAAGTTGACACTTTATTTAGTGACACGCAAAATATTTGAATTATGACATTAAAATAATATTAAAGGAGTTGGGTTTGAATTACGCTGGACGTGAATTTTTGGTTTTTTGGTTTTGATGAAAGAATTTATAAATCGAAAGCTTAAGATTTTAATTAAATAAGTGGATAAGTTTTAAAACATTATTTGATTATATTTGATATTTTAATATTCATCGAATCTGAACAAATATATACTTTGTGACAGGTTTGAACGCACCTTGTGAATCCTTCTGTGAAAGCTCTACTATGCTTTGGAAATTCAACAAATCGATTCCAGCACATACTCTGTAACTATCACCAATTCTACATAATAATTATAGCGTATAAATATTAATAATCTTTATCGTTTTCGAAAACTTCATTTATTTCTATTTCTTTAGATTAAACTTCGAGTATGAAAGTTAATTTCTTTCGAATTTGTTTTCTTATTTGTCCATTTTTCGTTATGTTCAAGATTACTTAAATACGATTTTAAACGACATGATTTAATTTGATGATTAACCTCATCACTTTTCAAAATTGTTCGAAATTGACGAAATCAAATCCTTCAATTCATAAATTTTTAATAATCAATTTTTAATATTTAAATATAAAAAATATTTATGCATAGACATAATATTTATTTATAGTATCATTATTTTGTTATCAAAATCTGTGCATTCGGATTCAAGATTCTGATACCGATTTTCTCTTTGAAAGTAGATTAACAAAGATGGTGTTGAAAATTTGAGCTTATCAAAATCAAAGTTAGTTGTTAAAACAACTTTTTTCCGTTAATAATTAAAAAAAAAAAAACCGATTTTGTATATTCATTTCAAAAATATGTATGTAAGTTTTGATAAAACTTAAAATTTTGTCCATTCGGTAGAATTCTTTGTTGACTATACATTTTCAAAAAAAAATAGGCTTTTCTTCTAAACACGATGAGAAGGATCTTTTATTTAAGATACTGATCTACACCAGTTAGATCACGGTACTGATATTCAGGAATAATAAAGACAATTTGAGTGTGGTATAATTTTGAATAAATTTTTTCCGCTTTTTTCGGCTTCCCACTAAGAAAATCGGGAAGTCGTTGGTTCTACCCCGTTTTGCAAAAATCTAGTTTTCATCAAATCTCAACGGTCTGAGGTCCTAGGAAACTTCCCTGACTACTCTCGCAAAGGTGTCACTATGTCTGTCTGTATGTATGTATGTATGTATAGGCGTGCGTGCGTGTGTGTGTGTGTGTGTGTGTGTGTGTGTGTGTGTGTGTGTGTGTCTATGTGTGTGAAGTGCTTACAACTTTTGAACGGTTTGGCCGATTTCATCGAAGTTAACGCCATTCAGAAGGGGTTTGCCAAACTTAAATCTTGAATACAATTTGGACCAATTCGGACCCGAAGATAATGAGAAATCTCAAAAAAACAAAAAAAAATTAGGAAAACGGTTGACTCTGAAGGCCATCCTCGCAACTTTCCGCTACTTTCGTAATTAAACGCTTCAAATTGCGCTTATTACGTTTTTAAACTCGAAGAGCTCAAAAATATAAGTATCATGTAGTTTTGAGCACTCCGAGCTCAAAAATTCTGATAGAAGTTTAATAAGACACTATTTTTTTAATTTTCAAACCGCAGTAACTTTCGAATGAGTAAACCGATTTTTACGCAGTTGGCGGCATTTAAAGCAGTTTTTCAAATTCTATGATACATGTTTAAACACACATTGATAAGACCATAAGTTTTGGTGTAACTAAAAAAAAACACTTTTTTCTCGATTTCTTTCGTTGACGATAACTCACGAACGAGTCAACCGATTTTGACCGGCTTGGTGTCGATCGACGTGGATTTTCAATGTTAAGAGCTGATTAGTTTTTGGAATCTATCGGTCAAGCCGTTTAGAAGTTATTCCAAAAAAACCACATTTGAAAAAATTTTTATTTGTAGTTTTTTTGAGGTTTCTCAAAATCTACTGGTTCGAATCGATCCAAAGTATATTCAAAACCTAAGTTTAGTCAAGTTCTTTCGAATAGCACCAAATGTGATTAAATCGGTCAAGCCGTTCAAAAGTTATAAAAGGTTTACACACACACACACACACACACACACACACGTGTGCGCGCGCGCGCGCATTCAGACATAGAGACACCCTCGTGAGAGCAGTCAGGGAAGCTTCCTAGGATTTCAGAACATCGAGATCTGATAAGAATTTTATTTTTGAAAAACGGGGTAAGACCATTAACTTAGCGGAAAGTTAAAAACTTTTTCAAATGTGGTTATTTTAGAATAATTATATAACGGTTTTATCGATCGATTTAAAAAATTAATCAGCTTTCGAAATCAAAAAGCCACATCGATTACTACCAAGCCGATCACAAGCGGTTGATTCGTTCGAGAGATATCGTGAACGATAGGAAACCGAAAATAGTGTTTTAGAAACTAGTGAATTACTTCGAAATTCTTAGTTTGATCAATTTAAACTTACAGATTCTTTATGAGGTTGAAAAAACGGCGCCGACTGCCAGTTATTTTAAATAACAGTTCAAAATTTAATGAAATCCGTGGATAGATTGAAACGGAATTGTTTGCTTATTGGTCGATTCTATTATTTACTTAGGGCGCTACTGGATTTTTATTCATAGTTTCCAGAAACTGGACCAGAGCATGGAGTAGTTCTACAAGGTCGTGACAGATTGCTAGGAAAGAAACAAAAACCATCAAAAAAAGCCATTTTCAAAACTTATTTTATTTAACCAACTTTTTTACAATGATAAAAACTATCTTACAATAATCAACACTTAAATCAAGCCGTATTCCCGTTTACGCATCTGTTTTTATCATAATTCCTTTTTGCGACAGTATCCTCATATGGAGCGTCTATACCAGGGTTTCTGACTGCTGTTGTACCCCCAACCCGGGCATCCGTATGCCCAGGAACCAGAGAAGGATACCATGAATCTGTAGGCAACACTACAACGATATATCTACACACCCACAATTTTATTCTATGAAAAAGTTACTATACTTGACGATACCCTCATACGGAGCGTCTACATCGCGGTTTTTAACTTATTCCCTTTACACCCCCACCTGGGCGTCTATGAAAAGGTTTTTTAGTATGCTCAGGAAACAGAGGAGAATACCATGAATCCCTAGGCAGCACTGTATTTGTAATCACACGCACACACCTAATGTAAATTTCTCAAATACGAAATATTTTCCCAAATTTATAAGATTAATTTTTTCGAAATTATTATTTTCAATTCAATATAAATTAATTTCCCAATTAAAATCCGATTAACTGATTTTCCCTTAATTTATTTTTCTATTCATACTAACTTACTTATAAATTCTAATCCAAATTTCTAATAAAAATTCTTAACTAATTTACTGTTGTAGTCTGTATAATACAACAATAGATATTTAATAACAAGAGGTCTTCGTATCTTGAATTAATAGATTCAAACTTGACGACAGAGGTTTTTATAATCTGCCGATAAAGTGTTCGTTATGTCCAAGAATTGACAAATTCCAGTTTTAATTAAATTTGCTTTTATCGATTTTTATTTTTGCCGAAATTTTATCAATTGTTTTATTTGACTTATTTTAAAAAATAAAAAATCATCAACTGTCTTATTTAATTTACCTTCGCCTAAATTATTACCATTGTCTCTAACTGAGTTTATTTTATTTCGACTATAGTATATTACACCCCTAGGGAAGTAAAGTAAGAAATGTCTCAGAGCACATGCAATCTGAGGCTTTCTTATTTACTTCCCGAGGAGTGTACACTATTTCTTTCTCCGACGAAGGCGTAAAGCAAAAACTTCGTTTAACGCAGCGGGGCTAAAGTTGACGCTTTACGCCGGGAGGGGAACAAAATTATTTTATTTTACTTTCTTTTGTATTGCTTGAAACTTAGAATTTATTTTATTTTATTTGAGAACTAAGGATTATATTTTACTTTACAACGCACTAAGATTTTAGTCTCGACCTTGCGTGTCCTCTACTCAGCATTTTAGCGCGAGACAACATAGCCGACTCTCTTTCAAACTTTTGTCAATTTTTTTCCCAAACGAAATTTACAAGTGTTTTATTTTCTACTTTTAGCTAAATAATTTAAACAACCATTTTAACAACTATCTTCTGATTCTAACTTTTACTTTTGTATTATTTTACACAATTAAAATTTATTCTAAATTATTTATTGAACTATTTCTTGATTAAAATTCAAGTAAGCTGACATAATGGCCTAGCAAGCATTAAATTAATAAGGTTTCATCGCTTTGTTCTACTTTGGTCAAGTAAAATTAAAATAATTACCTGAGTTGAAGAATTTTCGCGAGGTGTTTAGCTGGGTTGATCGGTCACAACAACTCTTCCGAAATTTTTTGGTGCGTCTTCTTTCCCACTCTCTCTCTCTCTCTCTCTGTGGGCGCCGGCGCTTCTACCTCGGGGACTTACTCACTACTTATAGCTAAAAAAGCGAGTACTTCGGAGCACAACGTTCGGGGAATTGGTCGATAACTAACTAGTACGGGTCGGAGACCTTCTCGGGATAAAGAAGGCCCCGTGTACTCCGTTACAAGATACTTTTGTTATTAACAAAAAATGTTCTGCAATCAAAGCCTTGATTGACTTTAAATGATCCTTATAAGAATATTTTTCATAAGAGATTGATTTAATTTACATAATAAAATATTCAATCTTTTCTGAATCGATTGGTCACATAACATAACCAAAAATGTTAATGAACAACAACGAAAAAACATAATTCATGAAAAAAATACTTGTAAAATATCTGTGTCAGTGACCGACGTGGTCTGCCCAGATCCCGAGTAGGAGAAAAGTTGTGTGCACCGCTCGATCTCAATTGAAATTTCTCAAAACATGGATCAATTTTTCTAGAAGTAATAATTTTTTCAATAAAGTAAATAAACAAATTCAAGATCAATAAATGTTAATTGCAATCCGCATACCTATGAACAATTTAATTTTTTTTTGTTAAATATAAATTAAATTTTTAAACTAGTTATTAATCATTAAACAGATAATAACTGAATGCAATTAAAGTCAAAATAATAGGAATAAGATGTTTATTTAATTATAACTGATGAAAAAATTTCTGTAAAGTTTTTTTTTATTTGCCAACTCATTTTTCAAAAAGTTAATTTAAAGTTAATAAAATATTTTAAAGTACACGAATCACAAAAATTAAGGTGTATGAAAAAAATTCAAATTTTTGGGTAATTTTCAACGAGCTGTAACTCTGAGGCAACTGATTATACAGAAACAGAAAAAAAGCAAATCTAGTTTTTAGATATGACTATAAAAATTTTTTATCATGTTTAGGTCTTTTGTGTGTGTGTGTGTGTGTGTGTGTGTGTGTGTGTGTGTGTGTGTGTGTGTGTGTGTGTGTGTGTGTGTGTGTGTGTGTGTGTGTGTGTGTGTGTGTGTGTGTGTGTGTGTGTGTGTGTGTGTGTGTGTGTGTGTGTGTGTGTGTGTGTGTGTGTGTGTGTGTGTGTGTGTGTGTGTGTGTGTGTGTGTGTGAAACCTCTTATAACTTTTGAACTACTTGACCGATTCTATCGCGGTTGATGCCAATCGAAAGAGCTTGACTGAACTTAGATTTTGAATGTGGTTTGGACCGATTCGGACCGGTAGATTTTCAGATATCTCAAAAAAAATACGAAAAAAAATTTTTTCAAATGTGGTTTTTTATTAATATCTTTTAAACAGCTTGATAGATTAACTCCAAAAACTAATCAGCTCTTAACATTGAAAAACCACGTCGATCGCCACCAAGCTCGTCAAAGTCGGTCGATTCGTTTGTGAGTTATCGTTGTCGATAAAAATCGACAAAAAGTGTTTTTTTTCGGATTAAACCGACATTTCCGGTCTAATCAATTTGTGTTTGATAGTATATCATAGAATTTGAAAAACTGCGTCGAATGCCGCTAACTGCGTGAAAATCGTTTTATTCGTTCAAAAGTTATTGCGGTTTGAAAATTAAAAGAAATAGTGATTTATTAAACTTATATCAAACTTTTGAGCTCGGAGGGCTCGAAGTAACATATAACTTATTAAAGTGCAATTTCTAGCTCTTAATTACGAAAGTAGCGGGAAATTGCAGGGTTGGCCTTCAGGGTCAATCGTTTTCCTAATTTTTTTTATGTGTATTTGAGACACCTGATGAAGGCCAAATAAAATGGCTGAAACTTCGGGGAATCAATAATCTGCGTTTTTCAATTTTTTCAATTTCCTGTTAATATTAAAATTATTGTTCTTTTTAACTTTATTAATCAATTACTCTGAGAATAATGATCTTAAAGAGAAAATTGTTTTTTGATCAATTATGAACGTTTTTTAAATGATTTTAAGAAATAGAATTTATTTTTGCACAGCTGTTAATTTGTCCCAATGATGGGTGAAAAATTTTAGGACAATTTTGAGACAATATAAGAATGTTTTTACAACAAATTTGGAGCATTCTTAGGACAATTTTGGAAATGACAATGTTCCAAATTTGTTTTAAAAAGATAGGAAAACGGTTGACCCTTTAGGCTGTAACAGGGTAAAATTACCCTTAATTGATAAGTCGCCGGATATCGATAACACGGGTCAACATGAAATTTGACTTTGATTGCAAAGCATTAAATTTCGGTAGTTTAGGTCGTAATAAGACGGAACAAAAATATATGGCATGAAAAACTTTGCTTTTGTGCTTAGAAGACTGATTGAACGAAATTTTTAAAAATCTCGGATTTTAATTTTTGATTGAAAATAAAACTATTGAAATAAAAATGTTTATTATTTTTATTAAGTTTAACTATCAAATTAGCTTACAGAAAAGTGGAAAATAACTTAAAAGTGCACACTTTTACTTTTTCTTTTATGTTCATAGCTACTTTCTCTCAATAAACCCCAAATATAGTCGCCCATCATGTTTTCATTGTATTGGCCTTGATAGCGTTGTTCAAAATTCATGATGTCCTGATGGAAGCGTTCTCCTTGCTCTTCGAAATAGGCTCCCATATTGTTTTTAAATTTATCCAAATGAGCATGCAGCATATGTACTTTTAATGACATCCTGCAGCCCATGGCCTTAAAATTTGTAAGCATATCCTCAACCAACTTTTCGGAGTTTTCAGCTTTATTATTTCCTAAAAATCCAGAAACTACTGCTTTAAAACTGTTCCAACTTGCTTTTTGAGTACGATTCAGCAACGTTGGAAATTTTTCATCGGCGAAAATCTGTCTTATTTGCGGACCAACAAAAACCCCAGCTTTAACCTTTGCTTCCGATAACTTCGGAAAAAAATTTTTTAAGTATCCAAAAGCTTCTGAAGTTTCATCCAGTTTTTTAACAAATTGTTTCATCAACCCTAACTTAATGTGCAAAGGCGGCATTAACACCTTTTCCGCTTCAACAATCGGCTCAAATTTGACGTTCTGTTTTCCGACACACAATTCTGTTCTTACAGGCCATGACCGTTGAATATAGTGTTTAGAATCCGCTCTGCTATCCCACAAGCACAAATAACACGGATACTTTGTATATCCACCCTGTAGCCCCATTAAAAATCCCACCATTTTAAAATCTCCAATCAGCTCCCAGTTATACTCATGATACTTTACAGATTCAAGGAAAATTTTGACACTTTCATAATTTTCTTTAAGATGTACTGAGTGAGCAATTGGAAGAGACGGAAATTTATTTCCGTTGTGCAATAGAACTGCTTTTAAACTTTTTGTAGAGCTGTCAATGAATAAACGCCATTCGCTAGGGACACAGGGTATGCCAATTGCTTCAAACATACCTTTAATGTCATTACAAAAACAAAGTCCATCTTCCTTCATGAAAAACGTTGTAAACATTTCATGCCTAGTCTGCTGATCCGTGATCTTAACATCATCAAGCAAATTCCACTGTTTTAACCGAGAGCCTAGAAGCTCTGCTTTAGTTTTTGGCAAATTTAAATCTTTAATTGAAAAAATTGAAAAATGAGTATTATTATTATAACTATCACAAAAGCAAACTTTATACCGAAAAAAGATATTTACTTTTCGTTTTTGTGCATAACTAACTAGAAAATAATAGTATAAACTTTAGGACAAAGAACGAAAATTTTTTTTGTAGAGTCGTGTAATTATTCGACATAATACTGGCGCGTCTAAATCTTCGGGTCTAAAGGGAGAATAGGAGGGGGTAGTTTTGGGTTATCATAGGTGAACTGGCAGTAAAAAAGAGAGGAGTAGTGTGTTTGCCAGGCAGAATGCCACGGAAATCAAGAAGGACCGATCCTCTTAGTAGTGATGAGACGTAGGAAGCCAACTACAACTAGGACTTCATCCTAAACGAGTGAGCTAGATCATCGTTTGGTTCGTCAAGGTATCAATAATTACTCTGTGGGAAAAAAGTGGACCGCGGTTTACACCCATTACTCGGTTACTTCTCCTTTTATTTATTAATTTGATCGTTTAATTGACGATTATTTAATTAATCAGAATTTGATATTTGCTAGTTTGAATTGAGTGATTTTCATGGGGATTTATACCCGAGAGTCACTCAATCGACCTTGAGGGACTAATTCCTTCAACATTGTTCGCGAGAATTTTTAATAAACAAAAATTAACCAATTAAACTAATTAACATCTTAAAAATTCGTTTATTTAATCAATATAATTTTATAAACAATTAATTCAAGAACGAGTGATTAATTTTGTGCTTGAAAAATAATCGATAAGCATTTTCTCGTGGAATTTTGGTTGAGCGTCGATATATTTTGCGTCACAGTAATTCCAAATACCCAAGATCAATAACTATCAAACTAGCGAATGTTTTAGAATCAAAATTGAGTGAGTCGACTTTTGATGATTTTGTGCACGAAAATTTGTACATGAAATTTCATCGAAAATGGTATTAAGAATTATTAATTGAAATTATTTTATGTTGCGAAATATTTAATCACGTGTAAATTAATTAATTTGGGTTTAAGTCCGTGGATTTTAGATAAATTAAATTTACTGAAGATTAATAGTTAACAGCGTGGACATTAAGTCCAAGAATTCAGTTATTTCTTGTTGAAGAATTTCACTGATAAATTTCGTTATAATTAATTAATTCACGTCGTTAATTTCATATTAATAGATTTTGAATTTGATTATTAAAATTACTATTGTGATTAAATTAATTATCAAAAACTAATTCTGTAAATTCCCGAAAAGGTCAATTACTATGTCGGCAGATTATTAAGACCTCTGTCTTCATATTTTAATCTATTAATTCAAGATATTAAGACCTCTTGTTTTAAATATTTATTGTTGTATTATTAAGACCACGGCAATAAATTAGTGAGGAATTTTAATCTATTTTAATATTTTAAATAAAAAAAATTAGCAATCGGAATTTGGAAGTTGAATTTTAATTCAAGTCATTTGGAATTTGATTGTTAATTAAAAAATATTGTTTTATTAAATTCTACTGATTGAATATTTTAATGGCTCAATTTTAAGGTCAAAATCAAATTAATTATCATCAATTATTAAATTTTTAAATATAGTCAAATCAGTAATGTCAGTGTGTAAGATAAGTGTGGGTTATATGTGAGTTGCAGAGTATCTAGGTCTACGTTTGGTAACTGAGCTGTTACTCCTGTGAGCCGAGTCAACGATCCCTGCATACGATTGTTCTCTGTGCGGGTGATTAAACAGTTTAGTTAGTTTGGTTTGTTAATAATTGTTACAGGTAGACGCCGAAAGGAGCACGTATTAGAAATCGACGGGTAGACGCCAAAAGGGGCTCGTCGAGAATAAGTATATTGTTAAGTGTGGATAGTGTGAGTGAGTGAGTGAATTTTGTTAATTTCTTATAAGTCGCGATATTGTTAAAAGTTGTTATCAATATATATAAAAATCAATTGCTGTGCGTTAGTCTCGCTAAAACTCAAAAACGGCTGGACCGATTTTCAAAATTTTTTTTTGTTTTGTTCGTTATAGTTCAGGGATGATTTAGAAAAAAAAAATTCTGGAATTTTGGAATCGAAAAAAATTTCAGCTTAAAAAATTAAAAATTGTTAATTTTGTATCGAAATCGCTATTGTTACGCTTGAGCCTCAAGGTTGCAAGAGTATACAAAATTGTCCAATATGCAGGAAGATATGTACAAGTATACTTTGGGTATCTTTATATATATATATATATATATATATATATATATATATATATATATATATATATATATATATATAAAAGCCATATATAATAGCTAAATTTGTCATTGAAGACAAATTTTTGGGAACTGGGGGAAATAAAGGATAAAGGGGGAAGGGGAGGACCTTTACTCAGTAGGAATTTTCGGTAACTGAAAAAGTAATTCGGACAGCCCAGACCGGGAATCTAACCCGGATCGTTTGGTTACGCGCCAAAGGCTCTATAATTTGTTATACATTCATTATATAAATAAAACACATAAAACATATTAAAATGACCAACAAGTTTCATTTAATAACTTAATACCAACTTAACCATCTACAATACGACCAGTGTTAATTGTTGACAAAAATAAATTAGAGTTTACAGGTTAAAAATCACAAATCAAAATTTGTAAAAAAAAAAATTTTTGTAGGTGATACGAAGTTCACCGGGTCAGCTAGTTGTTCAATAAATATTGGCTAATTTGTTAATTAATTATTTATAATTCAACAGCACCTTCCTCCACTCTCTCTACCCTAAGATAAGAATTCTCAGCTCTGGACCGGTTTCAGGAACCCTGATTAAAAATCCTGGTGGCGCCCTAATAATCATTGTTATTCGTTGTTAAATTGTTAGTTTGTTAATAAATTGATTAAGGGCCAATTTGAGCAGGTAAAACTGTTACAAGGCCATCCCTGCAATTTCCTGCTAATTTCATACTTAAGCGCTCAAAATTGCAATTATTATGACTTTGTGCCCTTCGTCTTAAAAATATAGTTTTTTTTGTCATTTTGAGCTCTCCAAGCTCAAAAATCAGATAGAATTTTGATAAAACACCATATTTTGAATTTTCAAAACGCAGTAACTTTTGAATGAATGAACCGATTTCCACGCGGTCGGTGGCATTCGACGCAGTTTTTCAAGCCACAAATAGAATTTTAAAGCTTGAATTCATCAGGTAAGGAAGTTTGAAGTAATTCTGAAAAAACACTTTCTTCGATTTTCTTTCGACAACGATAACTCGTGAACAAATCGACCGATTTTCACGCGGTTGGCAGCATTCGGCACAGTTTATCAAATACTATAATATGCTTTTGACTATAAATTAATTGGACCGGAAATTTCAGTGTGATTAAAAAAACACTTTATCTCGATTTTTTTCGTCAACGATAACTCTCGAACGAATCAATTGATTTTAACAGGCTTGGTGGCGATCGACGTGATTTTTTATATTAAGAGCTGATTAGTTATTGAAATCGATCAGTAAAGCCGGTTAAAAGATACTTAGAAAAAACCACATGGAGAAAAAATTTTTTTTGTTACGTTCCCAAATTTTGGGTGTAATTAATTTTTATTTAATAATTTAAGTCCAGATTTTGACCTAGTTGGATGTCAATAGATTCCAAGTAGGTCGTGTCACTGATTCCTCCACGAACTAATTTTTAATTAATTTTTAAGTTATAAAATATAGTAAAAAATTTACTTTTTAATTCGCCTGCCGAAAGGTAGGTGATGGATAGAGTGCCTGAACGCAGGCTAACGCACTTGGCGATTTCGCTAGGGTGGAACAGCTAATAAGCGCTCACACTCTGGGGGTAGTAATTAGGATATTTTGAGGAAAGAATACCTGAACGCTGGCTAGCGCTCTAGGTAAGGGAACCAGGGTGGAACGCTGGTAAGCGCTATCTGAAGATGAAGTCTGAAGACAGAATGTGTTTATGAATAATAATTACAATGAGTTTTTATATATATATACATATATATATATATATATATATATATATATATATATATATATATATATATATATATATATATATATATTTATATATTTGTTACTATAATTATTATTATTATTATTTATGTAATAATAATAACAATTATTATTATGACAAATTATTTTATTATCAATCAAATTTCAATGTTACTCAACGTTGAGAACATTTTAAATTGCAGTAGATGAATATGTAAGGATTGTGCAATTAAACTAGATATTTCATTTTTTTTATCCAAAATGATATCAGCAACAACAGTATCTTCAATTCCAGATTTATAATTAGTTTTATTTACATCCCATAGTTGTATTTCATCCCATGATTTTTTAAATCTTCCGAACATTGGTACGTTTGGCCCAGATGACACAGGCCAATATACTTCAAATGCACTTCTCAATATGATCTCAAAAATGTGGTGACGACATGGTAACCAGATTAACTCTCTTCCCAAAGTCTTTTCAATTGCCTTACATGTACCGTTATGAATTCCTGTATAAAGAAAATAGATAACTATCGTTAAATTTAATATTTTCAACAAATTGTAGATTATATTTAAAATCCAAATGAGTAAATAATTCTCAATAATTTCAAAAGTGCAATTCAGTAAGCAATAAAAATTAAACTAGAACGTTAATAATTAAATATTTTTTAGATTAAATTATCATTGATAAGTTACCTGTATTAACTGCCGTCGTGTCAAAACACATCGCCTTAACATAATTAGTAATACCCCATTCACTCAATGTCGATAAAATGGCTGATGTTTGATTGTCTGCCGTCCCAGAATTCATTTTTGGAACCCCAAGTAATTGTTCGGTACCAAATGCAGTTAAAATAACTGGTAGCCGTTCCACAGATTTTGATCCAACAAGGTCATTCAGCATTTTTCCGTCCCAATGCACAACGTATTTATCGTGTGTCTTAAAGTTGTCATTAAGTCCTTTAGCAATGTCTTCTCTTTGAAGCATACGAGCTCGTTGAATTGAACTATAACTGAGCGTTGTATCTTCAATTTTAATACCTACTGCTAGTAAAACCGGAGCAATAATAAACATCGCATTTCTACTGCTGACATTAGCTCGGTCGAGTCCAAAAATGACTTCAGGAGTTAAGACATCAAGTTTTGCTCGTTTTGTCGGAATTGGAGGTTCATACTCTGAATCAGATCCAAAATTTGTAACTCCACTTAATGTATACGTAGAGAACGACTCTGATTTTTCACTTGGAACAATCGCATGACTGGTAGACGGTTGATCTAAGTCTGGAATAAGATCTGTTTTATAAATTAAACGAAGAAAATGTATAGAATTTATTCATTTTGATGACAAATAATTAAGAAAGGACTCCAAAAATTGTCTAGTCAAATGTCATCTAGTCATCTATGAAAAGTTACACTACTACCTGACTTTATAATAATTAAATATCTCAGATACTTACTACTCTCATCTATTCCCATCATAGTTGTGGTTAAGTTTGATACAGGTACATTATTAGAAAGAATCTCTTTATGGGTACCGAATTTTTGATCCAAATACAACTTTCTAATATTATCATCAAGCACTTTTAAGGATTTTTCGCTCACAATGTCGAATAATTGTTCAAGATCAGTCTGAAATTTCATTTCCTTTTGGTTTTGCGCTGAATTCTTTTTATCGAAATTTTTTTGTAATTTTAACCATTGACTGTGATAGCGAAGAAATTTTTTGACTGCATTAGGAGCTCCACTAGTTGGAATCTGATTTTTTCTCCACAGTTCAATAACTTGGTCAACTGAATTTTTAGCACTTTGTTTGATTGAATACTTTAAAATTTTAAGTTGGTAGAAAAACACACGCATAACCTCTTTCACTTTTGGTAACTTACGTTCCGAAATTCTTTGTAGAGGTATTCCGATAAAACGTATTTCTTTATTCATTGTAGGTTAATTGATGATAAATAAATTTATGTGATGATTATAAGACTTATTTAAAATGAATTATTTTATTACGTATTCAAGATGATCAGTTTTAGGAACACTGAAAATACGGTATTAAATGGGTAGATACTGAAGATAGTTGAGAGTAAAAAACATAGATGGCGTTAGTTTCAGAAGACAAACAGAAGAAGAAATGGAATTCAAAACAAAAATCCCCTCGAACGAAAATTTTATGTATATTTTGTGAAAAACAATTTAAAAATACGCACTGAACAAATTTCATAATAATAAATGACAACGCGATTAAGATTTTAAATTATTAAAGATAAAATTAAAAAAATATTATTAGAATAAAAACTTTCAAATGAATTTTTGAACAGAAAACATCTATAGGAGTTGCTTTTATAATAAAAACTCAAATTTGTCTAAATTTCCTTGAAACTCACAGAATAAATTGAAATTTTTCGAATTATTGATCAAAAACTAGAAAAATTGATATGCATTGATGTTTGACGATGAATATCTCGTAAACGCTCAACTTGATCGAAAAATCATAAGAGACCATTTTTATAGAGCAGTAAATTTCCTATAAAACTATGAGTTTCATCATTCATAATGATTTTTTTTCATTGAGTTATAAAATTCATAAGAAATAAAAAATTTTCCCAAAAATAATCAAACTTTAACCGTTAATATCTTTTAAACGGTTGGGTTTACGAAAAAATCGTAAGAGACCTTTTTTGTAGAGCATTCAATTTCCTACAAAATCTAAGGAACAAGATATTTTTTCAAGTAGTTGGAAGCGAGATATAAATTTTTCTATCTGATAATAAGAAAAAATAGAAAACTGTAAGAAGGAGGACCTTCCCGTTACAATTAAGAACTCATGCTTGGAGAGGCTTTCTTAGAGGTGTCTAGGAACCTATTTTTCAGAGTACCAAACGAAAAAAAAAATATTCTTTTTTTTTTAATCACCCTAGCGTGCGCACTCACACATACGCTGGCATGTACATTTTGTCCTTCTAGTTTATAAAAAATTATTTAAATTTATTATCATTAGTAATATCGCTAATTGTTTAATTCGCTTAATAGTTAGTTCGCTTCATTCATAATCTATGTTTTACAATTTTATTATTTAAATATTTAAGAATTATGTTAATAATTTCCATCCTATTTCCTATGATAAATTTATGTAGTTATAACATTACAATTAAAATATTTTCCTATTGAATAAAATTATTACGAACCATTGATTTTAATAAACACGTGGTTGTCTATTCTTATTTAAATAATTCAGATGTAAATTTAAATTGATAATTTGATTAATATTTCGAAGTTACAATTTTTTATTGGTATCATCTCATTTAATTCAGAATTGATTTGATTTTTGAAATCAGTATAAGTTATTTTGATAAAAGAGATAATTTATTTATAGAATGTTAATGTTCTTTCTATGGTTAATTTTCGTTAAGTTTCAAATATTATTTTTAAATAGCTGTCGTGCTGTAATAAAATTTTGTTTGTCGTAAGTGATAAAGAAAAATTTTAGTTATCTTAAAAGTACATCTGTTAGGCTTACAAATTACTTTAAAACTCCAAAGAGTCGTAGGTACTTAGTTCTATTTGTTTGGGACTCTTTATGGATATTTAATTACCCTAGAGAATTAAGATAAAAAAAATCCAATGCGTTTTTCTTGGGTTATTCTTTATGTTAACGTCTCCAAGAAAAATGCATTAAGGTAACTTATTTTTAATGTGTTTTTTTTTGTTTCTATTAGTTTAGGAGTATTTATGTTTAGTTTTATGATAGTAAAATGTTTCTAGGTAAATTTTAAAATTATAGGAGTTCGTTATCATAAAGGGTTTTTTTTAAATTTCGATTGTATTTAGTTAAGATTTCGAAATAATTTTAGAGAATACACAACGCAGATAAAATTTATTGTCAAGAAAAAATAAATACTGCTGACGTATTTGTTTAAATGCAAGTTATTGATTTGGACGTAACACCCCTGCTGTTAGACGGAAGCACGAGTGAATAGGGATTATATTACGAGTGCGACGTCAAATTTTATCTCTTTTGTGTACCTGATACTAATTTACATAATAGAAGAGTGTTGAAGAACATTCTATTAAACGAAGGTCCTTGTAGTTGCTGCAACCTCAGTAGTAGTTGATGTGGTAGGCTGTGGTATCGGGGGATAAATTTTTGGCGCAGTGGGTACCGACGCGTCTCCTTTCTCCTCGCCTTGGTCGGTGAATGACGAAGGTGGTTTTGTCTGGGCCCGCTGTTGTCTACCTAGGTGTAGTAGAAGGTGGGTCAGCGAGTCCCAAACCGCTCCTAGTAGATATAAGGACCATCCATATACCGTGTGTAAGGTATACCCATGGACCACGGCGTCTACAACTATCTTTATGGTTTGGATACACATTACGATTCCTATTATCCCGGCACATGTGGTACCGAAACCAGTAAATTTCCCCCACGTCTTGGACCAAGCGCTTTCCGCTAAGTGTTCTAAAATTTCCTCGTTGAGAGCGTTGATCAAGGATGGATGTCTCGTAGCATGATTAGTGAATGTTTGTGCCATGGTCTCCATCACTACAGTTTGTTCCATGGGGAACATTATCCTTCCTCTCATTGCATCTAGGTCCTTCTCCGAGTAGATTCCTCCCGTGGCCAGGTTGGCTGTGTTTTGATACTTCCAACTCATCCTAGTGCTAGGTTTCAAAACCTTCGGTGGCAAGGTTTCGACGGGTTTTGGCATAAATTTATACCAAGTGTTACCCAACTTGTAGTGGTGTAGCAGAGGGGAGTTACATGGTATCTCAGTGGCGTAGTTAGTTATGACGTGTGTCCGTGGGGTGAGGAACAGACTTTGATTCCCTCGCTGGACTGGTATCCGGTTATAACAGATTTCCTTGTGTTGGATTTTGACCTCGACCGGTACACACTGGACAATGTGTACTACTTCTCCCGCTACCACAGCCATATATCCGGGTCCCTCCATGTACCGAAAGGCGAATTCGTCGGGTTGCGTTGACGCTATTGAGAGAGTGTTCTTCAACACTTCCTTTTCTAACTTACATCGTTTTAACAATACATCAATATATAACGACTTGACCTGAGTCCTTATGTACCTTTCTACAAATATAAATTTTGCGTTTGCATAAAGAAAAAGGTCCAAATTGTCGGAATTTGGGCCTATTATACACTAGTCACAAAAATTAAGGGATATAAAAAAAATTCCAAATTTTTTGGTGATTTTCAGCGAGCTGTAACTCCGAGGAAAATGATCGCACAGAAAAAAAAAAAAGCAAATTGTAGCTCCAAGTGTCTAGTTTTTAGATATGACCATGAAAATTTTTTGTCATCGTCAGGTCTGGAGAAATCCTAAGAAAACTACTGAAAAAAAATTTTTCGAAATTTTTTTTCGTCTTAAAAAAGGTCTACGGGCTTCAAAAAAATTTTTTCGATTGTTTCGTTTAAAAGCTCTTTAAGTAAATTTAATACCCTTTAATTTGACGTAATCAAAAAGCCTGTACGATAATTTGCCGCGGAGTTATCGTCAATCAAAGCAAAAAGTTTTTTTGACTTTGGAAATCAATAACTCTGGAAATAATGACCGTATAGGAAATCGAAGGAGGGTTTTGAAAACTACACAATATTCTCTATAAGAAAACGTAAACCGCTTTTGAAGAAAAAATTTTTTTGAATTGAAAACTCGGACTGAAAAAAGACAAAAATTCGCATAATTAAGGATATTTGGATAACTTGGTATAACTTTGGATAAAATGGATGAACGAAGGATATCGTTGGTAATTTTTAACTTCAAAGTGTCCCCTAAAATCCCTAAGAAATTCAAAGCGCTGCGATTTTTTGTTCATAGTGCCCAGAAGCTTCAAATTCTGTGTTTTCGCAAAAATCACCATTATGAGCAATTTTGTGATTTTTATTCATTTTTCCATTGAAAAAATTTTTTTTTCAAAATTCTTTATTTTCGATCAAAGAGATTGATTTTTCAAGAAATTTGAAAAAAAAAAAAAAAAATTTTCAATTTTTTCGAAAATTTTTTCGAAACTTTTTTATCAAAATTTTTTTTTTTAATTTTTTTTTATCGTCTTCAGAATGCTTCACTATTGTCAAAAAAATCAACTCAATTTTTTCTGTCCGCTACAACTGCCTTAGTTTTAAATCTCATTTTAAAAATTCAATAAAAACAAATTGATATACCCCCGCGGAGTTCGGATTTTCCTCACACAAAACTTGAATTTTACGTTTTCTTTTTAGCCTAAATTCCTTACGTGAATTTTATGTAAGCTTTTCTTTGATAAGCACCTTTTGATATGCCTCGTCGACATTTAGCTGCCACAGATGTGGCTCGCATTGTTACCCTCCTTCAAGAGGGCTACAGTCAGGTGGAAGTAGCAGCTTCTATGGGAGTGAGCCAGTCCGTTATCAGTCGGGCCTATGCCCGATTTAACGCGACTCCGGTTACGATCGTCGTCCGGGTCAAGGTAGACTACGAATCACTACCGAGCGTGATGATCGAGCTATCATTCGAGAAGCTCGTCGAAACCCTACTGCGCATGCCCACACGATCGCTCATTAATTTCGCAATCGTCGACAACGTCCTCCCCAACAACACATATCGGCATCGACGGTTCGAAATCGCTTTCGAGAGCAAGGACTACGCGCTAGACGCGCAAATCGCGTGCCTATGCTCACTCCACGACATCGCCGAGCCCGATTGGCCTATGCTCATGATCATCACCATTGGGGTCGTAGACAGTGGACCAGTGTATTATGGACTGACGAATCTCGATTTTGTCTTCATGGCAGCGATAGACGATCTCTCGTTTGGCGCCGTCGTAGAGAACGAGATCGGGATAGTTTTACGAGACCAGTTACAGCTTTCAATGGTGGATCAGTCATGGTGTGGGCAGGCGTGTCCTTCAATACCAGAACCCCGTTGGTCATCGTTCGTGGGACGTTGACTGCCGATAGGTACGTCGACGAAATTCTGGAGCCACACGTCCTGCCTATGCGCACATGCATGGGGGCAAGACGGTTCATTTTGATGCAGGATAATGCTCGTCCTCACACTGCAGTTCGTACGCGAACTTTTCTCCGCGCCAACAACGTAACAACGCTTAATCATCCAGCGATGAGTCCTGATTTGAACCCAATTGAGCATGTTTGGGACATGCTTGGGCGTCGATTGCGGCGAGACTATCCGCAATTGCACAATCTTCATCAGTTGACTCCAGCGTTGTTACGTTGTTGGCAAGGAATTTCGCAACGTGATATTCGACGATGCATCAACATGCAAGAGCGTTTACGAGCTGTGATTCGGAACAGAGGTGGCAATACACGGTACTGAGCAGTTACTGCCGTGCGTACAGAGGTCATTCGGCAGCTGCAAACAGACAAACACGCAGACAAACACACACACACACACACACACACACACACACACACACACACACACGCGCGCGCGTGTGTGTATGTGAGAAGCGTAAATCCGACCAAGCAACCTCCACGTGGTACGCTTTGGGTAACGCTAATGCCGGCGGTAAAACAACAGTCGAAAAAATTGAGAAAATTTCGAAAAAATTTTCGAAAAAATTGAAATTTTTTTTTTTCAAATTTCTTGAAAAATCAATCTCTTTGATCGAAAAAATAAAGAATTTTGAAAAAAATTTTTTTCAATGGAAAAATGAATAAAAATCACAAAATTGCTCATAATGGTGATTTTTGCGAAAACACAGAATTTGAAGCTTCTGGGCACTATGAACAAAAAATCGCAGCGCTTTGAATTTCTTAGGGATTTTAGGGGACACTTTGAAGTTAAAAATTACCAACGATATCCTTCGTTCATGCATTTTATCCAAAGTTATACCAAGTTATCCAAATATCCTTAATTATGCGAATTTTTGTCTTTTTTCAGTCCGAGTTTTCAATTCAAAAAAATTTTTTCTTCAAAAGCGGTTTACGTTTTCTTATAGAGAATATTGTGTAGTTTTCAAAACCCTCCTTCGATTTCCTATACGGTCATTATTTCCAGAGTTATTGATTTCCAAAGTCAAAAAAACTTTTTGCTTTGATTGACGATAACTCCGCGGCAAATTATCGTACAGGCTTTTTGATTACGTCAAATTAAAGGGTATTAAATTTACTTAAAGAGCTTTTAAACGAAACAATCGAAAAATTTTTTGAAGCCCGTAGACCTTTTTAAGACGAAAAAAATTTCGAAAAATTTTTTTCAGTAGTTTTCTTAGGATTTCTCCAGACCTGACGATGACAAAAATTTTCATGGTCATATCTAAAAACTAGACACTTGGAGCTACAATTTGCTTTTTTTTTTTTCTGTGCGATCATTTTCCTCGGAGTTACAGCTCGCTGAAAATCACCAAAAAATTTGGAATTTTTTTTATATCCCTTAATTTTTGTGACTAGTGTATTATTTTGTTTTAATGTCTCTAAATCTTTACTTCAGATTATAAATAATTTTGGATGTTCAGTTTTAATCAACGTGATTCCACATGAGGTCTCGGTTCCAGTCGTACTTGAGGAGAAACTGGTATCTCTTACATTTAACGAGTATACCGTTTCTTTCTCAGTTTTTAGTTTAGTGGCTCGACCACTGTATAGTGTTGTATAAGTATCTAGACTACAATATCTTCGGGGTAATGCATGCCAAAAAGTATACCCATCCACGGAATCAATACAAGATCCCTTACGTAATTTACAAGGGGTTCCTGATGGCAAATGAATTTTGTCATCAATAACCCTGACGCGCCCCAATTGAGATTTCAACGTGATTTTAGCCGTGCCGATAACGAATACGTCGTCCCCGGTGCCAAAGGGGTCACTGTACTGGGCATTTGTGCAATCCGCGTTATTATTTACGCTTCCCGCGAGTGTAATACTCCGAACCGCGGTAATATTTGGAGAAAGCCCGTCAATAAAAGTGTTTCCGATACGCAAGGTACCATGGTCGTGCGCGACTTGGCACATCTCGCGGCTTATCAGAAAGATATATTCATTCATTAATGCCGTTACTTATGATCGAGTTGTAAGATTGCCATCCACAGTGATGGATCACTCTGTGGATTTCAATCTTACACTGTATAATCGGAGTATGTTCATACTTGTTCAACTGTAGTAGTGCAATCTCGGGCAGCGTCGTTTCAATTTGTTCGGTGTTTAGATCGCACTCATCGATATCCACCAAAGAGATGGTGGTCAGATTAAAAATTTTATTCCCGCAATCATACCCTATGATTGCTGCTGTTGGTCCCCAGCATAATGTTATTATTAGAAGGATAGTGGGGTTCATGATTCTGAAAAAGAAAAATAATTACGGCCTAAAGTCGGGGTCAGGATCCACGACTTTAGTACCCTTAGCCTTAGGTTGTGAAACTTTGATTTTTGTTTTCTTTAAACGATTTGGGTGTACTATCTTGGTTTTATTACCAATTTTGATTCTAATATTTCCATTATGAAGTACATCCTCGATTTTATATGGATCGTCATAATGGTCCCCGAACTTGTGAGGTTTTGGGCCCTTCAAAAGAAAGACATTATCTTCAACCTCGAACTCTACCGGTTTTAACTTTCGGTCATACAACTCCTTGGACTTTTCCTTGGAGTGTATTAAATTTTCGCGAGCTAAATTGCGGATGATGGTTAACCTCTTCACCAGTTTAACAATGTAATCATTATATGTGGGTAAACCATCGAGCTCGTACAACGGTTCATTGGTGGGTACTCGAGCGGGTTTTCCGAATACTAACTCGTAAGGGGTGAAATTTGTCCCTTCATGGACACACGTATTATAAGAGAACATGGCTAATTCGAGCCAATCATCCCATTCGTTATCTTTATTGACGAATTGTTTTAAGTATTCTCCTAATACGTGGTGGGAGCGTTCCAATGAACCGTTTGATTGGGGTCGGAAAGCGGTCGTTTGAATTTTCTTTATTCGGAACCTTTTGCTTATGCGCTGCATAAACGTGCTAATAAAGTTCCTGCCTTGATCGGTTAAGAGAACCTTGGGTGCTCCGAATGTGCAGATTACATTTTTAATAAATTTGTCCGCGACCGTCGTAGCTAACATGTCCTGCAATGGGACCGCGATACAAAATTTGGATAGTTGATCTTGGACAGTTAAGATATATTCGCTATCCCGTGTGGTGCGGGGTAAAGGACCTACGATGTCCATCGCGATTTTGTCGAACACCGTTCCGGGTGTATCGGTGATAAGCATCGGTTGTCGCGTCTTGATACGAACCAATTTTTTTAATTGACATTCCAAACACTGTTGGACGCGCCGTTGTATGTCTGTTTTGAGATTCTCCCAGAAATAGTCTGTACGAATTCGATTGAAGGTTTTAGAAACTCCTTTATGTCCGCCGATAGGCGACGCGTGAGCTTCAAAGAATATGGAGTCGCGTTCTTCTGGAGGAACGTACCGTATGGTTCCGAGACAGATTATTATTTTTATTGGTTCTGTTTCATAAATTTCGTAAATCAATGGGAGGATTTCTGCCCATGGAACATTCTCAATGTTTTCTGAAAATGCCATCGACAGGGAATTAATTTTCTTATCCCTTGAGATCCCTTTTAATTTTACCAGACACTTGGCAATGTTACATTTAACGCGTATTGCTGATTCCCCATTAATATTGCCTATAATTAGACCGAAATAGTTTTTCGTTCCCCGTTTGGTCCAATACACCCGTCCGGTGTCCATGAACCCGATTGTAGGTAGTTTGTTTAGAGTTCGTAGAGCTCTGGAACCCTCATCACAAGGAGTACCATCCTCACGTAGGAAATAAACTAAATTATCTACCCGATACTGGAATAAATCTTTTATTGTGATAATGTTCTGTCCGTGGTTATTAGCGTTTTTTGAGTCGTACTCATAATCTGAGTCGTCGGAGGATGAATTATCTTCTGAGGACGCGTTGGATTCCTTAGGGTCGACCGGATCAGTTGTTCTGCTAAAGATTTCGCGTTTTTTTGGAGGTCTACCCCTTTTTCGAAGGAGTGTTTCCCGACGATCATCTGGAGTGTTAGAAACTCCATTCTTGGCCCATGTGGAGGTGTCCAGAACTTCTGTGTTTGACCGTGTAGAAGTGTTAGGAACTTCTGTATTGGACCGTGTAGAAGTGTTCGGATTTTCTGTATTGGACGTTCTGGGGATATCTTGTAGTTCTTCCCTTGCCCTTTGCGCACGGGTAGTCACATTCACCCTTTCTGCGGGGTTCCTAGATAATGCGTCAGCGTTTAAATTAATTTTACCCGGTTTATAAATTACGTTATAATCGTATTCTGCCAAACGTAATCGCCATTTAAGAATTCGCGCGTTCCCGTCTTTAGCAGTCTTGAACCAAACTAGTGGTTTGTGATCGGTGACTACTGTGAATTTCCTCATATATACATAGGGTCGGAAGTGCTTGACAGCTTGAACGATTGCAAGCGCTTCCTTCTCATATGTATCGTAACGCAATTCGGGCCCCCGGAGGACGCGGGAGTAATATGCGACAGGCTGATCTTTCCCAACTTCACCTTGTGACAAAACTGCCCCGATAGCGAATCCTGACGCGTCGGTGGTTATAATAAAGGATTTTTCGAAATCTGGGTACTGTAGGATCGGTGCTGTGCATAAAGCTTCCTTAAGTTTATCGAACGCGGACTGAGCAGTATCAGTCCAACTAAACTCTACCTCTTTTTCCAGTAACCGGGTTAAGGGTTTAGCGATTGAGGAATAACCTTTGATAAATCGTCGATAATAACCGGTTAATCCTAAGAATTCCCGGATATTTCTCTGCGTTTTTGGTACAGGAAAATTTCGGACTGATATCAATTTTGTAGGGTCAGGTTTAAAACCTTCTCTACTAATCACGTGACCAAGGTAGTTTACTTCGGGTCTTAGAAACTCGCATTTATCTGGCTGCAATTTAAGATTGGCTTGTCTCAAACGGAGTATTAGATCATTTAGTTTCCGATCATGCTCTTCCAGATTACGAGCAAATACGATGATGTCATCTAAATACACAAATAAGGACGTTCCCTGCAATCCCGTTAATACCGAGTCCATTAATCGTTGGAATGTTGCGGGAGCGTTTTTTAAACCGAAGGGTATTCGAAGGTACTCCCAATGTCCTTGAGGAGTCGAAAACGCCGTTTTGTGGCGGTCCCGTGGGTCCATCTCTATTTGGTTATAACCGGACGCTAGGTCGAAAACTGAGAAGTACGTGGACTCTCCCAATTGATCCAATATATCTGTGATATTAGGTAGAGGGTATGCGTCAGTGATGGTTTCTTCGTTTAATAACCGGAAATCTATTACAACACGCCATCTTTTGTTCCCCTGAGAGTCTGTCTTCTTGGGAACTATCCAGACTGGACTGTTATACGGAGATTCCGAAGGTTGTAAGATATCTGTGTCGAGTCCGTCTTTGACATATTTATCCAGTTCGGATTTAAGAGCGCGCGGAATCCTGTATTGTTTTACAGTGATCGGTCTGTCGCTGTGTGTGGGAATTCGGTGCTGATAATTGTTGGAGGAACTTAAGGGTTCCCCCGGGATATGAAACCGATCTGCATATTTTTTTACAAGTCGTTCAACGTGTATTTTTTCGTTGTAATCTAGATAGTCCAGACGGAGTAACGACTTAATCTTAGCGAACCGTTCGTCATTTTGAAAGTCAGTCATTACGGAAAATATTCGCTTGGTGATTCCAAGGCTTTTGTGTATGTCAGTGGGTTCGATTATTGGATCCATGGGTGTACATTCGCGTTTCTCTTGTATCTCCCTCACGGTAAGAGTAGGGATTTTTACCCCTATTTCGTTCTCGGTGGTATTATATACTTGCAGATAAGCGCGACCGTTTTTAATAGAAACCATACAATTTCCCGCAAAAACCCCTTTGCAAATTTTTAATTTGGGAATGAAACCCTCTTTCAGATCGGGATTTGCTATGTTCACGAAGAAGGTGGACTCGCTCCGGCCCGGAAGGTACATAACTCCATTCTCTACTCGATTAGGTTTCCTAAAGGGGTATTTGTAATCATCGATTTCCAACACTTGGTGTTTGTAATCGATTTTTGCCCCGTGGGTAATAAAAAATTCTGATCCTACTAAACCCGCATGAGGTATTGCTAAATCGTCCGGGACCACATGACATATGGTGCTTTTTCCAAAGAGTTTAACGTTTACGCTACCTAACGTCGAAATCGGGTCATTTGCGATCCCCTGTATTTCAATAATATTACTTACATCTATTTTATTATTATTTCTTATGAATCTACGCTTAATTAAATTGGGGGTAGCCCCAGAGTCGAGCATCATAATAACGTCTCCTTCTCCGGATAATCTACCTACGATGGCGTAACGCAAATTATCCGGATCTAAATTTACATTAACCTTATTTATTCCGAGTCTCCGTCGAACGTCACTTCTTGTGTCACGTTCACGTTGGGTGACGGCCGATTGTTTTTCCCCGCGTCCTGAGGAAAAGACGTCGTCGGGGAGTTGTTAAAAATTTGTTGGCGTGTTCTGCACTCCTTGGCGTCGTGAGAGTTCGTCTTATGAAGAGAACAGTATTTGCCCGCATTATTCGATGCCCTGTTTGGATTTATTGGCTGATTGGGACTGAATTTCGCGACAGGGTTGAGATCGCAATACCTAGCGGAATGTCCCATTTTCCCGCATAACTGACACCGTACGTTGGAGTATCGGTTTTGATTCGGGGTATTAGTAATTTTTGGACAGTTTCCCGCCGTGTGTCCCTTTTGAAAACAGATTTGACACGAGTTTTCCGGGCAATTTCTCGCGAAATGGCCTGGTTTGTTGCACTTTCGGCACGTGTCGTTATTAATTTTTTATTGTTATACCGATTGAACTTTAGGTTTGTGTTTGTCGTCGGGTTATTCTGTGGTTCCGCAACGTAGTTAACGGGTTTTCCACCTTTTTGAGTATGTGGTTCGATTTTCGCGGACTCCTTTCTTTTTTCCGCGGTTTGATCACGTCGTAATTCCCGCCGCGCGTTTAATTTTTTTTCTATTTTTATTGCGGTTGTCAGCGCCTCATCCACGTTTTGACAGACCGGCATACGTTGATCGATCTCGTTGATCAGATTGTGTGAAAAGCACGTTGCAATTGAAGAATCTATTTTATTTTTGAAATCCTCAAGTTGTTCGGCGGTTAATCTGGGGTTGTCATTTCGATAAACCTCGACTATTTCACGCCCCTTTTTCCGTAGCCTAGTCACAAAGTCTACCACGGGTTCCCCTTCTTTTTGGAACATACGGCCTAAATCACCCTGTAGCTGAAACAGGGATTTTGTCGGTACATAGATCGCTTTTAAGTTTTCGGATAATTCCGCGATGGTTGCCGGGATGGTCGCGTTAGTCGAGGCCTTTACCTTCGCCCCGAGTTTACCGCCATAGATTAGCTTAGTCAAGTTGCCTTCAGCCTCATCGGGTAATACCGATTTGGCTTCGTCACAACACCTGAGAAAGTCTAGTAATTCTCCCGGATTTCCCTCAAATTTCGGGACAAATGACAGAGCGTCGTTTAACGATATATTTTGATTTGGTGCAAGTGCCATTTCGTCGATGGCTGGAGCGACTATTACGGGTAATATGTTGTCTGGGTTGGCAATTGGGGAAGGGTTTGATTACTTACTTGCACGTTGATTTGTTCGGTAGGTCGAAGGTTATCTTCGCTAGATCGTTGGGCCGGATTTCTCGGATCCACAAGAGTGTTGTCCCTTAAATCGGCTGGTCCTGATCCCTGAGAATACGTATCATCTTCGTCCGAGGAGATTTCGGGATTGTAAAGTGATTTCCCGACTCCTGAGTCTACGGTTCGATCGATGCCCGGAGGACTTGTAAATTGAAATCTCGGTTTCCTAGATTTAGCTGGAAGACCCGCCGCGTATGGAGCACTCCCGTGTTTTCTTAGGAAATATGGGTTCGACTCGTCGTCATCAGACATTTAATTTTCACGTTTTCTATCGCGCCATACGTGTGGATAATAAGGTCCGAATTGTGGGAATATTCAAAGGTTCACAACTGATTTGTAGAATAAACGTGCATAAACACATACTATTTACTTAGATTTCCGACCTATTATGAAATTTACTCGATATATTAAAATTTCTGAAAAATCCAATACACAACTGTCCCTGTTCGAGCGCCAATTTGTTACGTCCAAATTTGGACTAAATAAATTAAATTATTTTCGGCCCAAGCTTTTCCGCCTATAGACCGGGAACGTGTTAAATATTGGATTTTTGTGATTAAATGAATGAGAATTTGTGTATATTTTAATTATGATTATATTGAATATTTAAAATTACAAATGTGAAGAAAAATTATAAACACAAACAAATTTACAAGAATTCTTATGGTTGGAAATCTTAACAAAAATATGATACAGTATGATTTTTGGTACCTGATTTGCAACTTATTAATTTCACTGATTCTAAACTTTACAATACAAACTTAATTTAAATTCACTAATGAAAAATTATTAATCGAAAATTGGAAATATCAGGATATTCGTGAACTGGTTAGTGTGAACTAACGTGGATAATAAGGAAGTGTGTTGACACTAGAAGTTAGTGAGGACTAACGTGGATAATAAAAGTGTGAGGACACTTGTTATAGGAAAGTGTGTGAACACTTGTTACAGGAAAGTGTGTGGACACTTGTTACAGGAAAGTGTGTGTACACTTGTAGCTTCTGGGACTGAACAGGAAAAATTACTAACGTTTTTGTGAACAAGGCCCCTTTTATCGATCGTTCGAGTTCGGACTTTGGGTTTTTTTGGGGGAAAACTGTGTCCAATCAGGAAACAGTTTCCCGGGGTCCGTTCCCTGCCCCATTGCATTTTCCGTAGGGAAAGCGACTGAGTCCCGCCCGATACTAGCCTATGTGCGTGCGCACTCACACATACGCTGGCATGTACATTTTGTCCTTCTAGTTTATAAAAAATTATTTAAATTTATTATCATTAGTAATATCGCTAATTGTTTAATTCGCTTAATAGTTAGTTCGCTTCATTCATAATCTATGTTTTACAATTTTATTATTTAAATATTTAAGAATTATGTTAATAATTTCCATCCTATTTCCTATGATAAATTTATGTAGTTATAACATTACAATTAAAATATTTTCCTATTGAATAAAATTATTACGAACCATTGATTTTAATAAACACGTGGTTGTCTATTCTTATTTAAATAATTCAGATGTAAATTTAAATTGATAATTTGATTAATATTTCGAAGTTACAATTTTCTATTGGTATCATCTCATTTAATTCAGAATTGATTTGATTTTTGAAATCAGTATAAGTTATTTTGATAAAAGA
This sequence comes from Cotesia typhae, assembly GCF_013202065.1. Taxonomy (NCBI): domain Eukaryota; kingdom Metazoa; phylum Arthropoda; class Insecta; order Hymenoptera; family Braconidae; genus Cotesia; species Cotesia typhae. Next base: position 5,990,435 of record NW_027423725.1, read on the forward strand.
GATAATTTATTTATAGAATGTTAATGTTCTTTCTATGGTTAATTTTCGTTAAGTTTCAAATATTATTTTTAAATAGCTGTCGTGCTGTAATAAAATTTTGTTTGTCGTAAGTGATAAAGAAAAATTTTAGTTATCTTAAAAGTACATCTGTTAGGCTTACAAATTACTTTAAAACTCCAAAGAGTCATAGGTACTTAGTTCTATTTGTTTGGGACTCTTTATGGATATTTAATTACCCTAGAGAATTAAGATAAAAAAAATCCAATGCGTTTTTCTTGGGTTATTCATTATGTTAACGTCTCCAAGAAAAATGCATTTAGGTAACTTATTTTTAATGTGTTTTTTTTTGTTTCTATTTGTTTAGGAGTATTTATGATTAGTTTTATGATAGTAAATGTTTCTAGGTAAATTTTAAAATTATAGGGGTTCGTTATCATAAAGGGTTTTTTTAAAATTTCGATTGTATTTAGTTAAGATTTCGAAATAATTTTAGAGAATACACAACGCAGATAAAATTTATTGTCAAGAAAAAATAAATACTGCTGACGTATTTGTTTAAATGCAAGTTATTGATTTGGACGTAACAATAATATACTTTAGAGGGTTCATTTTTATTTATTCACATTCAGAATTGTTCGCCCTTTAGTTTATTTATAATTTTAATAGGGCTTTACATTAATATAAATAAGATATTTGAAGAAAATATACCGTGTCTCAGCGACCGGAGTGTTATTTTTTTATTTATTCAAAAAACCCGGGGGATTACAACTTTCTAATTATTATTTTCGTAATCTACGAATTTTTTCGCATAAGATGGAACAATAAAACTCCACTAGCAAATTACTTACCACAACGGGTAAGAGTAAAGTCAGTGGACTATAAGTTCTTCATTTTTGTCAATCTTCGATTTTCTTAGCCGCAAGTTAAAGACACTTGTTACCAAATTTTCCACGATATCTTTTGAGCCAATCAATCGATTTTGACGTTCTTGGAGGCGATCAGTGTGATTTTTTGAGCTTTTATAGTTATATTCCTCCATCAGAAGCGATCCGATTACAAATGTTGGAGTTATGTTAAAAAGAACACTTGTTCCCAAATATGTCGTCATCGATATCTCTTGAACCAATCAACCGATTTACACCTTGTTGATAGCGATCGACGCGAATCTATAAGTTCTACTACTGGTTCCATTTCATCGAAAACGATCCGATATTTATTGTCGGAGTTATGATAAAAAAAACACTTTCTCAAATTTTTTGTCAACGATATCTCTCAACTCAAACCAATTGACCGATTTTCATGTTTTATGACGGTAATCGATGCAATTTCTTAAACTTCAATAATTATTTTCAATTATCACTAACGACCTGACAAGAAATGTCGGTTATAAAAAAAAAAAAAACACTTTCTTCGGTTTTCTTTTGTTCACGATATCTCTCGAATTAATCAATCGATTTTGACTGGATTAGCGACAATCGAAGTGATTTTTTAAGGTTAAGAGATGATTAGATTTTGGAGTTGATCAATGAATAAAAAAATAAGGGAAACGGTTGACCCTAAAAGCCATCCCTGCAACTTCCCGCCAACTCTGTACCTAAGCGCTCAATTCAACATATTACAATGTTTTTGAGCTCTTCGAGCTCAAAGAGATTGGTTTCCTATATTTTTGAGCTCTTCGAGCTCAAAAGTCTCATAGAAATTTAATAAGACACTACTTTTTGAATTTTTAAACCGCAATAACTTTTGAATGAATAAACCGATTTTCACGCGGTTCCCTAACTTATTCCGTTGTACCCTGTGACTGTCTAAGAAACAGAGGAAGAAACCATGAATACCGAGACAGCACTGTACTGACACACACTCACTTAATTTCATGTAAAACTCTTCCCCCAGACGCTAACTTAATTCACAATTTTACTTATTACTACAATTCTCCTAATTACTCATCAACTAAATTTTTGGATTTGCACACTCTCATAACTCACAAAATTTAACATCAGCATTTATTCAATACAAAATACCGATTCACTAATTTAGTTCATTACTAAATTCCTTAACTAAATTAATTAATTAAATTTCTTAACTAAATTCCTTAGCCAAACTAATTTATAAAATTTATTAACTGAATTAATAAAATTTAGCCCAACACCCTATTACACTTTTAATTTACCAAATTAGAATTTGGCCTAAAATAATTGTTAAAATACCTGAGACAAAATTTTTCCGATTCTCCCATGGTGACTGGTATTCAATGAAATGGTGCCATCAGCAACTAGGAGGTCTCGCCGGATTCAATCGGTGTGTTGGCCTCCAGTGATGATCTCCACAGTGAACACTACTCGTTCACACATTGGTCTTCCCAAAAGCAAAATGCATCGGCTCAAAAACTTCAGCAACAGGCCACTGTCATTTCTTCACACTCGAAACGACTTCGAAATCATCGACCAAAAGCCTTACTTGCTGAAAAGCGCCACTGGCTCAAAAGCCGGCCCTTTTATACCTCGGGCCCGTCTGATTCGCGACTGTTCTAAGTCCACTACATTTTCCGGGGCACAATAGGGTAAATGCAGCACAGAAAGCACAAGTCGATCCACAGCTACATTGACAATAAAGATATGTGCGAAAATTTGAAAGTGTAAAGAATAAGGATGTAATTATAAGAAAAACGTTGATAATATGTGTGTGTTGATAATAATGGAGAACGTTGATAATACGTGTGTTGATAATAATGTAGTGAAATGGATGCGCTGGTCCAATAAATACAGTATATCCACAAGACCGCGGCACAGTCGTTAAGCGGCAACTACCATCTACTCAGCCTTGTAAAAATGAGCCCAATATATACAAGTAAAAATGAGAATAATAATAAATCAAAATCTGAAGACAAAGGTCTTATTAATCTGCCAGCAATGTGTACGTTGTATCCGAGAATTCGCAAATGAATTTTCAATGAATTTACTTTTGTAAATTTTATTTTACCAGAATTTTATCAATCATATTACTTGACTTATTATGAAAATCAAGAAAATATCACCTGTCTTACTTAATTTATCTTAGCTTAGATTATTCCAATTGTCTCTGAATAACTGAGTAAATTTTATTTCAACTACATTATTTTATATCACTTGATTTTATATTGTTTAAGAACTTAGAATTTATTTCAAGTTCTTTCATTTTATTTCACAGTGGGCTAAGATTTTAGTCTCAACCTTGAGTGTCCTCTACTCAAAGTTTTAGAGCGAGATAAGATGGCTGACTCTCTCTCTCTCTCTCTCTCTCTCTCTCTCTCTCTCTCTCTCTCTCTCTCTCTCTCTCTCTCTCTCTCTCTCTCTCTCTCTCTCTCTCTCTCTCTCTCTCTCTCTCTCTCTCTCTCTCTCTCTCTCTCTCTCTCTCTCTCTCAAACTTTTCTCGATTTTTTTTCTGACAAAATTTACCAGTGTTTTATTTACTACTTTTAGCTAATTAATTTTGAGAACAAATTTTAATAAAGATTTCTAGATTCTAATTTTACTTTCAAAAATTTTAACACGATTAAAATTTAGTCTGAATTATTTATCTTGATTTTGAATATTTTTTTATTCCACAAATTTTACTAAAACTTTTACTAAGGTATTTTACTCATTTTAATCTACACAAGATTAAACTAATTTTTACTCGGACTAAATTTTCAGAGAGCAATTGTTCACGTGGCACCGAAATCATAAACTAACGAACTAAAATAATTCCTAGTTAAATTAATCTAGACTCTGCCTACGTATTTAATTAATAACCCGAAAACATTCCAGGTATTACTAATTAATAATTTAGTAACTTATTTCTTACTTGTTCTTAAATTCATTCTTAATTTTCATTCTGGACCTATACTAAATTGTTCTCAATTTTATTCTTAAACTACTCGGACTTTATTTTATAATTATGATAAATATATTTTGAATTTTATTCTAAACTATGATTGTAACCGAGCGTGAAATGGCGATGACCTTCAGCCAACATGACGGCCTGGCTGATACCGCACACCCGAGAAATGATTTAGATATGGTATTTGTACCTGGAGCCTTTTTGTAAATTTTGTGTGCACTCCTTTGATGAGCTGCAACTCCTTGTCTCAGGTGCTGATATTGATTTTCTCTCGGTGAGATGTATTTGGTTGGCGGCAAAAACTTCGTTCACCGCGTCTCGTATGCTTTAATAATTATTTTTCCTGTAACCGCAAATTAGCACTTATTACAAAGTTAAGCTTAATTCAAGTAAACTGACATAATCGCCTAGCAAGCATTAAATTAATAAAGTTTCATTGCTTCGTTCCACTTTGGTCGAGCGAAATGAAAATAATTACCTGGATTGAAATTTTTCGCGTGCTCTACAGCTAGCCTGCTCAATCACAACAACTCTTCAGAATTTTGTTAGTGAGTTTCTTCCTTCACTCTGCTCTCCCCAATCTCACTACGTCAGCACCTCAACCTTGATGCCCTGCTAACTAGTCTCAAACTATAACTATAAGAGTTTAAGAGCACAGTACACTGTGATCCGTCGATAACTAACTACGTGCTGATAAAAAGTTTTCAACGAGTAACGATCACTCCGTTACACCGACAATACACTTTTTTCGGTTTTCTTTTCTACACCGATAACTTGCGAAACGATTAACCTGTTTTCACGTTTTTGGCGGCGATCATCGTGGTTTTTTAAGTTCTAATAATTATCCTGTTTCATCAAAAACGATCTGAAATGAAATGTCGAAGTTGTAAAAAAACATTTTTTTCGAATTTTTTCGTTTTCGGGGTAACTCTGGAACGAATTAACTGATTTTGACGAAGCTGGTGGCAATTGACTTTGTTTTTCAAGTTTGAGAGCGGATTAGTTTTTAGAATTTGATCGGCGAAGACGTTTAGAAGTTATTCCAAGAAAACTATCGTTTTAGAATTTTATTTTTGAGATTTCATAAAATCTAGTAAACCAAATAAATCCAAATTTTCACGAAATTTAATAGCAATTATACATATGAGATCGCTATCTATCTCGATCCGATCGGTCAAGCCGTTCAAAAGTTATAAGACACACACACACACACACACACACACACACACACACACACACACACACACATGCACACACATGCACACATACAGGCAGACAGCATCGCGGGAGTAGTCAGGGAAGTTTCCTGAGACCTTAAAACGTCGAGATCTGATGAAAACTCGATTTTGGCAAAACGGGGTGAAAACAATAACTTCCCGATTTTTGAAAATCTTCGATTTTCTTAGCGGGAAGTTAAAAATTGGTCAGCTGTCGCAGCCTACGCGCAGCGCTTTTAAAAAGAAGTACCTCAAAAAGGGACCAGTAAACAGTAGAAATCAGAAGTAGGCGTCGTAAGACGCAACATGAACTGGATTGAAGAAACGCTAACGCGTTTCCGATCCAATCTTCCCCGTAACATCTAAGTGGATAGGAAAGAAGAGGATGCTTAGTCGGTATTGATGCAAAATAATATTGACTCTTAAGTCCGACATACCCAGGCAAGCACCTAATCCTAGTACCAACATCCAGTCTTGGCATGCGTGAATTTATTTTACCTCCTCTATATAGATCCTCTTTTTAGATCCTACGAAACTCTTCTGTCTATCCCTGCGATAGTTTCAGTGCGGCTGTATGTATTGCGACGTTATTTTCACGACCGGGGTCTATTAAAAATGAACGTCACTAGCGTCAACGAATTTTTGTAGTTTTAAGCTGATATTTCAAGGCCAAATACCATAGAAAATATAATTTTAAAGATTAAAGAAAATTGTTTTGTGAATTAAGTGAGTGTTGATGCCGAGTAACGAAGTTTATAATTTTAGAGTGAATTTAGAGAATTAATGTTACAGTTGAGATTTTAGAATTTTTAAGAGTAGAGTCAGTTTTAGAGTCAAGTTGTGAAAAATATCAAGGTCAAGTCATTTAAGGGCTTTATTGAGTTATTTTGAGTTTTGAGTTTTGGGTTTCGAATTTTGAGTTTTGAGTTTTGTTTCAGATTTTGAGTTTTGAGTTTCGAGTTCTGAATCTTTGGTTTTGGTTTTTGAGGTTGCAGAGGACCTAGGTAAGTCAGCGTTGCCGTGGAGCGGGACTATAAGTCACCCGACTCGTTTGACGTTAGACACCAGTCTAACCCTTTGAGACCCAGGTGGAATGCCTAAGTCTGGTTGAGATGCCAGCGCTCCGACATAGAGGGACATAACGAAAGCATACGGGATCAGTTTAAGTTTTCGGTTACGTTTTGGCTAGTTTTGATAATTTCTAGCGAATAAAAATTATCCACTTTTGTTTATGTTACGTTTACGTTTTGAGTTTTGAGTTTCGATCCCAGCCGTAGTCAGTTCCTGGAGAGCATCCACCAAAGGAATATCCGTACTCTGAGCGTCAATGGTTTGATTAAAGATTCAGAATATTTGGGAATTAGTTGTTTATAGAGATTTTAGTTGTGAGTGAGTCACGTAAAACAGTCGAGTTTTGGACTTCGTAGAGTACAGTCGCGTTTGAGAGTTACCGCTGGTCACTTCAGGTGATCGGATGTACGTAGAGTTTGCAGTTCCAGGTTAAGGTTTCAGTCTTTTGTCTTTTATTTTTTGCTCCAGATAAAATTACAGATTTATTAAGTTGTTAAAAATAAAATAAAAGTTACTCAGCATCGACATTGTTTCAAACAGGTATGAGATCGCTTTGTTTATTGTAATTTGAGCGTTAATAATCGAGTTCTTGGTTATGAGACATTAGATAGCCGATTCTATAGAATATTTTTATGTTGGAAATAATCTATAGTACGTTGATAGATTTATTTGAGAATATTGTTCAACTTGTTTAGATTCATTTTATTTATTTGAGATTGTTATTTTAAGATTTATTTATTTTATTTGTTTAATTTTATAAGAGTAAGAGTCTGTAACATGACTATAGCGTTTCCTATTGTTAGTTATACCGTTCCGATAATTTTGTCGCAGCTATGTTCAAGTTTGTTATTTAGGTTAAAGTTTTGGTTAAATAAATAAGGATTTTGTTGAGCATAAATTTTTGGTGTTGCGAATAAAGTCATTGCAATCATCGATCCACTCTCTACTCGAATCACACCCTCTCTCCACAAGCCAGCACACTGAGCAACCCCGAGGTATTCCGTTGTCTTTCCGATTGTTGGTTATTTGGTCTATATTTTGTTAAGTTTTGTGTTTCCGGTTACGTTTACGTTTATTGGCTAGTTTGATAATTCCTAGCGAATAAAAATTATCTGATTACGTTTTCACTGGTTTGGTAATTCCAATGATTAAAAATGACATGGCGCCCTAATTTTATTGAGACCAGAAACCAAAAACTGGGAAGATACCGAAGTATAATTGAGAATTTTAGGAAGCAGTAAGTTCCAGTAAAACCCGATTATAAATTGGCGATTCCCGCCAAGGTCTGGAAACGGGGAACACTGTAGCGATCGAACACCGGGATCAACTTTAAAAATTTTGCGTTATAAATTGACGCCCAACGTACGGGCCTGCGACCTTAAAAATTCTTATGTTATAGTATATATATATATATATATATATATATATATATATATATATATATATATATATATATATATATATATATATATAATGAAAATGGTCTTCGTTTGAGGCTCAAGCACGCCTAAACCACTGATCGTATCGACATGAAACTACCACCATTCGATGCGAAATTTTTCCTAGATGGTTTATGGCTATTTATTTTTAGAATTCTAACGTTCCTTCATTTTTTTATTGCTGTTTTACTTTTATGAACATTTATCCCGCTAATAAAAACAAAAGACACGCGTTTTCTCTTGATTCTTTTGTTTTCATGGATTTTAACGGAGTTTACTAAACGGATAATGTTCTTTTACATTCAGCTAAGAATCTACTTACAAACTTTCACGCATCCACCCACCAACTCCCACGCACCCCTGCACACCCACTCTCATTTTTTGATAAAAATAAAATGCCGTATCTATGATCGAGTATCACTTGAGAACGGCTGGACCGATTGGGTTAATTTTTTTTTGTTGTCTTCAGAATTGTCAGGAGAATGTTTATAGGTAAGAAAATTTTAAAAAAGTCTGCTAAAACGTTAAAAATTTCGATGATAATCGAAGTATTCCAATTTCTATAGTTTCTCATCACGAAATCTCGGGAACTATAGGACTTAGAAAAGTGAAACTTGGTAGGAATATTACTTTCGTTATGTAGAGGTCAACTAAAAACGGATTTTGAGAAATTCATCCCCCAAAGGGGATTGCGGGGGCGTTAACAATGAACAATTCCCGTTTTTAAACTATAGCTCCTATATATTCCAAATTTGGTAGGAATCTTCTGTAAGAGATGTAGAAATAGTCTATGAACGAATTTTACGGTAGCTCACCCCACAGGGGGTTGCGGGGGTGGTTTAACAATGAAAATTTTTATTTTTTAAGCCATAACTCCTACAAACTCCAAATTTAGCTAGAGTCATCTATATGTGATGCAGAAATAATCTAAGAGCAGATCTTACAACAACTCACCGCTGAAAAAGTTTCCGGTGGTGGGTGTTAAAATGTGAAATTTCTATTTCCAAACTGTAACTTCTACAGACTCCAAATGATTATTTTTTTACTGTTTAAATAGAAAAGGTTAAAGTTAATTGTTTTTTTATTTAATTAATTTCATTTGTTTTTATATAACCTAATTAATCTTATGATAAAACGTCAGTTCATAAGCGGTTGAGAAGTGAAATAAAAATGTCCGACAGAGAAAGTATTGAAAGTTTATGTTTGTGTGCTGACTATGTGTTTGGTTCTAAAAACTGGTCTCATGAAATAAAAGCTCAAACTTTAGGTAAGTAATGATTTGTAAAATATATTGATATATAATTAAATTGTAAATTACAAATTTTTATTAATAATTCGACATTAACTATCAAAAGAATCAAGAAAGTCTTATATTGGATATTTCACAACAGTCCGAATCACTTTAAGTGACAGAAGATTCCATGAAGGGATTGGTTGCTTTGAAGAATACGATAATATAAGTGAATTTTCCTTTGCAGAGATTAGAGAGGTAAATGTGCATAAAAAATAAAATAAAGTGATGATAAAGTTCAAGAGTTAATTATAAATGTAATAAAAATTATTTGAATTTGTCTAGAAATCGTTAATTGACGGAATTTACAACGCTTTATTATACTTTCAAGAAATACGAACTTACTTTGAGAGAAAAGAACAAGAACGAATGATGCGTTTGGTTAAACAGGCTAAACAACAGCAGGAGTGGAAATTAATAAGTAATTTTCTATTTGTTAATTGAGATATTTATATAAAACATAATAAATTAATTTAATTTTAATACAGCCCCATCAGATGAAAAAAACATCGCGACGGAATCAACTGAGATAGAAGACGAAGAAATCATAGAAGGAAGAGTAGGTGAAGAAGTGGATAAGGAGAAGAACGGAGGAACAAGGGAAAAATGGAGATTGAAAAAATAAAGGAAGATAAACGATTAAAAAAATAAAGAAGGAAGTTAGAAAATGTCCAGAAAATAATATTATTGATCTACATTGACGTACATTTAGCTCTAAATTTCGGTTCATTTTCAAGCTACCTTCTCTATTTTTAAAAAAATATTAATGTTTATTATTGTAATTGTAATAAGATTATTTAAGATAAGTGCAGCAGTGATAGCTATGCAGCTGGCGTATGATTCAGTTGATCACCCAATCTATGCAGTTTTTAGAGTGGTTAGTACTTTGATGGGTGATCTTCTTAAGAATACGATTGGCCTGCCTGAACATCATTGTTGTTAGGTATAAGTTAAAGGCTCATTGATCACTACAATGCAGAATTTTAGTGATTAATGAAAATTTGCTTATCACCGATTGTACTAGCGTGAGTATTCTCTGTGGTTTCCTCATGTCACTGTGTTCCGCCGTGTAATGGGACACAGGGTAGATACGGTACAATAAAGCACATGTCGGTCCACAGCCGTAAAATATATATATATATATATATATATATATATATATATATATATATATATATATACAAATAATTAAATAAATTTTGTTTGTCATTGATAAATAATTAATACCGTAATTAATTTATAAATATATTAACACATAATATTTAATCTTCATCTTCATCTTCAATAATCATCTTATGGATTGCAAGAATTGGTAACTCTTCAACTATGAATTCATTTGAGAAAGTGATTTGATCGAAGAATATTCTAAATTTTGATTCGGATAGAAATTGATCATTGATAGTTGGGAAGTGACAAACAAAATCCGCAGCATTTGAGATCGTCACAATCTATATTAATGATCAATTTTTTTTTATATAAATTCAAAATGGATATGATTAAATTGAGAAGAAAAAAATAATTTAAATGACGGTAGAACTTTGCTTAGATATTACTTGATATTTGTTTATTCTTAAACAATGACGAAATGGAGCATTTTCAACTGCAAACAGATAATTATATGAATGCATTCCCGTTAAAATAAAAACGTAGTAATTTCTTTCTCCATAAGTTTGAAAACCATATATTTCTTCTATATAACCACGAAAACTGAATCGATAAATGTAAATTTACGTAATGTATCTATCGTTATCTATTTAATTATTTTTATACCTGTTATTTCTTCTATAAAAGTATCCGTCATCTGGATGAATAATAATAAATAAGTCCCTGATTAAGTTTACGACGTTATCATGGTTATTCATCTTTCATAGGTTATATCAATCTGTCATTAAATAGATAGTCTTTTGTTTTATCGTTTGTTTTCTTTGGTTATGTTAGTCTGTTATTTAATCGATCGTCTTTTTTTAAAAATAAAAATAACGTAATATAATTTTAAGGTTAGTTGAATAAAGAAGAAGTTTATAATCAGTTCATAAAGAAGATACGTATATTCATTATATTTTTAGTTATAATATTTATTTATTTTTTAATAAGATATATATTAATTTATCATTTGTGATAATAAGTGTATTTATAAATCGAATATTAAATATTTATAAATTGTGTAAAAATAGTGAAATTATGGCGAAAAGAAGAAAAGCTCAAATTGGCCGATCGACACGTAGAACGAAGAGACAAAAAATAGTAGGTTCACAACAATTTGTCGATGAAGCAATTGACGAGAATATTGTCATCGACAACGATATAAATAATGAAGAAATTAGAGAAAATAATATCAATGACAACGACGATATTAATGATGAAGATAATAATGATATTGATAATAATGATATTGATAATAATAATAATACTAATAATAATAATAATAATAATAATAATAATAATAATAATAATAAGCCGGATACTCCAGCTCTGCACGACTTCGAGGCATTCTGTCGAGAACACCGACGGCAGGATATCGCCGAAGAGAGCCCTGCAGTCAGTGTGCAAGAGGTTCGTAAAGCCCTGAATGGCAGCAAGAACTGGGCTGCCCCGGGTCCAGATGGCATAAACATCTTCTGGTGGAAGAAATTTTCTTCTACACATGCTCATCTGGCCCGGATTTTTACATCATACATTCAGGGCGACGAACCAATTCCAGACTGGCTGGTAGAAGGGCGAACCGTACTCATCCCTAAAAAGGGTGACTTGTCCGACCCGAAGAACTACAGGCCTATCACTTGCTTGAATGCGGTTTACAAGATTTTTACAAAAATCTTAAATAACCGTATCTTGCGGGAGATAGAGCCTGTGTGGCAACAGATATACGAACAACGTGGCAGTAAACAGGGCGTGTCAGGTTGCAAGATCAACTTGTTGGTAGATAAATGCGTCATTCAAGACGCAATCTACTACCAACGCAACCTGTCCATGGCCTGGATTGACTACCGTAAAGCATTTGACTCAACTTCACATGAGTTGATTCTCTATCTGCTCAAATGCCTCGGAATCAATCGCCAAACAGTGCGATGCATACAACGTACGATGCAGCTCTGGCGAACGCGTTTTCACATAGGAAGTGGAAATGCATTGCACGTAACCGGAACTGTTCAGTACAAGAGAGGCGTCTTTCAGGGAGATTCTCTGAGCCCTCTGTTATTTTGCATCTCACTGCTGCCAATATCTGTTGCCCTCCGAAAAACTCGTGGGTACTCTGCGGGGCCACCGAGTGATCGAGTATACATGATCACTCACCAACTGTTTATGGATGATCTAAAGATATACAGTGCCAACAAAGATCATCTACAAACGGCCCTCAACATCGTAGCAGAGTACACACGAGATGTCGGAATGTCTTTTGGGTTGGACAAGTGTGCGGTCGTACACCTGGCGAAGGGTAAGTGCTCTGATACGGGTGGAGATGTCGAATTAGTGGATGGGAGCGTCTTAAGAGAATTAGACGCCGGAGAGTTGTACAGATATCTAGGGATTGAAGAGCGGCGAATGCATGCCGTCTCTGAAGTCCGAACAACTCTTCGCAGCGACTATGTTAGGAGACTCCGGAAGATCTGGTCATCAGAACTTTCCGGCACGAACAAAGTCTCAGCTACTAACATGCTCGCTGTCCCGGTCCTACTTTACTCTTTTGGGGTCCTGAAATGGCCTCGAAATGAGTTGAAAGATCTCGACATCAAAACCCGTAAAGTCATCAATATGAATCAGAGCATGCACCCTAACTTATCAGTCGCCAGGATGTACCTCTCCCGGAACATCGGAGGGAGAGGATTGCAGAGCTTGGAGCGGCTTCACGATCGTTTGGTTCTGGGTTTAACATACGAGGTTGCCAATTTCACAGCAGACGAGGACGACTTCCTGATGCAATTTGTTCATAGTCATGAAAATGCGCGGAAGGGGTCGTTCTTGTATAAGGCAGCAATCTACGCGGCAAATACCTTAGGTCTCGGAGAAATAAACGCTCTCATTGAACTCCCGAAAAAGGAGTTCAAGAGCGTCGTCAGGATAGCCGAGGAGAAAAAACTCCTCGGTGAACACATGGACAAGTCCATGCACAGCGTGTATTTCAAACACGTCCGTGACCATGGCTTGTCCACCCAGCTGTCGTTTTCCTTCTTAAAGTCAGCGGGCCTGATGTCCGAGACTGAAGGGTTCATATTTGCCTGCCAAGATGGTGTCATTAATACTCTTGAGTACCGTAGCAAGGTGCTCCAGGTGCAGCTTCCGGACACGTCCTGTAGGAGGTGTAGACAACATCCGGAGACGCTTATGCACCTTTTGTCGGCATGTCCAGTGCTGGCGAGAGGTGCATATATCCAGCGTCACAATGCTGCCCTGAGAGTACTGTACTACTATCTTCGTCATTGCTACGGTATTGACGTAACACCAGTGCTGCCTTATTTGCCAGGAGATATTCCCCAGGTTGTTGAGAATGACAGTTGCAAAATTTATTGGAACATGCCATTTGCAACAACCCGGCGGATAGATCACAACAAACCTGATATTGTGCTCTTCGACAAGGCCACTCGTGACATTTATGTCATTGAGTTCTCGGCCCCGGCTGAATACAACATCTCAGCCAAAGAAGAGCACAAAAGACAAATATATCAGGATCTCCTGTTTGAAATTGGCAAACTTTACCCAGGTTACCGTGTCAAGCTTGTCGTCCTGATTGTTGGCGTCCTAGGAGGGATGAAACAGTCTTTTGTATCCTCACTTGCCAAAGTTCCAGCTTGCTCATCAAAAGCTGAGTTCTTGGCAGTTAGGATGCAGAAGGCTGTTTTACTTGGTTCTCTCCGTCTCTTAAGGGAAATGACTTTGGCCTGCTGTGATCACTAACCGCCTTGTTGTGCGGAGTGGTCCAACAGTAACGGATGGAGCTCAGGCTGGGCCCTCAGAGAATCGGACTCCGGGGATAACCCCCCTGAGCATTTAATAATAATAATAATAATAATAATAATAATAATAATAATAATAATAAGGGATGAAACAGTCTTTTGTGTCTTCACTTGCGAAGATACCGGCTTGCAGTTCAGCAGCCGTGTCTCTAGCAGTGCGGATGCAAAAGGCTGTCATTTTGGGATCCCTGCGTCTACTTAGGCAAATGAATTTGGCCTGCTGCACTCACTAACCGCCTTGTTGTGTGGAGTGGTGCAGCAGTAATGGATGGCGCTCAGGCTGGGCCCTCGGAGAATCGGACTCCGGGGAAAACCCCCCTGAGCAATTAATAACAAATAATAATAATAATAATAATAATAATGCAAGTAACATCAGAAACAACAACAACAATAATAGTAATGATTCTAGACCATACAATCAATCTTCATGGCGAAGGCAAAAAAAAAAATAGTGCATTTAATTATGACATAAGAATTAGTTATGAGAGTGATTCTACTTTCCATATTGGAAAGATGTCACTAATTTGCTCATATTGTTCTGCGTTACGGTGGAAAGATGAATGTTCTTCAATTTGTTGTCTAGGTGGAAAAGTATCCCTACCTCCAATTTTACAACCTCCTCAACCACTTTACAATTTAATAAAAGGATTACACACCAAGTCCAAACATTTTCTTGATAATATACGGAGATATAATCCTGCTTTTCAAATGACATCATTTAGAGCTTCTAAAATTTTTAATGATACATACATGCCTACGTTTAAAGTTCAAGGACAAGTTTATCATACTATTCGTAGTATTTATCCTGTTGAAGTAAATCAAGAAAAGTTTTTACAAGTTTATTTCATAGAAGACTTGAATCGTCAAGCTCAAACTAGATGTAACAATATCGATAATATTGACAACGATTTAATAACAAAACTCCAATTGATGCTTCATCAGAATAATATCTATGTACAAAATTTTAAATCGGCTATTGAATGTGTCCCACGTGATTGTGTTGATTTAAGAATTATTATACGATCAGATAAAAAACCAGTTGATCAACATACGCGAAGATTTAATGCATCCACTTCAAATGAAGTTGCCGTATTAATGGTTGGGCAAGAATTTAATAAAAGAGACATCGTCCTTAATCTTCGTAACAATACTCCTCAACGTATAAATGAAATACACCGTTCTTATGATTGTTTACAATATCCTTTAATTTTTTGTTACCGAGATGACGGATATTCAATAGATATTCCTCGTCAATCCTGTTTCTAGACAGTCAATTCAAAATAAAACTGTATTAGCTATGTCATTTTACGCTTTTAGAATTATGGTTCGGCATAATAACCACAATCATTTGCATTATTTTAGATCAGTATTTAGTCAATTTTTAGTCGACATGTATGCGAAAATTGAATCAGAGCGCTTAGCGTTTATACGAAATAATCAATCTAAATTACGGGCTGAAAATTATATTCATTTGCAAGATGCTCTAAGGAATGATGAAAATATAAGTGAAATTGGAAAATTGGTAGTACTACCGTCTTCATTTACGGGAGGCTATCTTTATATGCATGAACGAACTCAAGATGGTATGGTTTATATTAGAACATTTGGAAAACCAGATTTGTTTATAACTTTTACTTGCAATCCAAAATGGAATGAAATTGCATGTGAACTTTTACCAGGACAAAAATCTCAAGATCGCCATGATATAATAGCAAGAGTATTTAGGTTAAAGGTAAAAAAATTAATTGATTTAATTACAAAAAAATATATATTCGGAGAAACATTAGCTCATATGTATACTGTTGAATGGCAAAAACGTGGTCTTCCACATATACATCTTTTGGTATGGCTGAAGGATAAAATCAAACCAGAACAGATTGATTCATTAATTAGTGCAGAGTTTCCAAATCCAAATGAAGATCCAATTTTATTTGAAATTGTAAAAAGTAACATGATACACGGTCCATGTGGTCAAGTAAATCCGCAATCCCCATGTATGACTGATGGAAAATGTACTAAAAAATATCCAAAACAATTGATTTGTGAAACTCAAACTGGTGATGATAATTATCCAAAATATAGACGAAGGAGTCCATCTGATGGTGGCTTCACTGCAAAAATAGTAAAACGGAATGGTGAATTTGAAATCGATAATCGATGGGTAGTACCGTACAATCCCTTACTATCACGATTATGTAAAGCTCATGTTAATGTTGAGTACTGTAACTCTGCAAAGTCTGTTAAGTATATATGCAAGTACATGAATAAAGGAACTGACCAAGCAACTTATTCAGTTAGTAATGAAAATGATGAAATCCAAATTTTTCAATCGGGTCGATATATAAGTTCTTCAGAAGCTACTTGGAGAATACTAGGTTTTCTAATACATGAAAGAAATCCAACAGTGTTTCATTTAGTAGTTCATTTGGACAATGGTCAAAGAGTTTATTTCAATCCGACAAACATACAAAATTTGGCAATACCTCCTCCGAAAACTACATTGACTGAATTTTTTAATCTATGTTCTAGAGATGATTTTGCTAGAATTTTATTATACTGTGAAGTACCTTCTTATTATATTTGGAGTTCCCATGAATTTCACCGCCGAAAAAACGGTGAAAATATTCCTAATTATCCAGGAATAAAAAAAAGTTCTGCATTAGGTAGAGTTTACACTGTCCACCCAAATAATTTTGAATGTTATTGCTTAAGAATGTTACTTCATCATATACGTGAGCCTACATCTTTTGAATCATTAAGAACTGTTAATGGTCAAGTATATGAAACTTACCAAGCTGCCTGTGCTGCACTTAAATTATTAGAAAATGACAATCATTGGGATCAAACATTAGAAGAAGCTGTTGTATTCAACATGCCATTTCATTTAAGGAATTTATTTGTTATTATCTTAGGATTTTGCCATGTTGCTGAGCCGATCCAACTGTGGTTAAAATACAGAGATGCAATGGCTGAAGATATATTATATCGCTTCAGACAACATAAAAATGATAATGAACTCGATTTTAATGATGACATTCACAACGAAGCTCTAATATTAATTGAAGATCAATTATTCTCAATAACTGGAAAAACATTGAAAGAATTTAATTTTCCATCACCCGTAAGATCAAACAGACTACATTTACAAGGCAGTTATCACAGAGAAACTAATTATAATATTGAAGATTTATTAAACTCCATCAATGATGATGAACCAAAATTAACCGATCAACAACAGAACGTTTATACTAAAATTTTAGAAAGTATAAATGAAAAGCAAGGTAAATTGTTTTTTTTAGATGTTCCTGGAGGAACCGGAAAAACATTTCTACTAAATTTATTGTTGGCTAAAGTACGGGTAAACGGAAATATTGCACTAGCTGTTACAAGTTCAGGAATAGCTTCTACTTTATTGAGCGGTGGAAGAACCGCACATTCTTTATTTAAATTACCATTAAATTTAAATCTTGATGAATCTCCAATTTGTAATATAAGTAAACAAAGTGATGCTGCGAAAGTTTTTAAAGAATGCTCTGTTATCGTATGGGATGAATGTACTATGTCACATAAAAGAGCTCTAGAAGCAGTAAATAGAACAATGAAAGATATAAGAAATGATCAACGTGAAATGGGTGGTATAACACTTGTATTAGCAGGTGATTTTCGACAGACATTGCTTGTTGTCAAACGAGGTACCAGAGCCGATGAAGTTAATGCATGTTTGAAATCTTCTAATTTATGACCAAAATTCGATCTGTTATCATTATCAACAAATATGAGAGTTCATTTATATGGCGATTTAAACGCCGAAGAATTTTCCAGTATGCTTTTGGAAATTGGCAACGGAAGTGTAGAAGAGGAAAATGGTAAAATTAAAATACCTACCGGTATTGGAACAATGGTATCAAATTTAGATGAATTAATAAAAAACGTCTATCCTGATGTAAAAAATTTAAAAACAAAATCAACTACTTGGTTAAGCGAAAGATCAATTTTAACATCAATGAATGATCATGCGTCTAGAATAAATGATATGATTTTGAATTTATATGAAGAAGAAGAGAGGATTTATTCATCTATTGACACGGTAGTCGAACAAGATGATGCTATCAACTTTTCCGTAGAATTTTTGAATTCTCTGAATCCACCTGGAATGTCGAATCATATTTTGAAACTTATAATCGGAGCACCAAATATGCTTATTAGAAATTTGAGCTCTCCAAAATTATGCAATGGAACTCGCCTACAAGTGATATCATTAAAGCAAAATATTATTGAAGCTAAAATTATCACAGGATGTGGATCAGGTGACATTATTTTTATACCCCGTATACCAATCATTTGTACTGATTATGAATTTCAATTTAAACGTATTCAATTTCCTATTCGAGTATGTTTTGCAATTACAATCAATAAGTTTCAAGGTCAAACATTGAAAATAGCAGGTGTAGATTTATCAATTGAATGTTTTTCTCATGGTCAACTTTACGTTGCGTTTTCTAGAGTTGGAATTGCTGAAAATTTGTTTATTTTAGCAGAAGGAAATACGACAAGAAACAGAGTATACAAAGAAGTATTAGTATAGTCCTCTTTAACTTAAATATAGTATGCTTGGTAATTTTATGTAATTCTAAGTAACGGTAAATTACGAGGAGATAGATTAACTTTTAATAGTACTGAATCAATATTTTTTAATAAAGAGAAATATGTTTTCTTTGTACGTTATAATATTAATAAATAAAGTCCTTATCATTTGAATTAAGTGGTATTTATTTATTTATAAAAAAAAATATGAAAATAACAAATAGTATGAACATTTTATAAAAAAAAAAAAAAAAAAAAAAAAAACACCAAAGCTATTCTTAATTTATGCTTTTTCCGATAAATAAAAATTCATTTTTAATAATAATGATAATAATAATAATACACGGTGAGAAAAGAATACAACTTATTCCTATGTAGAATGGTAACCATTACCATGTTACATACTATTGAAAATTTTTGTGAGAACCCTGTGTAAATTTGCTAATATAAATTTTAGAAATTGTGATAAAAATATAAACAATTACTCATTCGATGTGGAATTAAATTCGGAAAATCACGTTGTTCAATTCGTTATTTACGAAGAAATGAGATTTTTTATTTTGGCTATGTTTTTTGTTAATAACAAATTTAAATTTTTATCAAAAAAATAAAAAAACAACATCATTTTATTATTATTATTATTATTATTATTATTATTATTTTGCTATTAAATGCTCAGGGGGGTTATCCCCGGAGTCCGATTCTCCGAGGGCCCAGCCTGAGCTCCATCCGTTACTGCTGAACCACTCTGCACAACAAGGCGGTTAGTGATCACAGCAGGCCAAAGTCATTTCCCTTAAGAGACGGATTCCCTTATTATTATTATTATTATTATTTTGTTATTAAATGCTCAGGGGGGTTATCCCCGGAGTCCGATTCTCCGAGGGCCCAGCCTGAGCTCCGTCCGTTACTGCTGGACCACTCCGCACAACAAGGCGGTTAGTGATCACAGCAGGCCAAAGTCATTTCCCTTAAGAGACGGAGAGAACCAAGTAAAACAGCCTTCTGCATCCTAACTGCCAAGAACTCAGCTTTTGATGAGCAAGCTGGAACTTTGGCAAGTGAGGATACAAAAGACTGCTTCATCCCTCCTAGGACGCCAACAATCAGGACGACAAGCTTGACACGGTAACCTGGGTAAAGTTTACCAATTTCAAACAGGAGATCCTGATATATTTGTCTTTTGTGCTCTTCTTTGGCTGAGATGTTGTATTCAGCCGGGGCCGAGAACTCAATGACATAAATGTCATGAGTGGCCTTGTCGAAGAGCACAATATCAGGTTTGTTGTGATCTATCCGCCGGGTTGTTGCAAATGGCATGTTCCAATAAATTTTGCAACTGTCATTCTCAACAACCTGGGGAATATCTCCTGGCAAATAAGGCAGCACTGGTGTCACGTCAATACCGTAGCAATGACGAAGATAGTAGTACAGTACTCTCAGGGCAGCATTGTGACGCTGGATATATGCACCTCTCGCCAGCACTGGACATGCCGACAAAAGGTGCATAAGCGTCTCCGGATGTTGTCTACACATCCTACAGGACGTGTCCGGAAGCTGCACCTGGAGCACCTTGCTACGGTACTCAAGAGTGTTAATGACACCATCTTGGCAGGCAAATATGAACCCTTCAGTCTCGGACATCAGGCCCGCTGACTTTAAGAAGGAAAACGTCAGCTGGATGGACAAGCCATGATCACGCACGTGTTTAAAGAACACGCTGTGCATGGACTTGTCCATCAGTTCGCCAAGGAGTAGTTTTTCCTCGGCGTTCCTGATGACGCTCTTAAATTCCTCCTTTCGGAGTTCCATAAGAGCGTTTATTTCTACAAGACCAAGGGTTCTTGCCGCATATATTGCTGCCTTATACAAGAATGACCCCTTATGCGCATTTTCATGTTTATGTACAATTTGCATAAGAAAGTCATCCTCGTCTGCAGTGAAATTGACAACTTCGTGAGTTAAACCCAGGACCAAACGGTCGTGAAGCCGCTCCAAATTCTGCAAACCTCTCCCACCGATGGACCGGGAGAGGTATAATCTGGCGACTGATGAATTGGGGTGCATGCTCCGATTCATATTAATGATCTTACGGGTTTTGATGTCGAGATCTCGTAAATCCTTTCGGGTCCATTTCAGGACACCGAAAGAGTATAGTAAGACTGGGACAGCGAGCATGTTAGTAGCTGAGACTTTGTTTTTGCCGGAAAGTTCGGAGGACCAAATTTTCCGGAGTCTCCTAACATACTCGCTCTGGAGAGTTGTTCGGACTTCAGAGACCGCATGCATGCGGTGCTCTTCCATTCCTAGATATCTATACAACTCCCCGGCGTCTAATTGGCTTAAGACGCTCCCATCCACTAATTCGACATCATCACCAGTATCAGAGCACTTACCCCTCGCCAGATGTACGACCGCACACTTGTCCAACCCAAAAGACATTCCGACATCTCGTGTGTACTCTGCTACGATGTTGAGGGCTGCTTGTAGATGATCTTCATCAGCACTATATAGCTTCAGATCATCCATGTAAAGCAGATGGGTGATCGAATATTTTCGATCACCCGGAGGCCCCACAGAGTACCCACGAGTTTTACGGAGAGCAACAGATATAGGCAGCAGTGAAATGCAAAACAGCAGAGGGCTCAAGGAATCGCCTTGGAAGACCCCTCGTTTGTACTCTACAACTCCGGTTACGTGCAATGCGTTTCCACTTCCAATGTGAAATCGCATTCGCCAGAGCTGCATTGTACGCCGAATACATTCCACTATTTCGGGATTGACTCCCAGGCATTTGAGTAGATATAAAATCAACTCATGTGGAGTTGAGTCAAATGCCTTGCGATAGTCAATCCAAGCCATAGACAGGTTGCGTTGATAGTAGATCGCATCTTGTAAGACGCATCGATCCACTATCAGGTTCTCCTTGCAACCTGACAGGCCTCTTTACTGCCACGTTGTTCATATATCTGTTGCCATACAGGCTCTATCTGCTGCAAGATACGGTTATTTAAAATTTTTGTAAAAATTTTATAAACCGCATTCAAGCAGGTGATAGGCCTGAAATTCTTAGGGTCAAACAAGTCACTTTTTTAGGTATCAGTACGGTTCGCCCTTCTACAAGCCAGTCCGGAATCGGATCGTCAGCTCTAATGTATGATGTAAATATGCGGGCCAGATGGAGGTGGGTAGAAGTAAACTTCTTCCACCAAAAGACATTAATGCCGTCTGGTCCCGGGGCAGCCCAATTTTTGCTGCCATTTAGAGCTGAACGAACTTCATCCACACTGACTGCAGGGCTCTCTTCATCAGCATTCTGTCGACGGTGTTCCCGACAGAATACTTTGAAGTCGTGCAGAGCTGGAGTGTTGGCGTTCACGTTTGGTTGATCTCCATACAACTCAGTCCAAAAGCTTCCACCCGCTCAGGTGTTGGATAATTCCCGGTAACATCGGTCTTTGGTGTCAGAAACCGTGAAGGGCTGGATCGAAACAACGAGTTGTCGACCAACCGCTTCAGCCTTTTCTCTAATGACTTTTTAGCAGCCACTAGAGCCCGCAATTTATTAAGAGACTCTTCCTTGATGACATGAAGAGTACTCTTGTTCAGTGTGTGATGACGCCACCGAAGTTCAGCAGCAATGCGCCGAATTCGGGGCGTGTATGGTGTTTGAGTTGTGTCGTACTCAATCACACACTGAATGCGGGAGACCTGTTTCCGGGACATGTCAATTTTCAAGCCAAGTTGTGAGATGCGCTGTTTCAACCTTGCCTCGATCGAGAGACATTGTCTCTCTCTCGGAAAAGCCGAAACTGCTGCACCATACACAACCTGGCTCACAGTGAGCAGGGTGGAATCCTCCAGGATGTTTGCACGGAGATCTTCGTTTACCGCGTCAAGCTGTTGTTGGGAGTAAGTTATCTTTTTAGATATACTTACTTGCCGTCCTACAAAGGGATTGTTGTTGTCCAAGGAGGAACGGCGTCGCTCTTGGTGTAGTTGCGCCGGAAAGGAAAGTCTATTAGACTGCCTTCTGTCCGGCACAAGCGATCTTCTATTTCGCCGAAGATGAGCGACATAATTATGCAGGTGTTTGGGCGTAAAATGCGCTAGCTCCGGATGCATATCACTCCAAAGAGTGTGCATCCGGGCCATATAGCCGCTCACCCCCGGCTCGCTACGTTGGTAGCACACCAAGAGATCGACTCTCAGTTCCTCCGTCCACTTAAAGTAAGTCCTTAAGGCGCCAGGGTCGTCATCATTCATCGGGTCCGGCGTGCTCCTCCCACCTGATGAATGGTCCTCATCCGAAAAGGACCGGTTGTGGGGAGCACTTCTGAGTTGATATCTTGTGGTAACTCAGTTATTTCCATGCAGTGGGTAGTTGGCCCACTGCACGGGCTACGTCGTTCGCCTACAGACCTGATGTTATGGTCTGCGTTTCCCGCGATGCGCCGCTTGGAGGCCACGTAGCAAGCATCGCTTATTATTATTATTATTATTATTATTATTATTATTATTATTATTATTATTATTATTATTATTAAAAAAAAAAAAGGTTAAATAAATCTATGTCATTCACCTGGCAAAGTAATCTGTTTCATAATTCGATGAGATAGAGTGAATATGTACATTACATGTTGATAAAGAAGAAATAACGTTTACTAATACTTAGTTATACATTTATAATGTTCGTTGCAACGATAAACATGAAGTTAATAAATAAACAAAAAAAAATTGAATGATTACTAGGTTCATTGTTTTTTGTTATTAAAAAAAAATAAGCAAATAAACATTTAAACCATTTATCTGTCATCAACGCTACTATCAACATCAACTTCATGAATTTTCAACGGCTACCATTTTTCCGGCAAGGGCGACGTTATAAGTATGTCTTTTTTATAATTTTTAATTGAATTTAAAATCTTTTTTGTTTATTTTATAAATTATTGATTATTTTTTTTTTCAGTTTCACTGGGTACGTTCAGGAGCATTGATATCGGTCAAAATTACTCGCCGTTTGAATTTCGAGTTTTCAGTTTCACCTCCGTTATGTTAACGAGTATGTTTTACGTCCCGGCAAACTCAACTTACGAGCGACGAGTCGTCGAATGTGAGATGGAGGACGATTAATACTCATTTCTCCATGAATCGGACCATTTCTATTGACTAATTTCTCCATTTATTCTTTGTTTTGTTGTTCATCAACATTTATTTTTATTATAATAATAATTATAATAATAATACTAATAATAATTTATTATATCAATAAATTTTATTTTAAGTGAATTTGACTCTTCTTTGAAAAATATTTTAAATTTCAGAAAAAAAAATAAAAATTAACAAAAAAAGCGAAAAAAAAAATAAAAATTATGAATAAAATTTAATTTATTTTCTTTGAAAATTCGCCCAGCGAAGCGGGCGGGGACGGCTAGTATATATATATATATATATATATATATATATATATATATATATATATATATATATATATATATATATATATATATATATATATATATTATAACTAGATTTTTGAAGTCGTTCCAGGTGTTCGATCGTTTCAGTATTCCCTGCTTACAGACCTTGAAGTTAGACGCTAATTTATAACCCTAATTTTTAAAATATAGCCGAAATTTGCTTGGGGGTTATATGGGAACTTACTTCTTCCTAAAATCCTACATTCTACTTCGGTATCTTTCCGATTTTCGGTTGCTGGTCTCAATAAAATTAGGGCGCTAGGTAATTTTTAATCACTGGAATTACCAAACCAGTGAAAATGTAATCAGATAATTTTTATTCGCTAGGAATTATCAAACTAGCCAATAAACGTAAACGTAATCGGAAACACAAAAACTTAACAAAATATAGACCAGATAACCAAAGACCGGAAAGACAACGGGATACCTCGGGGTTATTCAGTGTGCTGGTTTGTGGAGAGAGGGCGTGATTCGAGTAGAGAGTGGATCCATGATTGCAATGATTTTATTCGCAACACAAAAATTTATGCTCAACAAAATCTTTATTTATTTAACCAAAACTTTATCTTAAATAACAAACTAGAACATAACCACGACAAAATTATCGGAACGATACAGCTAACAAGAGGTAACGCTATAGTCATGTTACAGACTCTTACTCTTATAAAATTAAACAAATAAAATAAATAAATATTAAAATAATAATCTCAAATAAATAATTGGATCTAAACAACTTGAACAATATTCTCAAATAAATCTGTCATCGTATTCTGAATTATTTACACACAAAAGTAATCTATAGAATTGGCTATCTAATATCCTATTATCGAGAACTCAATTATTAACGCTCAAATTACAATAAATAAAGCGATCTCATTCCTTAAAGGAACAATGTCGATGCTGAGTAACTTGTTATTTTATTTTCAACAATTTTATGACTCTGTATTTTTATCTGGAGCCAAAAGTAAAATACAAAAGACTGAAACCTTAACCTGGAACTGGAACGGTAGGCACGTCCGATCACCCAGAGTGACCAGCGGCAACTCCCAAACACGACTGTTCTCTACGGACTCCAAAGCTCGAATGTTAAACGTGACTCACTCACAATTAAAAATCTTTATAATCAAATAATTCCCACCTATTCTAATCTTTAATCGAACGATTGAGGTTCTGAGTATGGATATTCTTTTGGTGGATGCTCTCCAGAAACTGACTACGGCTGGGATCGTTACTCAATAACTCAGAACGTAAACGTAACATTAAACAAAAGTGGATAATTCTTTTATTCGCTAGAAATTATCCAAAGTAGCTAAAACGTAACCGAAAACTTAAATTGATCCCAAATGCTTTCGTCATGTCCCTCTATGTCGGAGCGCTGGCATCTCAATCAGACCTAGGCATTCCACCTGGAAGTCTCAAAGGGTTAGACTGGTGTCTAACGTCAAACGAAACCGGGTGACTTATTTTCCCGCTCCACGGTAACGCTGACTTACCCACGTCCTCTGCAACCTCAAAACCCAAAACTAAAAATCCAGAACTTAAAACTCAAAATTCAAATTTCGAAACCCAAAACTCAAAACTCAAAGTAACTCAATAAAACCCTTAAATGACTTGACCTTAATATTTTTCAAAACTTGACTCAAGAAACTGACTCTACTCTTAAAAATTCTAAAATCTCAACTGTAACATTAATTCTCTAAATTCACTCTAAAACTATAAACTTCGTTACTCGGCATCAACACTCACTTAATTCACAAAACATTTTTCTTTTATCCTTAAAATTATATTTTCTATGGTATTTGGCCTTCAAATATCGACTGAAATTAACAAAAATACGTTGGTGCTAGTAAAGGTAATTTTAAATAGACCCTGGTCGTTAAAATGACGCCACAATATGTGTGTGTGTGTGCGCGCGCGTGTGTGTGTATGTGTGTGTGTGTGTGTAAACCTCTTATTACTTTTTAACGGCTTGACCGATTCTATCGCGGTTGACGCCAATCAAAAGGGCTTGACTGAACTTAGATTGTAAATGTGGTTTGGACTGATTTGGACTGGTAGATTTTCAGAAATCTAAAAAAAAACTGAAAAAAAAAAAAAAGAAATAAGTGAGCCTCACAGATATAAGGTCATAATAGAAGTGAAACTTCTTTAAGCCGCTTTAAATTAATAAACAGATCAATATATACATAAATATATATTATAGCATTTCATTCATTCTCAAACAAAATAAATTTATTGGATTAATTATTCAGTTTTTAAGAATTAAAACAATGACACATTTTTTAATTAAAATTTAAATGAATTTATTTACAAAGAATATAATGTTTCTAACAAATGTAAGTTTTATTTTTCCTTTTTATTTATTAGAATTATCATCTTATTTATTCTTTATTATTACTTGAATTATCGAAAAATGTTATCAGCGGCTTGTGATAGCTGAAATGCGAAATTAATATTTTTGTCTGTATTGTATGTATTTAAGTATCTCGAAAAAACCGTATCTATTGTTGTCCCATGTTTTTGTCTTTGGTTCATTTGGATTATTATTTATCGATAAATCAAATTTAGTCTTCAAAAAATCAACCAAAACGGCCGATGACTCCGATGAAAAATTTAATAATGAAATTATTAACATGAATGTGAAAACAGGAATTGAGAAATTTATATTTGAGTCAACACATGTAAATAAATATATATATATATATATATATATATATATATATATATATATATATATATATATATATATATATATATATATATATATATATAAAAGTAACGTGGTGGAATTACGACGCACGTGCACTGCACTCGTCCACTCCACTTGAATCTCCTTAACTCTCCCCACTCTTTAAAATAAAGGGGAAGGGGATTAGGCTTGCTCGGCTTGCAATACAAGCGATTCCCCCACTTGCCTACTCTAAACTTTCACTCAATGCTTCTCCTCTAGCGCTACTTCCCCTTTTACGCCTCAAATCGTTCAATTTTACCCTTCGTAAAGAAGTTTCACTTCAAAAATTTTATCAAATGTTTTTTTTTTTTAATAACTTTTAAACGGCTTGACTGATCAATTCCGAAAACTAATCAGCTGTTAAGATCAAAAAACCACGACGATCGCAACCAAGTTGGTCAAAATCAGTTGATTCGTTCGTGAGTTATCGTTGACGAAAAAAATCGACAAAAAGTGATTTTTTCGGATTACACCGAAATTTCTGATCTAATCAATTTGTGTTTGAAAGTATATCATCGAATTTGAAAAAGTGCGTCGAGTGCCGCTAACTGCGTGAATATCGGTTCATTCATTCAAAAGTTATTGCGGTTTGAAAATTAAAAAAATAGTGATTTATTGAATTCCTATCAATGTTTTGAGCTCAGAGAACTCAAAACTACACGAAAATGAGATTTTTGAGCTCGAAGAGCTAAAAAACATAGTAAGTGCAATTTCGAGCGCTTGATTACGAAACTAGAGGGAAGTTGCAGGGATGGCCTTCAGGGTCAACCGTTTTCCTAATTTTTTTTCCTTTTTGATTATGCAGATTACCAAATTCTCAGGAGAGAGCGTGGTGCCCGTTGTTTCTTCGATGCTGCTTTTGTAGTGCTTCCACCGATCACACTTGAAGAACGTGTGTTCGGCGTCATCAATTTCGTTTGGTCAGTATTTGCACGTTGGTGTGCTGTGCAAACCCATCTTAAAAAGATTGGCATTAGACTGCCTAAGTCCCGTCAATAGCTGGGTCAAGAAAAAGTCCCTGTCTCCGTGCTTCCGAGAAAGCCAGACGTTAATGTCTGGGATCAGGCGCGCCGTCCACCCGCCCGTCCCTCTCGATGTTTATCAGCCCTGCCACTCCTGCAGCGTTTCCGCCTTTATTCTCGTTCTTGCGTCTTTCATGTTTTCATCATCGAGTTTTACTCTCTTAAACGCTAGTAAATCGATGGGCGTGGCTCACGCAATGACCAATATAACCGCCTCAGAAACCGTTCGGTAGGCGCAGGCAACCCTGAAAGCTCCTCGCCGTTGTACTGCCGCTATCTTTCGCCGATATGCCTTTTGCTTTAATATGTCTACCCATATTTCTGCTTCCTAAAGCAGTACCGAATAGATTACATCTATAAGAACTCTTCTCTTATTCTAGAACACTCTTCTTGGTCTAATAGTGTTCGTTATTATTCTTTCTAGGCTAGACACCGTTTTGCTGGCTTTCTTGCGTGCACTGTCGTGATGTTTGTGAAAAGGTAGTTTCTCGTCTATCGTTACCCCAAGATAGCGCAGGGCTCTTGTTGGCGTCAGTGTTGTTCCTCTTATGTCTACAGCAAATGGTTTTGGGAACCATTTTTGACGTGTCAGAACAACCATTTCCGTGTTATGCTTGGCCAGTTTTAGGTGGTGTTTATCAAGCCAGGTTTCGACGGTGTCAATTGTTTCCCGAACTAGCTTCTTCTACGCTGTCTACCATTATCGTGGCCACAACGTCGTATTCAAATCCCGTTAGCTCTACTTGCGTTGGTAACGGGATTTTAAGAAGCTCGTCATAGTTCGCGTTCCGTAGATTGAGCACCATTATTGCGCCTTGCGGTACGTCAACCGTTATGGCATATTCTTATGGGCCTTCTGTAGTTTCCGTTATTAGCATTCTTTCGTCTTTTGTTGCGCGGAGTGGTCCAGCAGTAACAGATGGAGCTCAGGCTGGACCCTCGGAGAATCGGACTCCGGGGATAACCCCCCTGAGCATTTAATAACAAAATAATAATAATAATAATAATAATAATAATAATAGTAATAAACATTCAATAATTTGTGTGTATAAGAAAATGAGAGAAATTAAAAAGAAATGTTTTTTCCTATAATATTCTAGGAATCTTTCCTATACCATTATGGGAATAGTTCCCATAATGATATAGGAACTATTCCCATAATATTATGGGAAATATTCCCATAATGATATAGGAACTTTTCCTATATCATTATGGGAATTTTTCCCATAATGATATAGGAATAGTTCCTATAATAGTATAGGAATTATTCCTATAGCATTATGGGAACCATTCCCATAATGGTATAGGAAAAGTTCCCATAATTTTCTCTCCGTGTACTGGTTGAACGAGAACAGCCTTAGTTCTTGTCTTCTTTCTTCTCGGTTTCTTAGAGGTACCCTTACTTGACTGTTTCTGAGCTATGATAGGGGGCGTTGTTTTGTGCTCTTTCTCCTTCTTCATCCAATTTCGGTCGACTGTAGTCCAGGTGTCTTCTTGGGCTGTCATTCTCTGTGCTGGCTTCTTGATTGTTGAAGGGCTGGGCGTCGACAGCTGCCTCTTCTTGTTGCTGTCCTTCTATTGCTGTGATGGTTTTATAGGAGTAAACAAGAGTGGATGTGGTTTTTTGGTCAGGCCCGGAGTTGTTTGGGTCGATGACGCCAACTTGCAGAATGATTCGATTGAAAATTCTCAAGTTATTTGAAAAATTAACAATTGTTTTTTTTTAATATCTGAATGATATCTTTAGAAAAAATTGACCCATTATGCTGTAGATTGTGGCGATCAACGATATTTTTTAGATTAAAATTTGATTAAATTTTGGTGATCGGTATAGTAATTTGAGAGTTATTAAAAACAAAAACAGTATTTTCTTTATTTTATTTTATATTTTCTAACACAATATACACACGCTCAAGTTCAAACATACGTACACACACACGCGCACGTGTTGTGTGAAACAAAAGTAGCCATCAGAACTTTCCATGAATTTGATACGAATGTGACTGTCAAGTTTGCACTCCCTTTTCTAGCGCTGATACCCTGTCATTTTATTTTTTTGTAGCATGTGCCCGGATAAGTTTTATCGTCTAGAGTTCAGTTACGTCAGTGACAAATTCATTCATATCTTGTAGTGTTGTGAAATTGCGCTGATTCATGATACAGTTTATACCAATTCTTGTGATTCTTCCTCACCAAGTGTGCTACTAGAATCCCTTATATTCGATTCGCACATTCATCAAAAGTTGCATTGCAAATGTACAGAGATACTCCCATGTGTTCGATATTGTAACCTTGGTAAATTTATTGTTGTAACGAGATCTACGAATTCTATACATGATTACCATTAACTTTTTTGATTCTTTCTCATTATTTTTAGTGTTTTTGCAATAACAAAACTCATTTTTTGCTTTTCAAATGTATTCTTGTAAAATTTACTGTTACAAATTTATTTGTTATTCCAACAAATTTTCATTGTTATTCTTAAAAATTCTCTTTATTACTTCAACAAATTGTCTTTGTTATTTTAATAAAATAATTTTGCTGTTTCAATAAAAAAATTTGTTATACCAACTAAAGTATTTTGTCGAATCAACTAAAAAATTTTACTATGGTAACAAAACTGTTTTGTTATTATAACATATCAATAAATTGTTATAACACAAATTTTGTTATTTTAACATGTGATTGGTTATCCCATACAAAATTAGTGTTTCTCAAACACTACAACATCTTTAAGATTTGGTTAGAATATTATACTGCTCTTCAATACGTTACTATACGTTGTATTATTTGCTGGGTTAATACACACGTGGAAATAGCAGCTTTTCGACACAGTGATCATCAGGATTTCTCGGGGGATCATTTTTCATATCTTCTTTATATCTATTTACGAAACGAATTGCCCGCTTCTTCGTAAGTGATAGTAAATATGTTCACATCAGTTACGTAACAATTGATCCACGGCTGTTGATAAACAATTATTTCCAAGACTAGGGAGATCAGATCTCCGACTCCTATCAGGGGCTTCGTCTTTCGATATACTGGAGCTTCGCACCTGGTCGCTCTTATTCAATGCCCTTTATTTATGAAGAAAACAAGTGGGTGAGTTGGAGATCCGTAGCACGAGAAAGTTGTAAGGGGTTTTGAAACAAAACTACAACTTTCAGGCTCTTATTGACAATAAAAATACTACTCTCAGGATTTGTACATCAATATTATTATTTAATTCGTTTCTATACCGAGTCTATGTGACCGGCTCTGCTTAAGTAGTAAATTACTTTCACACATATTTGTCTCCACTGGAGTTGTATTCTTATCAATATAAATATTAATGATCGAAAATAAATGATCATAGCACAACCAAAGTACTATCTCACAGATTCTTGTTTCTGGAGATCAATTTTTCCGGAGATCAATAGTCCTGGGAATCAATTTTCATGTAGATAAATTGTCTGGAGCATTAGCAGTCGTGTCATCGTTTAAATCGTTTTCACTTAGATTAGCAATCTGTTACTACAGTACATTTTTATTCTTTCAGGAATGGTATCAGCATTTAAATTGCTCAAACCAAAGCTATGGATTTTTTTTTAGTTACTAAATACACTTCTCACAAAAATTAAGGGAGCAGAAAAAAAATCCAAATTTTTGGGGGATTTTCAACAGGCTGTAACTTATACAGAAATGGTCGTACAGCAAAACAAAAAAAAGCAAATTGTAGCTTTAAGTGTTTTGTTTTTGGATCTGAGTTTGAAAATTTTTTTTTGAAAATATTTTTCGAGTAATCATAAGAAAACCACCGAAAAAAAAATTTTCGAAATTTTTTTAGTTTTTTTTTTTTAATCTACGGACGTGGAAAAAATTTTTTCGACTCAACCTCCATATGGACCGGATAGCTTGTTTATTTAGATTTAATTTCGTTTTTTTAAAATCTCGATACGAGCATTTCTCGCTGAGATATCGATGTTTGAATGGAAAAAGATCATTTTGTCTTTGATTACCAATATCTCAGCAACCAATGATTGCACAGAAATTTTGAGGTTTAAAAACTTGAATAAATTCTCTACAAGGATTGGCAATTGAATTTTGAAAAAAAAATTTTTTTTCAATCATTACATGAATTTGAAAAAGCATCCAAAAAAGGGCTTTTTGTCGTTTTTGGAAAATCAAGCGCCCAATCAAAAATATTGCGGAAACCACTGACGTTAAGTGTGCCTCTTACTGTTCAATATACCCACAAAAACCCTACAAAGTTTCAATTCAATCCAGCCAACCGTTTTTTTTTCCCACTTGATCGAATTTTTGAAAAAATTAAAGGAGCAAGAATTTCGCGCTCTGAAAATGTCATAATTTTTATCAAAAATGAAAAAAATTTTTTTCATTTTTCTCTCAATTCTGTATTAGTGACTTGAAAAATTTAAGGGAAAAAAAAATCGAAAATTTTTAAGAAAAAAAAAAATTTTTTTAATTTTTTTTCAATTGGCCCAAATCAAAAAAAATGTAGCGACTCACTTTCTCACCGATTTTACTCTTCCGCACTTTAAGTTTCCTAGTCACAAATTAATTGAGTAAATTAAAAGTTGATACCCCCAAGGCAAGTCGAATATTCGTTCTACGAATATTGGGACAATAATTTTTTCGTGCGAATTCCAACAGTGTCTAAAAAAAAACAGTTTTTCTTAAAACTAACCTGCTTTCTTGGTAATCGAGCCAATCAACAGTTTTTCTCAAAACTACCGTATTTTTTAATTTTTAGAAAAGCAAATTAACTGAGTTTTTGCAAACTTTAGTTTTCTTTTTATTTTTTTTCATAATGCCTAGGCGGCATCTATCCGCGCCACAAGTCGCTCAGATAGTGACTCTAGTGGAAGAAGGGTACAATTACCGACAAGTCGGGGATCGTATGGACGTATGGATCGAATGTTATAATTCTATGCTTGTATAGCTACCTTTGAAGTATTTTTCTGGTTAATAGTCTACTACCAGACAAAATAGGTAGAATTTACATAATTTTTCATGTAAAAATTCTTTGTAAAAATAATAAAAAAATTTCGAAAATTTTTTTTTCGGTGGTTTTCTTATGATTACTCGAAAAATATTTTCAAAAAAAAATTTTCAAACTCAGATCCAAAAACAAAACACTTAGAGCTACAATTTGCTTTTTTTTGTTTTGCTGTACGACCATTTTTGTATAAATTACAGCCTGTTGAAAATCCCCCAAAAATTTGGATTTTTTTTCTGCTCCCTTAATTTTTGTGAGAAGTGTAGTTCACAGCTTTTTCTGGCGAACGATTGTAACCGTGATAATATTGTAAATATCACTATCTATTTAGGTGTAACATGTAACGTGGTCTTTAGTGACTTCATTGTTTATCTTGGTAGTGACGAAGCACCTTTTATCACTGGCCCTAGTTTTACCGCTATTTAATCTCTTGCTCCCGTTTAGCAACTGTTGGCTCAGCCTGTCTGTGGTATTATTCTGTGATTCAGTCTTGTATCATCTGATCAGCGAAATTTGTTACCAGTTCATCACCGTAACCCTTCTCTTTCCCTTTTTACTAATGCAGCCCGGTGTAATAAATTACATTTATCAACCAAGAAAATCAAGAAAATACAAATAATAATAAAAACGATAGAGCTTCAGAGGTTGGAGAGGTAACAAATTTCTTGAGTTTAAGGGATGACTGAAAATTTAAAAACAGAAGAAAAATAGATCAAACTAGATAGAAATTCAACGGTCAAAAGTAAGTTATCTATATTTAGTAACAAATCCATAGTTCTTATCACCAAATACTAGTAATTAGAAAAAAACTATCTCTTAGGGTCAAAATCTAGAGGTACCTTATGTTAGAATGTAGACTCTGTAGAATAGAATTGTTTAATATTAGATATTAGAGTTAGAAAAATTTTCAACAGTAGACTCATAGAACATCTACACGCAAAATACGAATAATTAAATGGATTAAATTATGCAGATAATTGAGAGAAAAATCGAAAATTACGAATAATTGATCACTCCAAATTGTTGTCATTGTCCAACGACGATATTAACTGGGCTACGACGTCAATGGTTATATTATCGGCACATATGAAAAAGTCCATCATATCTGTCAAACGATCTGCAAACAAATTACTTGAAGTAATAAAGGAGATAATGAAAACGGTACAGTCAATATCACAGTTCATTGCAGGAGATAGATTCGCGTAAGATATTACTGAAAAACTTAGAGTTAGCAGCATACCAGGGTAAATGTAAGTCTACGGCGCAAGCGGCTAAAAAAATAAATGATGTATACATCGTGAGAAAAAACGTACAAAAATACACCCAAGTTTCTGAATTATAGAAGGCTGGAACCACACCGGAGTTATTGAAATATAAATTCGGCCACTTCTATACAAACAGGATAAATTAGCTTCGTAAGGAAAAATTGGCAAAGGATATAAATTTAACCTTGAAAGGTAAGAAAACGACACTTGAAGTGTGCTGTTATCAAAATTAAGTAATCAAGACATATCGAAAGAAAGTTGTGGAAAGTGGTGCCGTTCAGAATACGCAGATCTATGATAATAGATGCATAGAAACATTCATCGATAATTACAAACTGATGTGAGATATTTTCCTTCGAAAGTAAACGCAATGTGCTTCGCTATTTAAAAAAATAATACTGATTTTTGGTTTAGCGCAATTAGTTAAGCGTAAGTAGTTACAATCTCAAACTACACTCAATCGTAACCCAATTGTAGTACATAAATTAAAAGAAGAATATTCTATAAATTTTAGCACTACAAGAATCCGATTGTGGAACTCATAAAATTATGTGTTTTCTATCCTTTGGCGTGCGATAGTAAGGGAAATATTGTGTTGCGGTGAAAATACTGCCATACAGAGAAAATAGAGCAATTAACATTAAAGCTTAAAAGATTGTTTGGCTAAATTGCAAATCATGGTGAGTGAAAAGAGACATTAATGAATAGTCTATTTATCAGAGCGTTGTCGAATGAAATGAATTTGTAGCAGCGTAAAAATAAGCAATCAAAAAAAAGTTCGCGCCTGCTCTTATTGACAATGTGCGTTGAAAAGTGGCCATATATACGTATATGTTAACTCATGTACAATACACACGAATCCACTACAAATGCGATGCATGCAGGCATGATAAATAGTTGTAGTTTCTATAAATAAGCAAAGTAGCATACTCTGCTCAGGAACCCTTGCGATGTAAATACTGAGTTATCACTCATATTATTCATCTACCCGGGTAAAAAAGATTACATATAATTATATATACCTATGCATAATTATATATGGGAAATGGTCCTTTTAAAATTGGAATTTTGAGTTCCGCTTTCAACAGGAGCTGTGTTTAGGCATTTCCCAAGATATTTTGGGGTGAGACGATTTATTCAATTTTCATAGAATTTTTAACAGGAGATTTAGTTGGGCACTTCCGGCCAAAATTTGAAATTTCAGCGAAAATACCCAAATTAAACTCCTGATAAAAAATAAAAGGTTCTTCATCAAAATTGAATTTTGGCACACCCTAATAATTATATACAGGGTGTCTCTGAAGTGGCGGGAGTAATTGTTGGGGTCGATAGAGAAAAAAATACTGAATCGAAAGTTCCTGAGCCAAAAATTTTTTTGGGCCATAGAATTTGAGTTATGAATTAAAAACGATAGCCAATCAGAAGCGCGCTATTCGAGAAATGAAAATGAGCGGGGAAGTAGAGGAGACGCGAGAGTGAGATGCTGCAATAGCAGCTTACTCGCTCACACAAAGCCGAGCATGAGAGGGGATTGTGACGCTATGAGCCGAGTACGTAAGTGTGAATGAGTGGATGTATGAGGTCGCAAGCGGACGGCTTAATGTATGAGTGTGTGTCCGTGTATCGCAGCATTATTGGAGGCGTTGTAACGCTGAATTAAAGCTAACCGGGTACTCTAAGACAGAGGAAAAAATTTTAATTTTTATTTTTATTCGAAAAAATTTAATAAAAAAAAATAAAAAGGCCCAAGATTTAACCAGACCCACAGAAACGGAGAGTAAATTTTTAATTCTCATTTATTTTGCTGGGGATTATTTTCAAATACAAAAAAAAAAAAGGCTAAGATTCAACTGGAATCCAAAAAGAGATGGATGAAAAAATTTTATTTTTTATTTTTAATCAGCAAAATTATTTTTCTTTAAAAAAGAGCCCAATCTCGACTGGAGCAAGAAAAAATGATTGAAAAATTTTATTATTAATTTTCAATCAACAAAATTATTATAAAAAAATAAATGGGCCCAAGTCTCAACCGGACCCAAACAAACGGATAAAAATTTTTATTACTTACTTAATTTGCTGGAAATTATCTTTAAAAACGAAAAAAATTCCCAAGACTCGATCGGATCCAAAAAAATAACAGTACAAAAATTTTTCCTTATTTTCAATCAGCAAAATTGTTTCTTTTAAAAAAGGCCCAATCTCGACTGGAGCAAAAAAATGATTAAAAATTTTATTATTAATTTTCAATCAACAAAATTATTTAAAAAAAAAAATAGTCCGCAGACTCAACCGGACCCAAACAAACAGATAGATAGTTTTAATTACTTATTTATTTTGATGGGAATTATTTTAAAAACGAAGAAAATCGCCCAAGACTCGACCGGACCCAAAAAAAAAAAAATAAATTGAAAAATTTTGTTTTCATTTTCAATCAGCCAAATTAATTTCTTTTCGAAACAAGGCCCAATCTCAAACAGACTAAGAGAAACTAATTAAAAAATTTTATTTTTTATTATTAATCAAATATTATTTAAAAAAGAAAATAAGCCACAGACTTAACCGGACTTAAACAAACGGATAGAAAATTTTTATTACTTACTTAATTTGCTGGAAATTATCTTTAAAAACGAAAAAATGCCCAAGACTCCATCAGACCGAAAGGAGATGAATAAAAAAATTTTACTATTCATTTTTAATCATCATAATTAACTTTTTTATAATAAAAGGCTCAATTTCGACCGGACCCAGAAAAAATGATCCAAAAATTTTATTTTTTATTGTTGATCATCAAAACTAATTAAAAAAACAAATGAGGCCCTAGACTCAACTGGACCCAAACAAACGGATAAATAATTTTTATTACTTATTTATTTTGCAGGAAATTATTTTTGAAAACGATAAAAATGCCCTAGACTCGACCAGACCCGAAATAAAATAAATTGAAAATCTTTGTTTTTCTATTTTTAATCAGCAAAATTATTTTCCTTTGAAAAAGGGCCTGATCTCGACTGGAGCAAGAAAAAATAATTGAAAAGTTTTATAATGAATTTTTAATCAACAAAATTTTTTAAAAAAGAAAATAGGCCCCAGACTTAACTGGACCCAAACAAACGGAAAGAAAACTTTTATTCCTGTTTTTTTGTTGGGAATTATTTTTCGAAACAAAAAAATTGCCCAAGACTCGACCGGACCCGAAAAAGATAAATCGAAAAATTTTATTTCTAAATATTAATTAACTAAATTATTAAGAAAAAAAAATAGACCCAAGACGCAGCAGGACCCAAATAAACGGATAGAAATTTTTATTACTTGATCACCAAGATTAATTTTCCTTGAAAAGAAAGGCCCAATCTCAAACAGACTTCGAATAACTGATTGAAAAATTTTATTATCAATTATTAATTAACAACATTATTCTTAAAAAAAAATTAATAGGCCCCAGACTCAATCGGACCCAAACAAACGGATCGAAAACTTTTATTTCCCATTCATTTTGCTAGGAATTATTTTTAAAAACGAAAAAAATGCCCAAGACTCGACCAGAGCCAAGAATAGAAGAATGCAAAAAAATTTATTTTCTCTTTTCAATAACAAACAAAAATTTATTGAACAAAAATCAGCCTAATCTTGACAAGACGATAAAAACTGATTGAAAAAATTTATTATCAATTATTAATTGACAAAATTATTTCAAAAAAGAAAATAGGCCCCAGACTCAACCGGACCAAAACGAACAGATAGAAAATTTTTATTACTTATTTCTTATGCTCGGAATAATTTTTGAAAACAGAAGGAATTGCCCAAGACTCAACCGGACCCAACCAAACGGATGGAAAACTTTCATTTCTCATTTATTTTGCTGGGAATTATTCTGTAAAATAATTTTTCAATTAATCGTCAGGTAAAATGTCAAAAAATAAATTAAAACAAACATTGAACTCAAGTCCCAATAATTTTGATATTTTAATTAAAATTATTTTTTAATTAATTGACAGGTAAAATGTCAAATAAGGAATTGAAAAAAATCGCTCTCGAGTCCTGATAATTTTGATATTTTTATTAAAATTATTTATCAGTTAATTAACAGGTAAAATGTCAACTAATAAATTAAAAAAAAAAATTGAACTCAAGTCCGAATAATTTTGATATTTTAATTGAAATTATTTATCAGTTAATTAACAGGTAAAATGTAAAAAAATATACTAAAAAAATCGCTCTCGAGTCCTGATAATTTTGATATTATTATTAAAATTATTAATCACTTAATCAACAAGCGAAATGTCAAATGATAAATTAAAAAAAAATTGAACTCAAGTCCGAATAATTTTGATATTTTTAATAGAATTATCTATCAGTGAATTAACAGGTAGAATGTCAAATTATAAATTAAGAAAAAAATTGAACTCAAGTCCGAATAATTTTGATATTTTTATTAGAATTATCTATCAGTGAATTAACAGGTAGAGTGTCAAATTATAAATTAAGAAAAAAATTGAACTCAAGTCCGAATAATTTTGATATTTTTATTAGAATTATCTATCGGTGAATTAACAGGTAGAATGTCAAATTATAAATTAAGAAAAAAATTGAACTCAAGTCCATTGTTTGTCCGGTTGATTCTGGGCCCTATTTTTTTTTCAAAATAATTTTCTCGATTAATAATAAAAATAAAATTTTTCAATCAGTTTCTTCTAGTCCGGTTGAGATTGGGCCTTTTTTGAAGAAACATGATTTTGGTGATTGAAAATAAGGAAAAATTCTTTTAATTATTTTTTTGGGTCCGATCGAGTCTTGGGAATTTTCTTCGTTTTTAAAAATAATTTCCACCAAATTAAGTAAGTAATAAAAATTTTTATCCGTTTG
Organism: Cotesia typhae; assembly: GCF_013202065.1. Taxonomy (NCBI): domain Eukaryota; kingdom Metazoa; phylum Arthropoda; class Insecta; order Hymenoptera; family Braconidae; genus Cotesia; species Cotesia typhae. The sequence goes on from NW_027423725.1 coordinate 6,029,207, forward strand.
TTTGGGTCCGGTTGAGACTTGGGCCCATTTATTTTTTTATAATAATTTTGTTGATTGAAAATTAATAATAAAATTTTTCAATCATTTTTTCTTGCTCCAGTCGAGATTGGGCTCTTTTTTAAAGAAAAATAATTTTGCTGATTAAAAATAAAAAATAAAATTTTTTCATCCATCTCTTTTTGGATTCCAGTTGAATCTTAGCCTTTTTTTTTTTTTGTATTTGAAAATAATCCCCAGCAAAATAAATGAGAATTAAAAATTTACTCTCCGTTTCTGTGGGTCTGGTTAAATCTTGGGCCTTTTTATTTTTTTTTATTAAATTTTTTCGAATAAAAATAAAAATAAAAATTTTTTCCTCTGTCTTAGAGTACCCGGTTAGCTTTAATTCAGCGTTACAACGCCTCCAATAATGCTGCGATACACGGACACACACTCATACATTAAGCCGTCCGCTTGCGACCTCATACATCCACTCATTCACACTTACGTACTCGGCTCATAGCGTCACAATCCCCTCTCATGCTCGGCTTTGTGTGAGCGAGTAAGCTGCTATTGCAGCATCTCACTCTCGCGTCTCCTCTACTTCCCCGCTCATTTTCATTTCTCGAATAGCGCGCTTCTGATTGGCTATCGTTTTTAATTCATAACTCAAATTCTATGGCCCAAAAAAATTTTTGGCTCAGGAACTTTCGATTCAGTATTTTTTTCTCTATCGACCCCAACAATTACTCCCGCCACTTCAGAGACACCCTGTATGATTACTAGGGTGGTCCTTAAAAGGGGTAATTTTGAATTCCTTTGCTCTCAGGGGCTCAAATGCCGCCAAATTGATGAAAAAAATCCCCGAAAAATTTGAGCTCTTAACATTAACTTTAGGATTGTCTGTTCCAACCTAAGTTTTTTACGTAAATAACATAGGAAAAATTTTAATGTTTCTTTCGGATTTTATAACTCATCGACAAGTGAATCAAAAGTAATAAAACCGGTGATGTTAGCCGAGTGGTCTAAGGTGCAAGGCCTTTAGAGCACTCGGAACTGGCTCACCGGCCAGGCGTGGGTTCGAATCCCAAGCTGGTCTTAGAAACCATCTTGGTTGATTCGACCCTCGCCGCTTAGATTTAAGATTTTCACAACCCAAAAAGACCCCAACGTACCACTCCCAACAGTTAAAGTCGGCGATATGACCACAGCAGTTAAAACCGACTCTAAATAATAACCAAATAAAAAAAAAAAAAAAAGTAATAAATAGTGAAAATTTCATTGAAAATTTAACGCTCTACAAAAAATGTTTCCTATAATTTTTTGCTAAATCTATTGGCTTAATAGCTATTCAAGCTCAAAGTTCGATTTTAATATTACATCTCAGCTAAAAGAAAAAATAATAAAAAAATTTTTTTCAAACGATATGTAAATTCGGAATATCGTAATTTTTCCAGTTCTTCAATTTTATTTTTGTAATATCTCAAACGATACTATAGATACAGGAATGGCCTTTCATTTGTTTGGGAGGGGACACAGGGCTATTGAAGCAAAAATTAAGAAAACGAATAACTCTGAAAGCCATCTCTGCAACTTCCCGCTAAATCCATACCTAGACGCTGAAAATTACAGCGATGATGTTTTTGAGCTTTCCGAACTCAAAAATACAAATTATGTGTTATTTCTAACTCTCGGAGGTCAAAGAAATGACTTTTCTATGCTTTTGAGCTCTTCGAACTCAAAAGTCTAACAGAAGTTTCATGGAACACTATTTTTTGAATTTTCAAACCGCAATAACTTTTGAATGAATCAACTAATTTTCATGCGGTTAGCAGCATTCGATGCAGTTTTTTCAATCTCATAACTAATTTTTGAGTTTAGATTGATCGAACAAGGAATTTCAGAGAAGTTCCGAAAAAACAATTTGTTCGGTTGTCTATTGTTCACGATATCTCTCGAACGAATCGACCGATTTTGACCGGCTTGGCAATGATCGCCGTGGTTTTTTGATGTTAAAAGCTGATTTTTTTTTTAATTGATCAGTACAACTATTTAAAAGTTATTCCAAAAAATGTCCGAGTTATATTGAAAAATCTGATACAAGTTGATAATACACTATTTTTCAAATTTTCAAACCGCAATAACGTTTGAATGAATGAACCGATTTTTACGTGGTTAGTGGAATTCGACGCAAGTTTTTGAGACTCATTGAGAATCTTTAAGTTTTATTTGATCGAACCAGAAATTTTAGAGCAATTCCGAAAAAACACTTTTTGCGGTTTTCTTTCGTCAACTATAACTCACGAACGAATCAACCGGTTTTGACCGGCTCGGTGACGATCGACGTTAAGAGCTGATTAGTTTTTGAAATTGATCGATCGAGCCGTTTAAAACTTATTGAAAAAAAATTTGATTTGAAAAATTTTTTTAACTTTCCGCTAAGAAAATAAAAAATTTTCAAAAATCGGGAAGTTATTGGTTTTACCCCGTTTTGCAAAAATCGAGTTTTCAACAAATCTCGACATTTTAAGGTCCTAGGAAGCCATTTCGAGGGTTCCCGAGAGGGTGTCACTATGTCTGTATATGTGTGTGTGTGTATGTGTGTGTGTGTAACTGTGAAAACCTCTTACAACTTTTGAACGGTTCAACCGATTTCATCGTGGTTGGTGCCATTCGAAAGGGCTTCACTAAACTTAGATTTTCTGACAATTTGAACTGATTCGAACAGATAGATTTTAGGAAATTTAGAGAAATCTCAAAAAATAATAGGAAAAAAATTTTTTTCAGAAGTGGTTTTTTTGGAATAACTTTTAAACGGCTTTATCGATCGATTCCAAAAACTTATCAGCTCTCAAGCTTAAAAAACCATGTCGATTGCCGCCAGTCCGGTCAAAATCGGTTTATTCGTTCAAGAGATATCATGAACGAAAAAAAAAATAGAAAATAGTGTTTTTTTCACATAACTTCAATATTTCTTTTCGGATCGTTTTTAGTGAAATAAAATAGTTTTCAGAGCTTAGAAAACTGCGTCGATTACCGCCAAGAACGTAAAAATCAGTTGATTGGTTCGAGAGATATCCTTCACGAAAGATTTGGATACAAGTATTTTCTCAACACTGCTCCGACATTTTTTGGAATAACTCTAAAACAGCTGGACCGATCGATACCGAAAATTAATCAACTCTTAACATCGAAAAATCACGTTGATTGCCGTTGGTCCGGTCAACATCGGTTCATTCATTCGTGAGTTATCGTTGACGAAAGAAAACCGAAAAAAGTGTTTTTCCAGAATTACTCCGAAATACTTGATTCGATCAAACTAAACTTACAGATTCTTTATAGAGATTAAAAAATTGCGCCGAATACTGCCAACCGCGTGAAAATTAATTCATTTATTCAAAAGTTACTGCAGTTTGAAAATTTGAAAAATTGTGTTTTATCAAAGTTTTATTAGACTTTTGAGCTCGAAGAGCATAGAAAAGTTGTCCCTCTAAGCTCAAGGAGCTTAAAATAACACAAAAATTGTATTTTTGAGCTCGGAGAGCTGTGGGTGTGTGTGTACGCGCGCGCGCGCGCGTGTGTGTGTGTGTGTGTGTGTGTGTAAACCTCTCATAACTTTTGAACGGCTCGACCGATTTTATCGTGGTTCACGCTATTCGAAGGTGCTTGACTAAATTTAGACTTTGAATATAATTTGAACCGATTAGAACCAGTATTTTGAGAAATCTCAAAAAAACTCTTTTTCAAATGTAGTTTTTTTTTTAAATAACTTTTTAACGGCTCGACTGATCGATTTAAAAAAAAATGATTAGCCGTAAACATTGAAAAAACTACGTCCATCGACATGAAGCCAGTCGAAATCGGTTGATTTGTTTAAGAGTTATCGTTGACGAAAGAAATCGAAAAAAAGTGTTTTTTTCGAATCACACCGAAACTTCCGGTCTTATCAATTTGTATTTATAAATGTATTTGAAAATTCAAAAAATAGTGTTTTATTAAACTTCTATCAGACTTTTGAGCTCGGAGAGCTCAAAACTACATGAAAATGATATTGTTGAACTCTTCGAGTTCAAAAACGTAATAAGTGCAATTTGGAGCGCTTAATTACGTACGTAGCGAGAAGATGCAGGGATGGCCTTCAGGGTCAATCGTTTTCCTAATTTCATTTTCCTTGTGTGATGAATGAGCGTTGAGACGTGCACTTTTGGATTTTCAAAATTTTTTTCAATATCCCCGAGCGTCTCCTCTCAATTAAACAAAGGTAATTCTTGTATCTACAACAGCGTTCGATATATTACAAAAACAAAATTAAAAAACTGGAAAAATCCCGAAGTTTTGAATTTGCATATCTATTGAAAAAAAATTTTTTATTTTTTTTTCTTTTGCAGAACTTCAGTATATGATAAAAGACAACTTCTGACTAAAATTTATCCCAATGCGAAAAGGTCGATTTGACATTGAATGACCCTAATATTAATAGTTACATAAAATTGAACTTTGAGCTTGAATAACTTTTAAGCCAATAGATTTAGCGAAAAATTATAAGATCCATTTTTTGTAGAGCGTTAAATTATTAATGAAATTTTCGCTATTCATTACTTTTGAGTCATTTGTCAATGAGTTATAAAATTCTAAAGAAAAAACAAAATTTTTCCTATGTTATTTCCATAAGAAACTCAGGTTGGAACGCGAAAAATTCTAAAGTTAATGTTAAGAGCTTGTTGAAAAATCAATCTGAAGACCAATTCCGAAGGCCAACTAGCCCAAATTAGGCACTCGGAAAAGCACGGACCGTGAAGAGAGCGCTTGCTGGCCAGACAAGCCATAGTTCCCTCTCCACCCGGAATAGACCAATCCCGTAGGCTCTCCCCCCTATCAAGACTGTGAGCCGCATCTGGAGTATATAAGGAGCAATGCAATGGCACCGAAAATTCAGTTCTTAGTGACCAGTTACCAGTACAACCAGATCTTCGAATACTTCAGCAAGCGTGCAAGGCTTGCTCTACATAGTGCTGCTCAAGTAACAAGTTAACAAGGTTGTTAATTGTCACCATTCTACGGACCATCTCAACTTGGCCAGTTTACCTTCAAATTGCGGGTCATCTCAACTTCGCCAGTTTTTCTTCAACCTACGGATCATCTCACCTTCGATCAAAGTCTTCAGTAAGCGTGCAAGGCTTACCAACAAGGTTTCTAGCTCGGTAACAAGCCCGCAAGGCTAGCTCTGCGTTCACACCTGGAATCAGTCCTTCTCAGGACTTCTTTAACAAACGGTCTTTCTCAAGGCCAACTTTGAATCAGTTCTTCTCAGGAATTCTTTGACAAACGGTCTTTCTCAACGCCACAAAACCCTCAAGCCACGTAAGAGTTCGATTAGAGTTTTGAGAGAAATCCAGTCAAGGTCATCTCGAGACGATCGCAACATCTCTGGTCCCTCGAGCCGGATTCTCTCAAAACTCTGAGCTTCTACTGGCTTCTGACGTAAGACTTCTCAAGCAACTGGCACTAGTGTCTCATTTTGAGCCTATTTCTCACCCTTTGCGCATTGCGGAGCACCTGGTGCTGCGGGGAGTGGTGTTAAGTAGATCCTCAGGATGTCTTCACTACAGGCCAGGTTGGCACTTCAGCATACGAAGTTTGCCTTCATCTCATCACTTCAGAAGGAGGTTGAGTCCGGAGCTCACTCTCGATTCAACATCCACGTCGCCCGGGCTAAGCTACTAATGCTTAAAACTAACTGGGAGAAGTTTGACACCGAGCATGAGAAGATAATTCTTTCCAAGGCAGAAATCCTTTCGGACGACCCATATGTAGCTCATAACATGTACGAAGCCGCTACTCTATTTGTCATCTCAGTTACAGCAGCATTGGAAGAGAGAATTGCTGAGATTGAAGCAGCTAATCCTCCAAATGGATCTACTCTGGTAAACAACAGTCTCCACGAGGGAAACATACGGCCATCATCAATACCAAAGATTCCGATTCCGCCCTTTTCCGGCAACTTTGGAAATTGGAGAGCATTCTCGGACCTGTTTGTCTCATTAATTGGAGAACATAACGCCATCTCAAATGCTGAAAAGTTTGTGGATCTTCGCAACAGCCTTTCTGGAAACGCGGTAAGCATCATCTCAAACATCCAAGTCTCTGCAGACTCTTTTCAAGTAGCTTGGGACATGTTGGTAGCCAGATATGAAAACAAGAGGCTTCTCATCTCAGCGCAATTAGACAAGCTGTTTCGTATTCAGACGCCAGGAGTCAGGTCTTCTAGTACCATTAACTCCCATTTTAATACTGTGTCCGAGTCAACTCACTCAGAGCCCTAGGCATACTTATCGTAGAATGGGACCCCGTTGTAGTTCATCTTATGACACAGCACTTAAATCCTAAAACACGGGAAGATTGGGAAATGCATCTCGGGTCCACCACCGAATACCCGTCCAAGGAATAGTTAACCAACTTTCTCACTGGAACAGCTCGAGCTCTTGAAAGTATTGAGGCTCAAACTAAACTGTCCACAAAACAGCCAAGGCAGGACAAAAAGACAAATCAGCCAGCGAGGATTCATCACGTCGCCGCCGAGCAAGTCGACATGTCATCTCAACGAGAATGGGCTCTACAAAAACCCTCCACCATCGAAACAAAAGGCAACGCCAGTGTTAGCAACCTTTTTCGAAAAACTATCATCCTTGGCTCAGTCTCCTCAAACCGAAGTCGATGACGGTGCAGCAACACCATGCCCATCATGGCAGCCCAGCCAGAGTCAAGACAGTCATCTCAAACAAGAAAGTCATCTCCAATCAGGTACCTCTTGCTCCAAGTTACCTCAATTACCAAGCATCATCAAGACATCTCAATCCAAGCAGACTAATCCGGAATCGAGCATCGTAACTCTGACAGCAATGGACACTAGATCATCAGTTCTTCTCGCCACTTGCACGGCAGTTATAATTTCTCCAAATCAAGCTACAACAGTGATCCGTCTTCTCATTAACCCTGGATCCGAACTGACAAGTGTATCAACATATGTAATCAAACGAGCTAAGTTAGCCTGCCAAGACGCTAAAATTCCTATCATGGGTATTGGAAACCAAAAGACCAGCACAACTTGCGGCAAAGTAAGACTATTGTTGCGGTTATGCAATGACAACAAACAAGTTCAAATAAATGCATATGTGTTACCTAAAATTACTGCCCGCATTCCATCAGTTGCCATTACAGATCAACGTTGGCCTCATTTAAATACCTTGGAAAGAACTGATTCAGACTTTTTGCAACCGGGAAATATCGATGTTCTCATTGGAGCAGACACTCTCAACTGCATCCTTGAACCTTCACCAATTATCAAAGGACACTTAGATGAGCCAATAGCCATTCACACAGTTTTTGGATGGGCCTTTCTAGGACCAGCGTCATCTCAGCTTAGCGAACAAGCGCCAAGGTCATTGCATCTAGTATCAAATGATCAGCTCCAAAATTCACTTACCCGATTCTGGGTCCAAGAAGAAGTCCCTGAACCAGCAAATCCGTCTTATTGCCTACTAGATGCTCAATGTGAAGATCACTATGTCAGCACGCATTCAAGGAATTTCGAAGGCCACTACGTTGTACGTATTCCACTATCCTCAGACGTCTCTCGACTTGGAAAATCCAGAGAAATAGCCTACAGATGTCTCGTGAGACTTCTCAAAAGGTTAGATTCCAACGAACTACTCAAGCAATGCTACTTCGACTTCATGCCGGAGTACGAGACGTTAGGACATATGGTAGCGGTCCCCAAAGAGAATCCTGAGGCACAACACGCTTATTATTTGCCTCATCACGGAGTTCTTAGAGAACAAAGCACCTTTACGAAGCTCAGGGTAGTATTCAATGGATCCTGTAAAACTACATCTCAAGTCTCTCTGAATGACATTCAGTACGCTGGTCCTAAGACACAACGAGACATCATCGATTTTTTACTTTGGATCAGGCGTCATAAGTACATGTTCATGACTGATATCGTTAAAATGTTTCGTCAAATAGAGGTTCATCCAGACGACTGAGATTTGCAACGCATCCTCTGGGTCAACAAACAGCTAGATGTTCAAGCATATCAACTGAAGACAATCACGTATGGTACTCGCTCTGCTCCGTACTTAGCTTGTCGAACGCTTATGCAACTAGTAGAAGACGAACAAGACACCTATCCATTGGCAGTAGATCCCATTTTGAAAGGTAGCTACGTAGACGACATCTCCGGTGGAGCCGATTTGATTGAACACCTCAACTTAATCGCTCAACAACTAAACAGTATGTGTGCATCAGCCTGCCTACCACTAGACAAATGGAAAAGTAACAGTCAAGAATTTTTCATTCCATCAGCATCTCAATTGAAAGATGAATCAACGATTCACACGTTCGATGAATCATTGTCTAAAGTCCTAGGCATATCATGGTCGTCATCTCAAGATACGTTTACGTTTCAAGGCAGCATCTCAGAAAAGGAAGTAATAACAAAAAGAGTGATTCTCTCAGAGGTAGCTCAACTTTTTGATTCATTAGGTTTAATCTCACCAGTTGTCATTCGAGCTAAGATATTGCTTCAGCAACTATGGTTAGAAAAGTTGAGCTGGGATGAGCTACTTTGCCCAGGCACGATCCATCAATGGACCAAATTTCGGGAAGACATATTGAAACTCACTGAGCTACAAATCCCAAGGTGGATCCAACTTCAATCAGATTCTTACTCTGTACAATTACACGGCTTTTCTGACGCCTCCCAGCTAGCAATGGCTGCAGTTATTTATATCAGAATAACCGACCAAGTAGGAAACTCAAAAGTCACCCTAGTTTGCTCAAAAACCAAAGTAGCTCCAATCAAGCGGTTGACTATTCCCAGACTTGAGCTATCTGCTGCAGTCCTTCCGTCACATCTCATGAAACACATTCAGTCCACTTTAGACCTCCTGGACATCCCAGTCTTTTTGTGGACTGACTCGTCCATATCACTTGCATGGATAAAAAGCAATCCTATGAAATGGAAGGAGTATATTGGCAACAGAGTTGCCTCTATTCATCAAGCATTACCAAACGCCAACTGAAGGTACACTTCTGGAAAAATCAATCCAGCAGACTGTGCCTCTCGAGGATTAGACGCTCATCAATTGATCAAACATTCTCTGTGGTGGTCTGGACCTCCATGGTCAGCAAAATCTCCTGAGCACTGGCCAATATCTATAGCTCCATCTCCTACTGAAGACCTAGAAGAACGACCTGGCATCTCTCTAGCAGCAACCATCCAACCTACAGTCTGGGAACTCATTGACCTACCATGTGTAAATACCTTCCACAAGGACCTACCAAAGCTTCTTCGAATAACTGCATTGTGTCAACGAGCCATCGCTTGCTTCCGACGAGTTCCAAACTCAAGCGTCTCCATCTCACCAATAAGTCCAGCTAATCTAGAAAAAGCCAGAATCTTTTGGATCAAGACCACTCAGCAAGCATACTTCTCATCAGAAATCAGCACCATTAAAACTGGAAAGCAGTTACCAAAGTCCCATGCCCTATCGCGACTAACAGCTAGATTAGACCATTAAGACTTACTAAGGGTTGGAGGTCGCGTACAAAATTCTCTACTCGATGAGGAAAGTAAGCACCCTCCCATACTACCTCGTCAATGCTAGCTTTCTGAACTTTTCATCGCTGACGCCCACACTCGAACACTACATGGTGGAACACAGCTCATTCTCACATATCTGCGCCGTCAATGCTGGATTTTGGGGGGCCGAGCCCCAGTTAAGTCGTTCATTCATCGATGCCTTGTGTGTGCTCGAATTAGAGCAGTGAGAACTCAACAACGGATCGCACCTTTTACTGTTTCTCGAGTTACTTCATCACTAGTATTCGAGACTACTGGAGTTGATTATGCTGGACCAATCACGTTAATAACCTTTCAAGGAAGAGGAACAAAGAAGTTCAAGGGATGGATAGCAGTCTTCGTTTGCTTCTCAACGTCAGCTACTCATCTAGAAGTTGTTTCAGACTACTCAACAGAAGGCTTCTTAAAGGCATTCAGAAGGTTTACAAGTAGACGAGGTCTCTGCAAGACTTTACACAGCGATTGTGGAACAAACTTCAAGGGAGCTTATAAAGAACTTAAAAGTCTATTCTCAAAGGCCACTCGAAGCTCGAAGGACATGCATCGTCTTCTAGCTAACGATGGAGTAAACTGGAAATTTAACCCTCCGGGAGCACCACATATGGGTGGCAAATGGCAAGCTGCCGTCAAATCAGTAAAAGGTCATCTCCAACGATCCCTCTCTGACACGAGCTTCACCTTTGAAGACTTCTCAACCTTTCTCGCGCAAGTTGAAGCAGTTCTCAATTCACGACCACTGAGCGCACTATCAGACGATCCAAACGACCTCTCAGCTCTCACACCAGGTCACTTCATCAGAGGAGCCCCACTCAATGCAGTTCCACAACCATCTCTTACATCTATAGGTGAAGGTAGACTGTCCCATTTCCAACGCATTCAAGAAAGATTCCAGCAGTTCTGGGATCGATGGTCAGCAGAATGTCTTGTGGCTCATCAAACGATTACGAAATGGCACCATCAAACAAATGATATTAAAATTGGCTCTCTCGTGCTAATAACTGACGAGAGATATCCACCATCAAAGTGGCCTTTGGCTCGAGTAGTCCAGCTACACCCTGGAAAAGATGGTCTCACACGAGTAGTTACGCTCAAAACTTCAACAACTCTTACTAGACCCATAGTTAAACTTGCTCTTCTACCATTAGCACAGCATCAAGAGGAATCTCTATAAAAAAAAAAAAAAAAAAAAGGAAAATCTGCATCATGCAGAATGGGGGGAGAATGTTGAAAAATCAATCCGAAGACCAATTCCGAAGGCCAACTAGCCCAAATTAGGCACTCGGAAAAGCACGGACCGTGAAGAGAGTGCCTGCTCGCCAGACAAGCCATAGTTCCCTCTCCACCCGGAATAGACCAATCCCGTAGGCTCTCCCCCCTATCAAGACTGTGAGCCGCATCTAGAGTATATAAGGAGCAATGCAATGGCACCGAGAATTCAGTTCTTAGTGACCAGTTACCAGTACAACCAGATCTTCGAATACTTCAGCAAGCGTGCAAGGCTTGCTCTACATAGTGCTGCTCAAGTAACAAGTTAGCAAGGTTGTTAATTGTCACCATTCTACGGACTCAACTTGGCCAGTTTACCTTCAAATTGCGGGTCATCTCAACTTCGCCAGTTTTTCTTCAACCTACGGATCATCTCACCTTCGATCAAAGTCTTCAGTAAGCGTGCAAGGCTTACCAACAAGGTTTCTAGCTCGGTAACAAGCCCGCAAGGCTAGCTCTGCGTTCACACCTGGAATCAGTCCTTCTCAGGACTTCTTTAACAAACGGTCTTTCTCAAGGCCAACTCTGAATCAGTTCTTCTCAGGACTTCTTTGACAAACGGTCTTTCTCAAGGCCACAAAACCCTCAAGCCACGTAAGAGCTCGATTAGAGTTTTGAGAGAAATCCAGTCAAGGTCATCTCGAGACGATCGCAACAGAGCTCAAATTTTGCGAAAATTTTTTTTTATCAATTCGAAAGCATTTGAGTCCCTGGGAGCAATGAAATTCAAAAACACTCTTTTTTAACGACTACTCGAATGATTATATAGAATTAGATATAATTATATAGAAATATATGGAATTATTTCCATAGAAAAAAAGAAAACCCGGCATGCGCGGGAATCAAACCTTGGACCTGACGCTTATAGAACTGATTCTTTACCTGTTTACCTACGAGACATTAGAAAAGTACAGTTTGTAACAACTACAAGTAACACAAATCGAATACATGATCAATACTTAATTAACAAAATTGTTTATGAAATTTGTCAATCATTAATTATTAATATACACTGATAAAAAGATTCATTAACTATTAATAAATTAATATATTCGAAAACAATAATTTATTTTATTAAATAATAAATATTTATTAATAGTTAATAAATTGTACTCAATAAATTACTTATCAACTGTTAATAAATATTTTTTAAGTGTTAATAAGTATTTATTAGATGTTATGATGTTAAATAATAATTTATTAACAGTCAATAAAGCTTATTAAATGTAAACAAATCCTTTGGAGTTATATCACGTAAAGTGGACCCCCGTTTTACCACTTAATGATAGAAAACTTGTTAAAACATAGTTATCGAAAGTAGTCTTATCTCAAAATCATCCGTCAAAACAGTTCTTAAAAATTTAACAACAATTTTTTTACACTAATAGTTTTCGTTACTTTTAATTCAAAAATTTATTGTAAGAAAGTTATTGAAGATAACGAATTTTTCAACGTTTCTAGTAAAATATCTATAATTTCACATACAATTGTTTTGCAAATTTCATTTGCTTATTATCATATTTTTGATTAACTTTTATATGAACAAATTGCAATTTCAATTTTTTCTTCGTCCGGGAATCGATTTTTTTTCGATTTTTTGTAATACGCATTATACATTTAAGTTCTTTATTTCAAAATAAAATTTAACTGCCCGGTATTAGTTCAAATAATGTGAATTCTTAAATGACGCAGCGACGAGCGGTACAAGAGCTGCGTGGTACTGAGCTTAGCTGTTAAGACTATTCGGCTAGTTAACAAACGCCTTTTTGATCAACTTTTTTCTGCAGTTTTCGAAAATTATGATTATGGTGTCATTCGATTCCGAATGGTATTCTAGATAATTTTTAAAAAACCGATGTTTTTGCTTGCAACAATTATCATACTTGCAACGTGCATGTTCAAGCAGAAAAAATTATTGATTAACTGTTGCATAACTAATTGAAAAATTGTGATAAAAATTTTTTTCGGGCGGATAATTGTTTATTTATCTATCCAGTCAGCCCCTGAAATTTTTTATGTCTTAAATTTTATATTTAATATGTTAAAATAGTTTTTATTAAGGAAGTGTCAAAAGTAGGCGTGGCTTACATAAGCACCCGTTTTTGGCAGTATTTTCATCCCTCTATGGAAAATTATAAATATTGGCACTACAGTTCCGGGAGTCTGGACTTTTTTTAAAGACATTTCCTCCTCTTTTTTTTTTCAAATTTGGAAAAATCATAAGTTTTTGAGATGCTTGTGAAAAACTAACCCCCCCTTTTTTTTTAAATTGTTAATAATTTTTGCAATTTCTGCAAGCAAAAACTTCGATTTTTTCAAAAATTATCTAGAATACTATTCGGGATCAAATGACACCCTAATCATCATTTTCGAAAACTGCTAAAAAAAGTTGATCAAAAAGGCACTTGTTAACTAGCCGACTAGTCTTAACAGCTAAGCTTAGTCGCAAGCAGCACTTATACCGCTCGTCGTTGCGTCATTTAGAAATTCATATTATTTAAACTAATAGCGGGCAGTGAAATTTTATTTTGAAATAAAGTACTCAAATGTATAATTCGTATTACTAATAAAAAAAAAAAAAATTCGATTACCGGACTGAAAAGTAATTAAAATTTCTTTTTGTTTTTTTAAAAGTTTATAGAAAATTGATGATAAATAAATAAAATTTGCAAAAGAATTTTATGTGAAACTATAGATATTTTATTATAACTGCTGTAAATTTCGTTAAGCTATCTCCAAATAGATTTTTTACAATTAATTTTTTAATTAAAAGTAACGAAAATTTTTTGTTGTAAAAAAAATGTTATTAAATTCAAAATTTTCAAAAACTGTTTTGAGAGATCATTATTAGATATAACTATTTTCGATAATTATATTTTTATATAACCTCCATTGAAATCTGAGTAAAAACAGAAACACTTTCACTTGCCAATACGTTAGGAAGCATATTGTATGAAAAGTATTATATTGAAAACCAGTTCCAGCCTTTACTTCTTCGTGAATTTCTCTTAAACAAAGAAAAAATTTTAGAAAAAACTCTCTGCTACTTGATCGATTATTTAATTATCTACTCTCTAGCAAAATGTTTTTTAAAAAATTTTTATTTGTTTAAGAAAAATTCATAAGTTTGTCACAGCTTGCCGTTGCGAGTGCGACGAAGATAGTACGTTTTGTCTCGATCCATGCGAGGTGATGAGACTCGTTCTCGATGTCATAAACATAATTAGTTTTCTTGTACAACTACTCGATGAATATTTTTTCTGTTTGTGATGGCTCTGTATACTCTCTAAAAAGTACCACTATTTCTATATCAACCTAACATTTTCGAACCTGAGGGTAGATAATAATATCGTTATAATCTTATGAAAATGATCTAAATATTCACTATTAATATACAAGTAATTTAACAACAACAAAATATTCAAGAAATAAATCAAGATATTCTAGTATAGCAGCTGACATAGAAGTATCTACGTAATATTATAGTTCGTGGAAATCTAGATTCTGCTCTTCAGGAAAGAGTGCAAGCCTTACTTTATGTGGAAAGTAAAGAATGTAGTTGAACATAACGGTTTTTGATATAAATTAAACAACTGATACAATCGGTTAAATGCTAAAAAATTACGTTTTCAATTTTATTTCAACTACAACTATTAAGTAGATATAAATGTTTAGAAAATTTATGAGCAGCTTAACTTTTTTTTTAGTCTTCTAATATCATATGCATTTAAAATAAATTTGTTGACAGAAAATAAAAATAATAAATGTGTATTTCATAAATTTATACAAAAAATAATTGACTATTACTTATAGGTGGTTATGGAGCGTCGTGATATAATATTGACTGCAATTTTCGGAACGTTTGGTGCCATCGGCGTAATCATTGGTCTATGCTTAGTAGCTTGGCGATATCTTTGGGATAAAAGATCTAAAGATCTTGATAGTGACTGCGACAATGGAATAGATAGTGATAATATTAGAAGTATTGATGAATCCCAACAATATTTAAAAAAAAATGGAATACTCAACTTCAAAACACCACTTATTACAACCAAAAATATCGGGTGAGAAATATATATCATTCTTTAGGTATAATTATTATAAAGGTTAAGTATGAAGAGCATGAAGTATGAATATCACCTTCATGACATTTATTAGAAAGCCGAATTTGAAAAGAAGTTATGGTATTCATTGTTAATCTTAACTGTTCCTTTTAATTCTTACAAAAAAAAAAAAAAAAAAGCGAAGATTACATATGGAAAGCGAGTAATTGTTATTATTAGCAAAGAATTTGATATTTTCTTACCACAAAAAACTTAAGCAGCGATCATTGAGGGCTCAAATCAATTCGATTTTAAACAACATGATATATTACCTTTATCATGGTGGTTTATGAAATAAGGTCGAAATTATTTTCCGAGCATAAAGATAAAAAAATTGTTACATTAAATACCATAATGATTAAAATTACATTAATTGTATTAAACATTTTATTAACAATTTAATTAACATTTATTTTAAGTTTCAAATTTATTTGAAAAACCTTGAATTTTCCTAAAAATTCTTGAATGTTCTAGTATTTTTAGGAATATTCAGAAATGCTCTACTTATTCATTTGCTCATAATCGGAGGATCTACTCCCAAATCATGCTCAATCCAACATAGTTTTCACTATGGTTGATTTTGGGCAGTTGTTTAAGCAGTTTGTTCAGGAAATGTTGGATCGATCGATACACTATTCTTCTGACGTACTTGTGTTTTCAGAAAAGTGTATAGACTATTGAACTAAATCAAAAAGGTATGGGAGTTAAGACAGCGAATAACAACTAACGGATGAAATCACTTTTAATTATACATAATGATTGTACTAGTTGACTTGATTGGGTTTAAAAACCCTAGCAGTGACTTTGTTGTTGTGTGAATAATAAATTTTAATTCATAACTAATAAGAAATTCCATTTGTTTTCATTTATTAGTTTAAGTTTTATTTACTGCGCATGCGTGAAGAACAAAGTAAATGTATGTAGAATCTACGGAAAATAGGCAGCTAATTGAATACTGTTTTCCCTCAAATAGTAATTTGGAAACGCTCGGAAATTCGAGGCCCAGATGATTTTGGTATGAACTCAGTCTCTCGTTATCCTGACTTCCTCCTGTGCGGATCAAATCTAGTTAGTGGATAGATAATTTAAATTTTGAGTCCTCCGTATGAGCCTCTCGTTAGGACGCACCCTCATGTGAGAGTCTCGCCAGAGACTTCCGTAAAGGATTCGTTAGTAAAAGATCTCCAGGTTTGCGGATCGTCTAAATCTTAGTTAGTGGCCGGTGTTTCTTCCACGTAAACTAAGATGTGCAATTTAAACAGTAAAAGTAAAAGTTAACAAATTAAATTTTAAATAAAATAAAATAATATTATACTGTGTGCGTGTGTCGACGACCAGGTATGAATATATTAAATATGTAAATCTAAACTTGTAAACTTAATTTTTGTCAATATGCGTTATTACAATCAAAATCTAAAAATTACAATCATATGAAAAAAAAATCAACAAAAGACAACCGCAACGTTTTCCTACATCCTTCTGAATTTTCGGTCTAGTGGTTGGAAAATACCATGACCCAAATAAATTTTAATAAATTATGTCCAAAATCTTGGACGTAACATTAACAAAAAAAAATTCAAAAAATAAAAATTTTGTACAAGAAGAATTTAAACAAAAATTGAATAAAAAATGAAGGAAACAGTTGACCCTGAAGGCAATCCCTTCAACTTTCTGCTGATTTCATACGTAAGCGCTTAAAATTCCACTTATGACGGTTTGAGCTCTTCGAGCTCAAAAATACGATTTCTGAGTTATTTTGAGGTTTCCAAGCTCAAAAATATAGGTTTTTCTATGCTTTTGAGCTCTTCGAGCTCAAAGATCTGATAGGCGTTTTATGAAACATTATTTTTTGAATTTTTAAACCGCAATAACTTTTGAATTAATCAACCGATGTTCACGCAGGTGACGGCATTCGACGCAGTTCTTTAAGCTTCATAAAGAATCTTCAAGTTTAAATTAATCGAATAAAGAATTTTGAAGTAATTCCCAAAAAATACTTTATTTGGTTCTCTTTCGTTTTCGATATCTCACGAACAAATCAAGCGATTTTGACCAACCCAACGGCGATCAACGTAGTTTTTCAAGATTAAAAGCTGACTAGTTCTTAAAAGTGATTGGTAAGGCCATCAAACAGATTTTTTGAAAAAACCTTTTTCTATTTTTCATTTTCGATATCTCACGAAAAAATCAACCGATTTTGACCGATCCAACAGTGATCGGCGTAGTTTCCCAAGGTTAAAAGATGATTAGTTTTTGGAAACGATCCGTAAAGCTGTTTGAAACTTATTCCAAGAAAACAATTTTTTAAAAATTTAGTTTTTTAGATTTCTCCAAGTCTAACGAACGGAATTAGTTTAAAATTTCAGGAAATTTAAGGGCTTTGATACTCTTCGGATCGCCACTCAGTTGATTCTGATCGGTCAAGCCGTTTCGAAGTTATAAGCAGTACACACACTCCCACACAGTCGCTCGAACACCACCATAAAAACCATCAAGGAAGCTTCCTAGGATTTCAAAACGTCGACATCCATTGAAAACTCTAATTTTCGTCAAACAAAATGTTTTCTCAGTGTAAATTTACCAGTTTTTGTATGTTTTCTTTCCGAAAAATCAGTCTATAAATCACAAAGAACTAAATCATTATCGTCAATTAATTTTAAGCCCGAAAAATCATAAGATCAAGGCTATATCAGGTACGACTATTTGCTCATTATTGTCAACTCAATCTGCAACGTTTCAACTGTATTATTTCAGCTCTGTGCCTTTGGCTTGACCTGTCGGAAATTACCTACCTTATCTTTTACACATACTCATCCAAAGTTGCTTAATATTGGCCCCTTTAAGGCCGAGAAGGAGGGGGTTCATAACTCCTTCTCTTCTCAATCAGCTGATGCCGGGTAGCACCCACCACCAAGGCCCGTAATTCCTCAGTACGCTATTACTTTTCGAGTAGTGCATACAAGTCCAAACGTTGTTGTAACGTTCGCGAGAAGTATGTAATCTACCCTATACTTGCAGACGAAGAAAATAAAATGGTAAGTTTGGTTATAAGTTATGTTTTGTTACAAAGCTCACCAGCCGCAGGCATAAAGGCTCATGAGGAGCAGCCGTTTGCATAAACAGATTGATTATTAGAGCAGAGGAAACGCACCCGCAGGCGTAACGAGTCGAGCCATAGGCTCAAGCAGCTGCCGTGGCTCGACACAACCGCGGAAAGGAGACAATGTTCTAAAAAGCAGCCGCCACGGCTCAAGAACTGTCCCTACTGCCTCCAAGTAAAGCAGCCGCGAATAGGAGACATTGTTCTAAAAAAGCAGCCGCAACGGCTTAAGAACTGTCCCTGCTGGCTCTAAGTATAGCAGCCGCGGACAGGAGACATTGTTCTAATAAGGCAGCCGCAATGGCTCAAGGAGTGTCTATACAGCCTCAACGGCTCGAGAAATGTCTCGGCGCTGAAACAACTTATAAAAAACATACTCTGAAATACATATATTTGGATTTTTTAGATGGATGTCCGTCAAGAGGCGTATGTTACGATGGAGGAGCTTTTGGAGGAGTCAGCGGAGTCTTCAAAAGAAGAAGTCTTTGGAAAGGAGATTGATCCACAGGTCCTTAACAAAGTCCGGTTTGCGTTGCCTACAGTAGCAATAGCAAAAACATTCAACCCAGCTGTACAAGATTTGCCAGAAAAGGTCTATCGTGATTATAAAGTTGAGATGTTGAATATGGCCTTTTGTCGAGCCTTGATCATGAGCCCACCAGCAGTGGTTAATAAAATTAAAAGGTCGGCAGCCCAAGCAGAACCATTTTTCCACGCTTTAAAGCCTTTGAAAGATCATTTTATTTCCCGTAAATAAAGCGGATTTGCTGAGAGGGGAAGAAAGAAGAGTCCGAGGAAGAGGAAGATAGAGTTCGAGATGGCAAGAGAAAGGCGTCATCGTCAGAAGGGCCAGTATCAAAAAGATCGAAGTATTCAATCTTAGAGGAACGAATGGAGAATATGATCCAGGTCCTACTGGACAAAATTGAGGGCAAGAAAATGCCGGAGGATTCCAGTGATTCAGATTCAGAAGAGTTAGAGGACCTGGATGAACTGGAAGAGGTCGTGGTAAATGATACATCGCCATGGAAGGCACTGGATCTCTTACCTATTGTTTAGAAACAACCTCAGAACCTAGATTAATTGGCATTGGTTCCAGTGGTCAAAGAGAGTGCACCGTCAATACCTCAACCAACCCCTGAAATTAAAGCCCAAGGAATAGCATGCCAAAAGTTGGGTACCGAGAATTAGAATTTTGCTAATTCAATATTAGAAAAGGCGGAAGAGATGGCTGGAACAATTACACACGGCCTGCTAAAGCAGAGACAGAAGTTGACAGAGGGTATGCAAAAGATCGCACAAAAGTACCCAGATGCTTACAATGAAATCGAGGAGAATTTCTTGGGAGAATCGGCGTTGAACAAAATTTTAGATGACTTACTCTATTACACTTGTCCTAGACGTGCTGAGTTGATAGTGATTAGACGAAAAGTGTTTAAGCCAAAAGATCCGCACGTAGCGTCAAGGTTAGCCGAAATCCCATCTTCGGAGTCACATTTATTCGATGAGGAGGCTTTCTCAAAATTTTTCGACCAGCGAGGTCGATT
Organism: Cotesia typhae; assembly: GCF_013202065.1. Taxonomy (NCBI): domain Eukaryota; kingdom Metazoa; phylum Arthropoda; class Insecta; order Hymenoptera; family Braconidae; genus Cotesia; species Cotesia typhae. The sequence goes on from NW_027423725.1 coordinate 6,048,842, forward strand.
TCAGAAAGTTTCCTTCTTTGGTCAGAGAAACTCCAAGGAGGGAGAGTATCATTCATCAAAGCCTAAATCTAGTCACCTGCCAACAAACTCAGGATACTGTCGTGACCAGAAGAGTAAATCATCGTTCAAACAGTCATCGACTCCGTCGTCTTCCTTTCGAAAATTTAGTTTCAATTTCAAAGACTCTAGAAAGTCAACAAAGAGAAATAGCTCCAGCAAGAAAGATCATTTCAGGATATTATGACTGTCCGTTCCAAGAAGGCCAGTTGAAGAGGTTTGTCAGTCGTTGGCGTCAGTTGGGAGCTCCCAAGTATGTCTTGGATATGTTGGAAGGCTACAGCATTCCATTTGTACAGAAACTCATAACAGTACCGCTCTCAAAAGAAAATTTGAGGCGGTTTGCAACGAAGGAATCTGTGCAAATGACTCAAAAATTAAGAAAACTACTGAGAGACTGGGTACTGGAAAAATCAACATGGACAAAAGAATTCATTTCCACCATGTTCTTGGTTCCGAAGCCAGACGAATCAGCGAGACCGTTCTTTAACTTGAAGAGACTGAATCAGTATCTGAATCCGCACAAATTTCGCTTGATACACCAACGACAGGTCCCCCGTTTCCTGAGAGTAAAAGATTACATGGTGAAGTTGGACATCTCCCAGGCATACTTCCACGTACCAACTATTTTGCGTCATCGGAGATATTTCTGTTTAGTTTACGAAGGTCAAGTGTACAATATGACGTGTCTCCGGTTGGTCTATCGAGTGCGCCGCTAGCGTTCTCCAGGATTAGCAATTGGCTGGCAAACCTATATCGAAATTTTGGGTTAAGAATGATAGTTTACATGGACGATTTTCTCATAATGAACGAAAATCCCCAAGCTCTATCAGGCTAGGTAGAGCTGGTGACAATGTACTTCAAGTATGTGGGCTGGCAAGTGAACCTGAAGAAGTCTGTGATCACACCAACGAGGAAATTGAAGTTTCTGAGCATTATTTGGGACACCGAGGAAAATCAAATGATTTTACCGGAAGACAAGATGAACAGGATTATGAAGACGGTCGAACAGATAGAACAAAGAGAGGAATGGAATTGGAAATGCGGGACTTCATTGCTGGGCCAGCTCAACTTTGTAGCGCTAGTGGTTCCATTGGGCTGATTATTCTCGAGGGAATTGTAAAAAGCAAGCCTGGAACTCTCGGAATTCAAGCCAAAAAAGAAAATGGAAATACCCTCGTCAGCGCTGAACGATTGTATATGGTGGAAGAAGAATATATTCCAGACGAGTCCAATATTCAAGCAACAGGCTTCAATATTTCTAACAACGGACGCGTCGGGAGAAGGATGGGGATTCCACCTGGACAGCCAAGTGAGCGGGTCAGTGGACACAGGAGCTCTACACAGTCCTGATTGCCATCAGAGAGTTCGAGATAATCCTTCGAAACAGGACAGTCATGCTACAATCAGAAAACAAGATCGTTGTAGCATACATCAAAAAACAGGGTGGAACGCGGTCCATAGGATTGCAACAATTGGTGAAGGAACTCCTGACTCTATGTCACCGGTCGCAGATTCAGTTGAGCCCATTCTACCTTCCAGGGATTTACAATTGTTGGGCAGACAGACTGTCGAGGGGTTTACCTTTGTCAGACTGGTATCTGAAAGAGAGCTTGACGTAGATAGCATTCGAAAAGTGGGGACCCCCTCTGATAGATCTGTTTGCCACGAGTCGGTTGAAAGTCGTCCCGAGATATGTAACGCTGGAAGCAAACGATTGCGAAGCGGAGTTCATCAATGCTTTCAGCAGAGATTGGGAGGTGAATCTAGCCTGGGTCTTCCCTCCACCTCCTTTGATCCCAGATGTCCTGAGCCACTTGAGCAGAGCAAGGGGACTGTTCCTCATAGTAGCGCCTCGCTGGGAAAAGATCTTTTGTAGGAGCGAGTTGAAAAAAAGGAGCACGGCAGCGCCATTCGAGTTGAGGAATCTGGAGAACTCGCTGGTAGACCTAGCGACGGGGAAAGCACCTCAAGGCGTGAAGGAAATTTGTTTAGAGGTCTGGCGGATACGGGGTGGGCAGGACTAGTGTCAGGACTATGTAGCACCGATGTTTACCTTGTGTCATCAGCAAGGAGAGGCTCAACCTGGAAATCGTATAGCTCGGCATGGAAGCAGTGGACGCGATGGTGTTCAGACAACCAGGTGATACCAAATCAACCTACGGGTCAACACCTGGCGGCATATCTGGGTTTTTTAGCTACCGAGAAAAAACTCAGATAACGCACAATTCTGATGAAAAAGTCAGTAATTAGTTCTCTGGCAGATCCAAACGGGCAATTTTAACTGAGTGCGCACCCACTGGTCAAATCAATGCTCAAAGCAATTGGAATAAGAGAAGCTTCGGAAATCATGCCAAAATCAAGTGGGTGAATTTTCAGAAGCTGATAGAGTGGTTAAAATACCATCCACCAGACCAGCACAGTATTTTTCAGGTCTCCAGACATACGGCTATCCTACTATTATTGGCTTCAGGGAGACGGATCCATGATTTGACTATTCTGTCGATTGATAATAAAGGATATGAAACAACTCGCAGCTCAATTACCTTTTGGCAAAAGTTCCACTCGAAAACGGACAATGTTCGATATAGACAGTCCGAATGGAAGCTGTCAAAAGCGGAACAGCAGGTGTTTGATGTAGTGTTCGGGGTGAAGCGCTTGATAAAGATTTCAGCAGAAAGATGCAAGGCAAAGCCAGACTTAAATCAACTATTTATTACGATTAGAGGAACAGTTAAAACAGCATCGAGGGCGAGCATTGCTGGGTGGATCAGAACTGCCTGTAAAGATTTGAAAATCGACGCAAGTCCTGGATCAATGAGGTCACCGGTGGCCTCACATCGGTTTGAGCAGGGAATGGAGTAAGATCAAATCTTTCAACGGCGAAATTGGCAGGGATAAGTGAACTTCTTCAAATTTTATTGTAAAGAAGTTCAGAGACCTAGATCAGAACGAAGTAAGGAATTAGAACTAAGTAAATTTAGTGCAGTATAGCTGTTTAAAGACTGCTCAGAGTATTTTTAATTTCCCGCTAAGAATTTTCCTGCTGTGTGTGTGTGTGTGTGTGTGTGTGTGTGTGTGTGTGTGTGTGTGTGTGTGTGTGTGTGTGTGTGTGTGTGTGTGTGTGTGTGTGTGTGTGTGTGTGTGTGTGTGTGTGTGTGTGTGTGACCCTCATAACTTTTAAACGGCTCAACCGATCAAATCGCGGTTGGTGACATTCGATTAGGTTCCACCAAACTTAGATTTCCTGAAAATTTGAACCGATTCAGACCGGTAGATTCCAAGAAATCTCAAGAAAACTGCAGAAAAAAATTTTTTTAAAAGTAGTTTTTTGGAATAACTTTCAAACGGCTTTACCGATCGATTTTAAAAACTAATCAGTTCTCAGCCTTCGAAAACGACGTCGACCACCGCCAACTGCATCAAAATTGGTTCATTCATTCGTAAGATATCATGAACGAAAGAAATTGAAAAGATCGAAAAAATGGATATTTTTAACAAAAAAAACTCTAAAATTTTACTTCTGATCAATTAATGTGAACATATTCTTCATAGTACTTAAAAAACTTCATCGATTGCTGCAAACCGCGTGAAAATCGGTTAACTAAATTAAAAGTTATAGCAGTTTGAAAATGAAAAACATCGTTTTTCATCAAACTTTTATTAGACTTTTGGGCTCGAAGAGCTCAAAAGTATCAAACAGCTTATTTTTGAACTTGGCGAGCTCAAAATATGGCAATGAATTTTTGAACTCGAAGAACTCAAAAACATTGCAAAAGCGGCAAAATTGCAAGCGCGTAATAACTGAACGTAGCGGGAAGCTGCAGGGATGGTCTTTAGGGTCAACCGTTTCCTAAATTTTTTATTATTATAATTATTTAAAGTACAAATTTCAATGTTTATGAGAGATTCAGTTCAAAGTTAGTATTCTTAGTGTGTAAGTCTATTGTGATTTTATCAAATAAGACTTTAATTTCTTGTTTAATTGGTTAAAGATAATAAATAAAATTAAATTAAATTAAAATGTGAGTAATAAAATTTCTAGTTTGCAAGTAGTGAGGATAGGTTAAGTGATTTTTCAGGTCACAATATGCTAATGGTGCCGGCAGAAGCTAAACATCTCTCCGACAGGTCAAGCCAAAGGCACAGAGCTGAAATATAAACCGTTTTCTACCCCGAAGGGAGGAAAGTGATTATTTCAGATCTTGCCAAAGGCTTGACCTGAGCAAGTCTTTGCCGGCTTGTTCTGAGTAGGTACTGAGGACTCACGGGCCTTGGTAGCGCGTGCTATCCGGCACCAGCTGATTGAGAAGAGAAGGGGTTAAAGCCTCCTCCTTCTAGGCCTTAGAGGGGCCAATATTAAGCAACTTTGGATGAGCATGTGTGAAAGATAGGGTAGGTAATCTCCGACAGGTCAAGCCTTTGACAAGATCTGAAATGATCGTTTTCTTCCCTTCAGGGTAGAAAACGCTTTATATAACCTTTTGTAAATTTTTCAAAGACCGATTAAAACTTTTAATTTATTAATTTGTATTGTGCTAGTTAAACTCACGTTTTATATTGTTTGACTAATGTTTTCAATTTAATTATGTTATGGACTAATATATTTGTAATTTTTTTTTTGCAATAAATTAATAATTAAAACGTACAATTTTTTTGTTATTTAAAAAAAAGGGAAAACTTCCAACTTCTTCTATTCGAATTCCTTAGATCCCGGTCTCTAGGTAATTGCTTAGACCGAAATTAAAATTAGAATATACATAATAAATCTGACAGAACATTGATAAGTGACGAAGATTAAACTTTCTTAAAAATATCAAGTACCAATCATCATTATTACCACTATCAAAGAATAAGAATTGCTCGCCATTATTCGTCATTTGATATTCGACTGGAATGACAAGGTTACGTCGAAAAAGGGTTTTTAAAAGATAAGGATCATTTTTCTTATGAGTACGTTGAATTGCACGCTTTAATAATGCGACTCAGTTGGCAGTCTTGCAGCAGTTATATCATCAACATTATTTCATGCATTAACAACTGTTACGTCCGGGTAACTTTTTAAATAAAAATCTTATAATAAAATTTCGAATGACATCCTTCTCTTAAATTCTATAACAAAACGATTAGGATGACTATAAATTTCGCTTAAAGATATACTTAGAAGATAATGAATAAAATAAGAACCTTTGCTCTAATGAAACCAGAGTCATTAGAGCAAAGCTACGCATTTGTCCAGAGATATTTGTCATAAGAAACATGAAAATAAAAACTTTAAGCTCTAAAATCAACAGGCTCGGAAATAAGGGGGTAATAAAATATAAGTACAAAGTTCCCATAGAAAAGGGACAACCAAGTTAAAAAAAATGTCTCTAATAGATGTGTATCTAGGCTAAGTACAGTTAGTAATGGTCAAAATAATGCCTCATAAAAATAATTTTCTGAGAAAAACGATAAAAAAGGGGAAGTTTTCATTACTTCCAAGCATTTCTAAACTTTACATTAGCAGAGCTATCTCACAAATAAACTTAGAATAAAAAGGAAAAACGTTTCAAAAAAGATTTTAAAACACTCGTAAAACTTAAATTCAAATACTTTTAGAATTTACCGTTAACTTTTTTTAAATATTATAGTATTATCATGAAACTTAAATACCTTCGAAATTTGACATTAAAATCTAAAAATATTTCAACAATTTTTTTTTAATTCGAAATTTTCCAATGATCACAACTCATCACCTAGGTGAAAATTTTAAACGAGGGAACTAACTAAGAAAATTAGGAAAACGGTTGAGACTACAGACTATCCCTGCAACTTTCCGCTAATTTTATACTTAAGCGCTCAGAATTGCACGATTATCCTCAAAGTTATATTCAAGCCAAGTGTAAAATTTCACACCTTTTGTGGTATTTATTACGTGTTTTTTTTAATCATTCTTACTCATTTTGTGATTAAAAAAAAAGATGGTGAAGTATACAACGATATTCTCCGAGCCATGGAAAATGGGTATGACGAACTTCCCAGTTTGTCACCTGAAACTCATAACCAGATAATCGCTGAGTGGAGTGATATAACTCAAGAACACATCAATATTTTGACTGACATTACTAAATCTCCACATTTAAACGTACATGAACGTCTCCAGATACAATTTTACGTCACAAAGCTTGGATCTCATTATGAGAGGTTCCAAAGACAATTGCATGGTGTAGTTGGTGGTGGTGTAGATCCTCATCAGCAAGTACAATTGAACCACCAGCGAATTATTTGGCGTAATGTTGAAGGTGCATTTGCCAGTAGAATTCGTACTGGTATGGTTGTGAATCTGCTTTACATTGATCTCAAAGAGTTTCTTCTAGAAGCTAAAGAATTAATTATTTAGCAAATAAATAATTCTCTGCAGATAGACAGTGGTATCAAAGCCAACGTCATTTTAACTGTTGAATTTTGGAAAATAGCTGCTGAAACACAAGTCGTTGGAACGGAGACTATTGCGACCAAAAATGAAGTTGTTTTATCATAGAGCAATATCAGTGATTGGGTTGATGAGTTTATCAATGATCGTCTCCAAGTGAACGTTGAAGACTTCGAGCATCATGATTCTGGATGGTCACTTTTAGAAATTCTCAACATTACTCTCAACGTCAACAAATTTGTTCAACTTGAAAGTGAAAATGGCTCAACCTACACTACTTTACTGAAGAGTATCAAGAATAAGAAAGCTGTAGTCAACATCCACAACAATGACTACTTCTGCTTCTTGTAGGTTGTTATTGCTGCTCTCCGTCCTGCTCCGGATAGTAAAAATGTAAGTCGAGTTACATCATATCCACACGATAGACGAGTCCTTTTTTTAGCGATAAATGTGTATGGTGTTGAATCCGAAAATGTAGAATTTGAACTTGTAGATAATGATGATGATGATGATGATGATGATGAAAAGCCATGTGTGATAGTGCCACTTTATTTAAATAAAAAAAACTTAGGTAATGATGATATAATTTATCTTCTGATGATGAGAGTTCTGTCAGATGACACAAAAATGGATATTGATGATAATTTTGAGAATAGAATCAATAACTTTGGACGTAAATTTCATTTCGCAACAATTCAAGATTTCTCGCGATTGTTAAGTAGTCAAATCTCACAACACAACAGTCGAATGTTCTTTTGCGATCGATGCTTGTGCCATTTCCAAAGTGTATTTGTATCTAATAAACATCGTTGGGATTGTATTCAAATTAATAAAGTTAAAATTGAGCTTCCAATTGATGAGAAAATAAGTTTCACAATTTTTAAATATCAGGAAGATGTACCGGTTGTTGTTTATGCCGATATTATCGAGTGTCTAATTGTTCCATAAATTAATGAATCTGAAGAGCGTGTCCTGAACCTGAAGAGCGGGGAAGGGAAAGGGGAAGCGAGTAGACATGTTGGCCTAGCAAGCATTAAATTTATCAAGTTTCATCGCCTCGTTCCACTTTGAGCGAGCGAATTAAAAATAATTACCTGATTCGAACTTTTCACGAGGTGTTGGTTTCGACAGTTCAGTCACAATGACTTTCCCAAATTTTGTTGGGTCGTTTCTTTCTTCACTCTGTCTTCCCCACTCTCTCTCTCTCTCTCGGCGCCGGCGCTTCCACCTCGGGGACTTACTTACTAACTTACACCTACTGGCGCGAGTACTTAAGAGCACAGCGCTCTGGGGAAACGGTCGATAACTAGCTAGCACGGATCGAAGACCTTCTTCAGATAAGAAAGGCCCCGTGTACTCCGTTACAGTTTGCAACAGTTTTACCTGCTCAGGTTGGCTCCTAATCAATTTTATAAGTAAACTAACAAACTAACAAACAATATAATTATCAGGGCGCCACCAGGATTTTTAATCACGGTTCCTGGAACCGGTCCAGAGCTGAGAATTCTTATTCTTAGGGTAGAGAGAGTGGAGGAAGGTGCTGTTGAAGAATAAACATTTAATTAACAATATATCGATATTTATTAACAATAAAAATTAACAAAATAAGTACTTATCAAAATCAATTAAATTTTACTAACACACTCACACTATAATTAGTTAAAACTTATGAACTACAGCCTAACTGTCAGCTGACCAGGACCAACGAGTCTCTCTGCGCAAAGACTGCAGTGCGACAGAGACCGTCTTGCCTAACTACCGGCTAACCAGAACTAAACACTTCTTATAAGCCTAACTATCGGCTAACCAGAACTAATTAATTACTCTGCACAAAGACAACAGTGTGACAGAGATCGTCTAGCCTAACTATCGGCTAACCAGAACTGACTTAACACTATTAACACTCTCTATCACACATGACCCACACTAATCTTCACACAGATAACCCACACTTGTATGATATTATTTTATAAATTTTAATTTAAACAAAATTGACTGTACTTAATTTGAGTTAAATATTGTAAACTTAATTATTCAATCATTAGTTATTAGTGAAACGATAATTCCAAATTCACAATCAAATTCCAAAAGACTTAACGAACATTCAGTTTCAAATTCCGATTGTAAATTTTAACTCTGTATTAAAATATTAGATAGATTAAAATTCCTGAGTAACCTATTGTCATGGTCTTAATAATATAGTAATAATTATTTAGAACAAGAGGCTTATTACCTTGAATTAACTTTTGCTAATTAAATCAATCATGACATAAATTTTTACAATCACGTTCAAAAATTATTAACACAAGTTTAATTAACTAATTCTGACTAAATTTTTACTGTGAATTTCCTACTCAGAATAACTAATTTCTTAGACTTAATGTCCCCGCTATTAATTATTAATTTTAGTAAATTTTAATTCATCAAATTCACGGACTTAATCCCAAGATCAATTAATTTCCTCGTTATAAAATAATTTTACAATATAAAATATTTTCAGTAATTAATTCTTAATAAAATATTCTTAATAATTATCTACTAGTTTTATCAATTATAAAAAAATCGACACAAGTCGAAATATTCAATTTTATTTGCTAGAATATTTGCTAGCTTAGTTATAGTTGACCTTGGGTATTGGAATTTACTGCGACACAAAAATGTACTGACGCTCGACCAAAATTCCACGAATAAAAGTTTGTCGATTATTTTCCAAGTGACAAAATTACTCAATTTTTCTTAAGGGGGTATTCTGGTCTAGAAACATGAATTTCAGGTAATTTTTGAAATGTCGTAAAAAAAAGACAATTAATATTTTTACTATACATTTTTTTATTAGTTGTTTGTTAACATTAGAAGAATACAAAAAAAAATTAAAAACTAAAAAAAGTACAAAATTTTTAAAATTATAAGCTGACGGAGTGGGGGCTCTTTAAAAATTTCGACGTGACTATGACCATGATTTTAACCCTCCTAATAATCTGGAACTAAAAAAAAAAAAGATTATTAATCAAGAATAATGTCGCAATGGTCGGAAGTAGGGAAAAGTTTGAAAAAAAATTTTTCACAAAATGGCGACTGTTTAAAAAAAAATTTTTTTTTCGACCACTTTTTCTGACGGTTTTGAATTTTTTAAAAATAGTTAAAATAAAAATTTGGGGATAGGGCTAGTTCCAACCATAGACAAGCCAATAAAGAAGACTCTATAAAAATTCCAAGTAAATCGGTCCAGTAGAACCTGAAAAATCGTGGTCATCGTTCCGAAAAAGACAGTTTTGAGAAAAACGCGTTTAAAGTTTCGCGTAAAGTTTTTTCTAGTCTAAGTCATATAATGATATTTTAAACTTACATTGATTTAATCTGCCAATCCTGCCTCATACATTGGACCTTCCTCGACTTCAAAGAAACTATTTTCTTCATTTCTTTCTTTATATCGAGCCGTTCTGGCCTCCTTTGAAGCGATGGATGCTCGTGTTTCGGAGCGGTCAATCCGGGCGTTGTCGCGTTTGCCAGCAAATGAATGAGCTTCTGGTCCAATTTTTATTCCCATCAGCTCCATCATTTTTAAAATAGGAATAAAGCCTTCATTGAAAATACAAACGCTAATAAATGTCGCTATCTCGATAATATGAAGTCCAGAATGAATGTGTTTCGGAGCGAAAGTCCAAATCAGAGAGTTCAGAGACTCATTATTATTCTGCGTTTCTGAACCTAAACATCGGGTCAATAATTCCTCTGATGAGAAGCTTTCGTAAATTGGCTTTATTACTTTCAAGACGTTATCAAACAGAGGAGGATTCTCGTGGTCAAACTCCTCTAATGTACGTACGGATGCAGCTTTTTGCCACTAACACCAACTGTCCGTACCAGGTGGGCAATACATATGTTGCGGATTTTCATTTGTAGAACTGCTATGATAGTAAGTAGCCCAAATTGCATTTTTCATATTCTCAACAGAATCAGGGTGCCGGCGAATCGCTAAGCCATAATATAAAGACAATTTATTAATGACTTTATCAGTTAATTTGCCTTCACCCTTTCCACCAATCCCTCTATTTTCTTTTTTCGCTTTGCGTAACCTTGCACCCATTCTTTTTTGGACGTGACCTACGCATTCTTTTTTTTGGACAAATGGGTTACCATCGTAAGGATCCATATCGAGAATACCCTTGAATGTTTTAGTGTCACCATCTCCAATGTATTTAGCATATTTCACTCCGTGATTTTCATTTGATCGACAGAACATTTCGACAATAGCATCAACTTCCATTTTGCCTGCACTTCCTTTATGGTTTATTGTACATAATTCTTCATGACTTTCATATCAATCGTTATACGCAGCAATATCAGAATATTTTTTATTTTTCCAAACATTACAGCCTTGACAGAAACTAGATTTGACAACAGTATCAACAACCTTCTTGCAATTTTTGCTACAAGTGTAGTTACTCCAAATAGAGATTTAAAACCCCTTTTTTTCCATGTCCCATCGCCAGAAACAGTAAACTCCGTAGAACAAGCATTAGGATCACTAGCTGATATTAACTCTTTTTCTTCATTCACAGCTTTGGAAATAATGAGGTTATAAACTGTACATGCGGCCAAATGGATGTTTTCGATGCAAGCGTAGTATGTACTGATTGATAATCCTTAACAGATATCCATGATACTGCAGAAGATATTTATTCCCTCCCTGTCAACTCCCAAAAGCCGCATAGCAAAAATAATTCTTCGGTTTACTTCAAAGGATTTGTTGACGAATGGACATGATGGTATATATTGAACACTATCGCAACCACATTGTAATGAAATTTTAAAACCTAATCCACGAAAAGATGTGCGTGAAAATTTAATCTCTTTTTTACATTGAGCCCACAAAACTAAAGAAGAAATCATCGAGAAAACCGTGAAAAACTCCAATACACAGTAGCCGTAATTATTTTCAATGATCACCTCTTCATCATTAGATTTTTTTAGTTTTGCTGCTGATGCACTTGTAAAATTGGTGTCTTCTTGTGCCGTGTATCGATTACCGTGAAATTGCCTTTTCTTCTGACGATGTGGACGCGTACGCCTTTCCGCGGAAGATTTTCTATCCATTTTATTTTTAAACAATATTTTTAACTGCTATTATTTAACTCACAGCACATACGTCCACGTGGTTCAGAGGTTAGAATTCAACTGTTAGCAGCTGGATGCAAGTGAATACTAAATGTATCAGATACGGGTCACCTCAGGTTCTCATATAACTATATATGTGTATAACTATATATATATATATTTGTATAGAGGAACAAATGGTTTTACTCAGAATAGGGATTCAGGTAGACGGAGAATCCCTAATGTCTTTTGTTCGATTAGTTGCGACCGAACAAGTTTGGATGCCAGGTCAGAAAAATACTTATATCTCCGAAAATAATTTAAATTTTGAAAAATCCTCTTGTACACATATTCTTAAGGGGGATAGCCACTGTGACGCTGGAAAAAATAGGCAATTTTCGGGAATTTTTTTTACTAGGATAATAAAGGAATTTGGGGATCGGGTTTTTTTTGTTTTATAAAGTATATGTTGAGGATAATTCTCCTAAATTTTTATTGAAAAATATTTTGTTATCACAAAGTTATAAACATTTTTGTAGAGCACCAAAAAAATTTCCCCCTCCATTGCCGGTACTGTAACTCAAAAACGGATTATCTGAAACAAAAAAAACAAACGGCATTTTAATCTATAGGAATGTCGCTATCGTCGCACGTAGGGGATTTTGAAAATTTTGATTTGAGAAAAAATGGCGCCATATTGAAAATTTTTTCGTCTTTTTTCCTCATTTTTTTGGACTCAAACAGCCTTAAAAAATCTTAAAAATTAAAATTTTCAAAATCTCCTACGTGCGACGATAGCCACTAAGTAGACGAATACGGGGAAACAAAAAAATTGAGAATCGGTTCATATTTACGAAAGTTACAGTACCGGAAAGTTTGAAAAAGTCGTTTTGAGAAAAACGCGAGTAAAGTTTTAAGAAGATTCTCGCAACTTTAAAATCTAGTCTTTCACAAAATATTCATACTCACATCAAACTATCAAGTCCTGGGCCATATGAGGGTTCTTCCTCCTTATCTTTAGTATTGACCTTGACTTTTTTATTTTTTTACTGGCCGTTTCCATGCGGCTTTCAGCAGCTTTAACCCGAGTAGCGTCGCGCTCAGCGCAGTATGAGTAGAGTGTTGGTCCTACTTTAACATCGAGATTCTCTAATATCTTCAGAGTTGCTAGAGCCCCATCATTGAATGTAATTGTTGAAATATATAAAGCTATTTCAACAATAAGGGAATAAGAAGAATTTGTTTTTGGGGCGAGCTGCCACACTAATGCATTGAAGCTTTCATCATTATTTTGTGTAAACCCACCGACACATCGTTCCAATAACTCTGGATTCGATAGATCTTCATAAATCGGTATTAAAGCTTCCGCAATATCTGCAGGAAGTGGTGGTTTTTCAACTAATGAGTCCAAAGTATTTGTTGCCACAGCTTTTTGAAATTGACACCACGAATTTGCACCTTCAGGACAAAGAAAATGCTGCGGATCTTCGGGTGATGAAAACTTGTGATAAAATGTTTGCCAAATAGCATTATACATCTCATCAACATCATTAGAATGACGTCTGATTGCTAAACCATAATACTTTGTAAATTCATTAATTGCTTTGTCCGTTAATCGACCTTTCCCACCTAAACTTTTCTGTGTATTTTCTTCTTTTCCTGTTTTTGTCTTCTTGTTAGTTCGTTGCTTCTTCAAAGCCCTTAGTCGACTGCCCATTCGTTTTTGCACGTGATTAATACATTCCTTTTTTTTTATCTTCACCATGTCCCCATACGGTTTAGCATCACAAATATTTTTATACGTTTTAGTGTCACCATCACCTATATAGTTTGCATACTTAACGTTATGTAATAACTCTGATCGCATAAACATCTCTTTTATTCCATCTACCTCCATTTGTCCAGAAGAATTTTCATGGTTTATTGGACAGTCTAGAGCATGGTCTTGCATAAATTGGTATTCAGCTGTTCCTTTTTTTGAGCTCATTAACGCACACATCTTACAATAACTGGATTTCATACTTACATCTACGATTTTGCCAGTGAAGTAACCAATTAGAGAAGATATACCAAATGAAGATTTAAACCCTCTTTTCTTCCAACTACCGTCACCGGAGACAGAAATTCCAGGAATGTCATTGGATTTTAAATGCTTGCAGGTTTCTTGGATTTCTTCTTTAGCAGCTTTTTTCAACACTAAATCACAACAGTTTCTAGCTGCATTTCTGATTTGTGTGACCAGACGATCGTAAAAGCTATGGAACATTGGTCGTGGTAAATCCATGAAAGCATAAAATCTTTCAGCTCCAGATAACCCAATACCAATTATCCGCATTGCAAAGATGAAACGGCGATTAATTTCATACGCATTCTTGATGAGTGGACATGAATTTATCAAAACTGGATCACATTTTTGCAATTCACAACTAGTTTAAAACCTAATCCTCGAATACTTGTCTCAGTAAAGTTTACATCACCACCACACTTTTTACACGATACACAGCCACTTAGTAAATTAAATATCGAAAAAAATTTATAATTTTGTAGCTAATACTCGAATCAATTGTACAATCAGATTTTTGTGATAATTTCCTCTTGGAAGCACTATCACGTCGTTGAGAGCCAGTATTTTTTCAGTTTCATATCTGTTGAGCGGTCGATTAAATTTTTTCCTGTCGTTTGGCAGTTTTCTTTCGTTTTTAATAACTTTACTTTGTTTACGATCCATTATTTAACAAATTTTTTTGTTAAATAAACAAAAAAAAAAGATCAGAAGATTTAAAAAAATAAGTAAGTAAACAATAACGAGTACACTAAGAAACTCAATAAATTAAAGAACGAGTGTGTATTCATACAAAACAACTAAACTATGAGGTACAGTATCTCAACAATACGAAAAAATATACGTTAAAAGTCAAATAATTGTAACGGTTGACAATCGTGAGGGAAAACAATCGCCAACCCGTACGAATCAAAGACGGAGCGAGCAGGCGACGTTTTCGTCGAAGCGCCGCGCGTAAAACGGTCAATCGACGCGCTCTTATAAAAATGACTATAACTCGAAAACTATTCGGAATTTTTCTATAAAATTTGAAATACATAATTTTGAATATATAAACTTCAGTTTAATGAAAAAAAAAAAAAAATTTTTTTTCCGAAATTTTACAGTGGCTATCCCCCTTAAATAGTTAAACTTTGAAAATATAAAAAAAAAAAATTTTCGATTTTTTGAAATTTCTAGACCAGAATACCCCCTTAAGTTAATTATTATAAAAATTATAACAATAATTTTAACGAATTTTTCGGATGTTAATTAATTAATTGATAAATTTCTAGTTGTTAAAATTTTCCCGCAAGATCGATTGAGTGATTCTCGGGTATAAGCCGATTATTTAATTAATGATTATTAATCTCGGGATTAAACGATTCAATTAATAATTAAATAGGAGAAGTAACCGAGTATTATGTAAACCGCGGTCCACTTCTTTCCCACAGAGTAATAATTGATACCTTGACGAATAAAGTGATGATCTAACTCTCTTATTGAGGATGAAGTCCTAGTTGTAGTTGACTTCCTTCGTCTCGTCACTACTCCGGGGATCGGTCCTTCTCGATTTCCGTGGCACTATGTCTGGCGGTCACACTACTTCTCCCTTTTTCACTGCACGGCTCATCTATTTTAACCCAAAAGTACTCCCTCCTATTCTCTCCTTAGGCCCGAAGATCGAGACGCGCCAGTGCTATGTCGAATAGTTATCGATATCCGGTGACTTATCGATTTAGGGTAATTTTACCCCGTTACAAGTTTATTATTTAATTACTAGCTGACCCAGCAAACGTTGTTTTGCCATATGAATTATTCTAGTGTATGAAAATATATCTTATTTTTTGTAAGTGTACGCGTATGTTGTGTATGAGTGCGGATCTCAATAAAACGCAACATACTCATTCTTAAGACGATTTCTGAGGTTAAGTTCTAAGCTGAGCCAAATCTGCCGGTTAGTTATTTAATGAAAGCAATTCAAAAATTTTCGAAACTCGATAAAATTTTCACTTTGACCGTATTCGCGTGCAATAACAATTAAATGCGATTTTTTATTTAATTTGTGTGAATAGGATCTGAAAGCTTATTTAATAAGCTTTGGTTTGCTTACTTATTCATTTTTCCAAATTAAATAGTTTAGGGATGATAGCAATTTAGACATTTTTGAAAATCGCAAAAATTTTCACTCTTACCGTATTTTCGTGTAATAACAATTGAACACGTTGTCATGTCCAAGGGCGTTTTTAGAGCGGTAGCGTAAACGGTGGAGGTTTGGACTAACAGTTTAAAGAATACGCAACGGAGGTTTTAATTCCGTTGTTTTAATTATTTATGTGGGACGTTTTCGAGATACGAACTTACCACGCCTTCGTTTGAGACTGATGGATTTTTATGAGAATAGATGTACTTACTCTCTGCAGGAATTTTAGTTGTTACTGGATCCGTGATTCTGGGGGCTGCTGTTAGCGCCTTTTCCTGACTTGGGCCCTGTGGTTGGTCCTTGCAGCGGATGGATTAGGATGGGATTGGACTGCTTATTCTAAGGGCTTCTTATCTTGTGAAATGAACTGATTTAAAACGGATTTCACTTTTACCTAGATTTATTTTTATAAACGTCGAAACTTACACTTTCACAATTTGATTTTTTTGTAATTTAATTTAATGAATTTTAGTAATTGTAATTGAGCTAACGTCCTCCAGTCCCCCGTAGGGTAAAGTGCGCAAATATAGCTTTTTAATGATATTTTAACTTACTGCCCGGATTTTCGCCTAAGTGCAGAGCAAATTAGAACTTTGAGATTCCGGTTCTCTAGGATTGTATTTTATAACTAATACGTGGCCTGCCGGTTGAACCGAGTCTGAACTCGTCTTAAGTGCAGCGCAAATTAAGATAAGGGACTTTTACAAGGCACGGGTCCGTCAATTAAACGCGGAAGTCGAATTAATTGCTCAAAGACGAGGCGTTGTCTGTTGATCGCCTTTTTAAATACTCGCGGTGCTGAGATTGCAGAAGTCCCCGCTAGTCAACCAGCAGTCGCGTAGCTTATATTTTATTGTGGCTTTCGCGCATGGAGAAGTCTTCCATCTGCGCGGGTGATTTAAATTTACGGAAAAATTTTGGGGTGGACATAACAACGTTATCCTCTCGAGTTCCTGTAAATTACATCTGAAAGCTTATTAAACAATCTTTAATTCGCATATTTATACAGGGTGATTCAGAATGACCTTCACAGCCGAAAACTGTAGATAGAAGAGACGATTCTAAGAATAAAGTTCCTTAGTCTCTTCTCGATATTCTCAATAGTTTTTGAGTTATTCAAAATGTGAATTGACCAATCACAGACAAGCTTTAGGAATTAAAAAAAATAAAAAAGAATAATAAATAAGTTTAGCACTACTGCCACAGCAGACTTCAAGTTAAACGATATTTATTTAATTTGAAAAGTTCGATTTCTCACAGAAAAAAAACAAAACATGCAATTACAACCTAGAACGTATTTGTATATTTTTTTTTATCATTTCTTTTTCACAGAAAACATTATCGACTTAAGATGATGCAAATGTTAAAAATATAACTTCCGGAGAATCGACAAAATAAATTACGTGTTTTTAAATATATAAACTTCAACCAAGAATGAAAAAAAATTTTTATAACTAATAAAATTGTCTTACTGAAATAATAGCTATTTCGAACAGACAAAAATATAGATATAGACTATACATAAAATAATTATTGAAAAATCTCTGATTTTGCTTGCTCGGTCTCGCTCAGGACATCGCTAACAGTGTGGCCAGATCGTGCGATTTTTTTACCCCCTCTTTGGCGTCGCGCGCACCTCGGACGCAAGCAAGCGATGCGTGTCTGTGAGTCGGAAAACCGAGCGGAGCCGAAGGAATCCGAGAAAGTCGAACGAATCGAGGGGAATAAACCTCCTGCCACACGAAACAGAGGAATAACTCACACAACAGTAACTCTCTGTTCGTATGAAATTCTAAGAATCCGATTTCAGCCGAAACATACAGCGGGAAAAATAATGTTTTAATTTTTATTAAAATAAATAAATAATGTTTTTTTGTTAAAAACATGTAAGTTTAATTTTTTTTTTAATATAAAAAATAAATTTTTTTTTATCAATAAAAATTAAAATACAAAATTTTTTTTCTTAAAAAAATTAATATCAATTTTTTACGCTGTTATTAATAATAATAATTTATTATTAAATAACAATAATAATAATAATAATAATAATAATAATAATAATTATGGTAACTGGAAATTCCCAAACGCAGTTTTTATATTAATTCTTACTTTTATCCGATACAACGTCTGATGGCTACGCGGCGTAAGTGAAAGCTTACGTCGGCGAAACTTTTGAGATCGAGTCCTCGCCCAATCAATTTTTTTTTTCTCAAACATTTTTTTTTATGTTGCTATACTAATAATAATAATAATAATAATAATAATAATAATAATAATAATAATAATAATGTGAGAGAGGCTTTGTCAGGACGTGGAGCGGGGAGAGATGGAGGGGAGTTGCGCGCGCATGCGAGCGCTCTCGGGGCCTCGAGTCCGCACTTGAGCTTGGACGCTTGCCCTTTACGTATCACGTACTTATGTATAAGAGTTAAATAATATATTACGAGTCACATTATTTAAATAAACATTCAGTGTTATTGTTATTGATAATAACCCTTCACCTGACCTAATATCCTAACAGGTTATCGGTCCTAGTGCACGCTTAACTGCGCTGTAATCTGATAAACATTCATCAAAGTGAAATAGTGAGTTTTTCTGTTGAAAACAAAAGAGTCTTTGAGTTAGAGAAGTACAGGAAAAACAAAGGTAAGCTTCAATTTACAATTACAAGTCAGGTGAAAATAATTCAACTAGAGTTAAACATTAGAGATCAATTACAAATCATTTACATGTAATAATTAGATGAATTAGAGAAAATAGATGTGTAATGTAGAGACGTATATATACGTATGAAAAAGATGAACATAAGAACGCTCAGTGCAGGCGCGGCGGACCCGGCATGGTGAGAGCGCGGACGATCGCAAGCAGCGGAAAAGCCGGCTCGAGCCTGTCGAGGCCCGTCGAAGCCGAGCGTGTACCGAGCAATTCCAAGAACTGAAGAGTATTTTATTTTCTAACTGAAGAAAATAAAATAAATAAAATGAGTATATGTATGTATAGTGTTGTAACTATATATATGTATGTGAGTATGCATATGTATCGATGTAAATGTAAGAGTAAATTAAAAGAAATATTTTTTTCGATCTTAACCATTTGCTATGAAAATACAAATGAAATATTTCAGGGCGACGATAAGACGACACTTGCTGTGCGGTGTCGTCAAATCGTTAGCTAGGGACAGTGAAGAATCTGCGTATGTGTCCCGGTACTCGTGCGTGATCAACCGACTACGGGGAAGTTTCCATTGCCGTGCGTGGAAAAATGCCCTGTAATAGGTGTGCGAGTCCGAGGTGGCATTGCGTGGAGACTCTCAGTCCAGTTTCGGATCAGAGTAAGCTGTTGTACAGATACTATGATTCAGAAGCACGAAACAAATAATAAATAAGTGTCAGGTGTTAGAGTAAAAGAGATTTTAAAGAGAATAGAGTTAAATATAAAACTATAGATTATTAAGTAAAAATAATTTATAGAATAAATAAAATTTCATTTGTTTCAAAAGCCTGAAATAAGATGGAGGAGGAAACTAAAGATAACCTCAAAGAGATTCATGACGAGGAACAAGAGACAGATGAAGTACAGGCTATTCGCTACTTCTATAAGATGAGTAAAATAAGTCAAGAGGAAAAAATGAAAGCTAAAAAGGAAAGAGAAGAGATGGAACGAGCCAAAAGTTCTTCTGAAAAGAAAGAGAAAGAGGAAACAAAGGAAGAAGACCTAAACAAGATCGAGACCGTAGCGGATATCCACGAGCAAAAGAGAGATGAGAGTCCAGAAAAACTGGAAAACACTAGAGAAATAAATGAGACACACGAAAAAAGTAAGTTATCTTTATACAATTAATTTCCGACCATCAATTATTCGTAAGTAGAGTAAATCTGTAAAATGTAAGAGTTTAGATGTTGATAATATTGGTTAAAAGAACTTAGAGAATAGAGAATAGAGATACCCAATATTATTTAGAGTTAGAGGAGGCCTCAACTAGAGAATGAGAGAGAGAAATATCCAGACACTAATTGAGTTTAATTTTACAGATACCAAAGAGAATATGAAAGAGAATAACAAAGAGAATAACAACGAGAATGGAGTCGAGGACAAGACAGAGGTTGAGGAGCAGTCTACTGTGGGAACAAAGCCCAAAATCATCGGAAACGTTGTAGTGGAACCATTGATGAAAGAGAGCTTTGCAAATCACCTTGTAATGGTGAACAAGCCAACAAATGCCATGTTGGCATGTGCTACAGCAATGGAGAGAACCACCGACAAGCTGAACGACCCGATGAAGGAGAGTATGAAGATGGTGCAAATGCTGTGCAACTTCACGGACAAAGAGTTAGAGACAAAGAGAGATCGAGCTAATAAATCAGAGGTAACACCAATTTCTGTTCATTCTAGTCAAAAGAGACCACTTGAAAATGCGGAAATGGGAGATGAAAATAGTAAAAAGGCGAAATTCGATGAAGGTCAAGAAAGAGTCAATAAAGAGTTAGAGTTAATGAGGAAAAGCATAGAGGAAAAAGAGTTGAGCGCGAAAATTAACATTAAGAGAGATTATAAGTTGACGCAAAAAGTCAATTTCGATATCTGGTACGATTATTTAAAATCCGAGTTAATGAGTCACGATTTATTAGAAGTATTAGAGTCAAACGCGTCGAGTAACAAAAATTTATCAGAGACAGTAATAGAAAAGAGAAAAATTCTTGTTAGAGACATAATAATAAATCACATTGACGAGTACTACCACAAGAGAATTTTGAATATCACCGAGCCCAAAGAAATTTTGAAAAAATTAATTGGGCAAAGAAGAGATGAATCTAATGTCACAGCAACGTCAGTTCGAAAAAAATTGTACGGGTTAAAAATGAATAAAGATGAGTCAGTAAACGAGTTTTGTGAGAGATTTGACGCGATAGTTAGAGAGTACGAGACCTGTGGCGAGGGCGTAGAATTAACAAAACAGAAGATGAGATCAGCTTTCTACCAAGCAGTGACTCCAGTAATCCCACAATTAAGAGACGCGGATTTGATTAAGAGAACAAATTCAAAAGAAATGACACTAGAAGAAATTAAATCGTTTATTTCACAGCTGGAAGCCGAGAGGAAGAACGAGCAAGATGATCCAAACATCAAAGCAAATAGAGTCAACTCAGGGAGCCAAGGCAGAGAAGACAGGTGTCATAGATGTTCGGGATCTGGACACTGGGAACAACAGTGCCCTTGGAAAGAAAAGAGCATGTGGGATTGCTACAAATGCAAGAAAATAACGGACCACAAAGCCAGTGATCACGAGAAGTATCCTGATCGTTTCAGGAAACGCAAAGGTAATACTTTTAGAGGCAAAGATTTTAAAAAGCATGATAAAACTGAATATAATAAAAATCAGTATAGAGGTAGAGGACTAGAGAAAAATGAACAGAAAGGGGTTAAGAGTAATAAAAATAATAAGAGTACCAAAAACACTAAGAGTAATTACAATAATTATAAAATCGTTAACAATAACAGAGATCAACATGGAAAGGAAAGCCTTAGGAGAGTAAGAGGGGAAGAGGAAGATGATGGAGGTAAGAGTCAAAACGAGAAATGTATTACGTTCATAGCCGACTCGGGGGCTACTTTAAACAAAAAGCCAGACGAAAATATAGAATATGATGTTTACTGCTGTAGAGCTATAATGATGAAAGATGATGAGATTAAAGGGCAATCGCAAAGAATCATTCAAGACAAAAAATCATTAGAGTGCGAGGGAGTAGAGAGTGAAAAGAAACTGAAAGATTCTGCGATTGGGAGGGAGAAAGAGAGCAGCACGTCATCATTTAGAGAAGAAGATTTAAAGAGTTCAGAGTCAAAGAGGCCAGACACAGAGAGTAAAATAGAAAACATAGAGAACTGGGATTCCAGCTTAGTAACAAGAGAAACAGTCAAGGTCGACAACATCGAGTCCATACAAAATATAGAAGAAATGATTTCAACAAATATATCAGAGAAAGATAAACGTGAATCTGAGAAGATCAATGAAGCCATGTTATGGCATGTCAGACTGGGTCATGCGTCAATAAATTACTTAAAAAAAAGCTTCAGAGTATTAATAAAAAATTGGAGAAAGTAAAATTTGATCAAACAATCAAAGATTGTGAAATATGTACCATGGCAAAAATGCAAAAATTGCCATTTAAAGAGACAAGAGCTAGAGCAGAGAAACAACTTCAGAGAATCCACACGGATACAATGGGACCAATAAAACCATTGTCGTACCCTGGACAAAAGAGATTCATCATTGTCTACATAGATGACTTTTCGAGACTTGCAAGAGCATATTCAGTAAAGTCAAAAGAGGAATCCGGCGACACATTAGAGAAGTGTCTGGTATCAACTCGGAACTTACTAGGTAAAAATGAGAAAGCGTGTTATCTACGATCAGACCAGGGCACGGAATTCACTGGAGGCAAATTCTTAGAGGTACTGAAGAGAGAGAAGATAGAGGCAGAGCTCGCATCTCCGAACACACCTGAACATAACGGCGTGTCTGAGAGATTCAATGCGACAATTCAGAGAAAAGTAAGAGCATATATGCTTGATTCAGGACTACCATCGACTATGTGGGAGTTAGCAGTGGATGCAGCAGTGTATGCATACAACAGGACTCCACACAAGTCAATTGAATATCAGGTTCCTCTGGTGAAGTTTGCACCAAACGCAAGCTGCCACTTTGACCAGATAAAAAGATTTGGTTGCATTGGATACATAAAAATCCCGAAGCCAGAATCCAAATTTACTGAACGAGCACTTAGAGCGGTCCTGGTTGGATATAAACCAGTTGGATACCTACTATGGCATCCAAGCACGAGAAAATTTCTAGAGTCGAGGCATGTAAAATTCAATGAGAAAATTGTATACAAATATGTATACAAAAACCAGCATTTAGAAGAAACTAGAGAAAATTCAAAAGAAGAGAATTCGATTGAATGGAATTCGCAGAGAGAATTAGAGAAAAAGATTAATATTGAAAAAGAGATTGCGAAGTCTGAACCAAAGAAAAGAGGTAGACCGAGCAAGAAAGTCAAAACACTAGAGAAAATAGAGAATAAAAAGAGTCAAATTGAAACAAATAAATCATGCACCAGAAGTCAGAGCAAGAGAAAATTAAAATTAGACGATACGAGTAAAATAAATTATATCTACAAGCCAGTAGAGGACATAAGCTTCACGAAAGACAAAGACACTCCAAAAGATCAAACAAACGAGAAAATTAGAGATGAAGATGAAGAGATACACTGCCTTATGGCATCACTAAATGAAGATCCAGCAAGTTATGCTGAAGCAATGAGAACACGAGAAAGAGTATCATGGACAGGAGCCATTAGAGACGAGATTGAATCAATGAACAAGAATGAAGTTTGGAGATTAGTAAGTAGAGCAGAAATTCAACAACAAGGGAAAAGAGCGAACATCATAGATTCGAAATGGGTATTCAAAAGAAAACTAGAATCTGATGTGATTAGAGGATTTAAAGACAAAAATAAATACGATCTCAAAGAGACATATGCGCCTGTATCAAAGCTACCATTAATTAGAGCAGTGCTGGCAATTATTAATAAGTTCCACTTATTTTCGTGTCAGTTAGATGTAAAGACAGCGTTCTTAAACGGAATACTGGAAGAGGAAATATATATGGAGATTCCAGAGGGTCTAGAGGTCGACGAACACACGAGAAAGACTATGGTATGCAAGTTAGAGAAGTCACTATATGGTTTGAAAATAAGCCCAAAGAAGTGAAACAAGATATTCACCGAAAAGATCAAGGAACTTGGGTTCGAGAATGACTTGCATGAGCCATGCCTTTATACATGGAGGAAAGATGGAGTAATGGCACTAATAGTACTATACGTAGATGATATATTGGCAGCCAGTAACAGCGAGGAAAAATTAGAGGAAATTAAGAGTCATCTTAACAGTGCATTTGAGATGAAAGATCTAGGAGAACCAAAGAGTTTTCTGGGGATGCAAATTCATAGAGATAGAAAAGAGGGATATATGACGATTAAACAAGAGAGATATATTGAAAGTATTTTAGAGAAATTCAATATGAAAGAGTCCAAACCACAAAGTACACCAATGGTCACGAGACAAGTAGAGAATCAAAGGAAGAGAAGAAAATTAGAGGAAATAAAAACAGAGAATTCATTTAAGAGTGGAGAAATTAAAAGAGTACCGTTTAGAGAAGCCATCGGAAGCCTGATGTACCTAGCAAATGGAACCAGACCAGATATCTCATTCGCAGTGAACTACCTAGCCAGAAAGCAAACAGAGCCGACAGAGAGTGATTGGTTAGACGTAAAGAGAATATTGAGATACTTAAGAGGGACTTCAGAATTGGGTTTGAAATTCACGGGTAAAACAGAAACTTTAGAGGCGTTCACTGACGCGAGCTTTCGAGACAACGAGGGGTCAATATCAACAGGAGGCTATGTAATTAGAGTATTTGGAGATATAATCGCCTGGAGAAGTCATAAACAGAGCTATGTGACACTATCCACATGCCAAGCTGAATACTTGGCAATGAGCGATGCCTGTCAACAAATTATATCCTTAGAGAAGGCCACGAGATTCATAATTGGCAAGACACTGTTCCCAGCAACAGTTTGGTGTGATAACCATTCTGCAGGAGACTGCACCAAAAAGGACGGAAGTCACAAGTTAAAAATGTTTGACGATAATTTAGAGGAAATTAATAAGAGTTTGTTAGAGCGAGAAAAGAGTGGAAGCCGAAAACACATGGCAAACACTCATGGAGACTTTATCAAGGAGTGTGTCGAGCAAAATAGAGTAAGAGTATACTGGGTAGCCACTAAAGAGAACATAGCGGACATTATGACGAAACCATTAGCCTTAGAGAGTCATCGATACCTTAGAAATAAACTAGTAAGCTAAATTAACATAATTTATTTGTAATCTTGTTACAGGCAAACCATAAGAGATTTAGAGGATCTGACAAAGGGAGGGAGTGTGAGAGAGGCTTTGTCAGGACGTGGAGCGGGGAGAGATGGAGGGGAGTTGCGCGCGCATGCGAGCGCTCTCGGGGCCTCGAGTCCGCACTTGAGCTTGGACGCTTGCCCTTTACGTATCACGTACTTATGTATAAGAGTTAAATAATATATTACGAGTCACATTATTTAAATAAACATTCAGTGTTATTGTTATTGATAATAACCCTTCACCTGACCTAATATCCTAACAAATAATAATAATAATAATAATAATAATAATAACTGTTATTATTTTTGTAAATAATAATAACAATGGTTATTTATAATAATTATTATTAATAATTTTGGTTAAATTCTATATAATTTTTTTAAATTTTTGGAAAAAAAATTTTTCGATTTTGTTCTTAAAAATTTAAATAATTTAATAAATAAAAAAAGCAGATATTTAAATTAATAAGTAGCTCCATCTCGTGTATGTGACGTCATAGTGCTTATTTCATTTGAAATTTTAAGCGCCAATCTCTTGTAAACACGTGGCAGGTGTAAACAATTGTTGTGTTAATTGTGATTGATTAAAAAAAGATCTGGTTGTGTTGTTTATAATAAAATAACCTGTTTAAATAAAATAAAATTATTTAATTACTCGAAATGTCGTCAAAAAATGAGTTTTATTGGTGTATAGTTCCAACGTGTAGAAATACTGGTAAATCGACACCACAAAAAATTTTTATAAATGTTTCATTAAATTCTGTTAAACGGAAAAATTGGTTAGATGCATGTGGAAATAAAACTCATTATTCATTATCAACTCGGCTTTATTATTGTGAAGATCATTTTGACGTAAGTATTTATTAAAAATTTATTTTAATGTTTACATAAAATCATAACCTAAATTTGTGATTTTCGTCTCATTGTATGAATTGATGTTGAATTTTATTCATTTTAGCTCAAAGTGGATTTAGAAAATTGGCTGGAATGGACAATGGTTGGTGGTAACAAACGTATGAGGAATAATGTTATACCTCATAAATTTATTGAGCAATCAAAATCATTAAGCATGGGTGATGGAAGTAGAGAGAATCCTCAAGCTCCTTCAATGAAAGTTGATAAAGTAGGTACTGAAGCAATGGATCTAAATATTACCAAGTTACGGCTGGATCAAAACTTAGGAGGTATAATGGACGATTTACATTCTGACCTATCAAATTTCAATATACCAGAAGATTTTCAAAAGAATAAATCCAATGTTTGTGACGATCCCCCTGCCACTGGAGGTCAAAAACTCCATGTTGGTGTCCAAGTAAAAATAAGGAGTTCATACAGAAGTGTAAAAGTTCAATGTAAACCTGTGACTAAAGATCGTTCATCATCTCCAATTGAGCAGTTGGCTGATGATATAAATACGCATAATTTTATTTCTCAACCAGCTAATAATGATCAATTATTGAATCCTTCACCTAATACTACGAATTTATCTTCTAACACAACGGCTAGTTCATTCCCTACTTCATCAGATAATTTTTTAACATCAAATGGGAGTACAGAAAATGAGTGGAAAAATGCATTTCAACAAGAAGAATTTCAGAAGCGTAATTTAAAGCAAACATTTGAAAGAATTCGGCTGTCACCTCGTAAATACATCGGGATTCCAAGTGATTGCATGGATATTATCGATATTTTACGTATGGCTAATTTAAGTGACATTGATATATTTATTACGTTAAAAAAAATAAGATTGAATGAGAGTTTTGCGATTTTAGCTGATGATTTTGAAATGTCCACTTATAATATAAGTCGTATCTTTACTAAGACTTTGCCAGTCATGGCAGAATATCTAAAAGACTTTATGGCCTTCATCAGCAAGAATTAAACTTCAGTTGCCAATAAATTTCCGAAGCCGTTATGCAGTAGTAGAATCAATCATTGATTGTTTAGAAATTGAAATTGAAAAGTCAACAGATCCTGTTAAACAATCATTAACCTGGTCTGAATACAAAAAATGCAATACGGTCAAATATTTAATTTCTTGTACACTTGATGGCATAGTTAACTTTATTTCACCTGGATTCGGTGGTAGAACATCGGATGCTGAAATAGTTTCTCAATCTGGATATTTGGATTGTTTAAAACCAGGCGCTGCTATACTGGCTGATAGAGGCTTCAAACACATAGAAAATTTTGTAGTTGAAAAAAAATGTACATTAATTAGACCACCAACAGTAAGTTCTGAGAAGCAACCAAGTCATGATGAAGTGTTAGCAACAAAACGAATCGCGAGTCTCTGTATTCACATTGAAAGATTAATAAGAAGAATATGAGAATTTGAAATTTGCGAACCTCATTCATGTATAAATATTAAACTTATTCCACAGATGGATAATATAATGACAATCGCCGCAGCTTTAACTAATCTACAAGGACCATTGATCAAAAAAACATAAGTTTTAAAAGTTGTTGTTCAATAAAAATGTAATATTTATATTAAGAATTCAATTTTTGTATTTTTTTTTTATTAAATAATTTAATTTATTTCAATGAATTAAATAAACGCTTGAAAATACAATTTTTCCAAAATTTACTTAGGTCTTTTAGTAATTTTTCAACTACTTGTGAATCATAATCGATAATAATATATTTGAATTGCCGTGTTTCTTCAAAAGTTAGGTCTGCTACGATAAACATTGCTTTTTTTTCTTCCTGTGAAAAGCATTTGCATCTGCATTTGAATAAAATATTTCATTTCAATTTTATTGTAATTGTCAGTGTCAATATAAGTGCGAAAGCTTTTTTGAGACTTCGGGCATTTAATTTCTACCACGAATTCGTCATCTATTGCATCTGGAGAAACTCCTAAGTACGGGTGATTTTGGGATAAGAATAAACCACACTTTTGGAATTTACTCTTCAACTTCTGCTCAACTTGTTGTAAAACGGTAGCTTCCAGCTCTTTACCTCGTTCCATAGCTTTTGTATTGCGTAGTTTTTGACCTCCAACTAGCAACTCTACTAACGTTCCATTAGGTGTATTACAGCGGGATGCTTCATAAGCTTTCGACGCTGTTATTCGTCCATACCGCAATGAAAACCAAAGATCACAATCTGCTTGGTTTTGAGTTTCCTTTTCTATATTATCACACAAGTCAGGAGACATTCGATTTGCACTAAATTGTATAACATTATCGCATAATGTTCCTCCTAAATTAATAAAGTCCACTAATAAATTGTATATTGAGAGGCTTTTTTCAGTATTCTCAGAGTTGAAATACTTCAAGATTTGGCTCTGTACGTATTTTTGTTTTGTTCTATTGACAAATTCTTGCAAAGTATTGAACGACTTAGGTACAGCAGTAATATTTGTCTCAGAATCAAAATCTGTCACACGAATGAATTTGATTGCTGACCCAACTTGAGATAAAACTGATTTACGTCAGTAACATTCAACATCAGTTGGAGATGGTTCTTCCGATCGTCTGTGTAGCCACATTAAAAACGCGATTGAGTGCTTACATCCACCTAAAAAAGGTATAACAAGAAGTGATTATTGGTTATAATATTATCAAAATATTTATTTTAGCATATTATATAACGTGTGTATTAGATATGAATGTTTATGCAGGAAATTATGAAACAAACAATAACCGCAATTACTTGAATATTGTTAAATTATTTTATTTACCTGACGATGCGGCGCAATCATGACACTGAATCAATAAAATTTCTTCATCAACAATATTTATAACTACAGTCACTCTATATGATTTATTATGTACTCTGTGTTCAGGACAAATAAGACAATTGAGAGTACATTCAGGTCCCTGAAGCTTAATTTGTACATATTGAATGGCTGCATCTCCATATGACTTTCTCCCAGATCTATAATTCAAAATATTAAAATAAATATTATTTATGTAACAGCTAATGAATACTTTATGAACTTGTTGATAAAAAAGCACCGATTTATTTATAACTAATATCTAAATAAACAGCTGTATTAAAATATACGAACATGCTAGCTTTTGCTCCTTTTATTTCTGCTGATACAAAATCAGAGTTTGTAGCGAGATAAGTTGCAACCATGAATGCATCAACTCGCGGTAAATTATCAGACCGTGCTTCACTAAAACCAGGATCCACTTTTCGCCGAGGCATTTTTATTAATTCGTTGATAATCACAAACTACACTGTTGAACTGATGCTTCTCAAAAGTCTTAGTATAACAACATTGACATGTTCATAACCTCCAAACACATTCACTTTAAATTTAAAAAAACATTTCACAAAAATTTATTTCACTTTAAATTATTTTCAACAAAATCTAGCATTAAAAATAGGATGTATAAAACTTAAAATTGAAAAAAACTTAACTTTAAGTTTTTTAGCAATGTAAAATATTATACATGACTTAAATGCTCATTCAAATATATGCGCTACAAACAGCACAATGACGTCACACCAATCACATCACGTGACTTTTATGTAATTTAGGACCACTTTTATTTATTAAATTATTTAAATTTTTAAGAACAAAATCGAAAAATTTTTCTTCCAAAAATTTTAAAAAATTATATAGAATGTAAAAATATCAAAAGTTTATGAATATCAAAATCATGCAAATACCCAATTTACATTTTGAATAACTCAAAAACTATTGAGAATATCGAAAAGAGACTAAGGAACTTTATTCTTAGAATCGTCTCCTCTATCTACAGTTTTCCGCTGTGAAGGTCATTCTGAATCACCCTGTATATTTTTTTAGATTAAATAGTTTATAAATGACAGAAATTTGAATTCTTCTAATTCCTCAAAATTTGGAACTTTCACTGTTTCATCGCGAAATGACTTCTGAATGCGATGATTTGTAAAATTTTTGTAAATTGCACCTCAAAGCTCATTAAATAAACTTTAATTTCCATACCTCACTATCAGACTAGACCAAAAATTTCCTACATTCTCAGACAGATCTCATGAAATTTCACTTTTGCATTTGTTTTGATGTCATTATTTTATTTTAACAGAAGTTATATATTATGATCAATATTATCTTGCAAAAACTTTGTCTTTGTTATTTAAGTAATCTACTCCCATTTTGGCTGCCGAATGGTCTTTTTTTAATTTGTTGTAACTTTTTTTTTAAATTGTATATACAACGAATTCTGAAACTATTAGTCAACAATATTAATTTTTTTTTGTGCAATGGAGTATACAATTTTTTTTGTCATTCCATCTTTAGCTCACACAAACAAACTGGATGATTTGTCCATTCGAGAGCACGCCACGTATAATTGTCCTCGTGAAAAACATGACGTGCTCAAAACTAAGCCATAAACAGACATTGTTTGGCCTTGAGACTTATTAATAGTGATTGCAAATGCCAATCTAATGGGGAACTAAATGCGTTTCAATTGAATTGACACATCTGTGAGTATAATAGGGATTCGTCGAAGTAATATACCTCCACCCCGGCATTTGCCATTTAAAATAATGGTTTCGATGACGTTCACTAATTTTTTAACGGCTAATCGCGTGCCATTGCACAGCCGTAGTGAGTTCAAATTACGAAGCAAAATAATCGGAGCTCCTAGTATGAGTCCTAAATTATACGGTAGTATGCCTGGTAAATCCAATGAGTTTAAAAAACTCTGTTGGAAAATGTGCAGTTTCAATGGCATCGTAAACTGCATCAACGGATCTATATGTTACCAAGTTACCTGGCAATGACTGTTGTATCTTGAGATTCAATTCCTTGACGCCCACATTTTTTGCTGCTAAAATCGCCTTCTCTGTCTGCTACTTATGATAAATGTATTGTGTGTGTACATCGAGAAATATTAGATTAATGAGGGCATCTCGGAAGGTTCTGGGTTCGGGTCCCAGTCCAAGGTATCCGAATTTTTTATCGCATATTCTATAGGCTCTTATTCATCAGAAGGTCCTTTCCAATTTCTTTCACAATCCCTTCCTCCCAATTATCCTATGACGTAAATGTTGGAACGCATCACGTAATAATTACCGTAACTTTTGTTCTTTCCTGCTTCACGGAATTATTTAATTTTAATTCTAAAAATGTGGATTATAAATGTATCAAGTATTATTAATGTTGGATCATAACACAGACACAGTAATACTGTACCTTCAATATTTATGAAAAGTTTGATTAAATTAATTATATATTTGAAAATTTCATTTTTTTTCCTAAATAATTTTTAAATAAATTTATAATTTTGTTTTCATGTTTACTTTTAAAAGGTATTTGAAAAATTGCACTCGACGAAACTTGCTATAATGCTCCTCCCAAGCGGAGTTGGTGAAACGAAACCCTATTGATCAGCTATTGACCGGGGTTAGAAAATATAAAATTCTATTAAAAAATAGCGGTTGATTGTAGAAGGGTGAAAATTGAGAGTAAAATGAAGTTTTTTTTATTCTAAGTCATGACAAAATAAAAATAAAATACTTGCCAGAAAAATTAAATTTTTTAGTTAACAAATCAAAAATCAGAGTTGATCGTAGAGGGGTGAAAGTTTAGGATTGCACGTATTTTTGTATGCTGTATCATAAAAAAATAAAAACAAAAAATTTTGTCTAAGAAATAAAAAATAAAATTTAGGGGTGGACTACTCTTAACATTTAGGGGGATGAAAAATAGATGTTGGCCGATTCTCAGACCTACTCAATATGCTCACAAAATTTCATGAGAATCGGTCAAGCCGTTTCGGAGGAGTACGGGAACAAACATTGTGACACGAGAATTTTATATATAAGATTGAATCGAAAATTCTATGAGGTTATTTTCATATTAAACTTAAGTTCTAGAAAAATTTATCTTATTAGTTTTAATTTCATCATCTTGAGAAAATTCTTTAGAATTTAATTAGCAACGTGAATCATTAAGTTTGGGAGTCGTTAGTTAAAATTGTCAAGGAAATTCTACAAGAATTTAATTTCATTTATTGTTGAGTATTAAGCTCGTGATTAATTTAGAATAAATTTAGAAGTTGGATTTAATTCAGATTTTAGAGGGAATTAAATTGTTAGTTGAAGATGGTCTGTAATTTTAATAGCTGACGACTGAATAATTAAGTTGAGAGTCAATGTAGTAATTTTGGAAGTTAAATTTTGTTAATTCTTTTTATTATTCTAATAAATGTAAAGTAAGCTAAAATCAGTGCGTGTAAAATTTGTACGGGTTATGTGTGATAGAGAGTGTGTACATCCTCTACTTGTTGATGATTTACCGAGTAGAGGACTGTTAGTTACTTAAGGGGTATGAGTATTTAACGATTTCTACTTGTTGATGATTTGCCAAGTAAGGTAATTAATACAGTCGTAAAGCGTGAGGGTCAGGATTAAGTGATTATAGTGTGAGTATGAGTGTGTACACCCTGTTACATTGTTTTGTTATTAATAAATACCGGTTACATTGTTGATTAAGAATTTATTTATTTCAGATCACCTTCCTCACTCTCTCTCCCTGTAAGATAAGCTCTTTGCTCTGGACCGGTTCCAGAAACCGTGATTAAAAATCCTGGTGGCGCCCTTTTGTTGTGAATATTAGCTTTCAATTTTGTTATCTTATGGTTCAGTTTATTGTTTAATTAAGGGGCCAAATCGAGCGGTACGCACCGTTACAAATGCACATAAAAAATAAGTCGGTATGAACTGGTAACCTCTTCCAAAAAACAGATAAAGTTACCACATCGAGTTCTGACTGATATCGATATAAAGAGATGAATGATAAAATAATAAAAATTCCACACTTTTGGAGTGTTTTCATGACAAATGCTTGACCCGAGTCATGATCATGAATCAAAGAATCTGCAATTGTAAGCCTTGAGGATAAAGATCGTCCTGGAACTCACTGGGTGGCGTATAGAAGGTCAGGAAATCAGGTCATCGATTTTGACAGTTTTGGAGATCTTCAACCACCTAAAGATTTGATACAATATTTCGATGGTGGTAGCGTCAAATATAATCATAAGCGATATCAAAAGTACAATACTGTAATATGTGGCCATTTGTGTTCGGAATTTCTCATTGGAAAGCTATAAATAGAAACTAAATATGAAAAAGCAATCAGTCATGGATGATACGTTGACACTGTCAGGAGAGTCCTCCATCTTGGAGGCAAACTACTTTCCACCTATCGAATTGTCAAATTCTAAAAATAATGTGTTAGGACTTATTGAACTGTTAACATTAAATTCAATACCTAATGTTGATGAAGGTCACAATAAATTTTACTTTGACAAGGATAAATAAATAACAATACCAAGAGGAAGTTATGAAATAGAAGATATTGAAACTTACTTGACAGAATTACGACCAGATGTCTCTCTAAGTTTGAAATCAAATAACAATGAACTTTGATGTCAAATAAAATGCAATCATCAAATTGATTTTCTACCAGAAAACTCTATTGGACGTCTATCAGCATTTCCTGCAAGAAAATTAGAACCAAATATCATACAACAAGCAGATTTGCCTGTTTCAGTTCTCAGTATCAATACGTTGAGAGTTGAATGCAATATAACTTCAGCTGCATACATAAATGAACGTAAAATGCACACGATTCACGAATTATTTCCAACAATTCCACCAGGATATAAGATCAATGAAGTACCAGCACATGTAATTTACCTTCCGGTTACCATACGAGCAATACATAACCTCCAATTGAAAATTGTTAATGAACGTGACACAATTCTTAATTCTCGTGAAGAAACAGTGACAATTCGTTTACATATTTAATTTCTCAGTAAACAATGGTAATTGTTTATAATTGTTCAGTTGATAAAAGCTTTAAAAGTGAGGAAAGATGGCGAAAAATCATCAGTACGCAAGAACCTTCCAAAGGATTAAAACCTCAAGACGTAAAGAGGCGTTCCTCAAAAACCTGGGTCTTCGAATACGGTGTGGCAAAAAATAAAAATATATTTCTGTTTCATGTTTTGTGTAATACCATGGAAAGCATCTTAACTATTCAGCCAGGTATTGTTTGTGATGATGAAATTCGAATAGTAGTAGAACATCAAAATCTGTATTTACTATCTAGTAAAAGAAGTCTCACATACATGTCTCACAAACACAAAATTGAATGGATAATGCCGTACATTAAAGTTGCCGACAAGCAAGATATTCAACTTCTCAATTTCCTTGATGGAGATCTATCAATATCAATGAGCTGTCGTACGTGGGAGTTGTATGAATATCCATTACAACTATTAACAACTAAACATTTATGGGCTGTTAGAACATCAAATCAATTAGAAAAACCACGTTACGTTGTTTTGGGCTTTCAAACATCACGGAATAATCAAGCAGATAGAAATACATGTGAATTCGATCACTGCAGTATACGTAATGTGAAATTATACTTGAATTCACAATGCTATCCATATGGAAATTTAAATCTCAATCTGACACAAAATTAGTATGGTATATTATATGAAATGTAATCTCATATATGAAATGTGATCTCACATGTTAAATGCCCATAAGAGATAGTACTAAAAAGGATTTGAAGGATTAGAACGTATTCAAAGTGATTAAAAATCAAATCATTTTGAGTTCTTTCTAATTCTTTTTTTTAATGAGGGACGGTTGTTTCATAATTTATCTCAAGTCTATCTTCACGTACCGTTTCAAATTTCGAAGATGAATTAAATTGTTTCAGACCGGCTTCTAAAATTGTTGTGATGACGTCAGATTTTTGCACTGCTCTAGACAGAGCAAACGTTAGTAACAGGAATACTACTTTTATCATTGCTAGTATGATAGCGAGTGTTGGAGTCAATGTCACCAACTATAATTTGAGTTATAGGACAGTTCATCGAAGCTGTACTCATTTTAGAAAAAGAATTGCTTGGGGGTTAAAAAAAATTTTTGATATCGATGACTGTTATGTCCTACATTAAGATGGCAAAATTTTAAAAGATATTATTGGACCAAAATCTGTAGACAGGCACCAAATCCTATTATCTGTCTCAGGTGTTGAACAATTGCTCGGCGTCCCAAAAATGGTTAAAGGTGATGCTGAATGTCAGACCTCAGCAATCATCACTACCTTAAATAAGTGGAAAGTTCGTTCTTGTGCTTTGATTCACCATGTACTTTGATTCAGCAGCTATTAACACAGGTTTATTAATTTGCTGTTATTATTCTTATTTTTTATGAATAATTAAGTTAACAAAATAATTGGATGTTAAAAAAATTTAATTGTAGAAAATAACTTCAAAAACTCCAAAACATTTATTTTTGTCGTGAGTTATACTATGTTAAATTCGATTAGTCACTCAAGTCCTGATGTCCTATTCTATGTAATTTAGTTTCTTATGAATTTATTGTGAGAGCCAGTTAATCGTGACATAATATCTAGTCACTGATTTTTATTGTCATTTTTCGGTCAGATAAATACAATGAAACATGTGTTCAAATTGAGAGAATTCTACAACGAGAATTAGTATGTCTGCCTTGCTACCATCATATTCTAGAAGTTGTTTTACAAAGTTGTTTTTAAAATTTATTGGTTGGTAAGTTCTGGTCCAAATGTACCATTTTTTTTCTAAATTCTTAAAAAATTGGGATGACATTGATCAGTCTAAATTTCAAAATGGAATGACTGATCATATTGTAGCCGATGCCCTGACAAAAGAAAAAGAAGATTTTCTTACATTCATCAACAACCATTTACAGATAAAAACTTTCGTCAATGCACTTGAAACGTTTTAAAAATAATTATTACAGTTTGTAATTCATATACATATTATTAGATTTCTCATTCACAGGATGATTATAAGGAAGTCCTGGAACTGTCCTTGGTATTTCTGATTGATACTCCAAATCAAATAATTCATTTTAAGCGTCCTAGTGCTGTGTACCACGCGAGGTGGATGGCAAAAGCTATTTACAGTTAAAAAATATTTTTGTTTAGAGATGAATTTCGATTAATAGCACAGGAAACGAAAAATCTCCGAGAAATTTGTATTTTTGTTGTTTTATTTTACATCTAAGCTTGGTTTACTTCAACTTCTGCAATTATTGCTCCGAATCAAGATTTAGAATTATTGCAAAAATTAATGCTATACAAAAAAACCAATTCATTTTTCTCACTAGCTGCTACTCGAAAACTCTCTGATCATCTTTGGTATTTAAGTGAAGAGCTAGCTACTCTTGCATTATTTGATGAGAATGTTCCAGTTGAAATTGAACGACAAGTGGTTGAAGCAATGAAAGTATATCCAAAGAAGACACATTATCGAAAAACGACGTGCAAATGCTGAAAATTCACTGGAAATTTTCTTAAATAAAAATATAATTTTTTTCTGAGAAATCATTGAAAATATTTGAAAAATTTGATTGGTCTTGTGATTTTCTTGATAAAGATGTGCAATTGTGGCCAGAAAATGAGAGCTATCAAGAAAATTTAGAGTATTTTGAAAAACTGAAAGTTGTCAATGACATTCCAGAACGTGGTGTTGCATTAGAGGAAGAATATCATGAGTGTCAAGCTAAAGATGATGAACAATTTCAATTTTTACAAGTTGTAAAAGAGCATCAACAAAAATATCCAGACTGCAGTAAAAAAAATGCTTCAATCGTAGTTGTTACAATGCTCAACTCTGTTTAAACATGATAATATCCATTGAGCTCTAAAATCTGTATAGATTAATCAATTGAAAATTCCGTGAAACTTTCGAATATTAAATTTATTTCACTTGGGTCATAATTTTCTTACAGAAAATAAAATAAAGAAGAAAAATAATTTAATACGTGAGTGTTTTTTCTTTTAGTCTTATGAAAATATTAGTGCATCAGAACCAGTTTTACTTATTTAAAAATAATTTTGAAGATAGTAATAAATTAATTTCTATCAGTTCTATAACTCAATAGTTGAAATTTTATACGTTAAAAAGTTTATGTTTAAATATCTTTAGAGCGGCTATCTCTATGATAAAAGTGTAGGAGACCCTTTTTGTAGAGCGTTGAATCCTCTAAAAGAAAATGCTATGGGCTTATGTATGTGAAGTGCGAATGCCCAGCTATAAAAATTAGATGAAAAAATTTGTTTCTTCTGTTCTTTAAATGGGAAATGGAAAATTAGAGACAGACATCTCTAAATATTAATATTAAGTGTTCGGCTTTGAAAAGGTTTCTTCTTTCATCTTCCTGCAAGTTTTCAGCCTGCTTTTTCGTTGAAAAAAAACGACGCCTCACAATGGCAAGCCCTACTGTCAATAGAAATTTGATCAATTTTTTGTTAACATTTTCTAAATCACGCCGTAAACGGTGTAAGATTCTGGTATCTCAAAATTTTTATAGGCTAGTCAGAATTCAGCAGATATTGCTCTGAGATTAGAAACGGCCAAATTTATTGGTGGTTAAAAATCTCTAAACTTAGAAACTAACTCAAATTAGTTAACCCTTATGTGAGTGACAAATAAAACACCTTTATCAGAGTGACGAGGTACCCGGGTACCTGCATACATTTTGTACGTAATGTTAACAATCAAGATCTGCGTTTACGTTCCACACACTTCAAATATTATTATTTTAGTTAATCTAAACAGTTGACGACTACGGCGGTCAATGCGGAGGAGAGGGGGGGGGGCGAAGTGCGGTACTTGGTTATCGGTGCCCAAGAAACACTGCATCCATTCAATGCATCGTGCTTGATATTGACACTTGACTGTATACGATAGTTTGTATTGTGCGAGATTATTTATATTTTGTGAGTTAAGAATTTTATTTCATTATGAATATTGGAGCGAGTACTTCTAAACAAAGATCACGTGTTCGAAGATATAATTCAACAGAATTATTGGAAATATTGGCAGAATCTTCCAGTGATGAAGGTGAGTTTGTTGGTTCTGATAATGAACATGATTATATACCTTTGGTTCAAGAGGGTGGATTGGAAATTTCGGATGTTGAGCAGGAAGCTGAAGTAGAAAATGAGATTGACTCATACGATTCCGATGCGAGTTTTGAAGGAGAATCGTTTGAAAATATCCTTATTGGAAAAGATGGAACGCAGTGGCAATCTGACCCACTTCCTAGAACACAAACTAGTAGTCGAAACATCATTCGTCAACAAGACGGGGCTGCATCTTTCAGTAAACTTTACAATCAAATGGAAATATTCAAAAATATATTGTCCAATGAAATATGTGACATTATTTTGAGGGAAACAAATCGGAAAGGGACTAAGATTACTGAAGCATACAATAATAAACTGATGGAAAATTACCCTGATACTAGCAAGCGACCGAAACAAAAAATATTCAAACCATTCACAGAACAAGAATTGGATGCATTTTTTGGCATTATCTTTAGTGGGGTGCATAGATCTAATAAAGAGCATTTGACTGAACTGTGGAAATCCAGTCATTTGCCGCTATTTCGGGCTGCGATGTCCCATGATAGATTCAAAATGCTTTTACGCTTTATAAGGTTTGATAATGATGTAACGCGCCCTGAACGTTTGTTAGCTGATAAAGCAGCCGCTATACGAGATATTTGGACTATGTTCATTTCAAATTTGAATAAAATGTACAAGCCTCGTGAATGTATCACAGTTGACGAACAGCTATATGGATATCGCGGGCGGACTCGCTTTACTCAATACATGCCATCGAAACCTGAAAAGTATGGCATAAAAATATTTTGGGCTTGTGATGCAAATAATTCATACCCCCTAAATGGACAAATATATACAGGAAAGTCAACTGATGGCAATCGTCAAATAAATGTTGGAGAATGCACAGTATTAGACCTCGTGGCTAAATATAAAAATTCAGGACTGAATGTAACTACTGATAACTTTTTTACTTCTCTTCAACTTTCCCATTCCTTGAATTCGTGGAATATGACACTAGTTGGAACGGTAAGAAAAAATAAACGGTTTCTTCCTGCAAATATGCAAGCACACAAAGAGAGGGCGATTTATTCTTCAAACTTTGCCTTTAGCAAAGAAGCAACTGTGTGCTCCTACGTACCTAAAAAGAATAAAGCAGTAATAATGTTGTCATCAATGCACATGTCACCAGTTATTGAAAGTAATAAAGAAATTGCCAAACCAGAAATAATTTTATATTATAATAAATCCAAAAGTGGAGTGGACAACATGGATAAACTGTTAGCAGAATACACTGTAAAACGCAGAACGAATCGGTGGCCTTTAGCACTTTTTTACAACATCATTGACATTGCAGCTTTGGCAGCATATATCATTTACATGGAACATAACCCGCAATTTGTCTCGAGTGACAGACGTAGAAAGTTTCTGAAATCATTGAGTCTACAACTGTGTGGTAAAAATATAGAACAAAGATCAAAAAATTGCATTGTAACATCAAAACTACATGTGAGATCTGCAATGCAGGACGTGCTTGGTCAAGATCTATGGCTATCGGTTTCTTCTGCATCTACAACTTCTATAGCTCAGACTAGACGAGATTCTACAGGGCGTGTTGCAGTCGTCGGAAGTTGCTACATATGTAGAGAACTCAAACGCAAGCAAAGAAAAACACGAAAAGCTTGCACTAACTGCAGAAAACCAGTTTGTGATGAACATGCAGTAACTCGTCCAACATGTAATACCTGCTTCAAGAGCTGTGCTAATACTGCATAAACATAGAATTTGTAATTTTTATATAAATAAAACATTTCAACAAATTATTATTATTTCATTTTTGAACGAAATTATAAATACTTTTTCCATAGTCATACAAAACACAGAGAGGTACCCGGGTACCTTGTCACTCTGTTGTGATTTCAAAATATGTTTTGGTTTCTACAATACATTGGAATTAGTTGACTGTGTCAAAACATTGAAAAACATGTAATTTATAACTAGTGCAGAGCTCTCAGAAAATCACAACCACCTAGAGGGCGTAAAACCTACTTTTCTTTAAATTTGAAAACGCTAAAGGTACCCAGGTACCTCGTCACTCACATAAGGGTTAAACTAATGTCCATGATTGTACATGTAAAACTCCTTCATTTATATATGCTACACAATGACAAAACATTAATGCTGAAACGTCGTACAAATTAAAGTTTATTAATAAATAAGTTGTTATAAAATTTTTACAAATTAACTGTTCACGCTACCTTACAACGTTATGAATTGAATAATAAATTACACTTATTATTTGCTTACAGAGGATCAAATAGCTCTGGAAGTAAATCCCCTGGTGCTGGCAGTTACAATCCAGAAGCTGGATCGGT
This sequence comes from Cotesia typhae, assembly GCF_013202065.1. Classification (NCBI taxonomy): domain Eukaryota; kingdom Metazoa; phylum Arthropoda; class Insecta; order Hymenoptera; family Braconidae; genus Cotesia; species Cotesia typhae. The sequence goes on from NW_027423725.1 coordinate 6,088,864, forward strand.
AACAAACAGTGGAATTAATGATGCGAAATCGCCAACAATAGGACAAGTTAAGCAATCCCAGAACACAAAAGATACTTCGGTAAGATTTTTACCTTCAGTGAAAAAAAAAAAAAATATAAGCCTACAATTTATATATGATTGGTTAGTGATAGAAGATTATCCTGACTAGAAATTTCAATGTAAGACTTATTTGGCTCTCATTGGGTTGCCTAATAGAGACCCGACATTGGGATGTCACGCAAAGTCCTATGCGGCCCTCATTGGGCAATCCTTCTTAGCTGAAATAATTTTACACTCAAGAGAATTATTTTTACACGGCTTGAACGAATGAAATGTACGGGTTCCATTGATGGTTTTAGCTGTTGAAAACCGTTCCTTCAAATACTCTTCGTGTCTTTTATATGGTGTCACCATGTCTCTGTGTGTGTGTGTGTGTGTGTGTATTTTTTTTAAGAGGCACAAAAAAGATCTTTCATGGACACCGCCATCATTAATCCTCTGCCACCCATCTTGCGGCAGATAACGATGACAGTAGTGTGGGATTTTTACCCACTAAAAAAAACATTCTTCTCCCCTCTCCCCGTTGATAGTACGGGGAGGACTGGATTGGAACCGCGTTAGCATTACTTCAATCCAGTCCGTGCTGCGTCTCACGACGCCTACTCTTGGCTACTGGTCTCTTTCTGCGATTTTTTCTTCCAGAAGGTGCTGTGCGTAAACTGCAACAGCTGACCAGTTTTTCTCTTGTTCGATCATATAGGTCGCCAAGTTGGAGGGGGAGAGCCTGGCGCCTATGGTCTCTTCAGTGCTGCTTCTGTAGTTCTTCCACCGAGCACACTCGAAGAATGTGTGTTCGGCATTGTCAATTTTGTCCGGGCAATATTTGCATGTCGGCTTGTCCTGTAGTTTCATCCTGTAGAGGTAGTCATTGAATTGGCCATGGTCTGTCAAGAGCTGGGTCAGAAAAAAATCCGTGTCCCCGTGTTGTCGAGAGAGCCAGACGTTTATGTCCGGGATCAGGCGCGCCGTCTATCTGCCCGTTTCCCCTGACGTCCATCGGTCTTGCCACTCCTGTTTCGTTTCCTTTCTTATTCTCGTCTATACTTCCTTGGAGTTGTCGCCATTCCTTTTTGTGTTGTAGAGTTTCACTCTCTCAAATGCAAACAAGTCAATCGGTGTGGCCCCTGCTATTACCAGTACCGCTGCCTCTGAAACCGTGCGATAGGCACAATTAACTCTCAGCGCTCCTCGTCGTTGCACTGCTGGTATTTTGCGCCGATAAGTCTTCTGTCTAAGTATGGCCGCCCATATCTCTGATCCGTATAGCAGTATTGAGTGGACTACTTCCAAGAGCACCCTCCTTTTTTTGGTTCGTGGTCCTATAGTGTTGGTCATGATTCTCGACAGGTTGGAAACTACCTTGTTGGCTTTTGTGCAGGCGTTTTCAAGGTGTTCTCAGCTTCTCGTCGATCACTACACCTAAATAACGCAGTGCCCCCGTGGATGTCAGTGTTGTCCCGCCCATGTCTACGACGAACGGTTTTGGGAACCACTTTTGTCGGGTGAGGATGACGATCTCAGATTTCTGCTTGGCGAGTTGCAGGTGATATTCCTCTAGCCAATTTTCGACGACATCGATGGTTTCCCGAACTAGTAGTTTTGCCTCCTCTGCACTGTCAACGACTATCGTAGCCACGACGTCGTCTGCAAAGCCCGTGAGTTTCACCTGTTTCGGTAACGGAATTTCCAGAAGCTCATCATAGTTTGCGTTCCAAAGGTCGGGCCCCATAATTGAACCTTGCGGCACACCAGCCGTTATGTTATGTCCTTGTGGGCCTTCCGTCGTTTCCGCTATCAACGTTTTTTCGTCGAGATAGTCGTCTACTATTCTCAGATTTTCTGGCTCCACATTAAATTTGTGTTCTAAAGCATCTAGGATGTTACGCCAGCTCTCAATTCCTGTTGAAGGAATTGATGTCCAGTGTAAGAACAAGACACACCTTGCGAGCTTTGAGGCTGCCAGACCATGCTTCTCTAGCTGTCTCTATGACTTTCTGGATCGCACCAATTGTTGATCGTCCTTTCCGGAAGCCATGTTGGTTACTGGCAAAGCCTCCGGCACGGTCGATGTCGTTTCGTAACCTGCCGAGCTCGTTTCGTAGCTTCTCGAGCAGTTTCCCAGCAATATGAAACATGCAGAGTGGTCTAAATGACGATGGTGTTAAAGAGGTTCCCTTCCCTTTGTCTAACAGGGCCAATCTCTGCCGCTTCCAGACCGTACGAAACGTGCCGGTTGTCAAACACGCATTGTAGGTCCTTATAAGTATGTGCGGATATTCCAGGGCTACGGTGTTGATCACCGAGGCTGGGATGCCATCGGGGCCTGGTGCTTTCCCCATCTTGATGGTTTTTGCTGCGTCTTGCAATTCCTTTATAGTGAAGGGTGTTGTTTCGCCGGTTTTTGCATATCGTCTTTTTTCTCGCGGTGGGTGTTCAGGAAACAACTCCGCCACGATGCTGTTCATTGAAGCAGGAGACTTCGGCGCTTCTGAAGACGCCTTCCCAAGTCGTTTAGTGACAATTTGGTAGGCTTTTCCCCAGAGGTCATTGTTTAGGTCGTTGCAGATGTCTTTCCACAACACTACTTTACTTGCTTTGATGGCTTTATTCAAAGCCTTCTTGGCCTGTTTGTACTCCATCGAGTATATGTCTTGGTCAGGGGAACGATTTGCTGCTCTCGTTGCTCTCTGACGTAGTCCATGGCATTTTTTCCGACGATCTGCTATGTCTTGAGTCCACCAATACACCGGCCGATAGAAGCCTCGCCTCTTCATCTGTGGCATAGAAGCATCGCATGAGGCGGCGATCAGCCCCATCACTCTTAACACTAAATTTGTCGTTTCATTACGGCTATTTGGAGTCGGGCTGTCCTGAAAAGTAGACGAACTTCATGTCAGAGAAGTTCGCAGCTTCTCTAAATCGAGCTTCGTGACATTCCACTTCCGCGGTTGATAATCGTGTCGTGTTACCGGAACGGAAGCAGTTTGAATACTGAATGTCACATACTGATGGTCGCTGCCACTATATTCTTCGGATACGGTCCAGCCTTCAATCATGTTCGCAATCTTTAGAGTCGCTAACGTGATGTCGAGTATAAATTCCCGGTATCTTGGTCTTCTAAAGGTGGTAGTACTTCCGGTGTTCAGCACTATGAGGTCCGTCCTTGCTGCGAAGTCCGCTACTTCGTCTCCTCTGGTGTCGGAGGGTTCAGCGCCCCATTCAGCTGATTTTGCGTTGAAATCACCAGCTACGATGACTTCCCTATCGAACTTGCCGATAGTGTCCTCTATGTTTGTCATTTTCTGTCGAAACACACTAATCCCTTCATTGGGTGAAAGGTAGACGCTTACAAAGTAGGTCTTGGGGGTTTTGATCCAGACAAAGCCTTCTTCGCCTCCGCTGTCGCTCACGGTGACCTTTTTTAAGTTTATGATCTAGATTGCTGCTGTGCCAGATTTATCGGCAAGCCATGTATTACCCTGAATATTTAAATATTGCTTGCAGATAAGGCAGATGTCCATCTTGTCTTCAAAGATACGCTGGCGCAGAAGATTTTGCGCTAAGGCGCACCTATTCAGGTTACCCTGTAATAAGCGCGTCATTTTTGTTCTCTCGTGGCTGCGGCAAGTGCGGTGCGAAATGCCTTACACGCTCCGGAACCGGTTACATTACCTAAGCCATCCTGAACATCTTTGTCTGCCGTACAAAGGAAGCACTTTGGCTTTTCTACGCAGTTTGTAGATTTATGGTTATCTCCGCCACATTTATAGCAGCATTTGCTTCTGTCAGGACCCATACAATTCTCTGTTCGGTGACCGAACCCTAGGCATTTAAAGCATCGGGTTACTTTCGCAACTGGGCGTATGCGGCAGTTAACCCAGCCAATCTTTATACGGGCCTTGTTGAGGGCTTTAGTCGCATTGGCTTCGTGGATCTCGCAGAAGGCTGCCCGATTACCTCGTGGTGTGGGTTTTGTCAAATTCACCCGTTTGATCTCTAGGCTGCATTTGAATTCACGTTTAAGTGCTTCGCGGACTTTGCTCTCGGTAGAGATTTCATCCAAGTCGAGGATCTCAATCGTTGTTGTTGGTGTTAGCGTTTTGATCGTGCCGATATTTGCAGTGGCTGACCTTACTGCATCGATGAAAGCCTTGCTGTCCTCGGTCTTTCGCGCCATTTCAAGGAGAACACCTCCGTGCCTCGTCCTTTTAATAGACCTTATGTCTACTCCAGTCTCTGTCGGGCTAACCTTGGCCTTGATTTCCTTGATGAGATCGGCGTACGTTCGCCCTTCAGCTGGTTGGACAAGCACAGCCTTTGTTCTTGTCTTTTTCCTTCTCGGTTTTTTTGAGCCACCCTTACTTGGCTGGTTTTGGGCTTCAGTAGTTTTTTCCCCTGGCTCCTGTTCTCTTTCCTTCTTTTTCTTTTGCCGTGTCACCTTGATCCAGGTATTATCTCGGGCTGTCTTTTTCTGTACTGGCTTGTTGATTTCAGAGGAAGGGCTGGGTGTAGACAGCAGCCTCTTCTTTTTGTTCTCTTTTTCTTGCTGTGGTTTCTCAGGAGTGACCAAAAACGCTTGTGGTTTTGTGGTCATCTCCGGAGATGTTTGCGTGGTTGTCGCCGACGTCGATGCTGGTTTGTTGGCCAACTTATATGCCGTGGCAATGGACGCTACTAATTTTCTGAGTTCACGATGGAGATTTCTTTTGTCCTTTATGAACTCAGTCAACTCTTCGATCTTGCTGTCGAACCTTTCCATTGGTGATTATTGGCCGGTGACAGTCGGTAGAGAGTTGATCCTCCCTCGATACGTGTTAGTGTTGACGGGAGCAACAGGTCTTCCACTTCTTGGAGGAACGCCTGTTTGCTATGCGTCTACTTCCATCTGGGCTGTTTCAGTACTCCCTGTAGCATTGCTAGCATTGCTAGACGGCAGAGCCATGGAGTCCACTCTGCTGTTCAAACGGTCGCTTGATAACGACGAGTTCAAGCCCGCTTGTACGCCTTCCCTCGCCGGTACTGTGGTATCCCCCCTCTGCACCGTAGACGATGTTTGAATGTTTTCTGAGATTTCATATCATCTTTTTACTAGGTATTGGTCCACCCCGAGTAATTTATTTCCTCGGTACCCGACGTATCTGGCGCGCAGGTATGACAAGTATTCCCCTATCCACCACCTGGAAGGCACTCGATGCGGGACCCAGCAAGCCTGACACGAGGTGTGGGTGTGTATGTATGTATGTGTGTAAGTATGTGTCTCTCTTACAACTTTTGAACGGCTCGACCGATCGAAACGCGGTTGGTGGCATTCGATTCAGTTCCACCAAACTTAGATTTCCTAAAAATTTAAACTGATTCAGACATGTAGATTCCACGAAATCTCCAAAAACAGCAAAAAAAATTTTTTTTAAGTGGTTTTTTTGGAATAACTTTTAAACGGCTCCTTTGATCAATTTTAAAAATTAATCAGCTCTCAACCTTTAAAAACGACGCCGACCACCGCCAACCTTTTCGAAATCGGTTCATTTGTTCGGGAAATATCGTGAACGAAAGAAATCGAAAAAATGGAATTTTTCAAGAAAAACTCTAAAATTTATTACCTGATCAATTTATGTTAACATACTATTCATAGTAATTAAAAAACTGCATAGATTGCTGCAAATCGCGTGAAAATCGGTTAATTTGTTCGAGAGATATTGTTGTTGAAAAATTTTGAAAAAAGTGTTTTTTTCGTAACTTCGAGATTTCTTTTTGGATCGTTTTCGATGAAAAAAAAATTATTATAGTCTACAAAACCACGTCGATCGCTGCCAAGAACGTGAAAATCGGTTGATTGGTTCGTGAGTTATCGTTGTCGATAAAATTAGGAAAGAGTACATTTTTCAAATTTTTCTTAGATTTTTGGTTTGATCAGTTTGTGTTCAAAAATATATTGTAGAATTTGAAAAAATGAGTGGAATGCTGTTAACTGCCTGAAAATCGATTCATTCATTCAGAAGTTATTGCAGTTTGAAAATTCAAAAAATACTGATTTATTAAACTTCTATCAGACTTTTGAGCTCGAAGAGCTCAAAAGCTAAGAACAGCTAACTCTTTGAGCTCGGAGGGCTCGAAGTAACATATTAATGCAGAGGACACATGGGCATACTCCACATGCAAACCCGAAAAACTAGTATGGTCATGCAAAAACCAACCTATGCTAACCATAACCGTTAACGGCACCGGAATCATTCAACTGCAACCTGGCTGCAGGGTAAAATGTAACGAATTTTCGTTCCATGGTCTTAGCCAAGACATCACGAAAATCGAATACATAATTCCACAGATCAACCTGACCCTGGAAAACTTAAATTCAAGTCTAGCAGCCCAGACTCCAACTCTGCTACTAAAGGACAGCAAAGATGCAGTAGCAATTACGGATGATCGCGCCATGGGGCCAAGGATTATCCGAAAACGAAGAGAAGATGTCCCTAGTTACATTAGACCACCAAGAAGACAACTTACACTGGAAATTAGCAGTCGGTTCAGCAATCAGCATTCTAGGAATAGTCCTCGCCGTCGAAGAAGTCTGCAGCTGGAGAATATTCCCTGGCTACCTACTGTCATGGAGGAAAACCTGGAAAAAAGAAAATGAATCAGTAAAAGGTCCTACTACAGAATTAAACGAAATTATACATACCATCAAGACGCCAGAGAAGAGACACTCACCACTCTGCTCATCATCCACAACTCAAGTGAGCACTTCAACTTCATCCAAGGACATCTCTACGGACACCGAAGAATTTTTAAAATCAAGAGTAAAACCTTTCCAACTCAGCAAACTCCAGTCTCTGTGAGGAATAGCAGCAGCTCACAATAAATGTCCTAGATAAGTCAATAATATATTAGTTACTATAAGGAAAAGCAGGTGATTCGTTCTTGGCAAAAAGTATATTAATAAATAATAAATCAAATTTGAAAAAAAAAAACCAAAGACCAGTCACCCGCTAAAATAAAAATTTAATTCATTTAACATGGTTGAAATTGAAATGAAAAAAAAAAAAAGAGAAATTCAAATTTTGAGATTTCTGTACGAGCTTAAAATAATATAACATCTCATTTACTTATGCAAATTATCAAAACACTAGAAATAATCCTCGTTAAAAAAAAAAAAAAAAATTTTTTTCTTATTCCTTTTTTTAATTATTGAAAAGGTCGTTACCTCTAAAAACGTTACTGCTAAAAGCAGATCTTAACAATCGCTGGATACCCAACCATTATGGAGAAGAGCAATAAACCCTTGATACATAATGGACACCTGTGGGAAAGAGAGAACAGTAAGTTGATGCTAATAACTCTCAAAGAATAAAATCAACCGTAAATAATTACCTTTTATCATCATACTTACCTGGCAATTAAATGAGTAATTAGATAAGAGAGGATTCAGAACTTTATTTTTACATAAAGATTTCTCCGAAAACTACTGTGTATCAGGAAGGAAATAATTCCACAAAAAAAAATGTTCTAAAGTTATTGCACTTCTTACACCGTTCCAACAATAATCCACAGCGAAAAAGGCCAGTTTTTCCCACAAAACCGCTAAATATTGTACAATTGTTTATTTTTTAAACAAGCAAATAAAAGCGACGTACAGATATCTCGAAGGCGAACTAAAGAAAAATTTTACTTTAAGTCGCAGCTGTGTCGATACCAAGAGCGAAAATTTTAAGTATTTTTGCTCTTGCGGGGACGAGATAGAGCAGCCCTTATATTAAAATCTTTCTACTATCACTCGCACTGTATAGTATAAGATACATATTTCTTTTGATTACAAATGCCACACCACAAATGAATGAGAGAATAAAATTTCGCTTACGCGGCAAAAAAATTACATATACCGCACAAATACTATGAAAAACTCGAAAATTTAATCGCAAATAAAACAAGCTGCTTAAAATTTTTTTTTTTCGCAATTATAGGGAAATTTCTATATGAAGCAGCCCTCATTAAATTAAAAACGCATTAACTATTATCCGTATGATTTAATCTAAAATTAATATTAATAATTGTAACTTATTCTAAAACGTCATGTACCGAGAGATCGACAGAGAAATAGAGCATTGCGAGCCATCTAGTAACGCTCGACAACGACCTAATTACCACGGGATCTACTGCACTTTGATCAATGCCCGGATTGATTACCATCCGTACTGGGTCGATAATTAAGCAAGTTGTAGCATGCATTACCCCCTAAGCCGACTACTTGTCTCTCGCGCTATTTCCACGCACATGCTCGGAGTAAGACCAGTTCACAGTAAATTCATTAACATCTACACAAAAAAAAAATAAAAAAAAATTTTTTTTCCGAGAGAGGGGACTAAATTTTTTTTTTCTTTCAAAAAAAAAAAAGAAAAATAAACCTACGTAAAAATGCCTAATTACCGACCATAACTGTAATTAATCTCATACCAACTCCGTAGGACCAATGCACTATTCTCTGTCTATCTCCACTACACGAACAACATATGCAAACAGAACTTATATAAAGTAGCAATATATTTTCTTACAAAAAATTATATATCCATAATGTAAGTGGTTATCGCTTATAGGCGAGGTAGATATAAGGAAAGCAAGTGGGCATTCTTACAATTGGGAATCCATTAGTTTTAATTATTATTCGGTCAGTTACGCACTTTTTCCTGCTGGAAACTGGAAAGACGTTAACCGTAAATTAAAGTGTAAAATTTCAATAAGTAGTTTATAAGTGCTGAATAAAATTATTGTGAAACGTGTAACATTTTGACTGCTGCTGTTCAAATAATAAAAACCAAATACACGAATCTCGGGTCATTCTTTACTGAGAAAGCAGCCCTTAATCATCCATTCCTGGCCTTTAAATTCAACATTTAGATTTGAGAGCATGCCTAGCTGCCCTTCAAAGCCCAAATCAGTAAGGAACAAGTCATCTAACGGTAAGTGAAAAGTAATTTATTAATCTCGAGAAATCTATCTAATTTAAGAAAATTATATCTCTACGAAAATTCTCAGTCTTTTCAAAAGGCGTTGTATTTTGTCTCTCGAAAGCTCCCACAACAAATAATTTAACAACGGGAATAAAAACCCCTCGTTGCGTATTCTTAAAAAGTTAGTCCGATCCTCCACCGTTACATCGCTACCGCATTTTAAACGCCTTCGGACATAACAAAGCCAATTTCAGCCTTTGAGTTTCAAAAGTCTCCCCAGGTATACTTATATTTCATTTACATTTATGATATTTACGTTTGGAATTGTAGTGGACTTTATGTATTCTGAAAAAATATGAGGTATATAATCTTGAAATATTTTTTAGGTCACTAAATTTATTCGATAATATATTATAACAGAAGTGACTACTGAGTTGGGTGGCTATTGAGTACTATACCCTATAAATGATCGGAAAATGCAAAGACAATCGATTTTTTTTAATTTCACGCTAGTGGTGCCCTTTCATAGTGTTATAGCGTAGTACTTTATAGAAGAAACACTCAGAATTGAATAATTACTATAATATTTTACAGCGATTTTACTTGAGAAAATAAGATAAATTTGTCATAATTTCAGAAAGCATTCATGCAAAGCAGATCAGTTTCATTAGTGGATATGTACATTGACAATACAGAACCTAGTGAAAACGTTGGCCAAATTCACTTCAGCTTGGAATATGATTATCAAAACACTACATTAGTTCTACGGATTATACAGGTGCTGATTATTTTTTTAAGAGAACCGAATAGTACTGAAGTATTGTTTCGTAGATTGATTTAAAACTTGACTTTCTTTTCTATGTAGGGTAAAGATCTTCCCGCCAAAGATTTATCTGGTACATCTGATCCCTACGTTAAAGTAACTTTATTACCTGACAAAAAACATAGACTTGAAACAAAAATCAAGCGAAGAACTTTAAATCCTCGATGGAATGAAACTCTCTACTTTGAAGGTACGCAAAAAAACGAATAACATTATATAATTTTAATCGGTAAAGTAAATCTCATTTTTTGTTGAACAATAATAACAATTTACTGAAATAGAAAAAAAAATCTGACAATCGGTTGACCGCCCAAGCCAACTCTGGAATTTCTTGCTAGGTTTGAATTTAAAGCTTTTTAAAATGTGTTTTTCGATCATTGTTTGAGCTTTTCAAGCTCAAAGCACCATTTGTCACAATCTGAGCTCTTCGAACTCATGATGTATTTATGAAACAACTGTAACTTTTGGATGTGTCGTTCAATTTTCTCTTTCGAAAAAGCATTCGCTACAGTTTTTAAAGCAAAAAACAAAATCGTACAGGCTTATATTGATTAGTTAAGAATTCTCGACGATATCTTAAAAAAATACCGAAAAACCAATTTAGTGAATTTTTAAAAACCTGTAACTTTTGAATGCGTCGTTCGATATTCATTTTCAAAAATTTATTCGACGCAGTTTTTTAACTACAATAACGTATACATGTTTTAATTATTTTTCCCCATGCTTTAAAGTTATCTTAAAAAAAACACTGAAATTCAAATTTTTTATTTGCTGTCTTTATTTTTTAAATATCTAAGATATTTAAATAAAATAGGACCCCCCGTTTTCGACTTCATCGTGAAAATTAAGTCTATATGTTTTTTTCTCAAGTAGTCACAATGATGAAATTCATCCCCCAAACAATTTTTCAAACTTTTCATTGTAACAACAATTTTTAACTTCCCCCTGAAAAAATTGAAGACTTTAAAAAATCGGGAAGTTAATGGTTTTACCCTGATTTTCGAAAATCGAGTATTCATCAGATCTCGACGTTTTGAGGTCCTAGGAAGCTCCCCTGACTATTCCCGCGAGGGTGTCACGATGTCTGTGTGTGTGTGTGTGTGTGTGTGTGTGTGTGTGTGTGTGTGTGTGTGTGTGTGTGTGTGTGTGTGTGTGTGTCTCTCTCTCTCTCTCTCTCTCTCTCTCTCTCTCTCTCTCTCTCTCTTCGAAGACCGAAAGGGCTATTGAAGACCGAAAGGGCTATTTTTTAACGAATTCTTTGACATTTTTTCAAGATTTGCTCCAAATTTCAACAATATAATCATAGCTGGTGATTTAAATTGTAACTTGTTAGAAGATAGTTATACTGCAAGGCACCTGAAAGACTTTAATCTTGAATCATCACTGTTCTGCGTACCTTACGGAGCTACTTTTCATAAAAATAATTATGATTCTTGGTTGGATGTCATCCTGCTTGACAGTGATAGTAAATTAGTTTCGTTTGCTAAATCCGATTCTCCGTTCATTGATGGCCATGACTATTTATTTTGTAAATATAAATTAAATTGTTCAAAACCAGCACCAAAGAAAGTTACCTTTAGAAACCTAAAAAATTGTGATCATCAAGCTCTTTCAAGAACTTTGATGAACACTTTAAGAATTGATAATGCTATACTAGAGAATTCGGATCCAAATGAGTTGCTGACTATCTTCAAATCTGGTGTTCTATCTTCTCTGGATTTGTTTGCACCAGAAATTACTAAGAAGATAGTCCGTCATAGTAATCCCTGGCTTAAAAAGAATTAAAAGTGAAGTGCAAAGAACGTGATAAAATTTATAAGAAAGCTAGGAGAACTCGGGACCTAAATCTGCTTGCTCTTTTTAGAATTAAGAGGAAAAACTTAAAAGCTGAGTTGAATCATGCTCGTGAAGAATACTTAAAAACTATTCTTTCAAATCTCTCATTTGGTTCATCTATTTGGAGTAAGCTTAAACATCTTGGACTAATTAAGTCTAACCCTTCATCACCGCTAAACTTTTTTGATGCTCTTGAATTGAATGAATATTACGCAAACATAGTAAGAAAACATCCACCTTGCAATAAAAATTTTGTTGATCTGCTGCCGATGGACTATTCAAGACAAGTCAATTGTTTATTCAAGTGGACCATGATTGACATTGTAGATGTTACTAAGGCATTGCATATTACTCTTTCAAAGTCTAAAGGAAAAAGTCCTGATGGATTGGATTTAAGATGGCTACGGGATCACCTTCCACAAATTTCACTGTTTATTACTGCATTATTTAATAGATCTCTTGATACTGGAATATTCCCTGACATTTGGAAAATTATTTTTATTATACCTTTGAATAAAACTTCACCACCTAGATCTCCGTCAGATACCCGACCTGTTGCAAATCTATCCCATCTGGCCAAAGTGTTTGAAAGAATCATTGCAAATCAAGTGATAACCTATCTGGAGGATAACGAGTTACTCGATCCTTTGCAATCCGGATTTAGGAAACATCACAGCACACAATCAGCTTTACTGAGGCTCACTGATGATATTAGGCAGGCGATGGACAAAAATAAATTTACCATAATAGTCTTATTTGATTTGAGTACGGCTTTTGACTATGTTGACCCCAAGATCATACTGATTGCGTTATTTGAGCTTGGTTTTTCAATGGAAACAATTATCTGGTTTTTCTCCTACTTATCAAATCGCTCTCAGTCAATACTGAATAATCTTGGGACTCCAATTCAGCTCCTTAGAACTTCATCTGGTGTTCCTCAAGGTTCTGTGCTTGGTCCAATCCTGTTTTTAATTGTCATGAATTCTGTTGTCAGATGGTTAGTGTATTGTAACCATGGTCTGTTTGCTGATGACAAATATATTTATCTACACTTCTTTATGTATCAACTACAAGAGGCAGTCAGACAGGTCAACATTGATGCACAATCAGTTGCGGATTGGGCAAGGAAGCATGGCTTGGAGATAAACTTGTCCAAGACCAAAGCAATGATCTTGGGTTCAAATAGCAAGCTGAAACAACTGAGTAACTTTGATCTGCCACCTATTATTATAGATGGTGTCATAATTCCATATGTTGATACTACCAAGTGCTTGGGATTACACATCAGTAGGAACCTAAGTTGGAATCATCATGTCAAGCTAGTGGTTAGTAAAGTTAATTCAGCCTTGCATTCTCTCAAGGTTCGAAAGAACATTTTCTCAACTGACATCAGGAAATTGTTAGTATCATCCACCATCTTACCACATCTTGATTACTGTTCCATCGTATTAGTAGATTCAACATCTGAAAATGACTTGAAACTTCAACGTGCAATAAATTGCTCAATTAGGGTCATTTTTAATCTTAGAAAAGATGAGCATATAACACCTTATCAACGAGAATTGGGATGGCTTACTGTGAAATATCGTAGAATGTACTTCATGAGTTGTTACTTCTTTAAGCTACTTCAAGTTGGTAAACCCAAGTACCTACGAGATGCTTTTGTTGAGGAGACCGAAGTCAGATGTTCAGATAGGTTAGCAGCCAAAAAACACTCTCTTTTCACGTTTCCGCATTTTGCTACGACCTTCATGGAGCGGTCATTCCAAGTGAGTGTAATACGATTGTGGGAAGAACTGCCTGAAGAGATTGTAAACTCATCTAGTCTTGAAGTGTTCAAAAATAAAATTTTTGACCATTTGTTGAATTTGGATTATTAATTTTGTTATTGTAAAGTGATAAGTTCTCTGATAATTACTGTTAGATTCTAAGTGTTAAATTCTCCAACTTTGTTCTTTTATCAGCTGTTATTAATTGAATAATTTATTGAGTATGTTAGTTGAATCAGATAAAATAAATATAAATTTTTATATTAGATCTTTATTATAGTTTATGTACTTATATAATTTTTCTATTATTATTGTATTTGTAATTCATATTGTATTTAAAATTGCCATTTGGCTTGTGCCTTGGCATTAATAAACTATCAATCAATCAATCAATCAATCTCTCTCTCTCTCTTGTAAGTACATAAACACGCTAAATTTTTCACTCTATCTTTAGAACATTTTTCTGCTTAAAATTGCCCCCGGGCATTTTTGGTTTCAGAAATATTGCAAGCAACAAATTGCAATCTGCAGATTAACATATAAATTTTACTTATTTGTTCGTTGTGGATTGCAAAATAATTAAATATTTATTTCTCATCATTGAAGAGGTTAAGTCGACAGTGGTTATTGTGTGCAGTGGGCTGTTAGCCAAATTAGCGTCAGTTGATGTCAACTTACACTTGAAGTTTACCAGATTTGAAAGATATCATCAATTTGATATCTACTCCGTCGGTAAATTGTTATCAACTTGTTTCTGGGCATCAAATCGCTACTACTCAACAACTTATAAGATCTACAGTGTGTACCACAAGATAGTTTAAGTGACAATACTTATCACTGGTTATTTACTTGGACATTTACCTTTTACTTTACCTTATGTATATCGAGAAGGTTTAAGTGACACTAAAATAACTGGTTATTTTTCTTGGTTCTGATTGGTAATTTGAAACCTCGCACTAAATTGTCTGATCACCTTACAGAAATTTTATTTCAAATCTTCTGGTTATGCCATTAGTGTCTGACACATGTGTTAGATGCAAGAGACCTGTCAAATCATCTGTTATTTGTAACACTTGTCAACAACATTTTCATCCTGGTTGTGCACGTGATTTTGTAAAAAACAGGCCGCTTACTGATTGTTGCAGAAAACAATTCAACTATCTCCTGGGAAATTTAGATGCAAAAACGAGACTTGCTTCACTAAAATCTACCAGCTCCAACACCTCTTCAGTTTCAAGTTTCAAATCCGCGAGATCTTCTACATCTGAGCGTGTGTCTGCAGGTCGATTATCGGTCTCATCTCTGAAGTCTCTAACGACACCAATCTCACCACTATCACCTACTTCTGACTCAGCATTCGTATCACCTGTTGTATCTCCAAAAATGGCGCAGTTACCAGTAGGTTGGGCAGATAAGTCTCTCGATCAAAAATTAACAGCAATGATGGAGAGATTCTGTAGTCTGGAAGTCTCAACGAATGCAAGATTTGAAAAGCTAGATGCTAAGTTACTAGAAGTTCAACAGTCCCAAGACTCTATTGCTGCGAATCAGGAAAGGCTAACTGCCAATATTAAGGCAAACGCTGCATCAATCATCAAGCTCAGTTCAGATCTTGAAAATCTTAGAGATCAAAAAAAAATGAAATGGCTGCGGTAACTGAGAAATTGTTACTCCTTGGAAATTCAACTCCTGTTGCATCTTCTTCCTCTCAGGTATCAGAGAGCTCTGCCGAATTAGTCATATCGGGTATTCCCGATTCGGTAGCGAATAACCAAACACCAGATGATATCTGTACAGCCGTCCTAACGAATTTGAGTTTGCCAAATCTAACTGGCTGCATCTTAAATGCTCGTAAATTTGAGAATAAAAACAAGCAAGTGCGAGATCAAACTAGGCCTGCCTCTCACTCTTTTATAATTTCAATGATGTCGATCCAAGCTCGTAAATTTGTTGTCAATAAGAAGCGTCAGTCTGGCAATCTTCCGGTAAAGAAGGTTTTTCCTACGCAAGTCGATGATGCATTCAAGGGATCTATTTATGTTAATGAATTTTTTCTGCCAGAAACCCATCAACTTTTACTCAAAACTAAGGAGAAGGCTAAAACTGCTAAATACAAGTTTGTTTGGGCGAGAAATGGGCAAATCTTTGCAAAGAAAGATGAGAACTCTGAAAGACTAGTTATAAATTGTGAATCTGATCTTATGAAACTTGATTAATGCTTAGATAATTCAACAAATAATTCTCCTAATAACTTAGCTCCACCATTAAATATACTCAGTTTAAACATAAATAGTGTTATTGGTCACTTAACTCAGTTTTTAACTTTAGTTAGTGGTAACCCTTATCCGCTAATGGGAAGATCGATCTGAAGATATTGTAAACTCGAGTAGTAGTGAAGTGTTTAAAAATAAATTGTTTGATTATTTGCTAAATTTAGATAATTAAGTTAGAAGTCAAAAACTGGCAATCAAAAACTTTAATAAGACTTTAAAAATTGAGTAGTTAAAGCTTTAATATAAAATTATTGTTGAATCAATTACATTATTTTTATTTTTATCTATTATATTATTTTTATTTTGATATATTTCTAATTAGATTAGATTAAGTTTTTGTACTTACATATACATACTTTACTATATTTTATATTTTATGTAAATATTTTGTATTTAATATTGCCATCTGGCCTGTGCCTTGGCATGAATAAATCATTAATCAATCAATCAATCAATCTCTCTCTCTCTCTCTCTCTCTCTCTCTCTCTCTCTCTTGTGCACGAGATTATGTAAAAAACAGGCCGCTGACTGATTGTTGCAGAAAACAATTTAACTATCTCCTGGGAAATTTAGAAACAAAAACAAGACTTGCCTCGATAAAATCTACTAGCTCTAATACCTCTTCAGTTTCCAGTTTCAAATCTGCCAGCTCTTCTCCTCTTGATCATACATTTAAAGCTCGCGGATCTACCTCACTTGTTCGTTTATCAACAGCTCGTGTATCAACCTCATTGAAATCACCTGTCACACCAAATACACCGATATCGATTGGTCCAGACTCAGTGTTTCATTCACCTATCACACCTCCAACAATGGCCCAGCTACCTTCAAATTGGTCTGAAAAGTCGCTTGACGATAAGATGACAGCTATGATGGAACAGTTTTTATCATCCAACATGTTGGTAAATAAGAAACTTGAGGAACTTACTACGCAAATCGCTGACCTCAAAGATTCGCAAGCTGCTACTGTGTCTGACCTTTCGGAAGTTAAGGAAAATGTTAAAATAAATGCTGATTCAATTTCGAAATTAAACTTAGACATCAAAAAATTAAAAGAAGACAGTAAAACTAACATGAATATAATGCATAATAAACTAGCTGATCTGAGCAAAGTAGTTACTCTTGAAAACAGTGTAGCTTCATCTACTTCATCTCTATTAGGAAGTACTACTGAGTTGGTAATCTCAGGTATTCCTAATTTAGTGGCTGATAAACTATCACCTTCAGAAATTCCGTCCGCTGTTTTAAATGCTCTAGAGTTACCACATTTGGTCAGCGATGTTTTGAGTGTTCGTAAATTTGTAAATAAAGATAGATCTAAACAACATAAGACTACCTATCATTCCTACATTATTGATTTGAAGTCTGCTCGAGTACGTGATTTCATTATAAGTTCGAAACGCAAGTCAAAAAATCTTTTGGCTAAAATTGTGTTTCCGGACAATGTTGATCAAAATTCCACATTTGCTATATACGTCAATGAATTTTTGTTACCAGAGACACATAAATTACTTTTACAAACTAAAGAAAAGGCTAAGTTAAAAAAGATCAAGTATGTCTGGGTGACAAGTGGACAAATTTTTGCTAAAAGAGAAAATGGCTCTGAAATAATTAAAATTAAATGTGTTTCTGATCTCACTAAACTAGATTAACAGTCAACTGATTCAACTAATAGCTCAACTAAAAATATATCTTCATCGCTAAAAGTACTTAGTCTAAATATAAATAGCCTTGTTGGCCATACTGCTCAATTCTTGAATTTGATTAATGATACTCAACCTGACATTATTATCCTTGTTGAAACGTGGTTAAAACCCTCACACGACAACAGTATTTTTTCATTGAATGGCTACAATATTGTTCGAAGAGATCGAACCTTAAAACATGCAGATACTGGTTGTTACATCCAGGGAGGTGGAGTGGCCTGTCTTGTCCACGAGTCCTTAAAAGTCAAGATTTTATATATTTCAACTTCTGACTATTTAAACCAACCAGAATATTTAATTACCGATGTCACTTTATCCTCTGGATCTCACCTCTTATTATCCTGCATTTACTGAAGATCGAAAGGGCTATTTCTTTGACATTTTTTCAAGATTTGCTCCAAATTTCAACAATATAATCATAGCTGGTGATTTAAATTGTAACTTGTTAGAAGATAGTTACACTGCAAGGCACCTGAAAGACTTTATTCTTGAATCATCACTGTTCTGCGTACCTTACGGAGCTACTTTTCATAAAAATAACTATGATTCTTGGTTGGATGTCATCCTGCTTGACAGTGATAGTAAATTAGTTTCTTTTGCTAAATCCGATTCTCCGTTCATTGATGGCCATGACTATTTATTTTGTAAATATAAATTAAATTGTTCAAAACCAGCATCAAAGAAAATTACCTTTAGAAACCTAAAAAATTGTGATCATCAAGCTCTTTCAAGAACTTTGATGAACACTTTAAGAATTGATAATGCTGTACTAGAGAATTCGGATCCAAATGAGTTGCTGATTATCTTCAAATCTGGTGTTCTATCTTCTCTGGATTTGTTTGCACCAGAAATCACTAAGAAGATAGTCCGTCATAGTAATCCCTGGCTTAAAAAGAATTAAAAGTGAAGTGCAAAGAACGTGATAAAATTTATAAGAAAGCTAGGAGAACTCGGGACCTAAATCTGCTTGCTCTTTTTAGAATTAAGAGGAAAAACTTAAAAGCTGAGTTGAATCATGCTCGTGAAGAATACTTAAAAACTATTCTTTCAAATCTCTCATATGGTTCATATGTTTGGAGTAAGCTTAAACATCTTGGACTAATTAAGTCTAACCCTTCTTCACCGCTCAACTTTTTTGATGCTCTTGAATTGAATGAGTATTACGCAAATATAGTAAGAAAACATCCACTTTGCAGTAAAAATTTTGTTGATTTGCTGCCGATGGACTATTCAAGACAAGTAAAGTGTTTATTCAAGTGGACCATGATTGACATTGTAGATGTTACTAAGGCACTGCATATTACTCTTTCAAAGTCTAAAGGAAAAAGTCCTGATGGATTAGATTTAAGATGGTTACGGGATCACCTTCCACAAATTTCACTATTTCTTACTGCATTATTTAATAGATCTCTTGATACTGGAATATTCCCTGACATTTGGAAAGTTATTTTTATTATACCTCTGAATAAAACTTCACCGCCTAGATCCCCATCAGATACCCGACCTGTTGCAAATTTATCCCATCTGGCCAAAGTGTTTGAAAGAATCATTGCAAATTGTTCGGTTATAATACCGGCACCTTCTCTCAAACTTGGGTAGGTTTCTTACAACTGCAACCAATTATTTGGTGGTCTTGAAAAAGACCGATTGGTTTTGGACTACGTAGTAGTCCTGAGATGACTTGTTAGTCACACGCTCTTAAATAAGAGCCTTGAGTAGTCTTGAGAAGACTTAGTTGGTTAGTTCTGAAAAGAACTGTTTAAGTTTTAGTTCTAAAAAGAACTAATTTAACAATGCCAGTCAGCGTTTGGTGTAGTTGAGATGATCCGAGTTGGTCCGATTATTGAGTAGTGGATATACTAGCTTTGCTCTCTTGATATCCAAAGATACTGCACTGTATTGTAAGCCTTGCTCGCTTACTGTAGATTCTTGATTGGCTTCTTCTTCTTCTTCTTCTTCTTCTTGTTCTTCTTCTTCGCTCAGTGGATGGAAGTGGACTGTGTGGCAGCTCTCCTCGCTGCCTCTTTTAAACAGTCTTGTGATTTGGGAGGGGATTTGGTTGGGTTAATTCATTGGCTCTCTAGCTCCGATGGACTGCGTGGGGGTTTCGGGGGTAGCGGCCCAATAATAGCTCAGAATAATTTCCCACTATGATTGGGATTATTTTCTACTAGCTCTCTCGTTATGGTCCGTGCTTTTGTTAGTACCTGATAAAGTTCTTAGCTACGATTGGCTTTTTTGTCATAATCAGTACGATTGTTAGTACTTAATGAGAACTTTGACTATGGCTAGCTCCTTAGTTATGGTTGTTGCGATTGTTAATGATTCATGAAGATCTTAACCACGACTGGCTCTCTAGTCATGGTCCGCGCGATTGTCGGTACCATGACTAGCTCTCTAGTCATGGTCCGTGCGATCGTTGATGCCAATTGATGAATTTCAGGGTTTTTTCAACATTCTCCCCCCCCCCCAAATTCTGCAAGAATGCAGAATTTCACTCTGATGCATCTTGGTGAGGAGCCAGTGGGAGGGGAGCTAACTTGACAATTGGTCTGGTGAGAGTTGTTGTAGCTGTCTTAAGAGTGACTACTCGAGTAAGTCCATCCTTCCCTGGATGACGTTGAATTACTCTCGCGAGAGGCCATTTTGAAGGGGGAAGTCTTTCATCTGTGAAGGGGAAATGGTTGATGAAAATTCCAAAGAATTCTTAAATAATCAGAGATCAGATGAACGAATTGGTTTTATTGCAAATATTATGACGAAATACGATGACGATGAAATTGGTGTTAAAAAATTAGAGAAACAATTGGATTTCGAAAAACGAAAATTGGAAAGTGAAAAAGAAAAATCATTATTTGGTAAATTATAATAATCAACTTACTCATTGATATTTTATTATTTTATAGTGAAGATATTTTGTGTCTTATCATTATCCTTTTTTGTAGACAAAAACGTTGAACTCTTATCAAGCCAAGGAAGTGCTCAATCAGTCTCTAGTGGAGAAGTATACATTCCAACTACTGCCGGCCAATTTAAATCAAGAAATATAAGAGGAACTCACAATATTCTCAACGAAAGAGTTGTAGCTACTTTTGACCGTTGTAAAGTAAGCGACAGAGATGCTGTGTTTATAACTACAGCTATTTGTCAGTCGCTTATCGATTTAAAATTATTAGAAGTGGATATTAATTCCATTATTGTCAATCGATCATCTATTCGCCGATGTCGGCTTACTATGCGAGAGTCAAAATCAATAGAAATAAAAAAACATTTCCAAGACTTAAAGTTATCATCTATTGTTGTACATTGGGATGGAAAATTATTATCTAATTTGTTAAATACAGAAACTGTTCATCGATTGCCTGTAATAATTACTTCAGAAAGTAAAGAAATGTTAGGTGTACCAACGAGTGAAGATGGAACTGGAATGGCACAAGCTTCTGTAGTTCATAAGACATTATGTGACTGGGGATTCGACATATCTGTAAAAGCAATATGCTGTGACACTACTCCTTTAAATTTAGGCCTTCGTAATGGTGCTGCTGCATTACTGGAAAAATTGTTAGAAAGAGATTTGTTGTATCTTCCATGTAGGCATCATATATTTGAAATAGTCCTAAGATATGTCTTCGAAGCTGTTTTTCCAAATACTGTTGGTCCTAATGTTCCACTTTTTATCCGATTCCAAAAGCAATGGGGAGATTTAAATAAACTCAGTTACAAAACAGGTTTAGATGATCCGAAAAATGATAAATATCTTGACAAATGAAAAAATTGAATCTATTAGAACTTTTGCGACTGAAACTCTTGCATCACAACTGCCTCGTGATGATTACAAAGAGTTATTAGAGCTTACTTTAGTTTTTATCGGTGTCGTCCCCGAACAATTTAGTTTTCGTAAGCCAGGAGCTTGTCACCATGCACGATGGATGGCAAAAGCTATTTATATATTGAAAATGTACATGCTTCGGGAGCAATTGTCATTGAAAAAACGTGAAGATAATAAACTACGGCAAATATGTGTTTTTGTGACAATGGTTTATGTCAAAGCTTGGTTTTCGTCGTCAAATAGTGTCAAAGCTCCGTACCATGATCTACAGTTTATAAAAGAACTCAACAACTTTAAGGCAATCAACAGTAATCTTGCTACTGTGGCAATTAGTAGATTTATGAATCACTTGTGGTATTTATCACCAGAATTAGCAATCATGGCTATTTTTGATGAGGAAGTTTCACAAGAAACAAAATTAAAAATTGTCGCTAAGCTGCGTAAAGAAGAAGAAACAATTGTGATTGATGATATTCCGGAAGAAGACTTGGATTATACTAGTGAAAAATGTAGTGTTAAACGCTTTCAAACTAAGAGCATAACTGAATTATTATATAATGATATTGACTTTTTCGTAACTGCAGAATCGATCAATTTTTTCAATAGATTCGAGATACAAACAGAATTTTTAAAGATTCATCCTTCTGAATGGGCTCATAATGAACACTATAAAACTGCATTACGATTCGCTAAAAAACTATCGGTTGTGAATGACTGTGCTGAAAGAGGAGTTAAACTAGTGCAAGATTTTTGTAATCGTTATACTAAGGATGAAAAACAAATGCAATACGTGTTACAATTGGTTAAAGATCATCGTCAAATGTTTCCTGACGCACATAAA
This sequence comes from Cotesia typhae, assembly GCF_013202065.1. Lineage (NCBI taxonomy): Eukaryota > Metazoa > Arthropoda > Insecta > Hymenoptera > Braconidae > Cotesia > Cotesia typhae. The sequence continues at coordinate 6,110,943 of NW_027423725.1, forward strand.
AAAACTAATGTAAAAACTTCATGAAAGTATCTGTAATTAAAAATAAAAATGGTAATGTTTGTACATTTTCGATTCATTAAAATATTAATAATACACTTCTTTAATTGATTAATACTTTTCACGTAAATTATAGTTCAAAATTATATGCATAAGTAAAAAAAGTAATCTAATATGAATAATAACCCGTCTATGATTGTTGAATTATTATTAAATGACCAGAAAAAACTATGAAAAAGATTATAGTTTCAATTTAGACCTCGAATAACGTCAAAACCGTTAGAATTATCAAAAATGATAAGAGACCTTTTTCTAGACCGTTAAATTTTGCATTAGAAAAAATATTTTTGATGTGATTTGTTGGTTAGTTTATGACGTAAAAAATTCCAAAGTAAAAATATAACTTTTCCCATGTTATTTTCCTTTAAAACTTTGACCGTCGGGGGGCGCGGCTTAATATTAAAATTAAGAGCTATAACTTGGCATGATTTTTTTTTATAGATTTTGAACCGATTTTGAACTATCGTGAAAAAAAATTTCAAAAAACCCAACATAAGGACCACCTAATATATATATATATATATATATATATATATATATATATATATATATATATATATATATATATATATATATATTTAAAAATAGTTCTTTTTGAAAATAATATCTATAAATTTGAAGATAACAAAAAACAAAATTAGGAATACGGTAGACCTTGAAGGCCATCCGTGAAACTTCCGGCTAATTCCATGCCTAAGTGCATAAAACTGCACTAATGATGTTTTTGAGCTCTTCGAGCTCAAAAATACAATTTATGTATTATTTTGGGCTCTTCGAGCTTAAAAGTCTGATAGAAGTATCATAGAACAATATTCTTTATGGGGATAATTCGACATCGAGCGAGAGTGAAGCGGTCATAACGTAAAGAAGATATTGTGAAACCGGGGCCCGAGTAAACAACCATGGAGTTCTGCAATTACAGGTAACTATCTCTTTTTCTCTGGATTTTCTGTGGAACCTTCAGAGCGATTATTTCAATTAAAATTAGATATTTATTGCTAGACATTTAGCCAGCCTAGATATCCACTGATAATTACCCTAATAGTACTGTAATTACATATTTAATTACATCGCTGATCAAATCCCGAGCAGCAACGCAAATAAACAAATTTGGGTACCTTACAAGAACAGTGGAGATTGTCGTAGAGGAATTGCCAAGACACAAGGCCAAAAGGACGCCATCGAAAGTTAACAAGAATCAAAATAAAATTTCAGGTACAGGAAAATTTAACCTCGGCAAAATTTGTGTTGCTTCAGGAAACTCTAGGTACAGGCCAGGTTCCGTTTTCCAATCACCCAACTGATTAATGAGGTAATTAGCCGAATTTAATTAAGAATCATTACAATTAAATATACCGAATAAGTTTAAGATAAAATTTATAAAGTCAAAAACCTTAGTACCAGTAAAATTGAGTTAAATTGCGTCATTGATCAGAAGAAAATTTTGTCGATTAAATTTAGTACAATTAAGAAATTAAAAATAAAAACGACATAAAATATTGTTCAAGTTAAGTTAAAACTAATTAATAAAATCAACATTTAATTTAATCCCGAAAGTAAAAATGGTAGTTAATAATTAAAATTAATCATTGAAAAATTCTCAAAATTCAAAAACAAAATTTATAATAAAAATAAATCTCCAAGAAATTAAATTGTCAATCGGTAAATTAAACTACACTAGTCACAAAAATTAAGGGATATAAAAAAAATTCCAAATTTTTTGGTGATTTTCAGCGAGCTGTAACTCCGAGGAAAATGATCGCACAGAAAAAAAAAAAAAAAAAAAAGCAAATTGTAGCTCCAAGTGTCTAGTTTTTAGATATGATCATGAAAATTTTTGTCATCGTCAGGTCTGGAGAAATCCTAAGAAAACTACTGAAAAAAAATTTTTCGAAATTTTTTTTCGTCTTAAAAAAGGTCTACGGGCTTCAAAAAAATTTTTTCGATTGTTTCGTTTAAACGCTCTTTTAGTAAATTTAATACCCTTTAATTTGACGTAATCAAAAAGCCTGTACGATAATTTGCCGCGGAGTTATCGTCAATCAAAGCAAAAAGTTTTTTTGACTTTGGAAATCAATAACTCTGGAAATAATGACCGTATAGGAAATCGAAGGAGGGTTTTGAAAACTACACAATATTCTCTATAAGAAAACGTAAACCGCTTTTGAAGAAAAAATTTTTTTTGAATTGAAAACTCGGACTGAAAAAAAGACAAAAATTCGCATAATTAAGGATATTTGGATAACTTGGTATAACTTTGGATAAAATGGATGAACGAAGGATATCGTTGGTAATTTTTTAACTTCAAAGTGTCCCCTAAAATCCCTAAGAAATTCAAAGCGCTGCGATTTTTTGTTCATAGTGCCCAGAAGCTTCAAATTCTGTATTTCGCAAAAATCACCATTATGAGCAATTTTGTGATTTTTATTCATTTTTCCATTGAAAAAAATTTTTTTCAAAATTCTTTTTATTTTTTCGATCAAAGAGATTGATTTTTCAAAAATTTGAAAAAAAAAAATTTCAATTTTTTCGAAAATTTTTTCGAAATTTTCTCAATTTTTTCGACTGTTGTTTTACCGCCGGCATTAGCGTTACCCAAAGCGTACCACGTGGAGGTTGCTCGGTCGGATTTACGCTTCTCACACACACACGTGTGTGTGTGTGTGTGTGTGTCTTTGTCTGCGTGTTTGTCTGTTTGCAGCTGCCGAATGACCTCTGTACGCACGGCAGTAACTGCTCAGTACCGTGTATTGCCACCTCTGTTCCGAATCACAGCTCGTAAACGCTCTTGCATGTTGATGCATCGTCGAATATCACGTTGCGAAATTCCTTGCCAACAACGGAACAACGCTTGAGTCAACTGATGAAGATTGTGCAGTTGCGGATAGTCTCGCCGCAATCGACGCCCAAGCATGTCCCAAACATGCTCAATTGGGTTCAAATCAGGACTCATCGCTGGATGATTAAGCGTTGTTACGTTGTTGGCGCGGAGAAAAGTTCGCGTACGAACTGCAGTGTGAGGACGAGCATTATCCTGCATCAAAATGAACCGTCTTGCCCCCATGCGTGTGCGCATAGGCAGGACGTGTGGCTCCAGAATTTCGTCGACGTACCTATCGGCAGTCAACGTCCCACGAACGATGACCAACGGGGTTCTGGTATTGAAGGACACGCCTGCTCACACCATGACTGATCCACCATTGAAAGCTGTAACTGGTCTCGTAAAACCATCCCGATCTCGTTCTCCACGACGGCGCCAAACGAGAGATCGTCTATCGCTGCCATGAAGACAAAATCGAGATTCGTCAGTCCATAATACACTGGTCCACTGTCTACGACCCCAATGGTGATGATCATAAGCATAGGCCAATCGGGCTCGGCGATGTCGTGGAGTGAGCATAGGCACGCGATTTGCGCGTCTAGCGCGTAGTCCTTGCTCTCGAAAGCGATTTCGAACCGTCGATGCCGATATGTGTTGTTGGGGAGGACGTTGTCGACGATTGCGAAATTGATGAGCGATCGTGTGGGCATGCGCAGTAGGGTTTCGACGAGCTTCTCGAACGATAGCTCGATCATCACGCTCGGTAGTGATTCGTAGTCTACCTTGACCCGGACGACGATCGTAACTTTGAGTCGCGTTAAATCGGGCATAGGCCCGACTGATAACGGACTGGCTCACTCCCATAGAAGCTGCTACTTCCACCTGACTGTAGCCCTCTTGAAGGAGGGTAACAATGCGAGCCACATCTGTGGCAGCTAAATGTCGACGAGGCATATCAAAAGGTGCTTATCAAAGAAAAGCTTACATAAAATTCACGTAAGGAATTTAGGCTAAAAAGAAAACGTAAAATTCAAGTTTTGTGTGAGGAAAAGCCGAACTCCGCGGGGGTATATCAATTTGTTTTTATTGAATTTTTAAAATGAGATTTAAATCTAAGGCAGTTGTAGCGGACAGAAAAAATTGAGTTAATTTTTTTTGACAATAGTGAAGCATTCTGAAGACGATAAAAAAAAAAAATTTTTAAAAAAAATTTTTGATAAAAAAAATTTCGAAAAAAATTTTCGAAAAAAATTGAAAATTTTTTTTTTTTTTTTTTTTTCAAATTTCGTGAAAAATCAATCTCTTTGATCGAAAAAATAAAGAATTTTGAAAAAAAAAATTTTTTTCAATGGAAAAATGAATAAAAATCACAAAATTGCTCATAATGGTGATTTTTGCGAAATACAGAATTTGAAGCTTCTGGGCACTATGAACAAAAAATCGCAGCGCTTTGAATTTCTTAGGGATTTTAGGGGACACTTTGAAGTTAAAAAATTACCAACGATATCCTTCGTTCATCCATTTTATCCAAAGTTATACCAAGTTATCCAAATATCCGTAATTATGCGAATTTTTGTCTTTTTTCAGTCCGAGTTTTCAATTCAAAAAAATTTTTTCTTCAAAAGCGGTTTACGTTTTCTTATAGAGAATATTGTGTAGTTTTCAAAACCCTCCTTCGATTTCCTATACGGTCATTATTTCCAGAGTTATTGATTTCCAAAGTCAAAAAAACTTTTTGCTTTGATTGACGATAACTCCGCGGCAAATTATCGTACAGGCTTTTTGATTACGTCAAATTAAAGGGTATTAAATTTACTAAAAGAGCGTTTAAACGAAACAATCGAAAAAATTTTTTTGAAGCCCGTAGACCTTTTTTAAGACGAAAAAAAATTTCGAAAAATTTTTTTTCAGTAGTTTTCTTAGGATTTCTCCAGACCTGACGATGACAAAAAATTTTCATGATCATATCTAAAAACTAGACACTTGGAGCTACAATTTGCTTTTTTTTTTTTTTTTCTGTGCGATCATTTTCCTCGGAGTTACAGCTCGCTGAAAATCACCAAAAAATTTGGAATTTTTTTTATATCCCTTAATTTTTGTGACTAGTGTATAAAAATTATAAAAGAAAGAACTATCAGTAGATTGAAAAATTGTTCAAAACTTCGATAAATAAATTTGTCAAATTCCAGTGGAAAATTACAGAGATAATTAACATAAAATTTTAGCCTTAGAAAAAATTAGCCAAGTTAATAACCAAGTCTCAAATCCTTACTGGAATTCAAAGTAGACGTGAGCCGATTATTCAGGAAGTTTGAATTCGAGTAAAATTTAATTAATTTAAATTTTTGGTTGAATAAAAAGCTGCTGTGATATTAATAGTTAAGCAACCAGAATTAAATCAAATTATTTATCGAAGTCAAAGTTAGGGACCGGGAGATTTGATTCCCAGGAAGATATGTTGTAAAAAGTAATTTGGATTTTAAAATGATTGTAAATTAGAGTCAAGTGTGTATTTGGATAAAATTGTTTTATTAAATAGTGTGTGTGTGTGTGTGTGTGTGTGTGTGTGTGTGTGTGTGTGTGTGTGTGTGTGTGTGTGTGTGTGTGTGTGTGTGTGGAAATATTTTACATTATATACTCCTAGTTCACGGGCTGTCGATGAGGTTAGAATTAGCAGGTTGTCGACTAGTGTCATGGTATCCTCCTCTGTCCTAGTCGACTTCAGGTTCTTTAGTCCTATAGTGAGGATCCGGGCGACAGCAAAAGGGCTAAGGACGGTTTAACCCTTGGGCAGGGGTTCAGGCGATCACCAAGAGTCAAATCTAGAGTCTTAGATCGTGAGGGTCCTGTGGATAGCATAATTTAATTAGAAACTACAAAATAGATGCTCTATGTGAGGGTATTGTTAGGAATAGACAATTTTTGATAGAAACTACAACATAGACGCTCCATATGAGGGTACTGTTAGGAATAGGAAACCTTTGATAGAAACGGCAGTATAGACGTTCCGTTTGAGGGTACTATCAGGATTAAGTAAACTTTTGTATGGTATAAGAGTGTGTGTGAGAATTAAAATAATATTAAATTGTGTAAAATTAGGCGAATAAATTTATAATTCATGTTAAATTTAATTGTTATCATTTGTGTCAACCCGATTATAATTTCTCTCGACCCTCTCTTGCTTATACCGGTTCAGGAAACCGTGATAAAAATTCCAGTGGTGCCCTTAAATTTTAAAACTAAATAAAAGGGTGACCAAGTGGCAGAAACAACCCGTTACAACTTACAATGTACATTGTAGCTATGATAACGCACTCTCCAAATTTGAATTAAATCGTTTACCTGATTGCATCAACATTTCATTCAACAATTAGAATCATTAACTCTGGATTTTTTAGGCCTGAAAAAATTTTAAAGAATTTTATCAAAATGAAACTCTTAACTAAATAGCAACAAGATAGACACAACCAGGCAACTGTGTGTAACATTTGTGAAAAACTAATCACTTCTGCTTCAGATAAAGTCTATGATCATTGTCACTTCACCGGTAACTACAGAGATGCTGCTCCTAAATCACGCAACGTTAATTTTTGGAAATCCACCATTATTCCAGGTGTCATTCATAATTTATCTGGCTATGACTCACACTTTATAATTAAATCCTTACCTACAGTATTTGAAGGTCAGGTGACATTATTGCCTATCAATAAAGAACGTTATATTTCATTTACAAAACTAGTTAAAAATATTTCAGTCTCTCTAAGATTTATTCACTTTTTTAGATTCATGGCTTCCAGTTTAGAGAAATGAGCATCATACCTTGAAGACAAAGACAAACAGATTACGCGACTACGCGACCCAGACCCTGACAAATTTAAATTAGCAATACCAAGGATGTATTCCCATCTGAATAGGTTGACAGTATTGAAAGACTAAGCGGGACACAGTTATCTGATTAGGAACCATTTTTTTCAAAATTGACAAACTCTACTATTCCCGATGACGATTATGCTTTTGCTCCGGTAGTTTAGTGTTGCTATAAGTATTCACCGTCATCAAGTATATCGGTCCACTTGTCGCTACCGCGAGCTGTAAACCCTTGCTATATTTTAGACGTAAGTGTTCTATTGAACCGTTCACATATGGATGCTTTGAGATTACTGAATGTTGAATAAAGATTTATCTTGTGCTGCTTCATCAGATCTTTGAATTCTTTGTTGTAAAACTCTCTACCCTGATCAACATGGCGGTTCTTAGGAACACGACCTTGCTGGAATACAGACTTCATAGCACTAATGACATCAGCGACGCTTTTTGGTTTATTTGGAACTGCCCAGGCATACTTTGAAAAAATATCTATGATTGTAAGCAGATACTTGTATCCTTATTGACTGTTGCATATGGAATCATCTTAACCAAGTCAGCTTGCCAAGTTTCATCGAGACCTCGGATGTCAACATGACGACGGTTATAGTTCCTGCGAGCTAGTTTGTGAAGCTCTTTAGCTATCACTGCCTTTTTGTCGTTCATTGAGTTTCTCAGTGAGATATTTGATATTATTCTGATGAATGTAAAGTACTGCTTTAGCTTCCTCAATAGCCGTCTGTAAATTTCCCTAAGCAGCTTTCAGTATTACTATTTCAGAATGTAAATGTGAAATAATCTCTTTCTGCTCGCTGTCTATAAATTTATTCAGTTATAATATATTATATATAATATATATTATATAATATATAATATATAATACAGTTATTATATAATATATAATTTATTCAGTTATAATAATAACCCAGGAATTATTGGATAATTTTTTTCTTTGACAGTTATTGTATCATTTGCAAATGAAATAGGTGAATCGGCCATATGCATTTCACCATGTTTTCTGCGTACACCTTATCTCATATCATTATCTTTGTGTTTTTTACTTAAACGTTGTAAGTAATTAGTGAGAAGAGGACTTCTACGAGCTGGAGTACTTGTTAACGGTGGTGGTTGGGTTATGGCAAATGATGTGTTGTTAAATGAACTTTCATCATCCGATGTTAAACTGTTGTACAATTCTGGATCATCATATATAGATTTTCTAATCTCTTGTTTTTCAACCTGCTGGTTTTCATCCACTTCTTTTTTAATATTTTCTTCTTTCAGTTTTGAAGATTTAACTATACTGTGAAGTAGTGTGACAATAGGTTTGAACATTTCCTCCATGGCTTTCTCAGCTGTATCTTTACCCAACTTTCACATCTTGTGCTTCCGTCGAATGGCATCACTGGCTTGAGATATCTGATGTAGAATATCCTTCTGCTTTGAAATTTTTTTAGGCTTCATGTTGACAGGTTAAAGTCTACAGCATGTATGATTATCACACTTTAATGTACCTCAATTTATACCATTGAAGCAGTCGAATCCTTTTCGATACCTGCCGCTGTTCAATTTCCTGTATTTATTTAATACCACAAATCCATATTTATTCCTGTATGCCGAGCATAAATCTCTGAATGAGTTGTATGACATGTCTGTATTGACATGATCATTATAGATATGCATCAGATTCATTTAATCTTGACGTAACAGAACGAGAAAGTTAGCATTATCTCTAATCAGGTGCTTACGTATTTGTGTATAAGTTTGACAGAGATAAAAGCTGTCCACATCTTTGTGTCGACCCATGCAGAAAAAAGCCTTGGTGTGATCCTGTTTTTAACAAGCAACATCCTCGGATATAATCAGAGAAATAGACTTAGCATTTTCAGACTTGATTACAGCTTCATGTTCACTGAGTGTTGGTTATGAGATTTTGAGTAAAGATATACATTCTCAAACCTCAGTTGGATGGCCCGCAAAACACTGCACGATTACTGTTGGGAAGCAAAGCATCGTGTCGTTTGAGTTTTTTCACACCGGTCCCTTGAACAATTCGATCAAAATTGATAACTGGCAACTGAGCTCTTGGTTTGTAAAACTCTATGACTGCTGATTACATTCTGAGCTCAAGAGATATATATATATACCGATTTATACAGATTAGCAAGTCAGTCTTTGATGTGACATGTCTGAGAGCAGACGTAGTAAAGGTTTGTTCAACAACATAATCAATAAACTCCCACTTGAACTTCACATACCAGGTAATCAGTACTGCAGTCCTGATACAAAGTTAACCAAGAGGTTAGCTCGAGGTGATTCAGGTATAAATCCTTTGGACGCTGCGTGTTAAGAACACGATATAGCTTACTCGAAAAATCGCGAAAATTTGGAAGCCCGTCACGAGGCTGATAAAATTCTTGCCGGGAAAGCATGGCAACCATTTCAATCGAGAGACACTACTATTGGTAAAAAAAGCTGCTGTTTGGAGTGTGAATAAAATCATGAAGTTCAATAGACGTTTTGGCCTGGGTCTTAAAAAAGAAAAACTTATTACTAAGCGTGAGACAATCAAGAAAAAGATAACCAAGCTTAAGACAACAAAACTCAAGATTCCTAAGAAAAAGGATGTTGCTCTGAGACAGATTCAGATCTGTTGAAGCTAAAAAGTCCATGCAGCATGGTGGAGATCCAGTTAAAGCAGCTTTTGAAGGTGCCCACAAAGCTGTCAAGAAGGCTGGTGGGAAGAAAAACGTTCGATTGCCTCGTACTCTACTAGTTCCATCAAAAATTGGTGGAGTACTTCCATTCTTGATTCCTCTGTATGCAGGGATATCAGCTGTTGGTGTTTTGACAGGTGGAGCTACAGGTATTGCAACAGCTGTGAACGATGCAAGCGCATCTAAAAATCAACTTGTAGAAAAGAAACGTCACAACTTAAAAATGGAGAAAATAGCTGTAGGTAGAGGATTATACCTCGAACCCTACCGCAGTGGTATGGGGCTCTATCTGAAACCATACCCAAAAGGAGCTGGCTGCAAGAAGTAAAAAAACCAGTAGAATTACCACATTGAGCACTGACTATCATCGATTTATCAAAATATGCTAAGCTGCTTAAAATTCCAAATTTAGGACAATTTAGAAATTAAAATAAAAATGACATAAAATTTTATTCAAGCTGAGTTAAAATTAAGAAACAAAATTAACTCCTAAATTAATTCCAATAATTGGGATCAATAGTCAAAATTAACTTCTGAAATAATCTCAAAAAACTAAAGTAAAAATTATAGTTAAAATCAATCTTCAAGGAAATAAATTATCAATCAGTATTTTGGAATTATAAAGATTACAAAAGTAAAAATTATTAGTAGATTAAAAATTGTTCAAGACTTCGATAAATAAATTTACCAAATTCCAGTTAATAATTATAGAGATAATTAACGTAAAGTTTTGGCCTTGGAAAAATTTAGTCAAGTTAATAGCTCAGTCTCAAATCATTACTAGAATTTAAAATGGACGCTAAGCAGATTATTCAGGCAGTTTGAATTCAAGTAAATTTGAATTAATCAAAATTTTTGGTTGAATAAAAAGCTGCTGTAATATTATAACAAATTAAGCAACCAAAATTCAAAAATTAATTATTTATCGAAGTCAGGTTTAGGAACCGGGTAATTAAATTCGCAGGAAGTTATATCATAAAGAGTATTAAGAATTTTTAAATTAATTGTTAATTAGAGTCGAGTTAATTAGAGTCCAGGAACGGACAGCAGCAGGAGAACCGAATTTGAGGATTGTCACTCGAGCTGATCAACCGATGATAATCAAGGATCATCGAAACATTTCAGCATCAACTCTCAAGAACTGAACTTCCTAAATCATAGCACATCTTGCCTAACATTATATTATCAGAATGTTATAGGACTCAACACTAAATTAGATAGTATATTTTATAAAACTTGTATGGAGGAGTATGATATTTATGCTTTTACTGAAACCTGGCTCAAACCAGGTGTTTTAAATAGTGAATTTTTTAATAATAAATATTCTGTTTTTAGGTGCGACAGGCGGGAGGAGTTCAGGAGGTCGGGTGGAGGTGTGTTGATTGCGTGTAGGTGTGTACTTAATGTAGTTCCGTTAAAATTTGAGGATATCCCACAACACTTCCCGCAGGTTGAGATTGTAGGCATACTTTTCATTAATCGTGGTATAAAAACACACTTAATCAACATTTATATTCCATCTGACTTGTATGCACACATTTATTCAGACCTCCTTAAGCTGCTCTCGTCACACTCGGCCATGAATGCGGGTGCATTGATGCTGCTGGGCGACTTCAACTTGCCACACTTTGTGGACTCTCATGTCGGAGGCTTCGATAAGAGGGCTGACCTGTTAACAAACTTCTCTTTACTCAATAACATTACACAATACAATGAGGTTCTCAACACACATGGTAGGCTACTCGATCTTGTTTTTTCGTCAGCTGGTATTGATGGTATTCCCTGTAAAATAATTAAAGAATGCTCGGGTCCACTAATATTACCGTTAAAAATAATTTTCCACAAATGCTTAACTAAAGGTGTCTTCCCTACCCTTTGGAAGACTGCCAAAATCTGTCCTATACATAAATCTGGTGAAAATACAGTCATTGAAAATTATAGACCCATCTCTATTATTCCTGCTTTTGCCAGAATATTTGAGATAATAATCTATGATCAATCGCTACTCTACTTTGTCTCTAACATGACATCATCTCAACATGGCTTTTTAAAGAAGATATCGGTTGTAACAAACCTGCTTCCATACACTCAATATATTGCTGATAATATTTCCTGTGGGAAGCAGGTTGATGTCATACATACTGACTTCTCTAAAGCCTTTGACAACGTAGACATAGCAATACTAGTTGATAAAATCATAAACCTAGGTATACCGTAATTATTAGCTAACCTGATGATATCTTACTTAACAAATAGGAAAAACATTGTACTCTACAATGGCGTCCTATCTCCAGTCTTTTACTCAACATCAGGTCTTCCACAAGGATCTAATCTTGGTCCTTTACTATTTATTATTTTCATCAACGATGTAGGATCACTATTGTCAGTGCATTTAGACCTATTTGCTGATGATGCAAAACTATATCTCGCTATAAATAGTGCAAACGACTGTACCTTCCTGCAGGATAACTTGGATGTCTTCGCCGGATGGTGCAGTGATAATAAACTATTCTTAAACCGGACTAAATGCAAGTTTACATCATTTTTCAAATTGAAAAACCCGGTCCTATACAACTATACCATTGATTGGACGATCTTAGACAGGGTCTGCTCAGTGAATGATCTTGGAATAACGTATGATTCACAACTTACTTTTACAGATCACTATACAAACATAATAAGGTCGTCTCTGAAAACCCTGGGATTCATCATACGAATTACAAAAAATTTTAAGAACTATAATGTTGTCAAAGCCCTGTATGTTGCACTTGTCAGGCCTAAACTTGAATATACATCTGTAGTATGGTCACCAACATAGAAAAACCATGTTAACCATATTGAGACAATACAACATAAATTCCTCAAATACTTTTCATTTAAAAAGTTCGGTATATATCCTGTCAGAGGATTCGACTATCTTACCATATGTGTGGATGCAAACCTGTTAACTCTTGAAGAGCGAAGGATCTGTGCATCAGTGTTATTGATAATTGGTCTATTGTCTAATGACATTGAATGTCCTAGATTTCTCGAAAACATTCCGATACTAGTTCCGCTAAGAAACTAACGATCTGATCAGCCTTTTTATCCACCTCGGCAAAAGAGCAATTTCTCCCTCTCATCGCTTATCAATAGACTGATTAATGCTTGTAATTTTATAGTCCAACGTGACAATAATATTGACCTCCTGGACTACTCTTCACGTTGCAATGCCAATGCTCTCGCATCTATTATAACTAACTATAGATAATTTAATCAATGCAGAATATCATTCTCCGGCACCAACATAATCTCACAAATTATATCGAATAATTAAAATTACTATACTTTTTTTAATATACTGTGCAATGTGTTTCAATATTAAACACCCTAAACTTATAACTTACAAATTTCATCCTTTCTTTTTTTTTATTCTTGTTTTGTTCTTCTTTTATATTGTTTTTACATGCAACATGTATTAATACATATCAACATACATCTTTGTATATTTTTGTAACCTCATAATTGGCCGTTCAGGCTGTCAGGTTTTGTTAAATAAAGAAATAAAGAAATAAATAAATAAATAGACGCTCCATATGAGGGTATTGTTAGGAATAGGAAATTCTGATAGAAACTACAATCTAGACGCTCCATATGAGAGTATTCTTAGGAATAGGAAACCTTTGATAGAAACTGCAGTATAGACGCTCCGTTTAAGGGTACTGTCAGGATTAAGTAAAATTTTGTATGTTATGAGAGTGTGTGTGAGAATTAAAATAAAATTAAATTGTGGAAATTAGGCGAATAAATTTATAATTCATGTTAAATTTAATTGTTATTGATTGTGTCAACCCGATTATAATTTTTCTCGACCCTGTGATTTCTCTCTTGCTTGGACCGGTTCTGGAAATTGTGATAAAAATTCCAGTGGTGCCCTTAAATTTTAAAATTAAATGAAGGGATACCAAGTGGCGGAAACAACCCGTTACAATCCCTATGGAAATTTGAACCTCAACATTACGTATAATCAGTAGGCTTTGATGTATGACATGTACACAAATTTTCAATGTACTCACAATGAAAAAGAAGATGAACCACTATTGGCTAAGAAAAATCTTCTAAACAAAGCATCTCTGCATGTAATTGACTGTTCCAAGCAGAACGAGTCAATCAAGTCTGGGCCTGTGGATATACGTCTGGAGTTTGAATCGTCAGCACAGTTTTCAAATCAAACTGCTGCTTACTGTTTAATAATGCATGATCGTGTAATCGAGTACAATCCAATCGGCAGCACTGTAAGAAAACTTACTTAATGGTTCAATTCAATCCCAAACCCACCATTCATTACATGTATGTGTGAGACTTTGCATCCAGATAAGCGAGGAAAGGTTCATTGGAACAGCAAGAGACAGAGAACGATTTCGCCGACGAATACAAGAATTGAATAAAATTACTGAACCTGTACTAAATAACAAACTTAATGTAATCAATGAAAGCTAATAATGAATAAAATAATGTTCAACTAAAATTTTATGGACTTTTATTCGAGTAATTTTAGTCTTTAATACAAAACAAAACTAAAATATAAGCTAGATATTAGTGACAGCAGATTATAGCAATGTGTAGCAGATTACAGCATCATGATGTTACTTGTATTTCACGGTAATAAAAAACACTTGCAGCACGATGCTATTTTAATGGGATGACGTCATCAATTTGGCAGTAAAAAAATTCCAGAACACTATGGGTCATGATCTAAAAATAGAAACTGCGTAGTTATGATAGATAATGCTTGAAAGAAGTTTAACATAATCTAACAACGTTATGGCAGGAAAACAGGAACATAACCTAACAATTATAAGTTCAATGGTGGGAAGCATAAACATAACCTAAAAATCATGACTGGAAAGCAATAAACTGAATAAATTGAGACGACATTGAAACGGATGGTTTCTGCTTCTTGGTCACCCCAAATATTTATTTAGGGCGCCACTGGATTTTTATTCACAGTATCCAGAAACTGTACCAGAGCATGAAATAGTTCTACAGCGTCGTGAGAGATTGCTAGCAAGGCAACAAAAATCATCAGATAAAATTCATTTTCAAACTTATTTTATTTAACCAACTCTTTTATAATAATAAAACTACTTACAATTAATGAACACTTAAATCTAAGTCTTATTCTCGTTTACGCAACGGTTTCCTATCAAAGTAAACTATTCTCAACGGTACCCTCTCATGGAGCGTCTATATCGCGGTTTCTAACTTATTTAATTCCCTTTGCATTCCCCCTGGGCGTCTATGCAAAGGTTTTTAAGTGTGCCCAGGAAATAGAGGAGGATACCATGAATCCGTAGACAACACTGTAATGGTATTCACACGCACGAACAATATAAATTTTCCAAACACACGAACTAATATTCCCATAATTTTAAAAATTAATTTTATTTTTATTTTATTTATTTAATTTAGTTTCAATTCCGGCACGATCTATCGAGGTGCAGTACACCTGTGCATAGAACCAGAATATACATAGTAATTTGTTAAGTTTGTGATACAATATGTAAAATACAAATTATAGAAAGAAAACACAGTACAAAGCTTCAACGTATCATACATAGAAAAAAAAAAAAGATACAATAAATTAAGATATATTAAATCGAATTTTCACGAATCCATAAACTAATTTTCTTGCAAATACATTTAGGTTTAACATTTAAATTTTTTAGATTGTACGGTAATTTATTATTCCACTTCATATGAGAATCAAAATAGAGTCCCAGATATTTACAGAATTCAACTCTTTTAAGTTCTTTGTTATTAATACTAAGTTGGAAAAAACTGGGAATACTGTCTTTATAACTACCAAAAGTGATGTACGTAGATTTATCTATATTTAGTGATAGCTGATTTACTTCAAGCCAATACTTTATGCGAGTAAGCCAATTTGTTAATTTTGTTCTGACTTCATCCCAACTTTTCCCTGAGCAAAAAATTGCCGTATCATCAGCGTACGATACTAAAGCATCTTTGGGGAGTACATTGAATATATCATTGATATATAGTAAGAATAATAATGGACCAAGAATGGTACCTTGAGGAACGCCAACTTTGACTGGCAAAGTAGCACTTATAAAATTATTAACTTTTACACATTGACATCTATTAGACAAGTAGTTTACAATAAGTTGGTGAGGAATACCATGTATCCCAATTCTCCATAATTTATCTAGTAAAATTTTATGATTGACAGTATCAAATGCTTTCGCGAGATCTAAAAACGCCAGTACTGTCGGAATATTTTTATCAATATTATTGTAAATGAAATTAGAAGTAAAAATAAGAGCATCATTAGTACTTCTATTTTCCATAAAACCGAATTGTTTTTCAGAGATCAGACTGTTACAAATGCAGAAATTATAAAGTTTGGAGTAAATAATCTTTTCAAATAGTTTAGTTAAGTTAGAAATGAGTGAGATAGGTCTATAATTAGATATTAGATGTTTATCATCTGATTTAAATATTGGGATTATATCCGCTTTTTTCAAGGCAGAAGGCCATATAGCATAATTTATACATTTATTTAAAATATATTCTAGGGGTAAACTAATATCACACGCAATGCATTTCAGTACTTTAGAACTTATCCCATCAACGCCGCCTGCTTTGTCATTCATTTCAAGTATAATTTTTTCTATTTCGCATCTATCTGTAGGTTTAAGAAAAATACTATTACCGTTAAATTTTACATTATTTTCAATTTCCATAGGGCGTGGCCGTATTTTGCTGGCTAAATTTACTCCTACGTTACTAAAATAAGATACAAAACTATCAGCAATGTCATTGTTATCCGAAATAAGTACATCATTATAATTAATATAATTTATGTGACTAGTATTTTCAGTTTTCTTTCCTATCTTATTATTGACAAAACGCCATAGTTTTCTACTATCATTACAATATTTTTTTATGTTATTGCTTTCATGATTAATTTTCGCTAATTTAATCAGCTTGTTGAGTACTTTGCAGTACGAGTTGTATTCATTTTTTAATGTAATGTTATTTTTGTCTAGCTTCCAAAGATTGTACAACATTTCTTTATTTTGACAAGAGACAATGAGTCCTTTAGTAATCCAACTGCTACGCGGTTTAATTCTGGACTTATTCTTTTTAAACTTGCAAGTTGAATCACTAATCAGATTTTGTATTTTGTGAATAAGTAAGTTAAAAAATTCTTCAGGATCTTCAACTTCAATGAGTGAGGACTAATTGAATTGTTTGCTTACAGTAGATAGATATGTATAATCAATATAAGAATCTGCTACAGTATGAGTAATTGCCTTGTAACCAGGTGAAACAAAAATAGGAAAATGATCAGTAAATACATTGTTATACGTAAAGGATTTAATATTATTTATGTTAGATGTAATGAAAAAATTATCTATGCATGAGCCTCCAAATTCATTTGGTCTAGTCACTCCGTTGAAATAAGGAAGGTATCCAGAGTCTAGAAAATTGGTCAAGAAATCATTAGTTAACTTATCTGTATTCATTAGGTTAAAATTAAAATCACCCACAATCACATGATTTTTGCTATGGTTTTCTCGAATGTAATCAGCTCTTAGATTATTGAAAACTTCCTTATTGACGTCATGACATCTGTAGACTCCAGAGATTTTTACTATTTTGTTGCTTGTTAAGTTGATGTTGGTGGATAAAATTTTTAAACAACCAATACTATCAATTGTTGTATTGGACTGCAATGATTTTTTCACATATGTAACTACACCATCGGATTTATTAATATTACTATGATTATAGTGGGCACAATAGTCTTTTAAATTAAAGAATGCAAAACAAGGTAAAAACCACGTTTCAGTACAGATAATCACGTCTGGTTTGACAGACAGATTATCGATAAATATCTCAAGATTTTCAAAATTAGTGTTGAGGCCCCTTACATTTAGATGTAGTATTAATAAGTGAGTATTGTTGAGGCAATTGTTCAAAGTATCTAGATCATTGTAGTTTTCTTCAATTTGAATATCAACATTATCTTCCATCGATTATATATTATTTATTGATTTTATAGGCCAAATATTCACAGGATGTGACAGTTGCATAATGATCTGGAGGTCTGTTCTTCTGATACTTTTCATTATAGTACACGCAATTAAGACATTTTTTGACAGGGTTTGTATATGTATTTGTAAGATGATCACCGGCGCAAATTAGACATTTGGCAGCATTTACACATTTTTTGTGGTTATGATTAGATCTGGCACATTTGAAGCAGAGATTAAAATTAAAATAATCAAACACTTTGCATCGTTGATGACCAATATACATTTTGAATCCGTCATTTTTAATTGAAGGTATGACTCCGATGTAATTTCCATAATTAAAGTACGTTTACCCACAGAGTTAGTATAATCACCAATTACATTAAAGGCACCATCTAAATCAAGAAGATTCCTATTGTATATGTCCTCACAGAGATCTTCTTTACTTGAGTCATTATCAATATTTACAACTTTTATTCTAGGTAGTTTCAGATGCTCTAATTCAACACTAAATTCACAGCCCAATTTTTCACGTAAGACAGATTTGGTTCGGGATACATCATCAGCATTTTTACACTTTATCGATACTAATCCATCATTGTTTTTTTTAACATTATTTATGGGAATAGATATATCACTAGTGAGTTTTTGTTTGACTTTGTCAAGCATTTCCTGATTGTTGTTGTTTTTGGCCTTTACGAAAATACTAGGAACTTTTTCAGATTTTTTAATTACACTAGCATAGGAAAGTTTAGGACAGCTGTCATGACACACCAGAGTTTCAAGTAGCTTGTTTCTTGCTTGGATTTCAGAGTTTCATTGCCTAAGCAACTCATTTTCCATCCTTAAAGTAGTTACTTCATCTAAATGAAGTTCAGATACTTCAGAGAGATTTTTCGATATATTTGCCGATAAATTGTGACATAATTCAGTCCTCAATTCTTCTTTTTGAAATTGTTTAATTTGAGGGATGATTTTCCTGGCATTCTCATCCAGTGTATTGATATCGTAGTCGGATTTGGAGGTTAGATTGTCTTGATGATGTTCAGGACAGATAACTAGCATTTCACTTATGTAACGTCCCTTAGAATATTTATTAAAGTCACCTTCATGGTATACATTTTCACAAATTAAACATATAACAATTTTAGGTACTTTCAAATTAGGATGACACTTGAAAACGTTGCACGTGTTTTCCAATTGACTTTCAGTCTCGGCCATCTTGGAAATTCCGAATTTTTTTCCATGATTTCATTTCATTCCATTTCCCAATTTAAAATCCGATTAACTAGTTTTCCCTAAATCCATTTATTTTAATTTTTTCTCATCCAAATTTCTTAATTAAAATTCTTAACTAATTTATTGCCGTGGTCTTAATAATACAACGGTAAATATTTAATAGCAAGAGGTCTTCGTATCTTGAATAAGTAGATTAAAATCTGACGACACAGTGTTCGTTACGTCCGATAATTAACAAATTTATTTTTCATTAATTCACTTTTGTCAGATTTATTTTCGCCAGAATTTTGTAAATTTATCTTACGAAATTATTTTTAATTTTGTTCAAATTTGTGACAGGGAATTTGAATTCCCGCGCGGGGCTAGTGTCACTGTTATCTTGTCGCGGTGAGTAGGGACTACTCCGTACCTTCTGAGCGTGAGTAGCTAGTTGTAAGACTCGTCACCGGGTCGTACGGATCGCTAAGTCCCCACCGCTGTTTCCCAGAAAATCTAAGCGGGAACGAGATAAGGGGAAAATTCGAGAACCTGAGAGAGAGGTTATAAAAGAGCCGGCGAAGACCAAAAACAACCCCTTTTTGGCGGACGAGACTTGTGGTAGTACAGTGCCCAGTGATTTACCATCAAAATAACGTAAGTAGAAATTTGCTCGAGGCTTCACGAAAGGGGAACGAAGCGAGCTGTTATATTCTAATTCATTGTTAAAAATTTCATCCAGTCAGGCCTTTAGGCTGACGAATTTATAATTGATCCATTATTTATTTATCGGCTTTTACAGATATAATTTGTACGAGAGATAATTGAGGTCGAGGAGACAAGGAAAGAATTGACGGACTCGAGAAGCTGAGGAAAGTTGCTATTCGCAAAATTTTACTTGCTCGGGATAATTCCATCGTCGACAGAATTAATTGGAACTTCAGGTAAATTGGTTATTCAGGCCATTCTAATCGTCATTAGGCCGAATTATCCAATCTAAGTTTTTATTGAGAATAAATATAATCGTCTCGGGTAGTCTTTACGTATTAGCAAATTCCAATCGAGTTAAGTTCGTCAAGGTCATTTAGAAATTAAGAATAATTATCAAATAACTGTCATCAAGAAATTAATTAAAATAAATTCGGTCTTTTTGTTATAAATATTCAAAATTAGTTGACAATTAGTTTAGTAAACTTGGTAAATTCGAAAAGTACGTAGTTTAGAATAGAGGTCATTTACAGTTATGTGTTAAGTTCTTGAAAATTGTGGAAGTATAAATTAAGGCCGTTTGGCTAAATTTAATGAAACAATTTTAATTATTTCGTTTGATGAAATTTTGGAATTAGTAAATTATTAAAGGAAAATTGTCAAAAGATATTTAGTGAAATTTAATTGAAAAACTTTGATAGAATTTTGGAAGTAAGAAATTAATAATTTAGAAAACCGACAAGTGTTAAATTTTGTGAGATAGAAAAATTTTGTATTGAGAATTGTTAGAAAAATTTAATTGTTAATTGGAATTAAAATTGAGAGAATTAGCACATCGAGTAAAAGTTAGAAAATTTGAGTTAGCGTCCGGTGGACGATTTTGTATGGAATTAGGGAGTTAGGGAATTAGGGAATTAGGGAAACCGCTGCGTAGACGCCCGAGTCGGGGGCGCAGTCGGGAATAGGTTTTAATCGGTATTCCGTCAGGTTGACGAGGTAAATAATGTTAATTGGTATTCCGTCAGGTTGACGAGGTAATTAGTTGGTATTTTATGGTATTCCGTCAGGTTGACGAGGAAATTACGATATTGAGATATTCCGTCGGAGTGACGAGGTTGAATAATTGGTAAATTAGTTATAGAAAAAAATTGGCAAGGGCCAACGTAGGTGAGAGGTTCTCATAATTAAGTTAGTTTTAAGGAGATTGTTAAGTTTGTGGAGTTGGTTAATAAATCAGTTTAATTTTTATAAATAAATTTTCTCAGTCTTATTTACAGCCTTTCTCGGACTTCTCACGACCCTGTCCTTTCCTTCTCATGCTCCTCCGGTTTCTAAGACACCGTGTCTAAAATCCCAGTGGCGCCCTTTCTAAAGAGGAAAGGGGTAGCTAACTGGACCTGGGCTAAAACCCCACGGTTACAAATTATTTTGTCAGAATTTACGAACTAATTTACTTGATATTAATTTCTGAATTAAGAATTTGTCAATTGATTTTATTTGATATAGTATTGACTAGATTATTTTACTTGTCCCTGAACAGCTGAGTTGATTTTATTTCGACTAAATTAGTTTATTTTACTTTGTAACAGTTCTACCTGCTCAGGTTAGCCCCTAATCAATTGAAAAATAAACTAACAAAATTATCAACAACAATAATTATCAGGGCGCCACCAGGATTTTTTATCACGGTTCCTGGAACCGGTCCAGAGCTGAGAAATCTTTTTTTCTTAGGGTAGAGAGAGTAGAGGAAGGTGCTGTTGAAGAATAAATAATTAATTAACAGTCTGATCAGTTTTATTAACAATAAAATTTGACAAAAGAAGTACTTATCGAAGATTAATTAATTTTCACTCACACACTCACACTATAATTTATTAAATCTTATTAACTATAGCCTAACTAACGGCTAACCAGAACTATTTAGTTACTCTGCACAAAGACAACAGTGTGACAGAGATCGTCTAGCCTAACTAACGGCTAACCAGGACCAACTTAACACTATTAACACTCTCTATCACACATGGCCCACAGTAATCTTCACACACATAACCCACACTTGTAATGATTTTATTTTATTAATTTTACTTTAACAAAATTGATTATAATTAAATTTATTTAAAAATATTAATTTAATTATTCAATCATTAGTATTTAGTGAAACAATAATTTTAAATTAATAATCAAATTCCAAAATAGCTTTGAGCTAACTATTACAATTATTCAAATTCCGATTGCCAATTTTAATTCTGTATTAAAATATTAAATAGATTAGAATTATTAGATTAGATTAAAATTCCTGACTACTTTACTATCATGGTCTTAACATGACGACAATAATTTATTAAAACAAATGGTCTTAATGTCTTAAATTAATAAATTAAAATTATACAGACAGAGGTCTTAATATTCTGTCGAAACATAAATTATTCAATCCGAGAATTATTTTTGATGATTATCTTAATCTAAATAATTTTTAATAACCCAGTTGAAAATTGTAAACATAAAATTAATGATGAAAATTAATTAATTCTAACCGAATTTTCCTATGAAATTTTCAACACGAAATAACTAATTTCTTGGACTTAATGTCCACGCTATTAATTTTTAATTTTTAACGAAATTTAATTTATTTAATTCACGGACTTAATCCCAAAATAAATTGTCACTTGATAAAATAATTTTACAATATAAAATAATTTCAACAAATAATTCCTAATAAAATATTCGATAATTTCCAAATAGTTTTATAAATTATAAAAATCGACAAAAGTCGAAACCTTCAATTTTGTTAGCTAGAACATTCGCTAGTTTAGTTGTCTTTAACTTTGGGTGTTTGGAATTTACTGCGACACAAAATATATCGACGCTCGACCAAAAGTTCCACGAGTAAAATGCTTGTGGATTAATTCTCAAGCAACAAAATTAATCACTTTCTTGAGTTAATTGTTATAAAATTATAACAATTAATTAACGAATTTTGTAGATGTTAATTAATTTAATTGATAAATTTTAGTTAGTTAAAAATTCTCCCGAAGAATGTAGAAAGAATTGTAACAGGGTAAAATTACCCTAAATCGATAAGTCACCAGATATCGATAACTATTCGAAATAGCACTGGTGCGTCTCGATCTTCGGGCCTAAGGGGAGAATAGGAGGGGGTAGTTTTGGGTTAAAATAGGTGAGCCGTGCAGTGGAAAAGGGAGAAGTAGTGTGACCGTCAGACTGAGTGCCTTGGAAATCGAGAAGGACCGATCCCCGGAGTAGTGACTAGACGAAGGAAGCCAACTACAACTAGGACTTCATCCTCAATAAGAGAGTTAGATCATCATTTTATTCGTCAAGGTATTAATTATTACTCTGTGGGAAAGAAGTGGACCGCGGTTTACCCAATACCCAGTTACTTCTTCTAATTAATTATCAATTGGATCGTTTAATCGACGATTATTTTATTAATCAATAATAGTTGAACATTTGCTAGTTTTGGATTGCGTGATTTTCCTGGGGGCTTATACCCGAGAATCACTCAATCGACCTTGCGGGAAAAATTTAACAACTAAAAATTTATCAATTAATTAATTAACATCTGAAAAATTCGTTAAATTTATTGTTATAATTTCTATAACAATTAACTTAAGAAAAATTGTTTGATTTTGTCGCTTGAAAAATAATCGACAAACTTTTATTCGTGGAATTTTTGGTCGAGCGTCAGTACATTTTGTGTTGCAGTAAATTCCAACACCCAAGGTCAAAGACAACTAAGCTAGCGAATGTTCTAGCAAATAAATTTGAATGCTTCGACTCGTGTCGATTTTTTTTTTTCATAATTGATAAAACTACTAGAAAATTATTAAGAATATTTTATTAAGAATTAATTACTGAAAATATTTTATTGTAAAACTATTTTATTTATTAGTTATAAATTAATTGATTTTGGGGATTAAGTCCGTGAATTAATTGAATTAAATTTTTATTCCAAATTAATAATTATCGGCGTGGACATTAAGTCCAAGAAATTAGTTATTTTGGGTTGAAAAATTCACAGGAAAAGTTAGTTACAATTAATTAATTTACAACAATAATGTTATGTTAATAATTTTGAACTTGATTGTAAAAATTATATCGTGATTAATTTAATTAGCAAAAGTTAATTCAAGGTATTAAGCCTCTTGTTCTAAATAATTATTGTTATATTATTAAGACCATGACAATGAGTTAATTAGGAATTTTAATTTATTTAATATTTTAATACAGAATTAAATATTACAATCGGAATTTGAAAATTGTAGTAGTTAGCTCAAGCTATTTTGGAATTTGATTGTAAATTTGGAATTATTGTTTCACTAATTACTAATGATTGAATAATTAAATTAAATTGTTTAACTCAAATTAATTAGAGTCAATGTTGTTAAAATAAAATTTATAAAATAAAAATTCATTATAAGTGTGGGTATGTGTGTGAAGAATTGTACGGGTAATGTGTGATAGAGTGTTAATAGTGTTAAGTTTGGTAGTCCGGTGGACTTAATTTTAAATTATAAAAGTGTGGAAAGTTAGTTCGTTTTGGTAGTCCGGTGGACTTGTAATTTTAAGCTTAGTTGTAGGACAGGTGTGGGAGACCGTTTGTTAAAAAAAGCCCATTAGGTTAAGGATAGGTGTGGGAGACCGTTTGTTAGAAAAAGCCCGTCTAGTCATCGTATCGTCGTTGGAAAGGTTCGTCTGTAAATATTGTTTATTTCGCAGTTATTCTCCGCTTCGTAAATAATAAGTTAATTATAGTGTGTGAGTAAGAGTGAGTAAGAGTGTGTGAGTGAGCGCTTAAATTGTTAAATTTGTTATTTTATTGTTAATAAATATCGATATATTGTTAATTAAGTATTTATTCTTCAACAGCACCTTCCTCCACTCTCTTTACCCTAAGAATAAGATTTCTCAGCTCTGGACCGGTTCCAGAAACCGTGATTAAAAATCGCGGTGGCGCCCTGATAATTATATTGTTTGTTAGTTTTATTGTTTATTTATAAAATTGATTAGGGGCCAACCTGAGCAGGTAAAACTGTTACAGAATTTATCCCTCAAGGTCGATTGAGTGACTCTCGGGTATAAGCCTTCATGAAAATCACTCAATCCAAACTAGCAAATGTTGAACTATTATTTATTTATAAAATTTATGTAAAAAAAAAGGAGAAAAGGTAAAGTAGACCGAGTGTAAACCGCGGTCCACTTTCCGCCCACGAAATAAAATTTGGTACCTTAATTTACTCGACGAAAATCCCAAAACTTTCTGATCTGGCAATTATTTTTGGAGAGAAAGTCCGTCTCGAGCTCCAAATTTATCTTCTGGGTATTCGGTTCCAATTTTATAAAGTTTCCCGTAAATTCAAATTAATTAATATTTTGCCAGATAATTAATATGAGAATATTATTAGGCTTTTATCGCAGCGTTCCAATTGAACGTGCGAAAAAATAATTACTTTTTTTGATGATGATTTCGACCGATGTGGTCGGTCACTCAACCTCTTCTGGTTGTCACATTCGCCGGCTCTCGTTCACTTACCTATTTCAACGCCCTCTTAATTACTAAAAAGGGTCCCGAAGATCGGGGCGCGCCAGTGCTGAGTCGAATAATTATCGCTCTCTGGTGAGTTACCGATGAAGGGTAAATTTACCCTGTTACAACTTTCTTTTGTGTTACTTGAAAACTTAGAATTTATTTTATCTTATTTTATTTTGTTTGAGAATTGGGGATTATATTTCACTTTACAATGCATTGAGATTTTAGTCTCGACCTTGTATGTCCTCTGTTCGGCGTTTCATGCGCGAGACAAGATGGTTAACTCTCTCCCAAACGTTTGTCGATTTTTTTCCCACACGAAATTTACAAGTGTTTGATTTTCTACTTTTATCTAAATAATCTTAAAAATAACACCCATTTTAACAATTATTTTCCGATTCTAACTTTTACTTTTGTTATATTTTACACAATTAAAATTTATTCCAAATAATTCATTAAACTATTTATTGACTTTAATATAATTTTATTTCTGACGATTTTACTAAAACTTTTGACTGAAATATTTTAATGATTTTAATTTCTACAAATTTAAGCTGATTTTACTCAGACTCAATTACCAGAGAAAAATTTTTCACGTGACACCAAAATCATAAATGAACAAACTAATATAATTCCCAGTAAAATTAATCCAGACTCTGCCGACGTGTTTAATTAATAAGTCGAAATCATTCCTGGTATAACTAATTAAATATTTGGTAATTAAATTCTGACTTGTTCTTGATTTTATTCTTAATTTTGTTCTGACTTTTATTCGGTCTTAATTCTAAATATTTTAACTCTTCCAAAATTTGTTGGTGCGTTTCTTTCTTCCTTTGCTCTCCACATTCTCACTACGCCGACACCTCCACCTTGGGGACGCACTTACTAGTCTCGAACTATGCCTACGAGGGCTTTAGATTACAGCGCACTGTGGTTCGTCGATAATTAAATGAGTGCGGATTAAAGGGCGATCTGTTACAACATCATCAACTACACCGTAGAAATAGAACAAAAAACTGCTCAATGACGTGACTTTGTACAAACCCAGAACTGTTAGGTGACATAATTTACTACACAGTTAGAAAAAAATCTACTGCATAGTTTGAATAACCAATCGAATTGTTGATAAACCAATGACAAAATAATTGACCAATGAGATTATCGAGTAACAGGGGTAAAATCCAGAGATCGGGTTCTAAAAGGCTGAGTTGACTTTTAGAATCATCATTCAGTTACTCCTCGTTGTCGAGAACAGTAAAAATAGAGATTATTCTAGACGTTCAAGGATTCAGAGAACCTGCTAATCGCTTCATTGTCAAGAAGTTGGCCTTACTAACAATTCAAAAGTTATGGATCCAAAATTTACTTGATTGTAATAATAAAATTGTGATCGATCGTGATCACAAATTTCAAATGTCCATCTCTGAAAAGCATGGAAATATATAATAATCATTTTTGTAATTATCATGATTGGTTACCTGGTTTATGTGCTTTGTAAAATGTAAAAAATTTTAAAGATTAGTTTTTAAGCAGTCAATAAATTTGAAAATGTAAATTTAATTGTGATAATTTATTTATAACCTTCAAGAATTTTAAGTTTAGTAATAAATACCTAATTTATGACTGATATTTAATAATATTAATTCCCGTGAGATGAACATGATGCAGGAACTATGCTGAGTTCAGTATAGTAGAATCAAAAATTAACTTAATACTATAAGATTAAATAAAAAGCATGGTATTAATTAGAGAATTTTTTGATTTAGATAGTTCTCTTATTATTATTTACGTCAAGAGTAGAATTAAATTCGAATTTATTTTATTTTCCATCATGATAACGCATAAATAAAGGGTTTGATTCCGATAAATCATTCAACATCTTCATAACACCATCACCTTTCAATGATACTGCTGCTCGAGCTGGTAAACACATAGCGAACCCATCGTCAATATTTGCAACAATCCTCGATCCATACTGCGTTGAGACTTGTTTTAACCCATTGATTTTGTAGTCTCTATTAAACTCAAACTCTTTCATTTTCTTGACAGGTAGTCCTCCTACCAAACAATTAACCTCATTCAGTTTAGAATGATCCATGTTTGTAAGCTGTAAAATGTTATTAATTGAAAATTTATTAGTTGATTGATAAGGCAATTGAAAATTGATTAATGATAACTTACACTTGATGGTGAGAGATGAACTTTTGATGTACTCGTACTTCAATAAAAATTTTAGTCACCGAGAGCTCGTACTTCACTAGAGACGTGTACTTCATTTTTGTGAAGTTCACTCTCGGTGAGCTACGTATATAGACAGAAAATACTGCGCAGTTACCCCCATTCCTCTATCTCAAAACCGGTTTGATGACATCATCTACTGCGCAGTTTCCCAACTCCTCTACTAAAAAACGGTTTGATGACGTCATGTACTACGCATCAGAAATGGAACAAAGAAAACTGTGTAATTACACGAACTTGAACAGGCTCAGACCTGTTTAGTGGTAGACAAAGCTCGACAGATGACGTATCTTCTCGCATGTACTTCTCATACATACAATTTAAATATATTAATCTTTTCAGAATGTAAACAATGAAATGAACCTGTGATCTAAGCAACGATAGTTGATGCTGAGATCACAGGTGCATTTTTTAACAAAAATGGCAGAAATCAGATTCAAAATTAAAAATGAAAGTAATCAGACTCAAATTAGTGAACTCAAATTCATAATTGCGGATTCACTAATTTAAGATTGTATTGAAAAAGTGTCAGTGTTCACAAAATTATGAAAATATTGAGAATGACATAAATCATGGAAAACTCATTTTTATCTGAATGTTATCTAAGTAATATGACAAACTCATCTGAAGCTACCATTTCTGATAATAAATTCAGTAAAACAGATGCTATAAAACAAGTTATTTAGAGTGTTAAAGATCAGATTGAATCTGGTATTTTTCACGATGTCGACATGAATGACAATAGTATATAATCTAGTGTAATTTTTATAGGGTTTCCGATCCAAAAACTTCAAAGCCGCGTACTTCATCTCCATGTATTTGACTATGATCGCTTTTCAAGAGATGATTCCATTGGAGAAATATTTCTACCACTCTGCCAGGTAAATAAATTTCTGAGTTCTATAATCAAGTTCCAGTTATACTGTACATGTTTTTCGAGGTGAGTTTTCGGAAACAAGATTGAGAAACTCATTCCCTTGAATCTGAAAGTTGAGCATTTATAAGCGATACTTCAAGGGTAAGTATTTTCGCATAATTCAAAAGTTCCTCTTCAGAATAGCAAGATTAAAAGTAAGGAAACCCACTGAATGAAGTTCGAATCATTTAAAGCCTCTCAGAATTGCTTTTCATTATGTGAACTTAGAAATAATTTTCGAAATTGCCAGTTCGAAAATATGCTAATTTTTTTTTTGTATAGAGATTCGAAAAAAATCACCCAAAGATACCGCTATCATTGAAGAATGATGGTCGGTAGTGTGTGATGCTTACCCACTAAAATACAGCTGCTTCGGAAACCGTATGATAGGCGCAGGCAACCCTGAGAGCGCCTCGCCACGGCATTGCTGCCATTTTCCGCCGGTGGGTCTTCTGCTTTTATATTTCGGACCATATCATCACTCCATAAAGCAGTACTGAATGGACTCTTTCCAAAAGAACTCTTCTTTTTTTAGTTTGTGGTCGCATCGTGTTGACCATGATCCTTGATAGGTTAGATACTGTCTTGCTGGCTTTTCTGCATACACCATCGAGGTGTTCGCGGAATAATAGTTTCTCGTCTATCATTACCCCTAGATAGCGCAGAGCGCTTGTTGACGTCAGCGCTGTTCCTTCCATGTCCACGGCGAATGGTTTCGGGAATCATTTTTGACGAGTCAGAATGACCATTTCGGTTTTGTGCGTGGCGAATTTCAAATTGTGTTTATCAAGCCAAGTTTCGACGGCATCAATAGTTTCGCGACCTAATAGTTCTGTCTCCTCAGCGCTCTTTGCTACTATCGTGGTCGCAATGTCTTTGGCAATGCCCGTGAGCTCTACTTGTTTCGGCAACGAGATTTCTAGGAGCTCGTTGTAGTCTGCGTTCCATAATTCAGGTCTCATATTTAAACCTTGAGGAACGCCCGCTGTTATATCGTGTTCCTGTAGACCTTCCGTGGTTTCTGTGATCAATGTCCTTTTGTCGAGATAGTTATCAATTATTGCTGAATTCTTTGGCTTTGTGTCGAGTTTGCACTTTAAGGCATCTAAAATATCTCCCCAATTTGCGCTGTTGAAAGCGTTTTTGATGTCTAGCGTGAGGAGGAGACACCTTGCGAGCTTTGAGGCTACATGTCTATGCTTCTGTTGCAGTCTCTATGACCTTTTGGATCGCGCTAACTGTGGATCGTTCTTTCCAAAAACCATGTTAGTTAGTGGCAAACCTCCGGCACGATCGATGTCGTTGCAAAGTCTTCCTTGTATGAGTTTCTCGAACAGTTTTCCAGCAATGTCCAATATGCAGAATTGTCTAAACGACGAATGTGTTACAGGGTTTTCTTTATCTTTGTCTAAGAGGACCAATCTCTGCCGCTTCCAGACTGTGGGAAACGTGTCAGACATGCATTATAGGCGTTCAGGATTAAATCTGGATATTCCAAGGCTATAATCTTTATGAATAATGTCGGGATGCCGTTTAGTCCGGGTGCTTTCTCTGTTTTGAAGGTCTTAGCCATGTCCTGCAGTTTTTTAGCTATAAAGGGTGTTTCTACGCCGTTTTGTGCAAAGTGCTTTTTTTCCTGCGGCGGAGGTTTAGGGAACAGCTCCGCTACGATGCTGTTCATTAAGGCAGGAGACTTTGGCGCTTCTGGTGAGGGCTTTCCGAGTCGTTTAATGACAATTTGATAGGCTTTACCCCAGATGTCCTTGTCGAGATCATAACAGATCTCTTGCCTCAAACAAGTCCTCGTTTTGGGAGAGTTTCGCAGCTCTCGTTGAGCGGCGACGTAGCTCATAGCATCTTTTGCGAAGTTCCGCTATGTCTGATGACCACGAGTACGCCGGCCTATGGAAGCCCTGATTTTTCTGCCGCGGTATACAGGCGTCACATGAGGCAGCAATTTCTTTCATTGTATTTAGCATTGTTTTTTCAGTCTCGCTGCAGATATTTGGAAATCGGATTGTTCTGAAGGGTAGACCAGCTTCGTTGTGGTAGTTCTAGTGTTGAGCACTATAAGGTCATGTCTTGCTGCGAAGTCTGCTACTTAGTTTCCTCTAGTGTCAGAAAATGCAGCACCCCATTTAGCCGATTTGGCGTTCGAATCGCTAGTTACGATGATTTCACCGTCGATCTTACCGATGGTGTCCTCTATAATTGCCAACTTCTGGCGAAACACACTAATCCCTTCGATGGGTAAAAGGTAGACGCTCATCAAATAGGTCGTGGGAGTCTTTATTCACACGAAGCCTCTTCGCTTCGTTGTTGTTGATGGTGAACTTCTTCTAGTTTACTATCCATATTGCTGCTGTGCCGGACTTATCAGCAAACTAAGTTTTACTTTCCATGTTTTGGTATTGCTCGGAAATAAAACAGACGTCTATTTCATCTTCAGAGACGTTCTGGCGTGGCGGGTTTTGCGCGAAAGCGCATCTATTCAGGTTGCATTGTAGTATGCGCGTCACTTCTGTCCTCTCGTGGCTTTAGCAAATGCTGTGCGGAATGCCTTGCAAGCTCCGGTGTCAGAAATATGGCATAAACCATCTTGAGCATCTTTGTCCGGAGTACATAAGAAGAAACATTGTTTCTCTGTGCAGTTTTCGGTTCTCTCTGTTACATTTGTAGTAGCACCCGCTTCTGTGTGGTCCCAACACACTGACGTGTTTGGTATCCAAAACCAGGACATTTAGAGCAGCGCGTTACTTTTGTAATTGGACGTATACGGCAGTTAACGCAACCGATCTTTAAACGAGCCTTATCAAGGGCCCTTAGTTGCGCTGGCCTCGTCTATTTCGCAAAAGGCTGCCCGATTGCCTCGAGTTGTAGGTTTTGTCAGATTTACCCGCTTGATCTCCAGGCAGTTAGTGAATTCACGCTGAAATGCTTCACAATCGTAATCCTCGGTAGAGACTTCATCTAAATCAAGGATCTCGATCGTTGTTATTGGTGTTAGCGTCTTGACCGTACCAATATTATCAGTGGCTGACTTTACTGCGTCGGCGAAAGCCTTGCTATCTTTGGTCTTTCGAGCCATTTCAAGGCGAACGCCTCCGTGTTTCGTCTTGTTAAAAGACTTTAAATCTACACCAATCTCGACAGGGTTTACCGTGGCTTTGATTTCCTTTAGGATATCAGCATATATTTGGCCTTCTACTGGTTGGACAAAAACAGCCATAGTTCTTGTCTTATCTCTCCTCGGTTTCTTAGAACCACCCTTCCTTAGCTGGTTTTGAGTTTTAGAAGGGGGAGCAACTGTTTCGTGCTCTTTTTCCTTCTTCTTCCCATTTCGGTTAACTGTAGTCCAGATGTCCTTTCGGGCTGTCTTTTTCTGTTCTGGCTTGACTTTCACTGAAGAAAGGCTAGGTGTAGATAGTTGTGTCTTCCTGTTGTTGCTGTGGTGGTTTTTTTAAGAGTGACCAAGTGGCTGTCGTTTTTTGGTCAAACTCGGAGTGTGTGTGTGTGTGTATGTGTGTAAACCTGTTATAACTTTTGAACGGTTCAACCAATTTCATCGCGAGTGGCACTATTTAAAAGAGGTTAAACAAACTTAGATCTTAAATACAACTTGGACCGATTCGGACTAATAGATTTCAAGAAATTTCAAAAAAACGGTGAAAAAAATTTTTTTATAAAAATTTTCAATAGTTTTATAAGAGGAACGTTTAAACCATAATTATCGAATTGCAGCTAGGTTAGGATGAAAAACTAATTATAAACAAAAGTTTTCATTTACTATACTTTCATGTAAGCCGCAAGAGAGCTCCAAAAGTGAATTATGGAGTTCAATTTTTTATGCAGCGTTAAGAGTATTGACAGTCAGTCTGATAACCTTCTTCAGTGTATTTTACATGTCTTTCAAATAAACAAGCCGACATATTATACCGGGCATCTTCAGTTCTCGGGGCAGCAGGTCGTCAATGATGGGACTTAAATTATTAAGGAACTCGGAAAATGACTCTATCACACGCAATACGGTGAAACAATTTATGGAGAAAAAAACAAAATTTATGTATTTATTATTTAATATCAATGTCAAGCTAATATAGCCAAATAGCAAAAATATACAAGAAAAATAGTATAATAAAGTACACGTATACACAATGAAAATACAGAATTATAAATTTGAGATATAAAAAAAAATCTTCTTTGAACTCGGAATTCAATTATGATAAACACTTGGAAAGTAGAAATTTGAATACACTAGTCACAGAAATTAAGAGATAAACAAAAAATTCCAAATTTTCGGATAACTTTCAACGAGCAGTTACAGATATTGCACTTATTATGTTTTTGAGCACTTCGAGCTCAAAAATCTAATTTTCGTGTAGTTATCAGCTCTCCGAGCTCAAAAGTTTGACAGGAGTTCAATAATTCACTATTTTTGGAATTTTCAAATCGCAATAATTTTTGAATGGATCAACCGATTTTCATGCGGTTGGCGACATTCAACGCAGCTTTATCATCCTCATGAGTTATTTTCAGGTTTTAATTGATCGAACCGAAAACTTTCAGAGTAACCCCGAAAAAACACTTTTATCGGTTTTCTTTCGTTCACGACAACTCACGAACGAATCAACCGATTTCGACTGGACCGGCTGCGATTGACGCAGTTTTTGGATGTTAAAATCTGATTAGTTTTTGGAATTGATCGGTAGAGCCGTTTAAAAGTTATTCCAAAAAAAAACACTTTTCAAAAAAATTTTTTTTGGAGTTTTTTTATAATTTCTTATAATCTACTGGTCCGAATCAGTTCAAAATTTTAGAAAATCTAAGTTTGATCAAGCCCTTTCGAATGACACCAACCGCGATGAAATCGGTCAAGCCGTTCAAAAGTTATAAAAGGGTCACACACACACACACACACACACACACACACACACACACACACACACACACACGAACATCATCGCGGGAATAGTCAGGAAAGATTCCTAGGACCTCAAAACGTCAAGATCTGATGAGAACTCGATTTTCGAAAAACGGAGTGGAACCAATAATCTTTTTGAAAATTTTCAATTTTTTTAGCGGGAAGTTAAAAAGTTTGCCAAATTTTTTCTCGTCTTAAAAAAGATCTACGGGCCTCAAAAAATTTATTTCTACTGTTTTGCTCAAATTTTCTTTAAGAAAATTTTATGTCCTTCGATTTGACGAAATCAACAGGCCTGTCACATGATTTGGCGAGGAGTTATCGTCAGTCAAGCCGCGATGGTGTCTGCGCGGCTTTATGTGTGTGTGTGTGTGTGTATGTGTGTGTGTGTGTGTGTGTGTGTGTCTTATAATTTTTGAACGGCTTGACCGATTCTATCGTGGTCGACGCCAATCGAAAGGGCATGACTGAAGTTAGATCTTAAATATGGTTAAGACCGATTTGATCCTGTAGATTTTCAGAAATCTCAAAAAAACTACAAAAAAATTTTTTTCAACTGTGATTTTTTAGTAGATTTCATAGAAATCTAACTATTGTATTTGTCCTCATGTCGGAATTTTTGAAAAATTTTGCTATATCCTGATTCAGCTCGACGAGCTGAATCAGAAAATACATATGGTTCAAATGTTTATATATGTATGTATTTATATATATATACAGGGTGTCTCTGAAGTGGCGGGAGTAATTGTTGGGGTCGATAGAGAAAAAAATACTGAATCGAAAGTTCCTGAGCCAAAAATTTTTTTGGGCCATAGAATTTGAGTTATGAATTAAAAACGATAGCCAATCAGAAGCGCGCTATTCGAGAAATGAAAATGAGCGGGGAAGTAGAGGAGACGCGAGAGTGAGATGCTGCAATAGCAGCTTACTCGCTCACACAAAGCCGAGCATGAGAAGGGATTGTGACGCTATGAGCCGAGTACGTAAGTGTGAATGAGTGGATGTATGAGGTCGCAAGCGGACGGCTTAATGTATGAGTGTGTGTCCGTGTATCGCAGCATTATTGGAGGCGTTGTAACGCTGAATTAAAGCTAACCGGGTACTCTAAGACAGAGGAAAAATTTTAATTTTTATTTTTATTCGAAAAAATTTAATAAAAAAATAAAAAGGCCCAAGATTTAACCAGACCCACAGAAACGGAGAGTAAATTTTTAATTCTCATTTATTTTGCTGGGGATTATTTTCAAATACAAAAAAAAAAAAAAAAGGCTAAGATTCAACTGGAATCCAAAAGAGATGGATGAAAAAATTTTATTTTTATTTTTAATCAGCAAAATTATTTTTCTTTAAAAAAGAGCCCAATCTCGACTGGAGCAAGAAAAAATGATTGAAAAATTTTATATTATTAATTTTCAATCAACAAAATTATTATAAAAAAATAAATGGGCCCAAGTCTCAACCGGACCCAAACAAACGGATAAAAATTTTTATTACTTACTTAATTTGGTGGAAATTATTTTTAAAAACGAAGAAAATTCCCAAGACTCGATCGGACCCAAAAAAATAACAGTACAAAAATTTTTTCCTTATTTTCAATCAGCAAAATTGTTTCTTTTAAAAAAAGGCCCAATCTCGACTGGAGCAAAAAAAAATGATTAAAAAATTTTATTATTAATTTTCAATCAACAAAATTATTTAAAAAAAAAAATAGTCCGCAGACTCAACCGGACCCAAACAAACAGATAGATAGTTTTAATTACTTATTTATTTTGATGGGAATTATTTTAAAAAACGAAGAAAATCGCCCAAGACTCGATCGGACCCAAAAAAATAACAGTACAAAAATTTTTTCCTTATTTTCAATCAGCAAAATTGTTTCTTTTAAAAAAAGGCCCAATCTCGACTGGAGCAAAAAAAATGATTAAAAAATTTTATTATTAATTTTCAATCAACAAAATTATTTAAAAAAAAAAATAGTCCGCAGACTCAACCGGACCCAAACAAACAGATAGATAGTTTTAATTACTTATTTATTTTGATGGGAATTATTTTAAAAACGAAGAAAATCGCCCAAGACTCGACCGGACCCAAAAAAAAAAATAAATTGAAAAATTTTGTTTTCATTTTCAATCAGCCAAATTAATTTCTTTTCGAAACAAGGCCCAATCTCAAACAGACTAAGAGAAACTAATTAAAAAATTTTATTTTTATTATTAATCAAATATTATTTAAAAAAGAAAATAAGCCACAGACTTAACCGGACTTAAACAAACGGATAGAAAATTTTTATTACTTACTTAATTTGCTGGAAATTATCTTTAAAAACGAAAAAATGCCCAAGACTCCATCAGACCGAAAGGAGATGAATAAAAAAATTTTACTATTCATTTTTAATCATCATAATTAACTTTTTTATAATAAAAGGCTCAATTTCGACCGGACCCAGAAAAAATGATCCAAAAATTTTATTTTTATTGTTGATCATCAAAACTAATTAAAAAAACAAATGAGGCCCTAGACTCAACTGGACCCAAACAAACGGATAAATAATTTTTATTACTTATTTATTTTGCAGGAAATTATTTTTGAAAACGATAAAAATGCCCTAGACTCGACCAGACCCGAAATAAAATAAATTGAAAATCTTTGTTTTTCTATTTTTAATCAGCAAAATTATTTTCCTTTGAAAAAGGGCCTGATCTCGACTGGAGCAAGAAAAAATAATTGAAAAGTTTTATAATGAATTTTTAATCAACAAAATTTTTTAAAAAAGAAAATAGGCCCCAGACTTAACTGGACCCAAACAAACGGAAAGAAAACTTTTATTCCTGTTTTTTTGTTGGGAATTATTTTTCGAACAAAAAAAATTGCCCAAGACTCGACCGGACCCGAAAAAGATAAATCGAAAAATTTTATTTCTAAATATTAATTAACTAAATTATTAAGAAAAAAAAATAGACCCAAGACGCAGCAGGACCCAAATAAACGGATAGAAATTTTTTATTACTTGATCACCAAGATTAATTTTCCTTGAAAAGAAAGGCCCAATCTCAAACAGACTTCGAATAACTGATTGAAAAATTTTATTATCAATTATTAATTAACAACATTATTCTTAAAAAAAAATTAATAGGCCCCAGACTCAATCGGACCCAAACAAACGGATCGAAAACTTTTATTTCCCATTCATTTTGCTAGGAATTATTTTTAAAAACGAAAAAAATGCCCAAGACTCGACCAGAGCCAAGAATAGAAGAATGCAAAAAAATTTATTTTCTCTTTTCAATAACAAACAAAAATTTATTGAACAAAAATCAGCCTAATCTTGACAAGACGATAAAAAACTGATTGAAAAATTTATTATCAATTATTAATTGACAAAATTATTTCAAAAAAGAAAATAGGCCCCAGACTCAACCGGACCAAAACGAACAGATAGAAAATTTTTATTACTTATTTCTTATGCTCGGAATAATTTTTGAAAACAGAAGGAATTGCCCAAGACTCAACCGGACCCAACCAAACGGATGGAAAACTTTCATTTCTCATTTATTTTGCTGGGAATTATTCTGTAAAATAATTTTTCAATTAATCGTCAGGTAAAATGTCAAAAAATAAATTAAAACAAACATTGAACTCAAGTCCCAATAATTTTGATATTTTAATTAAAATTATTTTTTAATTAATTGACAGGTAAAATGTCAAATAAGGAATTGAAAAAAAAAAAATCGCTCTCGAGTCCTGATAATTTTGATATTATTATTAAAATTATTAATCACTTAATCAACAAGCGAAATGTCAAATGATAAATTAAAAAAAAAAATTGAACTCAAGTCCGAATAATTTTGATATTTTTAATAGAATTATCTATCAGTGAATTAACAGGTAGAATGTCAAATTATAAATTAAGAAAAAAATTGAACTCAAGTCCGAATAATTTTGATATTTTTATTAGAATTATCTATCAGTGAAATAACAGGTAGAGTGTCAAATTATAAATTAAGAAAAAAATTGAACTCAAGTCCGAATAATTTTGATATTTTTATTAGAATTATCTATCGGTGAATTAACAGGTAGAATGTCAAATTATAAATTAAGAAAAAAATTGAACTCAAGTCCATTGTTTGTCCGGTTGATTCTGGGCCCTATTTTTTTTTCAAAATAATTTCTCGATTAATAATAAAAATAAAATTTTTCAATCAGTTTCTTCTAGTCCGGTTGAGATTGGGCCTTTTTTGAAGAAACATGATTTTGGTGATTGAAAATAAGGAAAAAATTCTTTTAATTATTTTTTTGGGTCCGATCGAGTCTTGGGAATTTTCTTCGTTTTTAAAAATAATTTCCACCAAATTAAGTAAGTAATAAAAATTTTTATCCGTTTGTTTGGGTCCGGTTGAGACTTGGGCCCATTTATTTTTTTATAATAATTTTGTTGATTGAAAATTAATAATAAAATTTTTCAATCATTTTTTCTTGCTCCAGTCGAGATTGGGCTCTTTTTTAAAGAAAAATAATTTTGCTGATTAAAAATAAAAATAAAATTTTTTCATCCATCTCTTTTTGGATTCCAGTTGAATCTTAGCCTTTTTTTTTTTTGTATTTGAAAATAATCCCCAGCAAAATAAATGAGAATTAAAAATTTACTCTCCGTTTCTGTGGGTCTGGTTAAATCTTGGGCCTTTTTATTTTTTTTTATTAAATTTTTCGAATAAAAATAAAAATTAAAATTTTTTCCTCTGTCTTAGAGTACCCGGTTAGCTTTAATTCAGCGTTACAACGCCTCCAATAATGCTGCGATACACGGACACACACTCATACATTAAGCCGTCCGCTTGCGACCTCATACATCCACTCATTCACACTTACGTACTCGGCTCATAGCGTCACAATCCCCTCTCATGCTCGGCTTTGTGTGAGCGAGTAAGCTGCTATTGCAGCATCTCACTCTCGCGTCTCCTCTACTTCCCCGCTCATTTTCATTTCTCGAATAGCGCGCTTCTGATTGGCTATCGTTTTTAATTCATAACTCAAATTCTATGGCCCAAAAAAATTTTTGGCTCAGGAACTTTCGATTCAGTATTTTTTTCTCTATCGACCCCAACAATTACTCCCGCCACTTCAGAGACACCCTGTATATATATATATATATATATATATATATATATATATATATATATATATATATATGGGATATAACGCGGGCTTGTCAGCACGATACCGTCTACAATTCTTAACGGATCATAATGAAACTCAACATACTTAGTTTATGACTAATTACGAAGGTCGAGTTCAAATTTGAGCCTAATCGGTCGATTAGTTTAGAAATTACAGCATTTTAAAATTTTGAAAATTCGAAAATTGAGTATTTCTGCTATTTCTCCCTCGTGTAACTTTCGAAAACATTGAGATATTCGATCCTGGTCAAATGCATCTTAAAGCTGAGAAAATAAGCTTTAATTTACATGTTTACGCGTATTTTTAGCCCGACAAAATGTATCTGTTCTGGGATTATTTCAATGAAATTTTACTCTTGTAGTCGTTTTAGATGTTAAATAACACCCCTTGTCATTCTGCCATACTGATGTTAGTTAGTCAATAATTCGTTCAGTTATTACGCAGATTTCCACATCACCCAAGAGGTACTGTGTAATAAGATGCGTTCCCTTTCTTTAACGTGGCGGGTCCCCTGTAGGCCTTTACCACGTAGAGAGGAGGAAAGGAAGCAAAAATACAGCTCTAAACATAATGAATACTTTCTACATTAAATTTCATCGTAAGGTAG
This sequence comes from Cotesia typhae, assembly GCF_013202065.1. Classification (NCBI taxonomy): domain Eukaryota; kingdom Metazoa; phylum Arthropoda; class Insecta; order Hymenoptera; family Braconidae; genus Cotesia; species Cotesia typhae. The sequence continues at coordinate 6,149,775 of NW_027423725.1, forward strand.
TTGTCGCAGAGAATCGCATTGTCCCAGAAAATTCTAAATTTTTTCTATCATTCTGATGCTGAAAGGTTTATTTTCCACTCTATTTTTAGGGATGAAAAAGTTACATTGCCGCCTGAGTAATGTACGCGTGTATTTTAATCATTGTGAAATAGGAGGGGAACATTAAATTAATTATAAACATAATGATTATGATAATTATTTTATTTTTTTTATACTTCACATGTGAATTTATATAGTTTATGAAATCTACTTCCATTTCGGCTGCCGAATGGCTTTTTTTTCAATTACTTTTAAACGGCTTGACCGATCAATTCCAAAAACTAATCAGCTCTTGACATTGAAAAACCACGTCGACCGCCATCAAGCCAGTGAAAATCGGTTGATTCGTTCGTGAATTATCGTTGACGAAAAAAATCGATAAAAAGTGTTTTTTTCGGATTACACTGAAATTTACGGTCTAACTAATCCGTGTTTGAACGTATATGATAGAATTTAAAAACTGCTTCGAATGCCGCTAACCGCGTGAAAATCGGTTCATTCATTCAAAAGTTATTGCGGTTTGAAAATTTAAAAAATAGTGATTTATTAAACCCCTATTAAACTTTTGAGCTCGGAGAGCTCAAAACTACATCAAAATTAGATTTTTGAACTTGAAGAGCTTAAAAACATAATAAGTGCAATTTCGAGCGCTTGATTACGAAAGAAGCGGAAAGTTGCAGGGATGGCCTTCAGGGTCAACCGTTTTTCTAATTCTTATTACTCCGTAGTATCAAAACTTTACATTTTTGAAAGTTTACTTTAAGTCCGACTTTCTTTGCCCAATCAGCTTCCGAGTTACTATCAGTCATGAGTTAATTTGCTGTGGCGTTCAATTGAGAGAATTTAACGTGAAGATAAGCATATTTGTCGTCGGCAAATAGGCCATGTTTCGAGCATTTTAGCTGTTTAGTTTCTCTATCTATAACAATCACAAAGAGAATCGGTCCCAGGATAGATCCTTATTTGATTATTATCAATACCACCCAAAAGTGGTATTGATAAAATTTGATGGATAGTTGTTCAGGTTGAGCGTTGATTGAGACCTACCAGTGAGATACGGCTGAAACCAATGAATGATTTCAATTGAAAAACCCATTTCTTATATGGTGATGAACGAGACTATGGATTTCAAGCAATCGAAAGGTCGTATAAAATCAAAGAGGATTAGGTAGTTTAGATCATCATTATCAATAGTTTCATGTAAATCATCAGTTTATGAATGATAATAAGCTGTTTTAGTGCTGTGATGTTTTCAAGAACCTGACTTATGCTCATCCAGAATGTAATTTGTTTCGAGATAGTTGACCAGCTGATTTACCACGATGCGTTTAACGACTAGTAAGATGAGATATGTTTGTTATCGGTCTAGTATCCGACATAGAATTTGGTGGATTGATCTTATTCAGTCGTATGATAAACTGACTTTGAAACATCTGGAAATGAGCCGGTGTTCAGTGAACAGTTAAAAATGGCCGCCAAAAATCATGATGTGCGTTAGATGCAATTTTAGTTATAATTCATCGGGGCTATTGCCTTTCAGTTTATGAAAAGCAATCTGAAGATTGTTCAAGACATCGACTATTTCAATTTGCGACCATTTGAAGGCACTGACATCTTTCCTAGCAGCAATATAAAGCAAAAGTATACGAAGTCACTAGAGCAGGATAGGTGCTTCTTAGGATATTTGCAAAGAATTTATTTAGGTCATCAAATTCTAAGTGATCAAGAAGTGATGATTTCTTAGCTTTGCTGATCCCCATATAATTAAAGTTTGACAAAATATTATCGTGTAGAAAGTTTTCCAGGACTTTTTTGAAATATGCCTCTCTGGTCAGAATTAGTTTTGTGCTAAATTATTCCTTTTTCATCTTGTATAGGCTTGATAGATTCGCATCGCCAGTACGGGCTACTTGAGTAACTTAATTTCCTAGTTAGAATAGGTATCAAGTTATTTAGAGAACAGATAACTGAATTTATAAACTGAGTGACCAATTCATTTAGTTGAGAATCTTGTGAGTGAATGCTCGTGAGACAGAGCTTTTGATTTAAGTCATCCCTCAGATAGTGATGATCGCAGTTTTTAGAGTCTAGAAACTTAACTTACAATTCGTAAACAGGTTTTTGATTGAATTTTCTAATTACATAAAAGATGATTTCACGTACGAATTCAATCTATATATATCTATAATAATCAAATTTTTCAAGGTCGATATAGGTGATCGATTGTGTTAGTTTTCCGCACTTTCAGACCTTGGCGCTAGACGCCAATTTATAATCGAAACTTGCACAGGGGGTGTACGGGAACTTCATTCTAAATAAAATTCTGAATTATACTTCGGTATCTTTCCGATCTTCAGTCTCTGTTCTCAATAAAACTAGGGCGCCAGGTAATTTTTGATTTTTATTTGCTAGAAATTATCAAAACTAGCCAAAACGTAAACTTAATCGAAAACACAAAAACTTAACAAAACGTAGATCAAAGAACCAAAGACTGGAAAGACAACGGGATACCTCGAGGTTGATCAGTGTGCTGATTTGTGGAGAGAGGGCGTGATTCTTGTAGAGAGTGGATCCATGATTGCAATAACTTTATTCGCAACACCAAAAATTTATTGTTAACAAAATCCTTACTTATTCAACAAACTTTATCTTAAATAAGAACTTGATCATAACTCACGACAAAATTATCGGAATGGTACATCTAACAATAGTCAACGCTATAGTCATGTCACAGACCTCTACTCTTATAAAATTGAACAAATAAATAAATAAACCTCAATACTTGAATAATAACCCAAATAAGTAAATAAATCTTAACAACTCGAATAATATTAATAATAATAATAATAATAATAATAATAATAATAATAATAATAATAATAATAATAATAATAATAATAATAATAATCTCAACTTGTTGGTAGATAGATGCGTCATTCAAGACGCAATCTACTACCAACGCAACCTGTCTATGGCCTGGATTGACTACCGTAAGGCATTTGACTCAACTTCACATGAGTTGATTCTCTATCTGCTCAAATGCCTCGGAATCAATCGCCAAACAGTGGGATGCATACAACGTACGATGCAGCTCTGGCGAACGCGTTTTCACATAGGAAGTGGAAATGCATTGCACGTAACCGGAACTGTTCAGTACAAGAGAGGCGTCTTTCAGGGAGATTCTCTGAGCCCTCTGTTGTTTTGCATCTCACTGCTGCCAATATCTGTTGCCCTCCGACAAACTCGTGGGTACTCTGCGGGGCTACCGAGTGATCGAGTATACTCGATCACTCACCAACTGTTTATGGATGATCTAAAGATATACAGTGCCAACAAAGATCATCTACAAACGGCCATCAACATCGTAGCAGAGTACACACGAGATGTCGGAATGTCTTTTGGGTTGGACAAGTGTGCGGTCGTACACCTGGCGAAGGGTAAGTGCTCTGATACGGGTGGAGATGTCGAATTAGTGGATGGGAGCGTCTTAAGAGAATTAGACGCCGGAGAGTTGTACAGATATCTAGGGATTGAAGAGCGGCAAATGCATGCCGTCTCTGAAGTCCGAACAACTCTTCGCAGTGAGTATGTTAGGAGACTCCGGAAGATCTGGTCATCAGAACTTTCCGGCAAGAACAAAGTCTCAGCTACTAACATGCTCGCTGTCCCGGTCCTACTTTACTCTTTTGGGATCCTGAAATGGCCTCGAAATGAGTTGAAAGATCTCGACATCAAAACCCGTAAAGTCATCAATATGAATCAGAGCATGCACCCTAACTCATCAGTCGCCAGGATGTACCTCTCCCGGAACATCGGAGGAGAGGATTGCAGAGCTTGGAGCGGCTTCACGATCGTTTGGTTCTGGGTTTAACATACGAGGTTGCCAATTTCACAGCAGACGAGGACGACTTCCTGATGCAATTTGTTCATAGTCATGAAAATGCGCGGAAGGGGTCGTTCTTGTATAAGGCAGCAATCTACGCGGCAAATACCTTAGGTCTCGGAGAAATAAACGCTCTCATTGAACTCCCGAAAAAGGAGTTCAAGAGCGTCGTCAGGATAGCCGAGGAAAAAAACTCCTCGGTGAACACATGGACAAGTCCATGCACAGCGTGTATTTCAAACACGTCCGTGACCATGGCTTGTCCACCCAGCTGACATTCTCCTTCTTGAAGTCAGCTGGCCTGATGTCCGAGACCGAAGGATTTATATTTGTCTGCCAAGATGGTGTTATCAACACTCTCGAATACCGTAGCAAGGTGCTCCAGGCGCAGCTTCCGGACACGTCCTGTCGGACGTGTAAACAACATCCGGAGACGCTGATGCACCTTTTGTCGGCATGTCCTGTGCTGGCAAGAGGTGCCTACATACAGCGTCACAATGCTGCCCTGCGAGTACTCTATTATCATCTCAGATATAGCTGCGGTATCGATGAGACACCAGTGCTGCCTTATCTGCCAGGAGATATTCCGCAAGTTGTTGAGAATGACAGTTCCAAAATTTATTGGAACATACCATTCGCAACAACCCGGCGGATTGACCACAACAAACCTGATATTGTGCTCTTTGACAAGGCTACTCGTGACATTTATGTCATTGAGTTTTCGGCCCCAGCCGAATACAATATCTCGGCCAAAGAAGAGCACAAACACCAGATATATCAGGATCTCCTGTTTGAAATTGGCAAACTGTACCCAGGTTACCGTGTCAAGCTCGTCGTTTTGGTTGTCGGCGTCCTTGGAGGGATGAAACAGTCTTTTGTGTCTTCACTTGCGAAGATACCGGCTTGCAGTTCAGCAGCCGTGTCTCTAGCAGCGCGGATGCAAAAGGCTGTCATTTTGGGATCCCTGCGTCTACTTAGGCAAATGAATTTGGCCTGCTGCACTCACTAACCGCCTTGTTGTGTGGAGTGGTGCAGCAGTAATGGATGGCGCTCAGGCTGGGCCCTCGGAGAGTCGGACTCCGGGGAAAACCCCCCTGAGCAATTAATAACAAATAATAATCTCAAATAAATCTGTCAACAGACTCTAAATTATTTACAATACAAAATTATTCTATAGAACGGCTATCTAATATCTCATGACCAAGAACTCTATTATTTACGCTCAAAATTACAATGAATAAAGCAATCTCATACCTGATATAAACAATGTCGATGCTAAGTAACTTTTTATTTTATTTTAAACAACTTCATAATTCGGTATTTACATCTGGAGCCCAAAATAAGACGCAAGAAAACTAAAATCTCAACCTCGAACTGAAACGGTACGCACGTCCGATCGCCGGATGTGATCAGCAGCAACTCTTAGACTCGATTGTCACGACTGAACTCTACGAAGTCCAAAACTCAACTCTCCTTAAACGTGACTCACTCAAAAACTAAAACTTCTATAATCAATTAATTCCTAGACATTTCAATCTCTAATCAGCCAACTGAGGCTCTGAGTACAGATATTCCTCTGGTGGATGCTCACCAGGAACTGACTACGGCTGGGATCGAAACCAAAAACGTAACTTAAAGTAAAACTCATCATAAAACATAAACATAACTTAAACTGATCCCATGTGCTTTCGACATGTTTCTCTACGTCGGAGCGCTGGCAATTCAGCCAGACTTAGACATTCCACCTGGAAGTTTCCAAGAGTTAGACTGGCGTCTAACATCAGACGAAACCAGGTCACTTAATGTCCCGCTCCGCGGTAATGCTGACTTACCCACGTCCTCTGCATTCTCAAAACCCAAAACTTAAAATTCAGAACTCAACCTCAAACTCAAAATTCGAAGTTCAAAACTCAAAATAACTTAATAAAACCCATAAATGACTTGACCTTAATATTTTTCAAAACTTCTCTAAAAACTGACTCTACTCTTAAAAATTCCAAAACTTGAACTGTAACATTACTCTCTAAATTCACGCTAAACCTATAGCACTTCGTTCATCAGCATCAACACTCACTTAACTCACAAAACACTTTTTTTTAATCCTCAAAAATATATTTTCTATGATATTTGGCCTTGAAATATCAGCTTAATGATACAAAAATTCGTTGGCGCTAGTGACGTTCATTTTAAATAGACCCCGGTCGTTAAAATAACGTCACAATATATATATATATATATATATATATATATATATATATATATATATATATATATATATATATATATATATTGAGACACTACAAATTGTCCAGTTCTTATCAGCCTTCAATTAGCCGCCCGAAAACCTTCGTTACCGACACTGGGTTAATTTTAATTGATTTTTCCTGACGGTAGGAGTCCCGGGAAATAGTGGGGATGAACGCCCACGACGCGTCCAGTCCGAAAATTATAGAGGAAACTTCGATCCAACCCCCAACTAGCTACACGCTACCAAATCATCCTATCAATCTATTACATTCATACATCCTATTTTATAATTCTATTGTATTAATACTAAGTTTATATTGTTTAATCATATCATTTATTCATTATTGTTGATAAAATAGATGATAATAAAGTTATAATTTATCGTGACCGAATACACGTGTTTAATTGGTAAAATTAAGTTGTGTGTGAATAAGTTAATAAGTTGTTCATCCTACATCAATCATATTCACCTTGAGGCCTTTGAAGGACGGAAACCTTCAGAGAATTATTGTTCAAGGATTGCTGTGACAATCATCCCAAATATTCTAATCATCGCTGCGTATTGTAAGTAAAGAAAGAATTATTACTGGCAACACGTGAGACTTCGTATCTTCCTAATCAATTTCTACACTCTCTATTTACTAAAAACACGATTTACGTTGTCTGTAAGGAAGCGGATTTTCGAGAGCTGGTGGTCCAAAATTAACATTTAGAGGTTCAACCGATTAAAATTCTTATTCGCGAGGTTTTAGTGGGTTGATAAATAAATTTATCATTAAAAAGAAAAATTTATGTCTCAATTGGCACTCGAACAGGGACGCCAGCTCTCATACGGGTAACGTATTTCATGAAAAGTCTAATAAAATAATTGGTTAGAATAAGTAATTCAAGAATCTTGAAAGAAAAACTGCAAAGAAATCACAAATTTCTATAAAAGTTATAAATAATCTCTATAATATTCATAAAATTCTAGTCAAAAATATGTAAAGCATATTATAGTTGAATATTAAAAATTAATTAACCCCCTGAAAAAATTTGGGATTAAGCAAAAAAATTACTATATAGATAAGAACTCTCACGTTTCTCATGAGTCATTATCCATTAATTTATTCATCTAATAATCATTATTTAGTATTTATTATAAAATTAATTCATGTACTTATTTATTTATTTGAATTATATTATAAAATAATCCATACAAGTATCTACGAACTATAAAAATTTGTAAATTGTAAAATTAATTTATAAAATAATTCTGAAGTTATCCGTCATAAATTATAAAATTTTATGTCTTAACGTACTCTCAGAAAATCGGTTTATTTTATAATACTCTAGTAAAAGAAAGTATTCACTTTCCCTTGTGTGCCGAGTCGCATGCCTGAGATCTGTTGTTTATACTTCACATAGAGTCTCGTAGCATCAACATAGAGTCGACGCCTGTATATTCGGGTCTATTGTGTCGCACACTTAAGTTAGTCATTACTGAGAATCGACCGGTTTACGACACTAATTATTGGGAATAATACTATTTTATTAAAATTTACTGCCGTCGGAACTCTCAAAAAATAAAAACACTTAGTAATTATAACTATTTATTTCTCGATATGGCGTTGTTAAATCAAAACTATTTTGTTTATTTCTCAGATTATATTAACTGAAATAATTAATTACTATATTAAATTTCATCTATTTATTTTCAAAATATGTGAAGAAAAATAATAAGATTTCCTTTTCGGTTTAACAATATACACGACTGAAACTTAATACTTTAATTATTTTTTGAAATAAAATATAATTCATTTCTAATCCCTCTGAGGACATATAATTGTTAGGACAGATTAGACAATGCTCAACTTATTAAAATAATTAATCATTATTGAGAAAGTAATATCAATGAAAATTCCTGAACGTTTAGTCAACTAAATGATTATTGGTAAATAATCAGAAAAACCGGATGTTAAGATAATTGGTAAATCAATCAAAATAATTATTTAATAAAATTATCCTGAGAAACAATTACCGAAAAACAAATCAAATTTCAGAATGATGCCTCGCACCCCTATATTTCGCCCATCGGCACCCGTAACATCTACCTCAAACCAGAACGATCAGTTTAACTTCGATCCTTTAGTTCAAAACACCGTTCTGTCCCCCACGATACAAAACGAAACATTAAACTTAGACCAATCCCAAGGTCACGTCATGAATAGTACATCAAATGCTTTAGCCGATCTCGGTAATGTTCCAGATGCCCACGAGAGCGGTGTTCAACTTATAGATGACCCTGAAAATACAAACGGTCCCTCACGTGTATTACAAGAAGTTATTCAAAAACTTCGTACCGAAAATCAGTCCTTGCGGCTAGCGCAACAGCAGCTACCCCCGACTTCACAAGTACAACATCGCGCGGAAATACAGTCCCAGTTTCAAATAATAATAATATGGGGTTATTTCCAGGAAACAATATCTTCCACCCCCGTGAGTTATTCCCTGGGCCAAACGGATCATCGGTACCCCAGTCGCTTCCATCGGATGTACCTCTCTACTTCTATCCCCCCTTACAAGCTCAGAGCGGAGCTGCGCGTCTACCGTACGCGCCGCCACCAGCCCCACTACCGCGACCGCCAGTACTTCAGTATAGTGTAGTGGCACACTCACAAGCTGCTCCTTCAGCTCCTCCACCGAGACCTCCACTATACTATCATACTCCGGCCCCGTACAGAGTACAGCCGAATACATTACCTCCACCAACGTACCCCTCACGGACGCACGCTACACCAAATGTACCTTTACAGATACCCTCTGCCTATTCAAACCAACACACACACAATACTCCAAGACAGTTTACAGGCCCCGTTCCCGCACAGACGTGGCAATATAACAACACAACGCTACGACTCAACGACATATGCCGTACAGCTAAGCCTTGGAATATTACTTTTCCACCACGTGACTCTTCAATTAAATTAGATGCAAAGAAATTCCTTAGGGTCATGGAACAGAGAATGGACAGTAACGATATTTTTAGAGACCATTTTAGATCAGTTATTACAACTACCTTAACCGGACATATTTTAGAATGGTATTATCAAAACGAATATATGTTTATTGATTAGCAAACTTTCAAAGAGCATTTTAAAATTTGGCAAGAACATCAGTCTGATGAAGCATTGTTACAAGAGATTTTCTCTTTACAGCAACGCGATGATGAATTAGGAATAGCTTTTATTAATCGTATGCAAGGTGCTTTCGCTCAACTAGAAGAACCCCTTCCGGAAGATCGACAAGTACGAATTATTATTCAAAAGTTCAATTTTCGATTTCTTTCTAAATTTGCTGAAGAACCAATTGGTACTTATGCATTGCTTTACAAACGCGTCAGTGCTTGGCAGTCGGTAATAGATGCAGGTAAACGTAACCGAACAGAACGGACGCTTAACACTAAAACCAAAGCCTCTCATGATGATAATAATAATAATAATAATCCAAAATCACGTGCCAAATTAAATGCAGTCGTAGATTCAGACCTTATGACGGCAGACTACACTGATTCAATTACTACTAACAATGATAGAACAACACTAGACGCTATCACAAGTCCTAGTACCCCAAATCCCTTTTACATCCCTAAAAAGGATCCTATAAACGCAGACATCTCCACAGCTGCCGATTTACCGGCGCTAGTACAACTCATAGTAGAGAAACTCCAAGCTACCTCTAACCATGTACCGTCACCGATTAGTTGCAGACGCTGTGGTCGCCCTGGACATATTTCAGACAATTGTTGTGGACGCACTACTGACGAAATCCGCGCCAGAGCAGGTTTACCTCCTCTCGAGCGAAGTATAAATCCAAAAAACGAGTAGGTGCCCTGGTAGCTTCCTCTACCCCCACTAGGGCCAATACAATTGTGGTAGAGCGAACTAAAACTCCTATTACAGACTCACAACCTATTGCATCACAGAATTCCCCCAATAATCATTCTCAGGAATCTACTGTAAATAACATCGATGTAAAATCATTAACATTCTCTGGACAACTTACTAGCTCACTAAATTTAGATTTTTCGGATTCGGAATATGAAGATTACGAAGATGATTCCGATTTAGAAACAATAAATAATGATCCGGATCTTCAAATAAAATCAGATTATAATGAAATAACCGATTACTTGATGCCGATACATAGCCCGGATGCCAATCAATCTTTCGACAGTAATGTAAACTCACCTCCTATACAAACGAGTCGTATGTTAGCAGAAGTAACTATCGGTCCCCATCGAATTAACGCACTATTAGACAGTGGTAGTGAACGTAGTTATATTTCAGCCAAAGCGTACAAAATTATTCAAGGTAGGGAATTGCAAAAGTTAGGCCCAGACCCTACCAGTACCTTCGGAGTAACTTTAGCTGATTCTGCATCCACGTATACGCAAGGTGGTGCCCCATTCCGTATCGAAATCGACGGTAGATCATTCCTAACCTGGGTGAGTGTTCTTCCAGGATTATCAACACCCATGATCCTAGGACTAGACTTTTGGCAACAAGCGGATGTTCGAGTCGAATCCAAAGCATCCACTTGGAAGCTCGGTGAAAATTCTGTAAAACATCGTTTCCTCTCTAGAAATCACCAGACAGACAAACTATCCCTGAACATACTAAGCTCATCCCAACGTTCTAAGCTAAGTGATTTCCTCGCGGTAGAGTTTGAGAAAAATAAAAACGCAAATTTAGGAGTCACTAATTTAATTCAACACCGAATCGAAGTAGTCGACGACATACCAGTCCGTTGTAAACCCTATCGACGTAGCCAACCAGTAATGAAAGCACTACACGAGAAAGTCGACCAATTGCTTGAAAAGGGATACATTCGACCTTCTAATAGTAGTTGGGCATGCTCACCCGTAATGGTAGCCAAAAAGAACAATACGTGGCGCATGTGTATAGATTATCGTCCCGTAAATAAAAAGACCAAAAAATCTGCATATCCATTACCTATTATGCATCGTATTTTATCAGGTCTTCGCGGAGCCAGAATCATTTCAACCATCGATCTTAGCGATGCGTTCCACTAGATATTAGTTGAGGAAGACAGTCGACAATATACAGCCTTTTGTGTCGATGGCAGAGGCCAATTCGAATATGTTAAAATGCCTTTCGGTTTAGTAAATGCCCCAAACACTTACCAAGCGTTAACCGACCAAGTCCTCCGCATAGTTATGAAAATTATTTACCAAACAGCTAGACAATACGCTTCCAGTGCTCACGAGAAAATTTTCGCGTATCTTGACGACTGGATCATAATTAGCGATACCTTAGAAGAACATCTAGTTTACTTACGAGCTGTCTTTGAGGCTTTTTGTCAAGCAGGTCTCAAAATCAATGAAGAAAAAAGTCAATTCGGGAGATCTGAAGTAAAATTTCTCGGTTTCATAATAAATAACGAAGGTATGAGTCCCGACCCCGCTCGTCTTGAACCTATCGCGGATTATCCACGGCCTACTAACCGTAAGGAACTGCGTAGATTTAATGGACTTGTCAATTGGTACCATAAACATCTTAAAAATATAGCTCAGGTACAAGGACCCCTAAATAAACTCACTAGTACTCGAGTAGAATGGAAATGGACTGATATCGAAGAAGAAGCTTTTCAAAAAACCAAAGCTTTACTACAAGCCGCAACACTATCACTACCTGAACCCGATCGCCCTTATCGTCTATACACTGACGCCAGTAACACCGGTTTAGGCGCGATATTAACCCAATATAATGACCAGGAAGATCGTGAACATTTAATCGTATGTTTAAGTCGTCCCCTTACTAAAGCAGAGTCTAACTATACAACCACCGAAAAAGAATGTCTTGCTGTTGTTTGGGCCTTACGGAAACTCCGAGGATATTTAGAGGGACTCCCAGTAACTGTATACACCGATCATTCCGCCTTAAAATGGTTATATAGCTTAAAAGACCCTGCAGGTCGTTTAGCCCGCTGGGCCATAGACCTCTCAGCTTATAATCTTGAAATTATACACTATAGGGGAACACAAAATGAAGCCCCAGACGCACTATCTAGACTTTACGAGGACATGAACATTACTGACCATATTGTCACCACTCTAAGTAGTATAAATACACCAAACTCTTGCTGGTACGATGAGAAAGTTCGCGTAGTATAAAAATTTCCTGACCAATATCCAGAATGAAAGTACGAAAATGACAGACTATACTACTATCGGCCTTCAGCCACTAAAGAAATACTAGGTGATTTAAACGCCTGGAAAATTGTCCTCACCGAATCAGAAATTAACTCACATATAGAAAAGTTCCATTGCGATGTACAAGCTGGTCATTTAGGCATAGATAAGACCTACTGGCGTATACGAGAAACACACTATTGGCCAGGCATGTATCGAGACATCTCCTCTTTTGTAAGCTCTTGTGAAATTTGTATTAAAACAAAAAGTAACCAAACCAAACCGCAAGGATATATAGGAACTAGACCACCTACACAACCATGGACCATTATCTCAATGGACACGATAGGTCCTTATACAAAATCCGCATCAGGCCATCAATATGCCCTAGTAATAGAGGACATTTATACCCATTATCTTGAAATTTTCCCCCTTAGACAGCAAACAGGTAGGGAAATAGCCAAACATCTGCGTAACGTGTTATGCCATTGGGGACCCGTACGACAAATTATCTCAGATAACGGTAAAGAATTTATTAACAAAGATCTTCAAACTCTATTTCAACAATATAACATTCAGTTTACTCCAACACCGATAGGGCACCCATGTGCAAACACCGTAGAACGTTGCAATCGTACCATAAAACCTATGATTGTAGCTTTTACCAGCCAAAACTAACGTGACTGGGATTTCCACCTCCCGGATCTAAAACTCGCGTATAATACCGCAGTACATACAGCTTTAGGGGTATCGCCATTCTATCTTAACCATTAGGGTGTCCGTTATTTACCAATTTGGTTTCTGAGTCTGCAGCGCCCCTAAAATTTTTAGTAAATGACCTAAAAAAAAATATTAAACCCATATAAGCCCTTAATATTAGTAATAAACCATGCCACAAAGACGATTCGTTTCCCATTTAAATAACATGGGACTTTGGTACTTTTTGCAATTAATTTTTTTATTTCGATCCCAGTGCATAGATTGCTGTGGCAACAAATTATTTTTGTAGGAAATTGAACGCTCTACAAAAATTCTCTCTTAGCGTTTTTCGATAAATTCACTGGCTTTAAAGTCATTCAAGGTCAAAGTTGAACTAAAAGTAACTTCTCATTTTTTTTTATTTTGACCAAAAAATTATGATTATTTATTGTTTATTGCTAAAAATATCTTTTATGAACTATTTTATAACTAATATTAGTAGCAAATATTCCGAAAATTACAAAATGTAATTTATGATGTAAGTTTAATTTAAAAAATTTCAATTATTATTGAAAATGTGACTAATTTAATAAATTTATCAACACATACATAAACACAATTCATTTTATTAAACATTCTTTGGTAGCATTTGGAAATTTTTTTTTGTATTCACTTACAATTTGAATTACATACTGTTTTTGATCTTCGTGCTTAGCTAGAGTATTAATATAATATATTCTTCCGTTAGTTTAACAGCTCGTTCTGCAGAATCATTGACCACTTTTAGATGCTTAACAATTTCCAAACCTTTTCAATAATCTGGATGCTCTGACCATGTTCTGTCATCTAATAAGAGAAAGTTTGTATCGATACTAAATCTTTCGAAAAATTTGACGGAAGTAGAATTAATAAAATAATCAACATTTTTGTTCAGAAACCAATCAAAATCTCCTGAATTGAAAATAAAACGTTTAGGAACATCAAACTGATCTTCTTCGCTTAATGTCAAAGCCGCCACCATTTTTCGCCTTACGTCAGAAGAAATATTTTTGTCGAAAAATGATAAAGCTGCTGCCTCTGGACTTAAATACCATAAATGATTTCTAAATTTTGCTAAAACTGCTTCGGATAATTTTTTATCAATTGTTCGATAATTATAGACTACCTTGAGAAATTCAAGATCTTGATTTGGAGCAGTTGCAGCTAACGGTGCCGTATACCAAAATGGAACGTATACAAACACAATAAATAAAGAAATTTCTTGTAAACTCTTTTCATCTTCCTTGCTTAAATTAAAACAATTTCGAAAAATATAAATTTTTAAACAATAAATTGCTTTGGACATCCATCTAGCGTGGTGGAATGCTCCAGGTTTATAAAATTTTATATTTTCAGAGTCCATTATGCCTAGGAAGATTTTACTCAATTCCAAAAGTTCCCGATAGTCATCCCGTGGTAAAAGAGTGTTTAAAAACCCATCAATTTTTGCAGTCACTTCTGGTATTTGATCTCGTAATATTTTTTTTAGTTTATTTTTCTGTACGGACTTATATTTTGTTGTATCAATGGAACTCCATTCACTTTGAAATTTTTTAAATAACGGTCCATTTGGTCCGGTTGTGCCTGGCATTTTCGTTGAGTGTACGCAGGATAACACCAATTCATATATGTGGTGTCTACAGAGAAGATATAACATATTTCGCGCAGATCTAAAAGAACCAATTTGTTACAGGTTTCATCTGAGAGAACGTTCATCATGTCATTAATAGCGACACCAGAGTCCTCAAGCCAGGAATCTTTGATTCTTGGGTCATTAGCAAAGGCTCTGGACTCAGATAACTCACCACCATCTCGCACTCATTCTAACTGTACATCACTTCGAAGCTATCGAACCCAAGCTACAACTACTGGGCCATGCGCTTGAAGTGAAGAGCGACACCATTGCTGATGCAAAGACTCAGGAAATAATTCCTGAACTCCAGCCTACCATCTTCGACGATGGGAGAACTGCTGACAACAAAGCAGCCATACCAGTATTGGCCAGCCAACCAGCCTCGGCATACGGCCCCAATGCTGGACTCAAGGTTCGTCGAGAAACATCTAAACCGACTCCAGGAGGTGCTAATTTTCCACCATCACCAGTACTGTCCAACATGGCAGCTCGGGGAGAGCTTCCAGAGGATTTCATGAAGACGCACATAGCCACTGGGGCTATAAGAAAAACTGCACCAGCTAAGTCTATGATGGTAACGTACGCTCATTCGCTACCATACTCACAAACGACACCAGCTGCCCAACACAGCCCATCAATGTCAGCTCAAGCTGCTTTTGAGCAATTCCTTAAGGATACGGTAGCAGAATCAACGTCAGAAGCCGACCCAACTCAAGGAGTCCTGGTCCACAATAGAATACGTCTCGTAGACTTCGAGACATTCCGCAAGGTCATCCGTAGAGCCTGTCAAGCTGCTAAGCCAATTTACCAGCAGCCCAACCTACAAGACTCATGGACCCAGACAGTCACCACATAGGCGCAGTCGCTTTTCATTACTGACGCCCGTCAGAATTGCAGACAACGCGACCACAAAATCGCACAATGCCGTTTACCCTGGCGACCTGATGTGTCATATCTGCTATCAGGACCAGGTGACGACGGAAACGTGTTTCCGTCCCCACGACAAAGAAAAGAAGGACCACTTCAGAGGCCGTTGCCAAGGCTGTGGAGTACCAGTCCGATATTTTGATCCGCAGTGCAGACACTGCAATGCTCGCTGGCCCGGGTACCGTAACTGGATTGGAACCAAGTATACTGCCCAAGACATCGAGAGGTTCCACAAGGCGCACTTACGTTCATTGAACAAATAAGTTCGTCGTTACCGTACCCACCACTGCTTCATTTATTCATTATTCATATTTTTCATTATTAATTATTCATATTTTTCATTATTAATTATACTACTATTATAGCTGCTATTATATTACATATTATAATTTCAACCATAGTTACCACATTAAACAAATATTATTATTCAGTACTGTTCAAAAAAAAAAATATATATATATATATGGGTCATTCCATGCCAAATCGACAAATTTATTACCTGACCTCTTTCGATTTCGCTAAAAATTTTCTATCTTTTTCTACCCCCCGAAAGACATTTTTCAGAATTTTTAAATATTTTTTTTCCAAACTCAAAAAAAGTTACGAATTTTCGAAAAAAACCGCTCTTTTTTTTTGAAAATGCTAGAACTTTTTTAAAAATTGACCGTTTGGGAACTTTTTTTTTTCAAAATTTTTGTTTTTAAATGTAGTTTTTGAAAAAAAATATGAAAAAATTTTCAGAATCCCAGATATATGAAATATTTTAGTTTTTTTGAAAAAACCGTGATTTTCTCAAAGTTGGACCATTTTTTTTTTTTTTTTTTTTTTTTCTAAAAAAACTTCAACTAATTCCGCAGTGATCCCCGCATATTTCAGGATGTGATCGCTATTGCTTCTAATTTTTTTACTATTTAAAAAAAAGTTTTTTTACAATTTAGTTTATTTTTTTAACTTTTCGGCCAAATTTTTTTAGCTTACTCGTGAAACTTCAGAAGTTAAAAAATAATGTATCTTTCGAAAATTTTAAGTCGTTATCTTCCAAAATTTTTTTTTTTTAAATTCATACTTCCAACCTCATATTTCTACATAAATAAAAATCACTTTTATTACTTGTCCTGAAATCAACACGGAAAAAAAAGTGATACAAATTTTACGTCAGGTGATGCTATATTCGGTTCACTACTATAGAAAATGCTGTATCATAGTATAGTAAAGTATAGGACATAATACATTAGATACAAAATTAGCGTCTACAGTGATACAAATTTTACATCACCTTTTTATCCGTGAATGTATTTCATATAAAACATTTTCTTCTGACCAGGTTCTAATATTTATTGATTTATTTATTCATTAATTAGTTTATTTATTTACAATAACATCTATTCTTTATGATAACATCTATTTCCTTATTTCTTTTTACTTAATGATTGTCTTCTTTTTTTCACTGTGCTATGAGTTAAAGACTGATCCGAAAAAGAAAATGACTTAACTTCCACTATACCATCTTCCAACGGCGAAATTTTATGTATTTTCTGTGTTGCGGGGATGGTTTTGGCATTTTTAAAACGATCTTCTAGTTTGTCTTTCATCAGATTGTAGGCGTCAACTGTTGAGAATCGCACATTTATATTTGTCAAATTTTTTGACACCCATTCAAAAAATTGTACAAGTGTTAATATTTGCTCATCAGGTGGTAATTGCAGACTTGCTCTCGAGGCCCTCATTTTAACCGTCCCACCGACTCCGTCACAAGGCCCTTTGCCGTGAGCCGTTGCAAAAAAATTCCATTCAACTGGTACACCAAAATCTTCACGATAATGGGATAAATTACTAAAATGCTTATAATTTTTATACTGTTGCGGTGCACCATCCGAAAAAAAAAATACTTTGGAGACTGTGGGCGAAAGAGATTTGATAAAGTCGAAAATAATTCCAGAATAAACATGGACAGCAATAGAATCATGGTTTAAGCAGTCTGAAATTATAACCATACTCTGATGAGTTAGTTGATTATTAACCTTATAATAAATAACGACTGTGTAAACTGTTGCTTGATCGTTATTCCAATGGAATCCCGGTGCAGCATTTTGAACAATAAACGCATAATTTTCAGCAAAATCAACAATTACTATGAATTCGTTATCGGTTATCGATTCTTTTAGCGCTCTTAGATATGCCGATTGTTCTTTTGCAATGAAATTATGTGGTAATAAACCAACAAGCTTATCACAAAAATCATCAACAAAATCCGAAGCATTTTTCAGCGTTGTTTCAAGAGTTACTTTTGGGGTAGACACCCATTGTTTGTAACGAATTTCATCGATTGCATGATTATCCATTTCTGTGAAAATTAATTGTTTTATGTTGTCAATGCCTGGACAATTTAGACATGTATTGAAATAGCACTCAGTCTTGGAATTGTCACAGATAATAGCATTCACACAGTCGCTGTAAGTTTTCAATGGCATATTTGAACCTTCTGTTAATCGACTTAATTTACCTCCTAAAATCATTAATTTGACATTCTGATGAATAGAACAAACGCAAACTGTATGAGTCCCCGAACCACCAGCTAAGATACAGTGTTTTGGACGTAAAGATGCAAATGACGAAAATCCGATCTTAATTCCGGGAAATCTTGATTGAAATATCTTATGTAACTCCTTCAAATTACAGAGTACTAAGCGTTTTTCAATTTGAATTTTCGTACCATCATCATTACGCAATGAAACAAAATCTTTTTCCCTGGCATAGGACTGCTCATTTCATCGTCATTATAAAAATTTATAACAGCTGATGACACTTCAACAGATAATCCATGCCCTGAAAAATTGAGTGATGATTAAAATTATATATAAATACGTATAAATTGTTCAAACAAAAATTAGTTAGTAAGTCAATATCTCACCCATTTTCTTTTCAGGTATTGATAATATTCCTTTATCAGCTTCAAGATTTATTGCTAATCGCGCCATATACGTAGTTGTACCCATTACTTCAACAATCTTCTCAATACTCCAACTTGACGGCATAAGAGTCAACATTTGTATACGTAAAGATTTGGTCGTATTGGTATCATGGAACTTTTCTCTTAATTTTTTAATTATTTCAGCAGCATCTGTGTTGCTGCATTGAAAATCTACAGGATTTGGAATTCCTAATGCCTTTTTCAAACTATCAGCAACACGAGAAACTTTATTGTTTAAATACGTTTCATCATTTACTCTTCTAGCTAGCAATGGAGATTGGTTTAATAATAATAAAGCTTCAGTTACGATCGGACGAGTTATTTCCAAACTGAGTTCAGATAACGACGAACTACTTTGCTGAATTTATGATTCTCCAACACTTGTTGTTGGATCTAAAAAAATAATCAATAGAAAATACAAAGAACAATGATAGTTGAACATCGAAACATAAAAGCTTCAAAAATACCTGTCAGGTTATTGCCTCCGGAATTATCAACTTCTATAGATCCGGTAAGAATATTTTCATCATTCTCAGAACGCTCATCGGGTTCATTGTCATCACTTTCATCAGAAAGACTTTCAGCGTAATGATGAAGTAATTTTTTATAGCATGAACTGCATATTCGATCAACAGTTGACAAATTGTATCGATTAGCTAAATTTTGTGGTACATTACGCAAAGATGATGTTTTCCGATGGTTCTCCAAATTATGTGGATTACAACATCGATCGTGAAACTTTGGCATAGTAATCACTTGTAAACAAAAATTCGATAAAAAGAACTCTCCGTCAAACTGTGTAAATTTATTTAATAATGTTATATCTTTGTGACACTTTGAACACATCAACGATACGATTATTCTTTTAACATAACCTTCATTTTAACAGAATAAAGTAGAGATGATCTCTTTTTTACCGATAGACGACAGTTTAAAAATTATCGGCTGAGGATATTTTTCTGCACACTTCAATACTGCAGTTGTGATTTTTTAGTACAAAAAAATTGAACAAATATGAAACAAAAACATAATTATTAGGGTGGGTCAAAAAAATCGAATAATTTATTTTTGATTTTATACTCTGAAAAATAGGTTCGTAGACACCTAAAAAGAATTCTCTCCAAGTATAAGCTCTTAATTATAACGGGAAGGTCCTCCGCTTTCCGGGTTTCTATTTTTTTCGAATAATCAGATAAAAAAATTTATATCTCGCTTCCAACTGCTTGGAAAAATATTCCGTGGCATAGATTTTGTGAGAAATTGAATGCTTTACAAAAAGGTCTCTTATGACTTTTTCAAAAACTCAACCGATTAAAAGATATTCATAGTTGAAGTTTGGCTATTTTAAGGAAAATATTCGTTTTTATTATGAATTTTATAAGTCGATGAAAAAAATTATTTCGGATTGCGGAACTCATGATTTTGTAGGAAATTTACTGCTCTACAAAAATGGTCTCTTATGATTTTTGATTAAGTGAAGCCGTTACGAGATATTCATCGTCAAACATTAACGAATATCAATATTTCCAGTTTTTGATCAATAATTCGATAAATTTTAATTTAAACTATGAGTTTCAGGAAAATTTACATAAATTTGAGTTTTGATCGATAAAGAAATGTTATAATAAGTTAGATAAAGAATTATTGGAATTATCATTGATTTTCCTTGGAGAAATGCCTCAAGAAAAGATTTCTTTCAAACGTCCTGGTACTGTTCATCATGCTAGATGGATGGCTAAGGCCATTTATAGTTTGAAAATGTATCTATTCAGAGATGAATTCAAACTCTCTCAGAAAGAATTGCATGGTCTTCGTCATTTCTGTATTTTTATAGTCACATTGTATTTAAAAGCTTGGTTTTCATCAACTTCTGCAACAACTGCTGCTTATCATGACTTGCAGTTTATGAAAAATTTATTGGAGTACAAACATATCAATCCTTTGATTTCTTCAGCTACGTGTGAAAAAATGATTTCGCACTTATGGTATTTGAGCGATGAACTTGCCATTTTATCACTGTTTGACGATGGCGTTCCATTAGAAGGAAAAAAAAGTATTGTTGAAGCTGTTAATACTCGTGAAGGTACAGATTCTAAAGCTAAAAGATTTGTAATTGCTAAAAAGATTTGAATTCATTGGCGCAGAGAACTCTGAGTGACTTTGTGTCTAAAAAGTCATTAAATCTTTTCAAAATCTTCGATCTACCGTATGACTTTCTTGATGTCGATGTTGAATTATGGCCTACTAATGAGAGTTATCTCGAAAATAAAGAATACTTTCAACAACTAAAAGTTGTCAATGATTCAGCAGAGCGAGCTGTTGCATTAGTCAGTGAATATAATCAATGCTTGACAAAAATGAAGAACAATTCCAGTACTTATTGCAAGTTGTCAAAGAACATCAAAAACATTCCCAAATTGTAATAAAAGAAATTATTTATAGTAATAGCGTACTGTTATGTTAAAAATATAGACAATTATATTGCAATTGATAATTGAATAAAACATTTATCTATAAAAAAGTTAAATACTGGTTGTTTCTTACTTGATTCAATACTTTTCATATTAAATTTGACAAAGAAATATGTCATTCACTTCAAATTAAACTAATCATTGGCTATATGTCGAAAAAATGCTCTAATTTCTTGTTTTAATGCAATCAAACAAGCTCAAGACTGAAAACAATATTAAAAAAATTGTTTATAACATTTCTTTATCGATCGAAACTCAAATTTATGTAAATTTTCCTGAAACTCATAGTTTAAATTAAAATTTATCGAATTATTGATCAAAAACTGGAAATATTGATATTCGTTAATGTTTGACGATGAATATCTCGTAACGGCTTCACTTAATCAAAAATCATAAGAGACCATTTTTGTAGAGCAGTAAATTTCCTACAAAATCATGAGTTCCGCAATCCGAAATAATTTTTTTCATCGACTTATAAAATTCATAATAAAAACGAATATTTTCCTTAAAATAGCCAAACTTCAACTATGAATATCTTTTAATCGGTTGAGTTTTTGAAAAAGTCATAAGAGACCTTTTTTGTAAAGCATTCAATTTCTCACAAAATCTATGCCACGGAATATTTTTCCAAGCAGTTGGAAGCGAGATATAAATTTTTTTATCTGATTATTCGAAAAAAATAGAAACCCGCAAAGCGGAGGACCTTCCCGTTATAATTAAGAGCTTATACTTGGAGAGAATTCTTTTTAGGTGTCTACGAACCTATTTTTCAGAGTATAAAGTCAAAAATAAATTATTCGATTTTTTTGACCCACCCTAATAATTATCACTTAATTTAAAAAAAAAAAAAAATTTTGGAAGATAACAACTTAAAATTTTCGAAAGATACATTATTTTTCAACTTCTGAAGTTTCACGAGTAAGCTAAAAAAATTTGGCCGAAAAGTTAAAAAAAAATAAACTAAATTGTAAAAAAACTTTTTTTTTAAACAGTAAAAAAAATTAGAAGCAATAGCGATCACATCCTGAAATATGCGGCGATCACTGCGGAATTAGTTGAAGTTTTTTTAGAAAAAAAAAAAAAAAAAAAAAATGGTCCAACTTTGAGAAAATCACGGTTTTTTCAAAAAAACTAAAATATTTCATATATCTGGGATTCTGAAAATTTTTTCATATTTTTTTCAAAAACTACATTTAAAAACAAAAATTTTGAAAAAAAAGTTCCCAAACGGTCAATTTTTAAAAAGTTCTAGCATTTTCAAAAAAAAAAGAGCGGTTTTTTTCGAAAATTCGTAACTTTTTTTGAGTTTGGAAAAAAAATATTTAAAAATTCTGAAAAATGTCTTTCGGGGGGTAGAAAAAGATAGAAAATTTTTAGCGAAATCGAAAGAGGTCAGGTAATAAATTTGTTGATTTGGCATGGAATGACCCATATATATATATATATATATATATATATATATATATATATATATATATATATATATATATATATATATATATATATATATATATATTAAATACCACTCATCAACATTTAATTCAAAAATTTATGCCAGTAATCTTCTTTGTTTACAGCAGCAGTAGCAGAGCAGATCAAGCAATTTTAAACACTATTTATTTATTTAGTTATAATTCAATCTATTCTTTATGTTAACAGCTTTTATCTACTACTATCTACTGTCAGGTCAACCCTAAAGCGATCGAAGTCTCGGAGAGAAGTCTAATCCATACTGAAGGACCCGAATCATTTTTAGGCTTGACCGTCACTGTTAACATCCTCAAAACTTACTTCTATTTATTTCTTATTAATCTATTTATTGAATTATTCTCTAATTATTCGAAATCAGGCGATTCACTTGCCACCTATCCATCCTATCACCTATCCAGGCGATTTACTTGCCACTTCATCCCATCACCTAACAGGCGATTTACTTGCCACTCATACTATCACCTAACAAGCGATTACTTGCCACTCATACTCAGATTTCATCAATTCAGTCACCTACCCAAGTGAATACTATTTCCAATAATTCTAATCAAACATTGATTTATTTCTTTCATGCTAACGTATTTTTCAATCAAAGTCCAGCTCGGTACCTGGGGTTCTTGGACGGGTAATTTCGGCTTGGCGGTGGGGATTGAGACACTACATATTGTCCAGTTCTTATCAGCCTTCAATTAGCCGCCCGAAAACCTTCGTTACCGACACTGGGTTAATTTTAATTGATTTTTCCTGACGGTAGGAATCCCGGGAAATAGTGGGGATGAACGCCCACGACGCGTCCAGTCCGAAAATTATAGAGGAGACTTCGATCCAACCCCCAACTAGCTACACGCTACCAAATCATCCTATTAATCTATTACATTCATACATCCTATTTTATAATTCTATTGTATTAATACTAAGTTTATATTGTGTAATCATATCATTTATTCATTATTGTTGATAAAATAGATGATAATAAAGTTATAATTTATCGTGACCGAATACACGTGTTTAATTAGTAAAATTAAGTTGTGTGTGTCAATCAGTTAATAAGTTGTTCATCGTACATCAATCATATTCACCTTGAGGCCTTTGAAGGACGGAAACCTTCAGAGATTTATTGTTCAAGGATTGCTGTGACAATCATCCCAAATATTCTAATCATCGCTGCGTATTGTAAGTAAAGAAAGAATTATTACTGGCAACACGTGAGACTTCGTATCTTCCTAATCAATTTCTACACTCTCTATTTACTAAAAACACGATTTACGTTGTCTGTAAGGAAGCGGATTTCCGAGAGCTGGTGGTCCAAAATTAATATTTAGAGGTTCAACCGATTAAAATTCTTATCCGAGAGGTTTTAGTGAGGTGATAAATAAATGTATCATTAAAAAGAAAAATTTATGTTCCAATATATATATATATATATATATATATATATATATATATATATATATATATATATATATATATATATATATATATATATATATATATATATATATATATATATATATATATATTAGGTGCTTTTTTTTTGCGACTATTTTTTTCTTAAAAAATATTGATTTTTTTATTCGTATCATAATTATAATTAGTAATTACTTAGTGATTAAGTTGCAAATTCAACGAAAAAAATTTTTAATTGTATTTTTCTGAAGTTTTTTTATTTGTAAATAAATTTCTCATTTAAATCACACCATAATATTTGAATTTATCATTTAATAATTCAATTTTAATGAAATTCTAGCTAAAAATATATTGTGTATGATCATTACAAAGAATATGGGATGTTTCTTTGTTGCTGTGTATTGTGATACTGATTAATTGCGATTTATTTTTATTGTTTTAGTAGTACTACTGAGCTTTCACTTGACCTTGAATGCGTTCAACAAATTTCCCCTTTAATTGCAGCGCTTTCTTTGTTTTCGCGTACTAATCCCGCGAGAGTAAGAACAAAGCTTAGTGTGCATTGATCATTGTGACGCCGTTGTATGTATACTTTGTTAAATTTGAGGTTAGATCGACTTTAACAATCATTAAAATGAGTGAAAAAATTGGTAATAAAACTTGGAATTATTTAATTGGATTTGAAAGAAGCCAAATAAATAGTAATAAGCTGCCTTCGTATCGTGACTTACTGAATTTGTTTATGTATAAACATCAGTCTTTAAAATTAACTATTCGAAATAGTGCTACTAGTGTTATTAACGATACTAATACTATTTGGGCTAGTTTCAAGATTCCAACTATACGTCCTCAGCACAGTCTTGCGAAGTTGGAAAAATTTTATGCCGAATATATAAAAGTCAAGACACATCATAAGAGGGAAAAAAGATCGAAAGCACAAAAACAGAATGTTGAAAAGTTTAACCAAAAACTAGATAAATTGTTCTATATTTCCAATTCCACAATGGTTAAGAATTTGCCAAAAGAGCAGCAACAATGTCTGAATGAGTGTCAAAAGGGAAAAAGCAATCTTCACTCGCCCGTTACTACTTTCTTGCCGGTGGAAACTTTTCAGAATAAATCTGATACTGAACAGGAGATAGCAAATGAAGATAATGAGAACAATACAGACGAATTTGGTTAGTTTCTTCTCACATACAACTATAAATTATCAAGCTCAACAATCAATCATTTTTTAATAATCGAAAACAATTTCATATAATTTAGACTCATATTTTTTCTACTTACTTGTAAAATTTAATTCGCATTAAAATTCTAATTTTCTTAATCTCATTTTCTGAAAATTGAATTCTATATAATTTTTCAATATTATTAAAGTTGTTTCTAGATTCATAACTTTTTTTTCTAATTATTAGTCTATCATTTTTGGTAAAATTTCTATCAAGTAAATCTGAATAAGTGAGATAAATCAAAATTTATTTAATTTAATCTAACGCGCTAAAAGAAGTATAACTTCAAAAAATTTGTTTTCGATTTTTTTGCAGTCGAAAATCCCCACGCTATTAAAAAATTGAAGTCACTGTAACCAATAAATTTAAAATACATATCATTTTATCTTATTTTTATTGGAGAAAATTGACGGAAACTCAATTCAAAGAATATCTTTGCTTCTGAATAACAGAAGCTGAATACAAAATTTGAAAAATGTTTTAATCGATTGGATTTATTTATTTAATTCTGAAAATATTGTTTTAGGCATGAAATTATCGCAACATTCGATGCCAGCAAGTTTTTGTAGTCTATCATCAAATTCCAGTGGGTTGAAACGAACATATTCTGATTTTGAGAATGAACTCCCTGTACCTCGTAAAAAGAAAAAAATCAATATTTTAACTCCAGAACTTGTATCAGCTTTAGATCGCACTGGAACTAGTGATAGAGATGCAATGTTTATCATTACAGTTGTTATAGAAAGTCTGGGATTAGATATTGATAAATATAATGTGAGTTATTCTTCTATTTGCAATGCACGTATTTCTAAGAGAGAAGAAATTGTCGATGCAATTAAAAAAGAAGAAATAGACGAATCTTGCGTAGTTCATTGGGATGGAAAAATGCTACCTACAGGACAAGGAACATCAAAAGCAGAACGGCTCTCGATACACATTTCAGGAATAAGTGGCGAAAAATTTTTAGAAGCTCCGTTGCTTTCTGACGGCACAGGTATAAGTCAAGCTTCAGCCGTATTTCAGGCTCTGACGACACGCAATATTTGCGATAATATTAAAGGAATGTGTTTCGATACGACTGCTTCAAACACAGGTAAATTGTCAGATTGTTAAATTACATTTTCAAACCTACGCTAGTCATAATAATTAAAGGATATAATAAGATGTCTAAATTTTTGGGTGTTTTTCAACGAGCTGTAACTTCGAATAGAATGATTGTAGAGCAAAAACAAAAAAAAGCAAATAGTAGCTCTAAGTGTCTAGTTTTTAGATACGACCATGACAATTTTTTTATCACGTTTGAGTCTGGAGAAATGCTGAGGAAACTACAAGAAAAAAAATTTTCCAAATTTTTTCTTGTCTAAAAAAAGGTCTACGTGCTTCAAAAATGTTTTTCCATTCTTTCACTCAAAAACGCTTGCAAAAAATTTAATGTCCTTTTATTTGACAGAATTAGAAAGCCTGTGCGATGATTTGCCGCGGAGTTATCGTCAATCAAAGCAAAGAAGTTCTTTTTAACTTTGATAATTAATAACTCTGGGAATAATGGTCGTATGAGAAATTGAAGGAGAGTTTTAAAAACTACACGATATTTTCTATGAGATTCAGAGAATGGCTTTTGACAAAAAAAAATTTTTTTAATTGAAAATCCAAATCTCAATGAAAAAAGATTTTTTTCTTAAGAATCTTTATTTTTCGATCAAAAGATTGATTTTTTTAGAAATTTGAAAAAAAAACAAAAATTTCAAGAAAATAAATAAAAATTGAGAAATTGCTCACAATGGCGATTTTTGCGAAAACAAAAATTTGAAGCTTCGGGACACTATGGAACAAAAAATCGCAGCACTTTGAATTTTCCAGGGATTTTAGGAGATACTTTAAGGTTAAAAAATTACCCATGAAATTTTTCGTTCATCCATTTTATCCAAAGTTATACCAAGTTCCAAAGTTTTTCAATTCAGAAAAAATTTTCTCGTCAAAAACAATTCACTGTATCTCATAGAAAATATCGTGTAGTTTTCAAAACCCTTTTTGATTTCACATACGATCATTATTCCCAGAGTTATTATTTATCAAAAGTAAAAAGAACTTTTTTGCTTCGATGACGATAACTCCGCGGCAAATCATCTCACAGGCTTTTTGATTCTGTCAAATAAACGGGCATTAAATTTTCTAAAAGAGCTTTTGAGTAAAAGAATGAAAAAACATTTTTGAAGCCCGTAGACCTTTTTTTAGACAAGAAAAAATTTGGAAAATTTTTTTTTATAGTTTTCTTAGGATTTCTTCAGACTTAAACGTGATAAAAAATTGTCATGATCGTATCTGAAAACTAGACACTTAGAGCAACTATTTGCTTGTTTTCTGTTTTTGCTCTGCGATCATTTTATTCGGAGTTACAGCTCGTTGAAAAAAGGTGCTTGTCCTTTACTAGAGAAAAAAATTGGTCGTGATTTATTATACCTTGCTTGTCGTCATCATACGTCAGAGTTGATGTTACGAAATGTAGCAGAGGTTGCTTGGCCAGCCACAAATGGTCCAAATGTACCTATTTTCAAACGATTTAGAGATAATTGGGATAACATTGATAAAGTAGTATATGAAATCGGTTCCAATGATGAACATATTACCGACATTTTGAACGACAAAAAAAAAGACATTCTCGATTTTATTGACAATCAATTAAAGGTATGAATTAATTCAATTTTACATTAATAATTGTGTATTTAAATGATGAACTAGTTTTTGACACATTTTTGTGTGTATTAAGGACTTAAGTTTTTAATTGATAAATTTCAAATATCTTTTTGCTCGAATATTTTACAAAGTGTATTTTTTCATTAACTTTATTTACAAATTTAACTAATTACATTATCATTCACTATCAAAGAAACCCATTGGTTACTGATAATGATTACAGTTTTCTCACTTTTTTATTTTTCTTTCTTTTCATATTTTTCAATAAGAATCATCATCCAAGAGACGACTATAAAGAATTACTGGAACTAAGCAGTATCTTTTTAGGTGGTGGAGGTGATAAAGTTCAATTTAAAGCCCCTGGCGCTAGTCACCATGCAAGATGGCTTTCAAAAGCTCTTTATTGTTTCAAGATATATATTTATTTCGTAAGCAGTTTAAAGTACCAGCGAAAGAAACAGATGCATTGCGAAAAATTTGTGTTTTTGTTGTATTATTTTACGTGAAAATATGGTTTACTGCTCCATATGCGATAAAAGCCCCAAACTCAGACTTACAATTAGTAAAAGATC
The DNA here is from genome assembly GCF_013202065.1 of Cotesia typhae. Taxonomy (NCBI): domain Eukaryota; kingdom Metazoa; phylum Arthropoda; class Insecta; order Hymenoptera; family Braconidae; genus Cotesia; species Cotesia typhae. Next base: position 6,178,270 of record NW_027423725.1, read on the forward strand.
TTATCGAACATCGAAAAATTCATCCGGAAATCGCTAATGCAGCTCTTGAAAAATTATCTAAACATCTATGGTATTTGCATGAACAACTTGCTTGCTTGGCGCTGTTTGATAATGCAGTATTACCAGAAGAAAAATTGAAAATTGCGAAAAAAATTAATGGTATTCCCGCTATAAAGCAATCGAATAAGCATTACTCAGAGCCTTACAAAACAATTACTTCACTCAGTGAAAAAAACATCAGTGATTTTGTGACACCAAATTCAGTTTTCATCTTTAAACAGTTTAACCTTTCATATGAATTTTTAAATTCTGAATTTCATACATGGGAATCAAATTTTGAGTACCAAAAGTGTTCTGAAACATTCAAAAAGTTAAAAGTTGTAAATGATACTGCTGAGCGAGGAGTAGCTCTGACTCAAAGATTCAATGAAGCTTTCACCCGCAATCAAGATGAACGACAAAAAGTTTTTCAAACAGTACAGCATCACCGTTCGCAACATAAACTGTGTACTAAATCAACTTACAGCATAAAGAAAATGGTGTAAAATATTTAATTTATCGTATTTGATCATACATGTAGTTAAGTTCAAAGTTACATAGACCTGATATCTTAGTAATTTATTTACAAATAAAAAAACTTCAGAAAAATACAATTAAAAATTTTTTTCGTTGAATTTGCAACTTAATCACTAAATAATTACTAATTATAATTACGATACGAATAAAAAAATCAATATTTTTTAAGATTTGATTCAACATTTTGTGGAAATTCAATGCTACGTAAACTTCAATGACTAATATCTCAGAAAATATCGATCTTAGTGATTTCGTGGTAAGGACCTTTTTTGTAGAGAATAGAATTTCCTACAAAATTATCATTTACATTTTTTCTGTATGTCTTATTATTTATGAGATAATGAGTGAAAAAACAAGAATTCTATGAGAAATTCGGTTTGACGGTCTGTACTACCCCACCAGTATGAGTTACGACTTCGCGACAATGGACACTTTTGTAGAGCATTCAATTCTGAAAAAAACTCGTCCATGGTCAAAGCGATGCTATGAAATGCCACTGAGCTATAGAAATTAAAAAAAAAAATGAAAGTTCTTGTATATTTCAAATGGGAAATCTTCACACGCTGTGTAGGAGTACTTAATATTAATATTAAGGGCTCAAACTTTCAGGGAATTTTTTTGGGTATATTTCCAACAAAATTTCGGGATGGGAGCGAAAAAAAAAATAGTCGAAAAAAAAAAGCACCTTAATATATATATATATATATATATATATATATATATATATATATATATATATATATATTAGGGTGGTCCTTACGTTGGGTTTTTTGAAATTTTTTTTCACGATAGTTCAAAATCGGTTCAAAATCTATAAAAAAAAAATCATGCCAAGTTATAGCTCTTAATTTTAATATTAACCCGCGCCCCCCGACGGTCAAAGTTTTAAAGGAAAATAACATGGGAAAAGTTACATTTTTAATTTGGAATTTTTTACGTCATAAACTAACCAACAAATCACATCAAAAAATATTTTTTCTAATGCAAAATTTAACGGTCTACAAAAAAGGTCACTTATCATTTTTTGATAATTCTAAAGGTTTTGAAGTTATTCGAGGTCTAAATTGAAACTATAATCTTTTTCATAGTTTTTTCTGGTCATTTAATAGTTCATAAATCATGAACCGGTTATTCTTCATAATCTCATTGGATTTTTTTGTTTAGAAAATTTTCAAAGTAACTGTAACTTTGGAATAATAGTAACACCAATTCATTTTTTTAGCCTGAACTGTCGAACATGTTAAAGATTTTTAACTTTTTTTGGATACAAAAGAAATTCGGGACCTATTGTCTCGATTTTTATTATTATTGGTACAAATATCAGCAAACTCCAATTTCAAATTTTGATTTCTGTGTTACGTCCTCGTAACCGCGCGGTTTGAGAAGAGCCGGCCCTAAATAATATAAAGGGGTCTGGAGAATTAGGATGAGACGACCTCCAGTGTCGTCAGTAGGTGGACTCGAGTTTCCTCCGAAATAAACTGATTTAATTTGAAATTAATAGTCTCCGATTTATTTAATTAGTAATGCGATACAATTTAATTATCAGGAGGGAAACCGTCGTACAGTGTAATGTTTATCGGTTTCTAGAGCAGTACTTAGTAGCTTAATGATATTATGAAAAAGGCCCCAAGTTCCCGATGCAACTCGCTTTTATAGACTCCCCAAGAGACGCGCCCTTGTAGGAGTAGGGTTGCTTATCAGGTTCTCGAAAATATAGAATGTTCTAGACTTTGGAGTTCACGCTTCCTGCGTCATCAGGGTGAGCTGGCTCATCGGCTGATGCCACTCCAGAGTCTAGTCCACGTAATTGTTTGTTGTTGACTTAGGACATTCTTTTCGTGAAACTTTCTGATGTTGCCGCGTACTGTACTCTAGTTTCCCTTTACATTTTATTATACATTTGTGTTATCATTAAACGTTCCTTGTTGGAATGTTAATGGTAACTTAAAAACAACTTAAGCTTAAGCTTATTTGTTCTACTGCTTGTTGAATCATTCTAGTTTTTCCATTAACATTCTTCGAAAGAAAATGTTAATGTGAACTTAAAAATAATCTGTTTATTCAGGTGTTGGCTGAGTTTTACTTATCATTTTCTTAGTATTTAATGTTTAACGTTTGGAATTCTTTACTTATTATTTAACATTATTTTTATGAAAAAATGAATATTTATGAAATTATTGTACAATTGTTAGAGTTTAAATTAGCGCGCGTATTCGCTATCAGAGACATCTGCGAATGCAGGTGGGGACGTAACACGTCCCTCCCTCTAGACAAACATCCCGTTTGTTGTTTAGGTGGCATTGATCTCAATTTATGCTTATGAGAAAAAAAATATGTTTTTCGCGCGTTAAATTATATTAAAAAATATTTTAGGAGATTTCTCCCTCTCAGTAGGCTCGCGTCCCTTGTGAGTTAAGAGATACTCCGACGGTTCTGCGATAACTGCTTTACCTGCCATAGGGCTATTATCTTTATTTTTAAGTTCTTCTGAAACCTTACTGACAATGATCCTCTTTTATTTGTTTTTACTTATATATTACGTTTAAGTTTATGTTTATCTTTTTCTTTTAAAGTTCTTTAAAACCTTAATGACAATAATCTTCTTATTTTTGGAAGAAAATACATGTACGTTTGCGTTATCTCTGTTATCTTTTAAGTTTGTATTTTACTCAACTGTCATTTGAAAAGAAAAAAAAATTTAGTTTACAATTTATTATGTATTATATTATTATTTATAATTCATTAATTTATTATTATTATTATCATCTTTCTTGGCTAAAAAAAAATTTATGTACTTTTTGAACAATAAAATCTATGGTTATTTATTTAATTATTGCTGCTTGAATCGGTAATTCTTTGCTATCGCTGTGAAGCTTAAATGTTCATTTATTTATTTATTTATTTATTTATTTTTTTTTTTTTTTTGTTTTAGATGTCCTTCTTTTTATTTTATAGTTATTTTTGTATATAAAAAAAATTATTCATTATTTCTCTTTTTATTTCTTTTGTCATAAAAAAAATTTTATCTGAGGGGAGCGTTAAAAGAAAAAAAATTTTGTAAGAGTGGGGTAGTTCCTGCGCGTGGTTTCACTCTTTGTTTCGGGTTGTCGGTATAATTTTGGTTATATTTTGCGCATCCTGACTGGATGGGGATGTATTTTCTAAGTCGTGGGGGTTTTTCGCATTCTTTTATGTTGATTAATGACAATGTAGTAAAGTCTGTAGCTGCTGCTCCGCAATCGTATGCGATGAATGCATTTGTCGTTGTGGTTAGCATCGGCGAGATGGAAAGAATTTTGAACGCTTCCATTTCTTCCTGTAAGAGAAGTGTATTTATGGTAGTTGTTTTCGCTATCTGCGTTGTTTTTATACTATTATTAATGTGCAATTTTCGCTCTGTCACAATGAACTATTTTTCTTTTTCCCTTTTTTATTTCTATTTCAATGTCATTTTTATCTGGGAATATCTCGGTAATTTTATAAGGACCTAAATAATTGTCGTCAAATTTTCCCGTCTTTTGGTTCTTAACTAAATATATGTTCTGACCTATTTTAAATTTTACTGGATGTATATTTTTATCATATCGAATTTTTGATTTCTGTTTAGCTTTTTCTAGGTTTTCTCTGGCTATCTTTTGAGTTTCTAAAAGTCTGGTCGCGTGAGTTTTGATATAGTCTGCGTAGGTCGGTATTTCGTCAAGGTAAGAAAATTCTGAGGGTAATCGGGCTTCTTTACCGAAAACTAGTTGGTAAGGTGTAAATTTTGTACCTTCGTGTACGCTAGTGTTATATGCTAATGTAGCTTGGGGTAACCACTTATCCCAATCGTTTCTGCTAGTATAATGTTTAATGTAGTCAGTCAAAACTTGGTGACTACGCTCAAGAGCGCCGTTTGACTGTGGTCTAAACGCTGTGGTTTTTATTTGTCTAATTTTAAAAGTTTTTGCTAAGCAAGTCATTATTTTTCCTATAAACGCTTGACCTTGATCTGTTAATATGACTTTTGGACAACCGAATTTACATATAAAATGTTCAACTAAAGCTTCTGTGATATCTTTCGCGGTCATTGTTATCAATGGTATCGCAAAACAAAATTTTGATAGATCGTCTTGCATGGTTAAGATGTAAGAGTAACCATTAGCTGAAATTTTGTTGGGGACTACTATATCTAGAGCTAATTTATCCCAAACTTGGGCTGATGTGTCGGTAATGACCATCGGTTGTTTAGTTTTTATTCTAACTAGTTTCTTTTTCTGGCAACTAATACATTTTCGAACAAAATCTTCTACCTGTACTTTTATATTGTCCCAAAAATATCTTTGTCTTATTTTCTTGTATGTTTTTGTCACACCTTTGTGTCCTGACATAGGAGGTTCATGGTTTTCTAACATTATTCTATGTCTTTCTTCTATGGGGGGTATTATGATTAATTCTCTGCAAATAGTAAATTTTATTTCTGTTCCTGCGAAAATTTTTGTAATGATACTTTTAATTTTTGACCAAACTACTTCGCTTAAGTTACTGAGTCCTTGTGATACACTAATTGTTTTGATATTATTATCTATAAGAAATGACTTCAAGTTTTTGAACGCTTTTAAATAATTTGATTCTAATTGTTTTTCTTTATCATGATTTTGTGTTACTAAAGCTATAACTTTTCTTCTTGAAGAACCCATTTTTATTATGTCTCCGATATCGTGTTTAATATTTGGATTTAATTTATTTAAATGACCTACTCTAATTAATTTTCTCCCTATTTCACTAGATACGGTGCTATCTGCGTTAATGAAGCATAGATAACTGTTTTTCTGCATTAGTAGATTGTCTTTTGTTTCGAAGATATTTTCGTTACTAAAGTCGTTTGATATTGTTGAGTTTTCGGATGCTGTAGAGCTATCTGAGTCGTTTCTTTTGTCGTTATTTAAATTATTATCGTTTCTTGGGATTCTGTTTGTGTTGTTTGTCTGTGATTTCTTTTTGTTTTGAGATTTTGTCTGTTCGTTATTGTTTATTTGTTCTTCGTTGTCAGTGGAATCGTTATTTATTGATAAACTATTTATTTTACTTGTTGATTTGTTTTTCTTTTTGTTTTTAATCCTATTTCTTGTTCTATTACTGTTTTCTAATGAATTTTCGCTATTTGAGTCTGTAATTCCTGTTGGATTTATGTTGGAAAGGTTTAGGGAAGGTTGTCTGAATTCGTCTGACTCTAATATAGTTGAGTTATATGTTCTTTGGCTAATATTTTGTTGAGTGTTATCTATTATTATTTTATTAACGTCTGAGTCTGTGATTGGCGTATTTGGAATGGGTTGACAGGGATTTTCTGTTTCTGATTGTGTAACTGTATGTCGGCTTTGTGTGTTTTGTATGAGTATTGGTGTCTGTGTTTTGTCTTTTTGTTGACTTTTACTTGTTGTTTTTAATATTTTGTTATTTGAGTCTAAATCGTTAGGGATGATGGGGTCAGGTTGTATGTGAGTGTGTGAGTTTTTCTGTTTTCTTGATTGTGTTGATTTTCTTATGTTTTTGTTTTGTTTGCTTTGTTTAAGTACTTTTATTATTTTATTAACGCGATCCATGTGTTCGGGTATTGATGACAATCTCTTATTAATTTTTGTTTCTTTTGTTTTATCGTAATTATTTGAATCCTTTAGAGATTCTAAAGTAATCATTATGTCTGGTAGTTTTATGTTTTGGTTTTTCTTTGTAATTTTATTGTGTTTTATTTGATTTTTGTTAATTAGTTTTCTGATTTGGTGAGGTATGTGTTTGTGTGTGTGTACGTGTGAGTCCGTGTTCGTTTCACAAGAGCATGTTTTTGGTTTTCTTGTTCTTTGTGACCTGCGTAAGGGTGGAGGGTTTTATTCTACCTGTGTCTGTATATTATTTTTGTTTACGTCCTTGTATGTGTGCTGTGTGTGTAATGTTTGAGAGTTTTCGTTTGGTGTAGTTGTTGTATGAGATTGTGCTGAATTTGAAATATCGTTTTGATTGTTATTGTTTTCGATTACTGCTTCTACGGTAATGTATTGGGGTCTGTCTCCACTTTCTTCTGAGGACCATGGTACTGCTCCTCCCTTATCATTTTCGCGATTTGTTGTCATGATGGGAATTGTTTCTATGGGGGAATCTGTGCTAATATTATCTGAATTATTTGAATATATTTTGGAATTAATAATTTCTGATTCATCCGTATTTGATTCGTCGTCCGAACTGTCAATTATTTTGAAAATTTTTTTATTTATGCTTTTATTTATTTTTTTATGAGTACGCGAGATGGGTGATGGTGTAAAGTCTGCGTATTGTCGTGTTCTTTTGTATTGTAAGGGTAAAAATCTGTTTTTAGATCTTGTATTTTTAAATTTTATTTGAGGAGTCTGTGTTCCTGTATTATTTTGGGTCGGGTTTTGTGGGTCTGGGATTTTTTCATTAATTTTATTAGGAGAGGTTTGGGGTAGTGGATTTTGATCCGATGGGATAGTCTCTGTTGGTTCTTTGAGGTAGGATAAACCGAAGTCTGTTGTGTTAGAATCATATGATAAGTTATTTGTATTATTTTTGATTAGTTTCTTTCTTAATTTTTCTCCTCTAGGATCACTGTTTGATGATGAATATGATTTATCGGAATAATCGGATAATTTGCTCGCGTTAACTAACATGCTAAATTTATCGCTCCTATTATCTTCTAATTTATTACTATTTATGATTTCTGACTGTGTTTTATTACTTGAGTTTGTTATTTCTAATTCTTCTTGAGATATTTCTAAATTTCTTATACTATTTTTGCTCTTGTTTAAGTTTTGTTCTATAATTTTTTCGCTATTATCTAAGCTGGATTTATTTTGATCCGCGATATTTTCATCGGTTTCTTGAATTATACTTATTTTATTTTTATCGGTTATTTTTAATTTGTTATTTTTATTTTTATATTTGTTTTTATTATTATTTTTATTTTTCTTATAAGGGATATATTGCCTATCTTCTTTGTTGCTTCTTCCTTCCTTTTCTCGCCTTGTTGCTGACCGTAGTTTCATAGGGTAGTTAGTCCTATTCTTATCTTCGATCTTCCAAGGGTCATTCACTTGGTCTAGCTGCTCGTCTGTGGAACTGCTAATTATTTTGTATATTCGTTGTCCCTTTGTAGGTTTTGACATTACTTGAGTATATCCTTCAGGTAATTGAGATGATTTATTCATTGATTGTTTTTCTACTGAATTATCTAATTTTACCGCATGAATAATTTCGTCGCGTAATATTTTTATGTTTTTGTTACTATCCTTGTGCACTGGGGTGGTAATATTTTTATTTATTTTTTTATTTGTATATTCAGGTTCGTTTTCTTCCGAATATATCAATTTTTCTATGTTTTTCGAATTATTATTTTTATTTTTGTTTATTTGTAAGTTCTCGGGTTCGTTTTCTTCCGAACTTATTATTTTTGATTTTTTTGTTAGTACTGGTTCGGGGCCGGATTGGTCAGACGTTCTGAGTCTTGCGATTCCTGGTTTCCCTGTGGGACGCCATTTAAATTTTATTGGGTATGCTTCCCGTTTATTTTCTACTGGATTTCTAGATAAAGCATCGGCGTTTGTGTTTATTCTTCCTGCCTTGTATTGTACTATATAGTCGGATTCTTTTAGACGTTCTCTCCATCTCATTACGCGTGAGGTCGGGTCGTTCATTGAATTTACCCATACTAATGGTCTATGATCCGTAATGAGTGTGAATTGTCTACCGTAAAGATAAGGTCTAAAGGTTTTCATCCCGAATAATGCTGCAACCATTTCTTTTTCTGTAGTTGAGTAATTTTTCTCATGTTTATTTAGGACGCGAGAGGCTGCTGCTATTATTTTATCTTCACCTATTTTACCCTGGGAAAGAATTGCTCCTACTGCGTGGTTTGATGCGTCGGTCGTTAAAATAAAAGGTTTTGAAAAATCCGGATACTGTAATATTGGAGCCGTGCATAGTTTATCACGTAAATTTTCGAAGATTTCTTGATGTTCTTGTGTCCAGACAAATTTCGCGTTTTTACTTGTTAGGTCTGATAATGGTTTCGCTATTTTTGCAAAATCTTTTATGAAACGTCGATAGTAACCCGCAAGTCCGAGAAATTCTCTTACTTGAGTGGTATTTGTAGGAGTTTTGTAATCTTTGATTGCTCTTATCTTTTCTGGGTCTGGTTTCACTCCATCGGCAGAAATAAGATGTCCTAGATATAACACTTCTTTTCTTAAAAATTCGCATTTATCGGGCTGGAAACTTAGATTCGCTTTACGTAAACGTTCGGCTAACTTTTCGAATTTACTTCTATGTTCTTCGAGCGAACGCGCATAGATTACTATATCGTCCAGGTAGACGAATAGATCTACACCTTGTAAACCTCTAAGTACTAAATCCATTAGTCTTTGAAAGGTAGCAGGTGCATTTTTGAGTCCGAAAGGCATCCTATTGAATTGATAGTGTCCTCGCGGGGTCGTAAATGCCGTTTTATGCTTGTCCCTATTGTTAACTTTTATTTGATAAAAACCCGATTTCAGGTCAAAAGTAGAAAAGTACATAGCTCCTCCTAGTTGGTCGAGTATATCGTTTATGAGCGGTAATGGGTATGCATCCCCAATCGTCTTATCATTTACTTTTCGATAATCTATAACTAGACGGTATTTTACGTTTCCTTTTGAATCCTTTTTCTTTGGAACTATGAAAAGAGGTGAATTATACGGTGAAGTTGATGGTTCTATAATATCCATTGAAAGAAGTTCTGTTATTTGTCTTTCGATTTCATCTCTATGCGCGGGTGGGTGTCTATATTGTCTAGTATTTACTGGGATGTCATCTTTCGTGGGTATTATGTGATCAGCCACTGTGGTTGCCTGCAAATTTTCTCCCGGAATGTTGAAGAGGTCTGCGTATTTTTCAACAATTGAAACTATTTCTTCGCACTCTTCTTCATTCAGATGTTCTAAACGCAAGAGACTAATAACTTTATCAACGCGATTTTCCCTGGCCATGGTGCTATCGCTTTGTTGAACCGTTTCATCTTGCGATAAGTAAGTGCTATCTTCTTCGCTTGTTCCAAATGGGTACAAGGAGATTGTTGGCACCTTTACTTTGACATCTTCACTAAGAGTATTTATTGCATACAAATAAGCTATCCCATTTCTATTACTCACTAATGCTTCTCCGGCAAATATACCGTTTCCCATATCTAGACGAGGCACGTATCCCTCTTTGAGATTACTATCTATCCGAACGAACATTGCTGTTTTAGTACGAGCTTTTAAAACAAAATATTCTCCTTCTGTCAATGAAATTTCTAAATTATTTAACTTTGTAAACGTAACCGTATTTTCTACTAGGTTTATTATTCCGCCGTATTCGCGTAAGAATTCCATTCCTAATATACCTGAATAATCTAGGGGGAAGTCGTCAGGTATTACGTGAAAGTCTGTTTCTGTATTAAAAATTTGTATTTTTATTTTACCTAGAGTAATTGCTTCTGATACTCCGTTTAAATTATAGCAATATGATTCATCAATTAGATCTTTATGTTTGACTTCCCCGTATTTTATTAGGTTTAAATTACATCCCGTGTCTAATAGAATTTTCCCGTAATTAGAAATTATATTTTTAGATTTTATCATTATTGAGGTAGGCTTATAATCTGGTGACATTGCGCCTACGAAGTATGTTTTTGTGGGTATTCTGGTATTTAATTTTGGGTCTGGCTCTGTTGCGTTGAGGTGTTTCCCCTTGAAGAGCCTGGAAGGGGAAACATTTGTCCGTTTCCCTGAACTGTTTGTGCGACATTTAAACCTGCTTGTCTACCATAGTCGTAAATTTTCTTTCTACAAATTTTTTCTATGTGTCCTATCTTTCTGCAGTACGCACATTGTATTTGGGGTCCGTTATTATTATTATTCGTATTACCATTGACCGGATTATTATTATTCCTAGTGTAAATATTGTTTGTACTATTGGTGTAATTGTTATTATAACGATTGTAGTTTTTATTGTTATTATTATTATTATTGTAATTGTTACTTGTCATATTACGATTATTTCTGTTATTGCTATCATAGTTTCTGTAATTTTTAAACTTTAAAAATCTGCAATCCTCTGTATTATGATTGTTTCTTTTGCAATTTGAACAATATTTGTTTGTATTAATAATGTTATCTTTAAGTTTAATTTTGTCGTCGTTTTTGTGTGTTACGTCTGTATTAGGAGTACTTTGAATAGCATGACAATTTGTGTCATTAAAGGTTTGAAACATAGAGTTAATATTGCTCATCGATTGTAATTTTCTTTCTGCTTCACGAGCAGCGGTAGCGGCTGACTGAAGGTCGTTATATTCTACCTGTCCTAAATATAATGCTATTTGCGGGAATAGTCCTGATAAAAATGTTTGAATTGCTGTCTCTGTCGCTATTATCGTTTTCTCATTCGAGTTTTTACATTTTGAATTTTCAATTTCTAGGATTGTTTTTCTTAAATGTTCATCTATTCTACTATGAAAATCTATAACTCTCTCGTCTTTTCTTTGTTTAAATTGTGTTAGTTCGTTTAGTAAAACTGAGATAGGTTTACTCTGTCCGTAATTTAGTGTTAATGTTGAAATTAAGTCGTCTATTGTTTTTATATTAGCGTTTAATAGTCTGACTATTGGTCCGTTTTTACATTTTGATATTAATAATCGTACTAGTACTTTTTCTTCTACGTCTGTTATAAAGTTCTTTGCTTCTCTACATATTTCTGTAAATGATTGTACTGGGATCGTGTGTCCGTCAAATTCAGGAATAGTTTTTATGAAAAGATCGAATTTATTATAATTTATACCGTTATTATTATTACTAATATGTGTTGATGTACTTTGTCGTGAATTTAATTCAGCTTTAAATTGATTAAGTCTGTCTAATATTACATTGTCGCAACGTTTTTCGAAGTCGCTTTTCATTCTCTCTCTTTCATCTAACAGTTCTTCTATAGCTTTTTCTAAAGCTGCTATTTTTCCTTTACTTTCTAATATAGTGGTTTCCATTTCGTTATCGTTATCTAAAGTCATTTTGATTTATTTAAAACAAGTCAAAAAGGGAAAAGAGAAAGAAAAAAAAAAATTTTTTTTCTTTTTTTTTTTTTTTGAAAAGAGAAAAAAAATTTATACTGCGTGGGCAGACAAGGGAAAAAAAATTGCAATTTTTGACGAGAAACAAATTCGGATTAATAAATGACTTACTACTTCGTTGTATATTCTTATGTCGTTAATTATATTTAAATGCTTGGGTTGTCCTTTTTCGGATTCGTGAGCTGCCTCTCAAGTGATGTTGGATTTGGACTGCTTGGCTCTTATCGTTGTTGTCCTAGGTCGTCACTGCTTGGCTGTAGTTGCTTCTGCTTGAAGTTTTTAAGTAGATTCATGGTGATGATTCACTTGTTTTACAATTTGATGGTTTTTATTTTTCTTTTTGCTTATTGTTTGTTGAATAATCTTTTATTTTATTCGTTGTTATTATTAATTTAATTTTATTTTTAATTTGTTTTGATATACTTTATTTATAATTAAGCAAAAGAAAATTATAGATTATATAAATTTTTCAAAAACTTCTCACTGATTTTTGATTTTTAACTTTTCACTAACTGTATCACTCTATATATTTATTCTCGTTGATTTTTTTCTTGAAGATGTGTATATTTTTTTTTTTTTGATTGTTCCCAGAAAAGAAATTTTGATTTTTGAGTTGATGGTGAATTAATACTTTCGGAGATGAAGATCGATGTTGAATTTTATACACAAAAAAAAATTTTGCGCCAGTCCTCTTCGGAGTGTGTTCGAATCCCCCCGCTGCCACCAATTTATTATATTAATTTAGTTGTTACGTCCTCGTAACCGCGCGGTTTGAGAAGAGCCGGCCCTAAATAATATAAAGGGGTCTGGAGAATTAGGATGAGACGACCTCCAGTGTCGTCAGTAGGTGGACTCGAGTTTCCTCCGAAATAAACTGATTTAATTTGAAATTAATAGTCTCCGATTTATTTAATTAGTAATGCGATACAATTTAATTATCAGGAGGGAAACCGTCGTACAGTGTAATGTTTATCGGTTTCTAGAGCAGTACTTAGTAGTAGCATAATGATATTATGAAAAAGGCCCCGAGTTCCCGATGCAACTCGCTTTTATAGACTCCCCAAGAGACGCGCCCTTGTAGGAGTAGGGTTGCTTATCAGGTTCTCGAAAATATAGAATGTTCTAGACTTTGGAGTTCACGCTTCCTGCGTCATCAGGGTGAGCTGGCTCATCGGCTGATGCCACTCCAGAGTCTAGTCCACGTAATTGTTTGTTGTTGACTTAGGACATTCTTTTCGTGAAACTTTCTGATGTTGCCGCGTACTGTACTCTAGTTTCCCTTTACATTTTATTATACATTTGTGTTATCATTAAACGTTCCTTGTTGGAATGTTAATGGTAACTTAAAAACAACTTAAGCTTAAGCTTATTTGTTCTACTGCTTGTTGAATCATTCTAGTTTTTCCATTAACATTCTTCGAAAGAAAATGTTAATGTGAACTTAAAAATAATCTGTTTATTCAGGTGTTGGCTGAGTTTTACTTATCATTTTCTTAGTATTTAATGTTTAACGTTTGGAATTCTTTACTTATTATTTAACATTATATTTATGAAAAAATGAATATTTATGAAATTATTGTACAATTGTTAGAGTTTAAATTAGCGCGCGTATTCGCTATCAGAGACATCTGCGAATGCAGGTGGGGACGTAACATCTGGTTAAAAACATTTTAGAAACCGATCATGCCGCCATCTATTAGATTTTACTTCAATCTCTAACACTAAAATTAATTCTCAGATTACTCATAACCTACATTTATTTCTCAGCTTGATCAAAATCGTTCAATTACTAGTACTGATGCCTTTTTGATATGTAAATAAATTTTTTGAGTTCATTTATCCGATATTTAAGTAATCAGTTAAATATGGAGTTATCACGTTTACGTCAAAACATTTTTTTGATTGGTGATGTTAACGTTCAAATCGTAGGTAACAAATTACCATCGAAATTGCAAGCTTTGAAAGTGTTATTTTTTTATACACGTATTTTAAATAATACTATCACAGATAGTGTTGCTGCAGTGATTGATGAAATTATTGTGTTTTGGAAGAAAGCTCGAATTCCCGTTCAAGATGTGCAAAGATGTCGAGATAAGTTGAAAAAACTGTATGATGAGTGGCGCATACTTCTTAAACATAGAAATCGGAGTGAAGTTGCTGTGAAAAAACAAAATGAATTTTCCTGTTCATTAAAAAATTATTTGACATCGCACCGTCAAATGTATTTGAAATGGTTGATGAAAATTCCAAAGAATTCTTGAATAATCAGAGATCAGATGAACGAATTGGTTTTATTGCAAATATTAAGACGACATACGATGACGATGAAATTGGTGTTAAAAAATTAGAGAAACAATTGGATTTCGAAAAACGAAAATTTGAAAGTGAAAAAGAAAAATCATTATTTGGTAAATTATAATAATCAACTTACTCATTGATATTTTATTATTTTATAGTGAAGATATTTTTGTCTTATCATTATCCTTTTTTGTAGACAAAAACGTTGAACTCTTATCAAGCCAAGGAAGTGCTCAATCAGTCTCTAGTGGAGAAGTATACATTCCAACTACTGCCGGCCAATTTAAATCAAGAAATATAAGAGGAACTCACAATATTCTCAACGAAAGAGTTGTAGCTATTTTTGACCGTTGTAAAGTAAGCGACAGAGATGCTGTGTTTATAACTACAGCTATTTGTCAGTCGCTTATCGATTTAAAATTATTAGAAGTGGATATTAATTCCATTATTGTAAATCGATCATCAATTCGCCGATGTCGGCTTACTATGCGAGAGTCAAAATCAATAGAAATAAAAAAATATTTCCAAGACTTAAAGTTATGATCTATTGTTGTACATTGGGATAGAAAATTATTATCTAATTTGTTAAATACAGAAACTGTTCATCGATTGCCTGTAATAATTACTTCAGAAAGTAAAGAAATTATGTTAGGTGTACCAACGAGTGAAGATGGAACTGGAATGGCACAAGCTTCTGTAGTTCATAAGACATTATGTGACTGGGGATTCGACATATCTGTAAAAGCAATATGCCGTGACACGACTCCTTCAAATTTAGGCCTTCGTAATGGTGCTGCTGCATTACTGGAAAAATTGTTAGAAAGAGATTTGTTGTATCTTCCATGTAGGCATCATATATTTGAAATAGTCCTAAGATATGTCTTCGAAGCTGTTTTTCCAAATACTGTTGGTCCTAATGTTCCACTTTTTATCCGATTCCAAAAGCAATGGGGAGATTTAAATAAACTCAGTTACAAAACAGGTTTAGATGATCCGAAAAATGATAATATCTTGACAAATGAAAAAATTGAATCTATTAGAACTTTTGCGACTGAAACTCTTGCATCACAACTGCCTCGTGATGATTACAAAGAGTTATTAGAGCTTACTTTAGTTTTTATCGGTGTCATCCCCGAAAAATTTAGTTTTCGTAAGCCAGGAGCTTGTCACCATGCACGATGGATGGCAAAAGCTATTTATATATTGAAAATGTATATTGTCAATATGTCATTGAAAAAAGATAATAAACTACGGCAAATATGTGCTTTTGTGACAATGGTTTATGTAAAAGCTTGGTTTTCGTCGTCAAATAGTGTCAAAGCTCCGTACCATGATCTACAGTTTATAAAAGAACTCAACAACTTTAAGGCAATTAACAGTAATCTTGCTACTGGGGCAATTAGTAGATTTATGAATCACTTGTGGTATTTATCACCAGAATTAGCAATCATGGCTATTTTTGATGAGGAAGTTTCACAAGAAACAAAATTAAAAATTGTCACTAAGCTGCGTAAAGAAGAAGAAACAATTGTGATTGATGATATTCCGGAAGAAGACTTCGATTATACTAGTGAAAAATGTAGTGTTAAACGCTTTCAAACTAAGAGCATAACTGAATTATTATATAATGATATTGACTTTTTCGTAACTGCAGAATCGATCAATTTTTTCAATAGATTCGAGTTACAAACAGAATTTTTAAAGATTCATCCTTCTGAATGGGTTCATAATGAACACTATAAAACTGCATTACGATTCGCTAAAAAACTATCGGTTGTGAATGACTGTGCTGAAAGAGGAGTTAAACTAGTGCAAGATTTTTGTAATCGTTATACTAAGGATGAAAAACAAATGCAATACGTGTTACAATTGGTTAAAGATCATCGTCAAATGTTTCCTGACGCACTTAAAAAAACTAATGTAAAAACTTCATAAAAGTATCTGTAATTAAAAATAAAAATGGTAATGTTTGTACATTTTCGATTCATTAAAATATTAATAATACACTTCTTTAATTGATTAATACTTTTGACGTAAATTATAGTTCAAAATTATATGCATAAGTAAAAAAGTAATCTAATATGAATAATAACCCGTCTATGATTGTTGAATTATTAAATGACCAGAAAAAACTATGAAAAAGATTATAGTTTCAATTTAGACCTCGAATAACTTCAAAACCGTTAGAATTATCAAAAAATGATAAGAGACCTTTTTGTAGACCGTTAAATTTTGCATTAGAAAAAATATTTTTGATGTGATTTGTTGGTTAGTTTATGACGTAAAAATTCCAAAGTAAAAATATAACTTTTCCCATGTTATTTTCCTTTAAAACTTTGACCGTCGGGGGACGCGGGTTAATATTAAAATTAAGAGCTATAACTTGGTATGATTTTTTTTTTTTTATAGATTTTGAACCGATTTTGAACTATCGTGAAAAAAATTTCAAAAATCCAACATAAGGACCACCTAATATATATATATATATATATATATATATATATATATATATATATATATATATATATATATATATATATATATATATATATATATATATTGAGACATTACAAAATGTCCCGACTTTATCAGCCTGGCGAACTACCACCCGAAATTTTTGTTACCGACACTAGCTAAAATAATAGGTAGTCCCGTGACGTCACAAGACGACACGAGGCGGGGAAAACAGTCACAAACCCCAATACTTGAGCGGTGATGGACACTTCGATCTATCCCCCGGTGTCAACCACAACGCTATATTTTCAAATCAATTTACCACTATACTACTATTACTACTATTAGGTGACTACTCACCAAAATTCCTAAAATCTATACAATCTATTATTTAATTGATAAGTTCATATTATTACTATTATTATTATTTTGCGTTAAATGAATTTTACTACGTTTATTGTTAATAATTAATCACCTCTAACCTCAAGTATAAATAAAATATTCATACAAAAAATTTATTGTGCTTCGTTACCAAGTATTATAAATTTACTTAAAGTGTTGATTTAGTGAAATAAAGTTAAGCTCTGTTATAATTTTGTCGCTAACCAATACTTATTTATAAACCAATCAACGTCTATTCTGCATAATCTTATACAATCAACTACAAAGCCAACCAAGGACGAAGGACCATCTTTGCAGTGAAATTTGTAAGTAATTAAAACAAGTTAACTGGCACACGTGGGAACTTCTGTCCGTAAAATAATTAATCTAAAAAAACGAAAACAATCATTAAAACACGGGAGCGGAATATCCCAGGGCAGTAAACCAAAATATAATGAAATCTAGGCGATTATTCTTTATCCGCAAGGCTTAGTGGCCTAGAGAATTAAATTTTCAAATAAGTAAAAATTTAGTGTTTCAATATATTAATATATCGGGTTTCCGTTAGCATAATGGTGCCCAATATGCCTTAATAAAGCTCATTAACGATATTAGTCTAGCCATTGATAGCAATCAGCTAACTTTATTAGTGCTATTTGATCTTACGGAAGCCTTTGATTAAATTGATCCGAGAATCATTCGAAAAACATTAGTGGAGTTAGGTTCTTCTATTCTATCTACTATTTGGTTCTTCTCTTATTTAACTAATAGAAGTCAGTCAGTGTTGGATGAGCATGGTATTCCTGTTGAGTTCTTGAGCACCACTTCTGGTGTTTCTCAGGACTCTGTCCTCGGACCCATTTTATTTCTCTTAATCATGAACTCAGTAGCTAAAAGACTTACTCATACTCGTCATGGCCTATTTTTCGATGATGAGTTTATCTACTTATATGTTTACTCTTATCAAATACATGAAGTTACTAAACAAATGACTACGGATTCACAAAATGTTGTTGACTTGGCAAAAGAAAATGGTTTAGAAGTGAAAACGAAAGCTATGATCCTGGGCTCAAAGAATAAGGTCACTTCTCTTCAACGTGCTGGCCTGCCACTAATCTTAATTGATGGTGTTGTAATTCCCCTTGTCAAATCGATCAAGTGTCTGAGAATTCTCATAACTAATGACTTATCTTGGAATACCCATATCACAAAGACAGTTAGTGAAACAAACTCGACACTATATAGTTTAAAATGACGGGAAAATATTTATACCACCAATATTAAGAAATTATTAGTTTCAGCAACTATTTTACATCTGATTGATTACTGCTCAATAGTCTTATCAAACTCAACTTTTGATAATAATCTAAAGCTTCAGCGCTCTTCAAATTCACCTACTCGCTTTATTTATAACTTACAGCGTGATGATTACATCACTCCATTCAGGCGCGAATTAGGATGGCTATCACTCAAAAGCCGTCATATCTTTTACATTTCGTGTTTTTTTTTTTTTTTTTTTTTTTAATTTAAAGTCGCATAAACTACTAAGGTCATGAGCGACTTACTAGGGGGGAACTTTTGAGATTGGAACTCGTTTTAAACTTTTATGGGCTCATCAGAATAATAAACTTAAATATTGAAAATATTCATTGGTGTACGCCGGACTCGAACCCGGTCCAATGCATTTTGGAAAGCAAGGGCAGGAACCGATAGGCTACTGCGCACCTCTTGTTTCTTTTATAAACTATTAAGTATAGGAAAACCAGATCATTTTCGTGACTTATTCATTGATAATCCCTCTATCCGACGACCTGAGCATCCAGCAGTTAAGAAAAATAATGTTAATTGCAAAATACCAAACTTTTCAACTACTCAGTATGAACTGTATTTTGTTGTAACGGCTATTCGTTTGGAGGATGATCTACCAGCTGACATTGTAAATTCAACCAGTATAGAAGTCTTTAAAAATAGAATACATGATCATCTATTTGATCTTGACTTATGAGCAAAAATATTAATATTAGTATCGCTATTAATTAAATCTTCAGATTAAATTACTAAATAATTATTGTTATCGAAGATTTGTAACCTTGACACTCTCATTGATCTACTGTAAGTTACATTGTAATTAATGCAGTATAGTTGAGTTATTATTACTTATACTTTGTACAACGAACATCTATTCATTTTTATATCTTTGTATTTTTAACTTCCCGCTAAAAATCTCAGATTTTCAAAAATCGGGAAGTTATTGTTTTCACCCCGTTTTGCAAAAATCGAGTTTTCCTCAGATCTCGACGTTTGAAGGTCACAGGAAGCTTCCCTGACTACCCCCGCGATGTTGTCACTATGTCTGTATGAATGCATGTATGTATGTATGTATGTATGTATGTATGTATGTATGTATTGTAACAGGGTAAATTACCCTAAATCGATAAATCACCTGAGATCGATAATTAGTCGACTCAGCACTGGCGCGCCCCGATCTTCCGGGTCTCCCGTGTAGTAATTAAGAGGGGAGTGGAATGGGTAAGTATTCGGTAGTTGGAGGGTGACAGAATCAGAAGAGGTTTGATAGTCAGCCGCACCGGTCACCACTACGGAATTAACAGGAATATACCGAATTTCAAGACGTACCCGGAGTGAAGGAGAAGGAAAAGGAAATTTACAACCTGCACCTGGAATACTCACCACGGCACATAATATTCGTGAAAGGAGTAAAACGTTTACCCAGGTACATTATTCATTCCGTGGGTGGAAGATAGACCGCGGTTCATACTCGGTCTATCATTCCTCTTCTTTTCCTTATTAAAATTTAATAAATTAATTGTGGAACATTTGCTAGTTTTTAGATTGAGTGATTTTTATGGGGGTTTATACCCGAGGATCACTTAATCGACCTTGCGGGGAAAATTTTAATATCTGAAAATTTTCAATTAATTAATTAACATCTGAAAATTTGTTAAATTTATTTTCACAATATTTAAATTGAAAAGTTGATTGATTTTTTTTATTAAAAATAATCGACAAGTTTTTATTCGTGGAATTTCCGTCAAGCGTCAACTTTGTGTGTCGCATAAATTCCAATACCCAAGGTCAAACAAGACTTATCTAGCGAATGTTCTAGCAAATAAATTTGACTATTTCGACTTGTGTCGAATTTTTATAACTGATCAACGAATGTTAAATTAGTAATAATATTTTATAGTGAGAAGATAATATTTATATTAAGATTATTTTTATTGAGAATTAATTATTGTGATATTTAAAAATTTACCATTTGAAAAATTGCCGGTCGGAAAATTATTTGAGAATTAATTATTAAGATTATTTTATATTGAGAATCAATTATTAAAAATATTACATTAAGAAATTATTATTGAAAACAGTACCGATCGGAAAATTGTTAGGAAGATTATATTGAAAATTTTTGTTGAAAATATTTATAAAAAAATTATTTTTGTCAAGTATAAATTAAGTAAATTTTGGGGATTAAGTCCGTGAGGGGATTAAATTAAAACAAATGACACTTGATAATTGTCAGCGTGGATATTAAGTCCAAGTAATCAGTGATATTGAGTCAAGGTCATCAAGTAAAAGTTTAGTCAGAATTAAATCATTAAATAAGAATTTTCGTTTCACCGAGCCAATGATTGAATAAAATAGATCTAAATAAATTGTAATTAAATTAAATTCGGAAATCAATTAATTTTATAAATCAATTAAGCGAAGTGTGGGTTATGTGTGTGAAGAATTGAGCGGGTTATGCGTGATAGAGAGTGTTAATAGTGTTAAGTTCGGTAGTCCTGTGGACTTAATTTTAAGTGTGGAGTTAGTTGTGTTAGTCCGGTGGACTTATAGTGTTAAGTTTAGTTCTAAGACAGGTGTGGGAGACCGTTTGTTCGAAAAAGCCCAATTAGTTCTAAGACAGGTGTGGGAGACCGTTTGTTCGAAAAAGCCCAATTAGTTTTAAGACAGGTGTGGGAGACCGTTTGTTCGAAAAAGCCCAATTAGTTTTAAGACAGGTGTGGGAGACCGTTTGTTCGAAAAAGCCCGTCTAGTCATCGTATCGTCAATTGGAAGGTTCGTTTGTAAATATCGTTTAGTTCGCAGTTGTTCTCCGCTTCGTTAGATTATAAGTTAATTAAAGTGTGTGTGTGAGCGCTTAAATTTGTTAAGTTTGTTATTTTTTATTGTTAATAAAACTGTACAGATTGTTAATTAAATTTTTATTATTTAGCGGCACCTTCCTCCACTCTCTCTACTCTAAGATTAAGATTTCTCAGCTCTGGACCGGTTCCAGGAACCGTGATTAATAATCCTGGTGGCGCCCTGGTAATTTTTATTGTTGTTAGTTTTGTTAGTTAAATTTAAAATTGATTAGGGGCCAGCCTGAGCAGGTAAAACTGTTACAGTATGTATGTATGTATGTATGTATTAGGGTGATTCAAAAAAAAAGAATATTTTCTTTTTCGTTTGGTACTCTGAAAAATAGGTTCCTAGACACCTCTAAGAAAGCCTCTCCAAGCATGAGTTCTTAATTGTAACGGGAAGGTCCTCCTTCTTACAGTTTTCTATTTTTTCTTATTATCAGATAGAAAAATTTATATCTCGCTTCCAACTACTTGAAAAAATATCTTGTTTCTTAGATTTTGTAGGAAATTGAATGCTCTACAAAAAGGTCTCTTACGATTTTTTCGTAAACCCAACCGTTTAAAAGATATTAACGGTTAAAGTTTGATTATTTTTGGGAAAATTTTTTATTTCTTATGAATTTTATAACTCAATGAAAAAAATCATTATGAATGATGAAACTCATAGTTTTGTAGGAAATTTACTGCTCTATAAAAATGGTCTCTTATGATTTTTCGATCAAGTTGAGCGTTTACGAGATATTCATCGTCAAACATCAATGCATATCAATTTTTCTAGTTTTTGATCAATAATTTGAAAAATTTCAATTTATTCTGTGAGTTTCAAGGAAATTTAGACAAATTTGAGTTTTTATTATAAAAGCAACTCCTATAGATGTTTTCTGTTCAAAAATTCATTTGAAAGTTTTTATTCTAATAATATTTTTTTAATTTTATCTTTAATAATTTAAAATCTTAATCGCGTTGTCATTTATTATTATGAAATTTGTTCAGTGCGTATTTTTAAATTGTTTTTCACAAAATATACATAAAATTTTCGTTCGAGGGGATTTTTGTTTTGAATTCCATTTTTCTTCTGTTTGTCTTCTGAAACTAACGCCATCTATGTTTTTTACTCTCAACTATCTTCAGTATCTACCCATTTAATACCGTATTTTCAGTGTTCCTAAAACTGATCATCTTGAATACGTAATAAAATAATTCATTTTAAATAAGTCTTATAATCATCACATAAATTTATTTATCATCAATTAACCTACAATGAATAAAGAAATACGTTTTATCGGAATACCTCTACAAAGAATTTCGGAACGTAAGTTACCAAAAGTGAAAGAGGTTATGCGTGTGTTTTTCTACCAACTTAAAATTTTAAAGTATTCAATCAAACAAAGTGCTAAAAATTCAGTTGACCAAGTTATTGAACTGTGGAGAAAAAATCAGATTCCAACTAGTGGAGCTCCTAATGCAGTCAAAAATTTCTTCGCTATCACAGTCAATGGTTAAAATTACAAAAAAATTTCGATAAAAAGAATTCAGCGCAAAACCAAAAGGAAATGAAATTTCAGACTGATCTTGAACAATTATTCGACATTGTGAGCGAAAAATCCTTAAAAGTGCTTGATGATAATATTAGAAAGTTGTATTTGGATCAAAAATTCGGTACCCATAAAGAGATTCTTTCTAATAATGTACCTGTATCAAACTTAACCACAACTATGATGGGAATAGATGAGAGTAGTAAGTATCTGAGATATTTAATTATTATAAAGTCAGGTAGTAGTGTAACTTTTCATAGATGACTAGATGACATTTGACTAGACAATTTTTGGAGTCCTTTCTTAATTATTTGTCATCAAAATGAATAAATTCTATACATTTTCTTCGTTTAATTTATAAAACAGATCTTATTCCAGACTTAGATCAACCGTCTACCAGTCATGCGATTGTTCCAAGTGAAAAATCAGAGTCGATCTCTACGTATATATTAAGTGGAGTTACAAATTTTGGATCTGATTCAGAGTATGAACCTCCAATTCCGACAAAACGAGCAAAACTTGATGTCTTAACTCCTGAAGTCATTTTTGGACTCGACCGAGCTAATGTCAGCAGTAGAAATGCGATGTTTATTATTGCTCCGGTTTTTACTAGCAGTAGGTATTAAAATTGAAGATACAACGCTCAGTTATAGTTCAATTCAACGAGCTCGTATGCTTCAAAGAGAAGACATTGCTAAAGGACTTAATGACAACTTTAAGACACACGATAAATACGTTGTGCATTGGGACGGAAAAATGCTGAATGACCTTGTTGGATCAAAATCTGTGGAACGGCTACCAGTTATTTTAACTGCATTTGGTACCGAACAATTACTTGGGGTTCCAAAAATGAATTCTGGGACGGCAGACAATCAAACATCAGCCATTTTATCGACATTGAGTGAATGGGGTATTACTAATTATGTTAAGGCGATGTGTTTTGACACGACGGCAGTTAATACAGGTAACTTATCAATGATAATTTAATCTAAAAAATATTTAATTATTAACGTTCTAGTTTAATTTTTATTGCTTACTGAATTTCACTTTTGAAATTATTGAGAATTATTTACTCATTTGGATTTTAAATATAATCTACAATTTGTTGAAAATATTAAATTTAACGATAGTTATCTATTTTCTTTATACAGGAATTCATAACGGTACATGTAAGGCAATTGAAAAGACTTTGGGAAGAGAGTTAATCTGGTTACCATGTCGTCACCACATTTTTGAGATCATATTGAGAAGTGCATTTGAAGTATATTGGCCTGTGTCATCTGGGCCAAACGTACCAATGTTCGGAAGATTTAAAAAATCATGGGATGAAATAAATAAAACTAATTATAAATCTGGAATTGAAGATACTGTTGTTGCTGATATCATTTTGGATAAAAAAATGAAATATCTAGTTTAATTGCACAATCCTTACAGGTATGATTTAACTGCGATTTTAAGAAAAAAATTTTCTTGTTTCTGACAAATTTTTAATTGTTTTTGATAGTTACTACAACCCCGAGATGACTATAAAGAATTGTTGGAATTGTCGTTGATTTTCCTTGGAGAAATGCCTCAAGAAGAAATTTTTTCAAACGTCTTGGTGCAATTCATCATGCTAGGTGGATGGCGAAGGCAATTTACAGTTTAAAAATGTTTCTATTCAGAAATGAATTTAAACTTTCTAATAAAGAATTGGACGGTCTTCGGCAAATTTGTATATTTATAGTTACACTGTATTTAAAAGCTTGGTTTTCATCAACTTCTGCAACAACTGCTGCTAATCATGACTTGCAGTTTTTGAAAAATTTATTCGAGTACAAAAATATCAATTCATTGATTTCTTCAGCAACTTGTGAAAAAATGATTTTGCATTTATGGTATTTAAGTGATGAACTTGCCATTTTATCATTATTTGACGATACCGTTTCATTGGAAGTAAAAAAATATTGTTGGAGCTGTTAATACTCGTAACGGTACAGATTCTAAAGCTAAAAATTTATAATTGATAAAAACGATTTGAATTCATTAACGCAAAAAGTCTGAGTGACTTTGTTTCTAAAAAGTCTTTAAATCTCTTTAAAATCTTTGATTTACCATATGACTTCCTTGATAAAGATATTGAATCGTGGCCTACTAATGACAGTTACATTGAAAATAAAGAATACTTTAACCAATTGAAAGTTGTTAATGATTCAGCAGAACGTGCTGTTGCATTAGTTAGTGAGTATAATCAATGCTTGACAAAAATGAAGAGCAATTCCAATACTTATTGCAAATTATCAAAGAACATCGAAAAAACTACCCAAACTGCAATAGAGGAAATTATTTACAGTAAAAGTGTACCGTTATGTTGAAAATATTGAAAATTATATGGCAGTTGATAATTAAATAAATAAATTCTTCGATAAAAAAGTGAAACACATGTGAAACACACTAAATTGAATTATATATTTAAAAAAATGCACTAATTTTTTGTTTTAATGTAATCAAACATGTCCAAGACTAAAAAAACTAATTAAAAAAATAGTTCATAACATATTTCTATTCATAGAAACTCAAATTTGTCTAAATTTCCTTGAAACTCACAGAATAAATTGAAATTTTTCGAATTATTGATCAAAAACTAGAAAAATTGATATGCATTGATGTTTGACGATGAATATCTCGTAAACGCTCAACTTGATCGAAAAATCATAAGAGACCATTTTTATAGAGCAGTAAATTTCCTACAAAACTATGAGTTTCATCATTCATAATGATTTTTTTTCATTGAGTTATAAAATTCATAAGAAATACAAAATTTTCCCAAAAATAATCAAACTTTAACCGTTAATATCTTTTAAACGGTTGGGTTTACGAAAAAATCGTAAGAGACCTTTTTTGTAGAGCATTCAATTTCCTACAAAATCTAAGGAATAAGATATTTTTTCAAGTAGTTGGAAGCGAGATATAAATTTTTCTATCTGATAATAAGAAAAAATAGAAAACTGTAAGAAGGAGGACCTTCCCGTTACAATTAAGAACTCATGCTTGGAGAGGATTTCTTAGAGGTGTCTAGGAACCTATTTTTCAGAGTACCAAACGAAAAAAAAAATATTCTTTTTTTTTGAATCACCCTAGTATGTATGTATGTATGTATGTATGTATGTATGTATATGCGTGCGCGCGCGCGCGTGTGTATGTGCGTGTGTGTGACTATGTGACTCGCTTATAACTTTTGAACGACTGAACCGATCGGAACGAACTAAACGGCGTTCTAAAGAGTTCCAAGAATCTAAAAAAAAATAAGAAAAAAATCATTTTTGAAAGTGGTTTTTTTGGAATATCTTTTAAACGGCTATATTGATCAACTTCAAAAACTAATCCGCCCTTAGCATAAAAAACCACGCCGATCGTCGCCAATCCGGTCGAAATCGGTTCATTCGTTCGAAAGATATCGTGAACGAAAGAAAATCGAAAAAAGTGTTTTTTGAGATAACTTCGTCATTTCGTCTCGGGTCGTTTTCGATGATATAGAATAATTTTAGAGCTTAAAAAATCGCGTCGATCGCCGCCAAAAACAAGGAAATCGGTTGATTTGTTCGAGAGATATCCTTGATAAAATATTTGGAAACAAGTGTTTTTTTAACATAACTCCGACATTTTTTTGAATAACTTTTAAACGGCTGCACTGATCGATTTCAAAAACTAATCAGCTATTAGCATGAAAAATTACGTCGATTGCCGTCAAGCCGGTCAAAATTGGTCAATTCGTTCAAGAAATATCATGAACAAAAAAAACCAAAAAAAGTGTTTTTTTTGGAATTACTCCAAATTTCCTAATTTTATCAATTCAAACTTGAAGATTCATCAGGAAACTAAAAAAATTGCGTCAAATTCTGCCAACCGCGTGAAAATCGGTTGATTTATTGAAAAGTAAGTGCGGTTTGAAAATTTAAAGAATATTGTTCTATGATACTTCTATCAGACTTTTAAGCTCGAAGAGCTCAAAATAACAAATAAATTGTATTTTTGAGCTCAAAGAGCACAAAAACATCATTAGTGCAGTTTTATGCACCTAGGCATGGAATTAGCGGGAAGTTGCACGGATGGCCTTCAGGGTCTACCGTATTCCTAATTTTTTTTTGTTAACTTGTTGTGCGTTTGTAAAACTGCCATCTGCCCTCGGCTTTGGCATAACTTAATAAATAACTCTAATTCTAATTTCTTCTTTTTTCTTAATCGCATTTAGGTGATGTTTTTTGAATGACGTTTGTGCTTACTTCGCAAATGGTTAACAAGTTTGTTATTTTTCACGTGTACCAAGTGTAAATAAGCAAATTCTTAATAAATAACAATTATTTTTTATTAATTTGTTTATTGAAAACAATTGAAACGTCAAAATTTTTCCATCGTAGCTGTATCCATTGAATTTTGATAATCATAATAAGACGAAATCTTGGCGAAGTCTGCCTGTGTATTTGACCATTCATTCTCATTTATTAATTGATGACCGTGTATGCAGTCAATGTTATGAGGAATTACTGAGACAGTATACCGAGGATTTAACTAAAGATACTGACAATGAATCAAATGAGAGTTTGGAAGCTGATGAAAATTCTAACGACGGAATGACTCATGTTGACGAATTACCAGATACTATTGCGTCAAGTATACATCTATAATGTTTCATTTATTTCAGTTTGTAACTTATTTGTTTTTCTAGCCCTATTTTCAAGTGGCCAGGAGTCACTTATTCAACGAAGTCCAAAAAAATAAGCCAAATTTGGAATTTTCTTATTTTCAATCGAAAAAAAAAAAAAAAGGAAAGAAAAGTCAGCACATAATGGGACTAGCGGGCTTAAATACTTTCTTAGTTGAAATTTTTATGAGACAACAAAATTCAGAATCAAAGTTTTCAGGCTTCGAAAAAATTACGGTTTCATCGAAAAAACTGAATTATTTCATATATCGTGTTTTTAGAAAATTTTTGGTCAAAAATAGATTTAAAAACAAAAATTTGGAAAAGAAAAAAGTGCCGAAAGGTCAATTTGTAAAAAAGTTATTGCATTAAAAAAAAAAAAAACGGTTTTTTTTTAATTCGTAAATTTTTTTGGGTAGCAAAATCTGAAAAAATTCAGAAAAATGTTTTTAGTAGGATATAAATAATACTAAAGTTTCAGCGAAATCGAAGGGGGTCGGGTCAGAACTTCGGGGATTTGGCATGAAATTCCCCTCATACAGTATAGATTCAATAAAACGTTCCTTATATATATATATATATATATATATATATATATATATATATATATATATATATATATATATATATATATATATATATATATATATATATATACGTTATTTTAACAACCAGAGTCTACTTACAATGAACGTCACTAGCGCCAACGTATTTTTGTTAATTTAAGCCGATATTTCGAGACCAAATATAATAGAAAATATAATTTAAGGATTAAAGATAAATATTTTGTGAGTTATGTGAGTGTTGATGCCGAGTAACGAAGTGCTATAGTTTTAGAGTGAATTTAGAAAATTAATGTTACATTTGAGATTTTAGAATTTTCAAGAGTAGAGTCAGTTTTTAGAGTCAAGTTTTGAAAAATATTGAGGTCAAGTCATTTAAGGTTTTATTGAATTATTTTGAGTTTTAAGTTCTGGATTTTTAGTTTTGGGTTTTGAGGTTGCAAAGGGCGTGGGTAAGTCAACGTCACCGTGGAGCGGGACAATAAGTCACCCGGTTTTGTTTGACATTAGATACCAGTCTAACCCTTTGAGACTGCCAGGTGGAATGCCTAAGTCTGGTTGAGATGCCAGCGCTCCGACATAGAAGAACATGACGACTGCATATGCGATCAATTTAAGTTTCCGGTTACGTTTTAGCTAGTTTTGATAATTTCTAGCGGATGAAAATTATCCACTTTTGTTTAATGTTACGTTTACGTTTTGAGTTTTTGGGTTACGATCCCAGCCGTAGTCAGTTCCTGGAGAGCATCCACCAAAGGAATATCCGTACTCAGAACCTCAATTGTTTGATTAATTGATTATAGAGATTTTAGTTTGTGAGTGAGTCACGTTTGATAGTCGAATTTTGGATTCCGAAAAGAACATTCGTGTTTGAGAGTTGCCGCTGATCACTTCAGGTGATCGGACGTGCGTACCGTTTCAGTTGCAGGTTAAGGTTTCAGTCTTTTTCGTTTTATTTTGGGCTCCAGATAAAAATACATAGTTATGAAGTTGTTTAAAATAAAATAAAAAGTTACTCAGCATCGACATTGCTTCTATCAGGTATGAGATCGCTTTATTTATTGTAATTTGAGCGTTAATAATTGAGTTCTTGGTCATGGGATATTAGATAGCCATTCTATAGAATACTTTTGTGTTGTAAATAATTTAGCGTACGTTGACGGATTTATTTGAGAATATTGTCCAAGTTGTTTAGATTCATTTATTTATTTGCGATTGATATGTTAAGATTTATTTATTTGTTGGTTTAATTTTATAAGAGTAAGAGTCTGTAACAGGACTACAGCGTTACCTAGTGTTCGCTGTACCGTTCCGATAATTTTGTCGTGAATTATGATCTAGTTTGATATTTAAGATAAAGCTTTTGGTTAAATAAATAAGGATTTTGTTAAGCATAAATGTTTGGTGTTGCGAACAAAATCATTGCAATCATGGATCCACTTTCTACTCGAATCACGCCCTCTCTCCATAAACCGGCACACTGAGCAACCCCGAGGTATCCCGTTGTCTTTCCGGTGTTTGGTTATTTGGTCTATATTTTGTTAAGTTTTTTGTGTTTCCGATTAAGTTTACGTTTATTGGCTAGTTTGATAATTTATAGCGAATAAAAAATTATCTAGTTTCATTTAAGTTCAAGTTACGTTTACGTTTTCGTTTAAGTTTTGGTTTGAGTTTGGCTAGTTTGATAATTCCTAACGAATAAAAATTATCTGATTACGTTTTCACTGGTTTGGTAATTTCAGTGATTAAAAATTACCTGGCGTCCTATATTCATTGAGACCAGAGACTGAAAATCGGGAAGATACCGAAGTATAATTCAGGATTTTAGTTAGAAGTAAGTTCCCGTATAACCCCGAGCAAATTTCGACCATAAATTGAAAATTTTGATTATAAATTGGCGTCTAACGTCAAGGTTGGGAAGCGGGGAACACTGTACCGATCGAACACCTGGATCAACTTCAAAAATCTGATTATAATATAAATAAGGATATACTTCTGTTCCATAAGTAACGAACGTCCTTAAAGCATCTGATAGAGAAAAAAATTCTGATACGAAAAATCTTCAGCCATTTTTCGATCAGACCCATAGATAATTAATTATTTATTAAAATCAGTAGCCAATCAGGTTGCGTGCTATAGCATCGAGGCAACTCGGCGATAAGTAGTCGGTGACTGCTAGAGTGAGACGCAAGAGGTACAGGGGTACTACTATGTAATTGTGCATGCGCGCGTGTGTGTGTGTGTGTTTGTGTGTGTGTGAGCATGTAAACCTCCTATAACTTTCGAACGGTTCGACCGATTTATTGCAGTTTGAATCTCCAAAAATAGTGTTTAATCAAACTTCTATTAGACTTTTGAGCTCGAAAAACTTAAAAGCATAAAAAAGCTATCTCTTTGAGCTCAAAATAACACATAAATTGTATTTTTGAGCTCTAAAATATCATAACAGTGCAATTTCGAGCTCTTAAGTATGGAATTAGCAGGAAGTTGCAGGGATAGCCTTTAGGGTTAACCGTTTTCCAGATTTTTTTAAATTTTGTCGTTTGAAGGGCTATAACTTTGAAACTAGGGGTTCTACAGTATTCGACTAAGAAGATATTCTTGTAGAAAATTTAATTTCCTGCCAAAACCATCAGAAGGTTTTTTGAAAAATAATTTTTTCAATATCGAAAAATCCACTTACAACAAAAAAAAATATTTCCTGTTATTTAAATGGAAGATCAAATTTTTTGATGAACTAAGCTGCTATTGGACTCGAACCCTTTATTCCAGCGGTATGAATTGTTATCTTCTATAAGCTACCAAATTTTTCAGTATAGCAGTAAAAAAAAATTCCCCTAAAAATGACACTCCCTAATATCCCACATATATCAATATATATTGTCATATAATATATACATACAGACATAGTGACAACATCGCGGGGTTTTTCAGGGAAGCTTTATGTGTCCTTAAAATGCCAAGATCCGATAAAAACTCGATTTTTGCAAAACAGAGTAAAACCAATAACGTTCCGATTTTTGAAAATCTTCTATTTTCTTAGCGAAAAGTTAAAAAAACTTTTTCAAATGTGGTTGTTAGGGTGGGTCAAATAAGTCGATTATTTTTTTTTACAAGTCACACAGAAAAATGGATTGTTAGACACCTTAAAAATTCTCACCAAGTATGAGCTCTCAATTTTAATTGAAAGATTCTTTACATCGTAGTTTTTGAGTACAAGTTAGTACCCTTGCGAGTAAGGGCTATGGTTTTTTATCTGTTATCAACATCATGCTTTAGTATTTTTTCCTTTACACGTCCCGATACCCATCGTTGGACCTTGAACTTTAAATATTGAAACAAACTCACAATGTGGTTAAATTTAATATGACAAATACTTATGGCGACAAGTACATACAATAATAATATAAAACAATAAACAGTTCAATAGCAACTTCTGAAATGAACATATGGTTAATACTTAAGTAATAATAACAATAATATAATAGACTATTTTGTGGGTATCCATATAAGTCTGTAGTCGTCTTAGATTGTAGATATTTACTTTAGAGCCAAATTAACTAGCACTGAGGGTGATAGTTCTAAAAATTTTATAATTGACAATTAAGATCTATAGAATTTGACGCTTTAAGTGTTCGGCGCAAATGTAGTCCTAAAATATAACGGATCTGCATATAACTATTTAGGCGTTTTCTTTAATAGTTGTAAATTTCAGATATAGCATTTTCCATAATAGTATTATATTTATCCAGATCTGGTAAAGAAATATTGACTTCAATAAACTGAACTTATTATTTTTTGTTTTAAAATTTCAAAATATTTTTCCCTGAAAAGTGACATGAATTTTTCAAACTATTTTATCACAAAATCTGATTTTGTTGTATAGATCCAATTATACCTAACAAGTTCATTGAAAGCTTCGAGGCACATTTGCTTGTCTTAAAATTTATGAACTGTTCGATTTTTTCCTTTCAATCTATAATTTCCGTTGAAAGAAACATTTTTTTTTTTTCAATTCAAACAACTTTTGAACGTATTGTACTTGGCACGAGCCTTGACAATAAAACTGATACTCCTTGAATTTTTTTATTCAATATGACTCATAAATATCATCAAAGAGTAACCGTGCTTAATACGAATAAAATATAAGTTCGAAAATCATTTTTTCAAATAAGCTATTGCTTACAGGTTGATTTTTCTGAGAAACCATCATTTTGGAAGGCATTAAAGCCTCCCGCTAAAGATAAATGTGGTGAACTTCTTTGTTCTCTTTGCTATCATCCTAGTAATTCTATTCTAACACTGACATTACTTAAAGCGAGAAATCTTAAAGCAAAAGACATTAACGGCAAATCTGGTAAGTTTATATTATGATTCTAAAATTTAGACATTATTATCTTGCAATTTTTTGTTTAATTTTCAGATCCTTACGTAAAAGTTTGGTTACAATTTGGTGACAAAAGGATTGAAAAGCGAAAAACACCGATTTTCAAATGTACTCTCAACCCCGTTTTTAACGAAGCATTTTCGTTTAATGTACCTTGGGAAAAGATAAGAGAATGTTCATTAGATGTGATGGTGATGGATTTCGATAATATTGGCCGAAACGAATTGATTGGCCGGATACAACTAGCAGGTATATTAATGTTAATCTATACATTTTTGCTACATAAAATTAGTATTCCATAGATGTGTATATATATTAATTTGGCACGTAGATAATTAATTATCAATTAAAATTACGTCCTCCTAGGAAAAAAGGTTTAGATCTGACCAGATATAATTATATCTGGTCAGATCTATTTATTTCTGATCAGATATGAGATCCGAGACATAATCAGATCTAGTCATATCTGATCAGATCTAAATAGATATAACTATATCTGAGTTGAAAAATTCATCAGACATAATTAGATCTAGTCATATCTGATCAGATTTAAACAGATATAATAATATCTGGATTGAAAAATACATTAGACATAAAAAGATTTTATTATATCTGGTCAGATATAACTATGATTGTTAAATATTAACAAATACTTATAAACTATTTTACTAAACATACTTTCCTCATAAATAGATATCTTATGAATGCTAAAAAATATTTATTAGAATTCAATAAATAACATAATTGTCTTCAAATAAATTAATTTGTTAATAGTTAATAAATCTTTCTATCAGCGTATATTGATAATTTATAATTTGCAAATTTGATAAAAAAAACTTTGTTCATTACGCATCGATCATGGACACGATTCACATTACTTGTAGTTATTACAAACTCTATCCACTAACACTTCAAGTAAGCTGCGTAGGTAAACAGGTAATGAATTATTCTCTCAAGTATTGGGTTCCAAGTTCGGTTCCCGCACGCGCCGTTTTTTTTTTTTTTTTTTTTTTTTTTTTTTTTTTAATGGAAATAATTCTAGATAATTACTAGCTGTTACCCGCCCGCTCCGCTGAGCACTTTATAGAATTGTATTTTTAGATCTAGACTTGAAATTCAATTGGAGTATTATTTTGACTTGCACAGGTTCCACATTCCATCAAATTGGCTTGTATCTTTTATCCATGTAGTTATTGTAGCTAATGTTCATTGTAACTTTCTTTGTGCAATCACTCTAACATTCTCGTAGCTTTCTTCCAAAAATGAATAGTAATTGACATAATAATTACCTAGCTCAAAGTGCAACGATTTTTAAAATATCCTCCGTGACATCGAGTTTTCATGAAAAATCATTAGTACACGTTTTTTATGAATTCTCTTAAAATTGTAACGGGTTAGTCGGCTCAGATTTGGCTCATTAATTAAATAATAAACAAAATTGAAATCTAAAATTATTAACAAAAGGGCGCCACCAAGATTTTTAATCACGGTTCCTGGAACCGGTCCAGAGCAGAGAGCTTATCTTACAGGGAGAGAGAGTGAGGAAGGTGATCTGAAATAAATAAATTTTTATTTAACAAATATAACCGGTATTTATTTACAACAAAAATTAGATAACAAGGTGCACATACTCACACTCACACACAAAATTTTCTTAATCCCGACAGTACCCTCTTACGGAGCGTCTATACTGCGGTTTCTAACTAAATCGCGCTGTCCACCGGACTCTCACGCTCTAAGATTTGGATCACTTTACCCACTTTACCCACACTAATCTTTACATACATATCCCACACTTCTTCACACACACACACACACACTGATTTACCGTATTTTATTTTTTTCGAATATTAAAAAGAAATTGACAAAAATTTACTTTTGCAAATTACTACATTGACTCAACTATTCAGTCATTAGCTAATAATTACGTTTACCGAATATTTTCAATTAACAAATTTAATCACTAAAATCCAAATTTAATCCGACTTATAATTTTGATTAAAAATTAGTCACGAGTTTAATTCTCAACATTTAAAATAATTCCATTTCTTGTAGAATTTTCAACAATTTTAATAAACGAATCTCGGACTTAATAAGCCACGTTGCTCAATAAGTTCTTAGGAATTTTTTCACGATGACGAAATAAAATTAACAAGATAAATTTTTCCAGAACTTAAATTCAATATAAAATTTCAAAATAATATAAAATTCCCTCGTGGAAGTTTCAGACTAGTTAATTAAAATTTAAATAATAAATAATTTTTCTTAGTTAATTAAAATTATAAATTTTTGGCCAGGTTCAATTCAACAAATTCTTAATGATTAATATTAAACAAAATACTTGCGCGCTCAAAACAGACGCCAATTTTTATGCTAGCGCGTGGTGACTTTTTGACCTTGGGTATACGTTAACTACAATTGTTGTTTCGATTGTACAATTCAACCGATGTTTCACTAGTCCGTGAGAAGACAATGGAATCTTCCCGAAGAATTTATTATTCGGTTTTTATTTAATAAATAAATTAGTTGTAAATGAACCGATTTTTCTGATGTTCGGAATTATTTCAATCAATAAATTTTACGGCAATAAGCACCATAAGGTCTTTGAGGAGTCCTCGGGTATAAACCCCCTTGAGGTACTCTCAACGAAACTAGCGAATAGAAAATTTCAATTAATCAATTATTGAACTATTAATGTTAATTATCGAGAAAAGTTAATTAAGTAAATTGATAAAATTGAGAAGTGGTTATATGAGCCGAGTATATGACTCCGCGGCTCATATATATGAAAAGTCTCAATACCTTATAAAATTTTGAATCGAAGAAGACTCCTCGGATCCAGTGGCTTCCTCCTTTGGACTTTTTTTTTTGGCTGGCACTCGTCTCGGTCACTCAACCACTTTTGCCGGGTGGACACATGGTTGCCCGCACGTAAACCCCTAAATACCCCCACTTAACCCTTCGTCACCCGCATCACTTTTTCATCCTTCGTCACTCGCGCAGTGAGCACTGCGCCGCCGTGTTAAATCAAGCGCGCTGTTGCCACATTTTTCAGATTGCTAAATCTACATAAAAAATAATCTAAATGAAATTTTTTTTAATAATTAATTTATCGAAATTAAAAAATAAATGATAGATTTTCTATTTTGTTTTTAATTTTTTTTGTTAGGAATTACTTCGTTTCCATTAAAATTAAATTTTTTTTAACACCAGTATTATTAAAAAAATAACGTTGTACGTTTTATTCAACACACTTGAGATCATTTATTTTTTTTCAATCTTAGAAAATATTATACTCTTATCAAATCTTTATATATTGAAATATTTTTTCTAATTATTTTATGATTAGAATTTTTGTTATGATTAGAATTTTGAATATTGCAATAAATATTACAAGAATGTCATATTATTTTTAGTAGTAGTTACTATATAAATCTTATTCTGTATATAAATAAATAAATAAATAATACTTTATTGCAATATTTAAAAATTAAAACTTGATATTAATCAAGATAAAATTAGACAAACATAAACTAACAGTTAAGTAAATACATGTAACATTGTCAATTATCACCAGTAATGACTAGTATCAATTTTCGAGTGTATTGTCCAGATTAAAGCATTGTTCGCATATTGCACGAGTATGTTCTCCACAAATTCGACTAGAACAGTGACAACAGACAGTTGATGTTTTACGATTCTTCTTACTTGGACAGAAAGCACATATTTTCCTACCGGATTCTAAATAATTATGACTCTGTAGTCTTAATACCAGCGCAATTAATTATTGAACTTCTCAACTCAGCACTTAGACTTGGAATCTTTAAGCGCCCTATCGTCCATGGCTTCATTAATTCTGTTGCTAAACATTTTAAATACTTTTTCCGTGGCATGGTATAATGAGTGTTTTCAGAGTAAATAATTTGTAAATTGATGCCTACAAGATCTAAGATGCCATAAAACAGGGTAAAGGGCCATCTGTTAAAACATCTAGCAACAGAGTAGCTTCCTCTCAACGTATCAACAGTATCAACACCTCCCTTTGTACGGTGATAAAAAGTTATGATTTCTGGTTTTTGTTGATCACCTGTATTTACATCAATAGTACCAGATTGATGCATAGATGATACTACAACGACACATTTGCCTTTTTTAGGAACGTAAGAAACTAACACTTTTCCTTCATTATACCCAATTAATGACGAGTTAACAGAACGTTTCTTGGGATTAACGAATTCAGGTGGTAGTTCTCTCTTATTTTTCTTAATAGTTGCAACAACTGTAGTACGATGTTCTTTCTGGAGTTCATCTATTACGCCAATGGAACTAAACCAATTGTCCATAGTGATATTTCGCCCAGTACCGAGAATTGACGCTGAGATACGTTTAACTACTGTCGCTGGTTTATTATCGATGAAAAACGGTCCTGGTTGCTGTTTTCCAGTATATATTTCAATCGCAGAAGTGTAGAAAGTATCAGAATCTACTAGTGCAAAAGCTTTTAGCCCATAAGATAGTGGTTTCATTGGTAAATATTGTTTAAATCCGCATTTACCTTTAAAGCCAAACATCATCTCGTCAATTGTAACGCAGTCACCTACACTGTACATATCTAAAAACTTCCGAGACATGTCATCTACCAATTCTCTAATTGGTGCGAGCTTATCACACGTCACTCTTTCTTTTCTAGTATTGCCGTCATCGAAACGAAGAGCTCTTTGGAGCATGCAGAATCGATTCTCGCTCATTACACTGCTAAAATAATTTGGGGCTAAACCATCCGTAGCCCAAATGTCATTAGTATCTGTATGTGATAGCTTCAAGCTTCCTGATAGATATAATAGCCCTAGAAAAGCTCTAATTTCTTCGTCATCTGTTAAAGGACAATCTCTTGGATGTGTAAAACTCTTTTGGAGTATTTCTAGTCTTTGATTCGTGAACAGTGTTATTTTTTAATAACAGAAGAATCAAAAAAAAGCTCCCAAGCTTCTCATGGTGATTTAGCATTCTTTGCTGGTCCTTTAACTCCAGCAACCTCAGACAAAATATTTTTTAGTAGAGTTTTTGATGCTGGTGGTTCTGTTATACTCCATATCGTTGTACGGTCTTTACCTAAATAAGATGATTCATTGGGTCCAGAGATGGCTTCAAGTGATTCGTTGTTATTGTCATCATCATACTTTTTATTATTGCCATTACCACCGGCAAAATTATCATCATCATCATCATCTTCATCCGGAGTAACATCACTGTCAGCGTTCTCAATTGATGATGGCAAAATTTCGTCATCTGAGAAATCATTTGAATTTTCCTCTCTAAAAACTAATGTTTCTTCTTTTTTTTCCTTGGCAGCTAACCACCTTGCCCGTTGTCTTGTCAACATTTCGATCTAAAATCAAAACAACTTAGTATTTGGTTGCTGTCATCATTTATCGATTTTTATTAAAGAATTCAAATAAGTATTCAATACTATTAATAATAATAACAATAAAAAAGATATCTAAATTTTTTTAAAAACAATTTTATTAAAAAAATCGCTTGCTTATAAAATTATTACGCAAATGAATTTTAATAAATTATTTATTGTTGACATTATTATTATTATTAGTATTGTTAATATTATTAATTCTATAATTATTAATAATGCTTCTATTGTTACTAGAATTTTTTCATTATTTTAACTCAAAATTAATTAAAAACAAAATAAAATTAATTTACCTGTTGTGGTCATAACCTCGAAATTCTGCTTGAATATTATAGACAAATTACATATAATATAAATATATATTTGTAAATATAATAATTAATATTTAAATAACATATTTTTGTTTGTGACAAAATACTTATTACGCGTAGAATTATTCTCAATTATTAATAAAAAATATATCTCTATTAAGAGAGAATACCAAAATGTCAAACCTAAATATTTATATGTCTATATCGTACAAGAGAATATTACCACACACAAGTTGGCAGCGCGCGGCGGACATTTACCGGTTACTAACTCGCACTGGGTGGCGCCGCTTTTCAATTTCTTTCGCATGAAAATATTTTTTTTTAACAAAATAATTTATTTCTTAGGAGCGGCTAATGCTATAAATTCTTTTAGAATGTCTAATTCAAGCATTCTAATTTTTTCGACGTCATCCGTCACCGTAATTATGAGAAAATTGCATAATTGTAAAAAAGGCGGCGCCGCGCTCATTAAGCGAGTGACGAAGGGTTAATGCTAAATAGGTCCCGAAGATCGAGACGCGTCAGTGCTGCGTCGAGTCATTACCTATATCCGGTGATTTATCGGTACAGGGTAAATTTACCCTGTTACAAAGTAAGTAAACAAATTTATTTTCCACATCTCAAGTGTTTAGAAAATGCATTCATTTTAATCTCTTACATTCCTGCGATTTCGTAATAAGAACAATTCATCGATTATGTAATCAGCAAAAATAAAATGTATGTAAAATTTTTGGTCCGTGGACTGAATAACTTCATGTAAAGTTAAATTTTGGAAACCTTACAATGAGTTTTTTGCCGTTGCCAAAGAGACGATTGTTGTTAGAAAATATAATTACTGAGAAAGAAAAATATTTGAATCCGTTGACCTTTTGAAGGACATCCCTGTAATTTCCTGTCTCTATTAAGATTCAATCGAATTCAATATCTATAGGAACTGCATTTAAAGAATATGAATTGTTTGATAATTATCACTCCCGCATTTTTATATGGGGGAGGAATTCCGTAAGATCCGATTCGAGATGATTTCTACCTTATAAATAAAAGGTTCCAACAAACCTTTAGGTCCAATAGATACTATTTTTTTGCAAATGCAATCTCTTATAGGGTTAGAATTCGAGGAAATTCATTCTTAGCTGAGCTTGACATTGAACAAAAAGATTCCTACCAAGTTTAGAGTCTGCCAAAGTTACAGTTTAAAAATTAAAATTTTAGATTTCAACATCAACCTCTGCAATCCCTATCGGAAGTAGAATTTTTTTAGATCCGTTTTGAGATAATCTCATGACAAATAAAAGATTCCTACCTAATTTCGAGTCTGTAGAACTTACAGTTTGGAAATTGAAATTTGAAAATCTAATACCCACCCCCGCAATCGCTATCGGAAGTAGAATTTATTAAAATCCGTATTGAGATGATCTCTACATGACAAATAAAAGATCCTTACCAAATTTGCAGCTTTTTAAAACTATATTTTGAAAATTAAGATTTTGTATTGTTAACACTCACCCTTGCAATCTTTACTGGAGGTAATTCGGTGTAAAATCCGTTCTTAGATCATTTATGTATCATATGTAGATGACTCTTATTAAATTTGGAGTCTATCGGAGCTATAGCTTGGAAAATTTTCATAGTTAATACGTACCTCCGCGGCCCTCTGTGGAGTGAGATATCGTAAAATTCGTTTGTATATCATTTCTATATTTCTCACAGAAAATTCCTACCCGATTTGGAGTCAATAAGAGCTATAATTTGAAAACGGAAATTTTTCATTGTTAACGCCTCCGCGACCCCCTTTGTAGGTGGAATTTCATAAAGTCCGTTTTTAGCTGATCTTTACTCGGCGAAAGAAATATTCCTGCAAAATTTAAAGTCTTGGGTCTTATAGTTCCAGAGATTCGGTGATGAGTGATTATTTCTATAGAAAGTCTCTTATATA
Organism: Cotesia typhae; assembly: GCF_013202065.1. Classification (NCBI taxonomy): domain Eukaryota; kingdom Metazoa; phylum Arthropoda; class Insecta; order Hymenoptera; family Braconidae; genus Cotesia; species Cotesia typhae. The sequence continues at coordinate 6,218,102 of NW_027423725.1, forward strand.
TGTATAGATACAAATTTTTTTTTCAATTTTTAACGCCCTCGCACAGCCCTCTGGGGGTAAAATATCATAAAATTAGTTCGTAGTAAATTCAAACATGCCAAAAGAAATATTCTGGCCAAGTTTCAGAGTTCCAAAAGCTATAGATTGGAAAAAACAATTTTTTTTTAATATTTAATGCCCCCGCACAGCTTTTTGAGGGTGAAACATCATAAAATTAGTTCTTAATAAACTCAAAGATGCTAAAAAAAATATTTTAGTCAAGTTTTAGAGTTGTAAAAGCTATAGATTAAAGGATAAAGATTTTTTTTAATTTTCAACGCCCCCGCACAGCCCTCTGGGAGTGGAATATCGTAAAATTATTTTTTAGTAAATTCAAACATGCCAAAAATAATATCTTAAGTTTCACTCCTATAAGATCTGTAGTTTTAAAATATGCATTTTTTTTAATTAACGCCCCCGCGACCCCTTTTGGGGGTGGAATTTTGTAAAATCTGTTCTTAGCAACGGTAACCATGGCAACGGTAACCATGGCAACAGTAACCATTGCAACGGTAACCATGGCAACGGTTAATTAGCGTGGGTGGTGAGTTCTATAATTGATGGGCGCCACTTGATGGGTTTCTTAGATTGGCGAATTAAAATGACATTTTCTAAAAAAAAAAAAGAGAGATATATAGGAAAGGGGAAAGAAGGCACGGGAAGGGAGAGGAAGAATGGGAGGGAGGAGAGGGGGCAGCATACGTGATGGTAGACGAAAAATTCATTATAGCTAGGAATTGCGTAAAATCCGTTCTTAGTGAGCGTCTACATCACGAATGGAGTAAGTATGCTAAATTTCAAGTCAATCGGGCGAATAGTTTCGGAGATCTCGGGATGAATGAGTGAGTGATATTTCGCTTATATATATAGATAGATATAGGGCCATTTTTCGTATATAATTATGTACGGGTATATATAATTATATAGAATCTTTTTTACCTGGGTAATTTGAAGATCTGAACAGATCTGGTCAGATCTGATGATATTTGGCCAGATTTCGTCAGATAGAGACAATTTAAAGATTTGTTAAAGATATGCTAAGGCAGATCTGGCAAGGTCTGATTATATACGGCCAGATCTAATCCGTTTTTCCCGGGCTTTTATGGGTTAGAGAAAGAAAGAGCGCCAGTATCCAGTAAAATGCGTTTCAAAGGAAGATGTTTGTACATGTGAATATGTAAGTGAATTGACTTTCGGTGTGGCGCTCGAGGCGACAAGACGCCCCTGCTTGTGACTCTCAGATAAAATCAATTGACACTTATAAAAGATCTAAATAGAAATCGTCTTACATGAAATAAAGAGCTTAGATAAGCTATTAAATAATTTAAGTTTACAAAACGAGTATATGTTTCATTGAAACTAAAGAAAACAATGAATAGTACAGTAAGTGAAATTTTGGAGGTTAGATTGTAAAAAGTTTTACAACATGGGTGGTAAAGGAAGAGGCGGTTATAAACACTACACAAGGCCTTGAAAAATACATAAACAAATAAGGATCGGCATCACAGATAGATTTGTCATCTTTGCTTGAGAAATTGGACTTCTTATCACAAGAAGTTCTGAAAATTAAAAAACAAAACGTCAGCACGAGAGAAGTTCTTGAAGAGGTACGTGAAATGAAAAAAGATATGACCCAGATGAAGGAGGACTGGGTTGAAAAGAAAGAGCAACTGCAACTAGAAATTAAAATCCTCAAAGACAATGAGGGAAGAAGAGAAAAACATGAAAAAAAATTAGGAAAACGGTTGACCCTGAAGGCCATCCCTGCAGTTTCCCGCTACTTTCGTGATTAAACGCTCGAAATTGCACTTATTATGTTTTTGAGCTCTTCGAACTAAAAAATCTAATTTTCGTGTAGTTTTGAGCTCTCCGAGCTCAAAAGTTTGATAGGAGTTTAATAAATCACTATTTTTTTAATTTTCAAACCGCAATAACTTCTGAATAAATGCACTGATGTTCACGCGGTTAGCGGCATTCGACGCAGTTTTTCAAATTCTATGATATATATATATATATATATATATATATATATATATATATATATATATATATTAGGGTGGGACAAAAAAATCAACTATTTTTTTTTTACAATTAATACGGAAAAATGGGTTACTAGGCACCTTAAAAAAATTCTCACCAAATATGAACTCTTAATTTTAATAGGAAGATCCTCCGCGTCGCAGTTTTTCATTTTTTTCTCAGTCCAATAGAAAAAAATTCATTCCTCATCATTAATTGGTCGTACAGAAAAAATTTTTATAAGAATTTTGTAGGAAATTTAATGCTCTACAAAGAAGGTATCTTATGTTTTTTCCGTAAACCTCACCATTTCACTAATATTGAAGATTTAAGAGTGATTATTTTAAGTCAAATGTCACTTTTGTTTATGAATTTTATAACTCGGCAAGAAATGGCTATTATTGAATGGGCAATAGAAATTTTTGTAGCAAATTAACTGCTCTATAAAAATGGTATCTTATGTTTTGGCGATTAAATTAATCGTTCAAAGATGTTCATCATCAAACTATCATGTATATCGATTTTAAGAGTTTTTGATTAAATAATCGAAAAATTTCAATTTAATCTATCAGTTTTGAGAAAATTTACACGAAAAAAATTTTTTTTCATCAACTGAGAAACTTCAAAATGTTTTTCAAGCTTTTTTTTTATGTGTAAGTATTTTTATCTACATTTAAAAAAATAAATTGTACATTATTTATCGCTTAGTTAATCATTTATCAATAAAAAAAGCAAAGTTTTCATTATAAATATATTATGATTTCAGTTTTAGAGAAAAAAATGTCCAATTAGTTATAAGAAAGTTTTTTATTTCAATTTTCAACTGAGCTATTTATTTTCAAACAATTTTTTGTTGCAAGTAGGGTCGTTTTTTCGATGCTCTTTCACAACTTGCAATAAAAATTGAAATTGCTCTTCGTCTTTCGTTAAGCATTGGTTATATTCACTTACTAATGCGACACCTCGCTCTGCCACATCATTAACAACTTTCAATTGTGCGAAAAATTCTTTATTTTCATTATAAATCTCATCAGTAGACCATAAATCAATATTTTTGTCAAGAAAATCATACGGCAGATCAAAGATCTCAAAAGTTTTAATGACTTCTTAGAAACAAAGTCACTTATATTTTTTGCAGAATTAAATGTAAATTTTTCTATCAATAATAAATCTTCTTGCTTTAGAATCTGTACCTTCGCGAGTCTTAACAGCTTCGACAATATTCTTCTTTATGTTTAATGGAACGGTATCATCAAAAAGTGATAAAATAGCAAGTTCATCACTTAAGTACCATAAATGTGAAGTCATTTTTTCACATGTAGCCAAGGAAATTAAAGAATTAATTTTACTGTACTCAATTAAATTTTTCATAAACTCTAAGTCGTGATTAGCAGCAGAAGTCGCAGAAGTTGATGAAAACCAAGCTTTTACATACACCATAACTATGAAAATACAAAATTGTCGAAGACCATCCAATTCTTTCCTAGAAAGGTCAAATTCATCTCTAAAAATAAACATTTTTAGGCAATAAATTGCCTTTGCCATCCATCTTGCATGATGAACTGCACCAGGACGCTTGAAGAAAACTTGCTCTCGTGGCATTTCTCCCAGAAAAATTAATGACAATTCCAATATTTCTTTATAGTCATCTCGGGGTTGCGATAACTATCAAAAGTAATCAATTATTCGTAAAAAATCAAAAATTATCCTCTACACTTAAAATTGTATTTAAATAATACCTGTAAGTATCGCTTAATAAATGAAGATAGATTATTTTTTTCATTCGTAATAATATTAGCAACAATACTATCTTCAACACCAGATTTATACTTCGTTTTATCGAATGTGTCCCAAAATTTTTTGAATCTGCCAAATATTGGAACATTTGGTCCGGATGATACTGGCCAATAGACTTCGAATGCACTCCTTAAAATGATCTCATAAATATGATGGCGACATGGTAACCAAATTAATTCTTTTCCTAAGGCCTTTTCACTTTCTTTACATGTACCATGATGGATTCCTGTATAGTATAAATAGATAATTACACTTTAAGTTCTGTATTTAATAAAAATTGTAACGCATATTTAAAATCTATAAATAAATAAAGAATTATAACTAATGGGCACGTGTCGAAAATTTAATTAATGTATGAAAACAATTTAACTAGAACGATGAAAATAAAATTTTCTTTTAAATATTTTATCATTGATTAGTTACCCGTATTAACCGCAGTCGTGTCAAAACACTTCGCCTTGATGTAACTAATAATACCCCATTGATTTAACGTTGACAAGATGGTTGCTGTTTGATTTTCTGCCGATCCACTATTCATATTTGGAACTCCAAGTAACTGCTCAGTACCAAAAGCAGTCAAAATAATCGGTAATCGATCCACAAATTTCGATTCAGAAATGTCATTCAGTATTTTCCCATCCCAATGCACGACATATTTATCATGAGCTTTGAAGTTATCTTTTAGTCCTATAGCAATGTCTTTTCGTAAGAGCATGCGAGTTCATTGAATTGTTCGATAACTAAGAGTTGTATCTTCTACATTAACACCAACACTTGATAGAACTGGAGCAATAATGAACATCGCATTTCTACTACTAACATTAGCTCTGTCGAGTACTGAGATAAGCTCTGGAGTTAGAATATTTATTTTTGCTCGTCTTGTCGGTATTTGAGGCATATACTCTAAATCTAAACCGAAATTTGTAGCTTGACTTAATGTAAGGGTTGAAGATGACTCTGATTCCTCACTTCGAACAATCTCATGGCTGGTTGAGGGTTGATTCAAATCTAAAATAAGCGTTGTTATTTAATTAATGGAAGCAAAAATATGGAACTCATTCATTTTGACATCAAATAAGGAACACAAAGAGTTTTTTATTTATCATCTACGAACATATTGACATTTATGATATAATTAATTAGAAAAACAATAATATACTTTATTATTCATAATTTATAATCAATTTAATTTATTTTCAATTCTGATTAAAATTTATAATAATTAAATGTTGTAAATACTCACGACTTTCATCTACTTCCATCGTATTCATAGTACTGTTTAATTTATTTGGGTTATTTGAAAGAATATCTTTCCGGGTATCACTTTTTTGATTTGACTATAGTTAACGAATATCATTATCAAGCAGTTTTATTGATTTATGATCTACAATATCAAATAATGCTTTGATTTTATTTTGAAATATTATTACATTTTTGTTTTGGGCTGATGATTTTTTTCGCACAAAAGATTTTTGCAATTTCAACCATCGGTTATGATAGCGAAGAATTTTTTGTATTACATTAGTTGATCCACTAGTCGGAATCTGGTTGTTTTTCCATAGTTCAATAACTTGATCAGTTGCATTTTTAGCACTTTGTTTGATAGAACATTTTAACACTTTGAGCTGATAAAAAAAAACACTCATAACCTCTTTCACTGTTGGCAACTTACGTTCTGAAATTTTTTGCATGGGTTTTACGATCAAATGAATTTCCTTATCCATATTTTCGATAAATATATAAATTTATGTAGTGACCGCAAAATTTGTAAATATTTAATCGTTTTATCACATATACAAGATCATAACTTGTGGAAACACTAGAAATGCTGTAGAAAATGTAAACAAATAAAAACAATATAACTATAAAGAAAAATGTAGGTGACGCTAGTTCACAAGGGAAACAGAGTAAATAGAATACAAAACAAAAATTCTCTACAGAGGAAATTTTCCCAAGGACAATATACAGCTGTAGTGGAAAAATTTTTTAAGACGTTTTGAAGACGTTATAAAAAAACAACATGATCGTGATTTCTAATGATGAAAAATAAAAAGTTTGGAATTATTGAATAAAAATTTTGAAAACTAAATTCAAATAATACTTACATTAAAGACAAAAAATGAAATTTTCTCAAAACTGATAGATTAAATTGAAATTTTTCGATTATTTAATCAAAAACTCTTAAAATCGATATACATGAAAGTTTGATGATGAATATCTTTTGAACGATTAATTTAATCGCCAAAACATAAGATACCATTTTTATAGAGCCGTTAATTTGCTACAAAAATTTCTATTGCCCATTCAATAATAGCCATTTCTTGTCGAGTTATAAAATTCATAAACAAAAGTGACATTTGACTTAAAATAATCACTCTTAAATCTTCAATATTAGTGAAATGGTGAGGTTTACGGAAAAAATATAAGATACCTTTTTTGTAGAGCATTAAATTTCCTACAAAATTCTTAAAAAAATTTTTTCTGTACAACCAATTAATGATATATATGTCGGAGGAAGAGTGGTTCGGGCATCGTTAGGGTCCTTTGGATCATTATCAGCCATCTTTATTTATTTTTACAATAATCAAATATAATAAAGACTTTGATTTAAAATATAACGTACACTAACTCGTACAAATAATAAATTTAATTACAAATATTCTACTGCGATTGATATAACAGTTAAAGACGTTCTGGGAATAAGACCGAGAACGAATCCGGGGTCAGCAGGATGTATGCGATCCTTACTTGATCAATGCTCAACGAGAACTACTCTCCCAAGTACCCTAAGTACTTATTCACTCAAAAATTATTTCGACAGCCCTCATTGTCTGTCGATATTTCTAACTATATACTTTTTACTTCTATCCTGTGACCTCGGCTACGTTTGGTGACCATTGTCGCTCCGGACTTAAGCCCATCGTTATGACCATAAAAAATATAACTAGCTTAAATCATAAATAATATCTAAATATTCTATGCTTTACGATTTTGCTTAAAATTAACAGACAAACTAAAATATTGGGAATTTCCAATCTCTGGGAAAACCCAGCTCGATATTATCTCCGACACGGCCAACCTGACGATCACACGTCCTCGGGTGCATCTGTAAACATGTTATTACAAACCGTGTCATTTTTTATTTTTTTTTTTTTTTTTTTTTTTTTTTAAACAAATAATTTTCCTTTATTCAGAGGCTCATTTAAGCTACAAAAACTCTCGACTATCAAATCTAACAGACTTAGCTTCTTGAAGGTGCCTTTTCAAAATTTCTACGATTGTCTATCCCAGCGATCATGCAGGCTATGTTCATCACCACCCCAGGTATAGACCCTTAGCACACAATGGTCTGCAACTGTATATTACATACAGCAAAACTGTGTACCACCATAGTTATTCAACTATGTACACCAGTATTCAAAATCTTTTCTACATTGTCAACCAATGACACATGTAGTACAACACAATTTTCTTCTCAGGCCCCCGCTACCTCACCAACTGCCCATCGCCCCCTGACAATCTTAGCAACCAAGATTGATTCAAATCACCCTGGATTTGCAGTTACGACTACAGCTTGGTCCAAGTAGTTTGACCCCAGAAGTAAAATTTTCTTATCGCCACCACATCATCTACTGCCCATCACACTCTGGCCAAACCACCATTGATTTGCCATTATGACCTACAGCCTGATGCGAGTGATGCGACTTTCATCAACTACCATTAGTGCTCGGTCTTTCCCCGGTGGTTTCTGACTCTGTCTCAGAGTTATTCTGAGAAACTTCCTGTTCATCACCCTCATGATCATCTGGTATATCCAATTCAATAGGGATATGACTTTCCGGCATTTTCCTCAAATTCTCATGACTATATTTCTAAGTCCTATTATTGTCTAACGACTTCAAAGTATACCGATCGCCATCGAGAATTTCCGCCACTACAAATGGACCTCTAAACTTAGGATCAAGCTTCGTTTGATTTCTCTCTTCGTTCTTAATTAACACGAAATCTCCTATCTTAAATGGTATAATTTTTGCTTTATTTTTATCAAATCTATACTTATCATACTTAGCATTTATTTCTATGTTCTCAATAGCTTTTTGCCTTACGTCAGAGATATCTATTTCTTTATCTACCTGGCCAACTACCATTCCAAAAGGTCTGGCTACTTTACCAATTAACAATTCTAATGGACTCGCATTAGTGACTCGATTGGTAGTGCAATTCATTGCTAACTGAATTTCATTTACAACTGCTTGCCAAGAGTTTCTACTCGTTTCGGCTGCAGTAAACATACTTTTTAGGGTACTCATTACGCGTTCTACCTGACCATTAGCTCGACTAGAACCCGCAGCTATAAGATGTAATTTTGAGTTTTGTGAGGTACAATACTTTTGAAATTCTTTACTTGTGAAACATCTACCTTGATCCGCAATTATGCGGGTCGGTGGGCCAAACAATGATATAGCATTTTTAAGAGCCTTAATAGTATTGACACTATCTATTTTTCGAGTATGATATAATAAAACAAATATAGTGAAAGCATCTATCAACACGACAACGTATTCTTTTGAATCATTTTTACCCGTTAATTTACCTGTAATATCCATGTGTACTGTATGCCAAGGGATGCTGGTCTTAGGAATAGGATGAAGCTCTGCTTGTACTTTGCCTGAGCTTGACTTGGAAACTCTGCAAGTATAACAGTTATCAATGAATTTACGAACATATTTCGTAATTCCTTCAAACCAGTAATACTCGCAAACCTTGTCAAGTGTTTTCTCCCATCCTAAGTGCATAATTGACTCATGTACATGATTTATTACCGACCACCTAAAAGCACGTGGAACAATAGGTAAACATAATGTTTTACCTCGCCTTTGGATTTTTCGGTGGAGTAACCCTGACCGTACTTCATAAGTTTTAGCAAGATCGGACGCAATCTCATCATTTTCTAAATCAATTACTATCTTACTAATTTCTGGGTCACACCGTTGCTCAACAAGAAGCCAATCATCGGAAATTTCCGTCAAATTTATCCGTTTCTGTAAAATTTTATTTGAATTACTACGCAATTGTTCTGTAACAGGATTACGCGAAAAGAAATCAGCGTGAGCCATTCTTTTACCTTCTCTATACACAATATCAAATTTAAAAGTCTGTACGAAAGCCCACCAACGGTGAACCCTTGGTGTTAGGTCAGCCTTTTTCTGAGAGGCTTTTAACGAATTACAATCCGTAATTACTACGAACGGTCGACCATGCAAATAATGACGGAAAAATTTTACTGCGTTAAATACAGCTAGAGTCTCTAATTCGTATGAATGATATCGTGACTCAGCTGAACTTGTAGCTTTGCTATAATACTCGACAACTCTATTTGAACCATTAAATTTTTGCATTAATATAGCCCCATAGCCTTCAAAGCTAGCGTCTGTGTGCAACTCTATAGGAAAATTCGGATTGAAAATCATTAGTACAGGCTCATTAGTCAATACAGAGATTATTTTCTGACGGATATTTTCATGTACCTCAGTCCATTCAATATTTTTTTTTGTTACCTGAGGTCAAACGGTATAAGGGTTTCATTACCTGTGAGAACTTTGGAATAAATTTACGAAAATAAGAAGAGAGACCGATGAATTGTCTCAACTGAGTTACGGTTCTCGGTGCAGGTAAGACAGTTAAGGCTTCGATTTTACGTGAGCTGGGACGGACTTCCCCAGCAGAAATTTCATAGCCCAGGTATTGTACTTGGGTTTTGAGAAACGAGCATTTCGATAAATTAAAAGAGAATCCGGATTTAATGAGAATACTGACTACTTTTTGAAGTCTGTCTAAAGCTTCTTCAATAGTTGAAGCTATAATCATAATATCATCCATATACACAATAACGAATGTATATGCAAGTTCTCCTAAAGCTTTTATAACAGCACGTTGAAAGACAGAGGGTGCGTTCTTTAGCCCGAATGGCATGGTCAAATATTTATATTGCCCATCAGGCGTTACAAACGCTGTCCGTTCAATTGATTCTGTCTCAACAGGGATTTGATGAAATCCACTGGCCATATCTAAACATGTGAAAAACTTTGCACCAGCGAGTCGCGCTATTTGGTCGGCTATGAGGGGTAAGGGAAATTTATCATCTATCGTATTAGAATTCAGTTCCCGATAATCAACGCACAAACGATCAGAACCATCTTTCTTTTTAACTAATAATATAGGACTTGCAAACGGAGAGCAACTCGGACGAATAACATTAGCCTTCAATAGTTCATCTACTCTATCCCGTACTACCTGCCTTTCCTCGGCACTAAGACGATACGGTCGACTTTGTACAATTACATTAGGGTCAACTAAACGTATTATAAGCTCCCCTGTATTAACACGAGTACTTGGAAACCCCTGAATAAATGAATCGGTATATTCTTTTAAAATAGAAATGAGTTTCTCTTTATCATCTCCAATTACGTCAGTATCAATATCATTAAAATGTATTTTACTAATAGATTCGAGTTTATTACATGCATTAATCAGTTTACTTTTAGATAAGCTAAAATTATTTGAAGTTATATTTACATCAAATCCTTGCCCAAGAATTTCACGACCAATTAATATGTCACATTTTAAATAATCATCCGCAATAACATGAAAAAGTATCTCTAACGTATGGCTATTAATAGTTATTTCAGACAAAATTTGTATCGTACAGTTCACGCTAACATTTCCAATACCCTTAAGAATTATTAATTTATTTTCCCTCTTTCCCGCGATCCTAGTCGCACTACTTTCTTTAACCAATGAGCATTCCGCTCCTGAATCGAACCAAAATGAAAACGACTCACCACGATGTATTAAGGAACCTGACGGAGCTGCCACTGTGCAGAAATCGACTCGTCGCTCTCTAAATTCCTTGCTTCCTTGATCCTTCATGCTGCTGGCCGTAGATTGACATTTGGAAGCGATATGTCCAGTTCTCCCACACTTGTAGCAGGTAACAGGCTTGTTGTGCATTGGAATATGTCTAACAGCTACCTGATTGTTTGGTGATGACTCCGGTTTCCTCTGATTTGCCGTTGAGAGACAATTTGTACTCTTGTGCCCCATTTTCCCACATGAATGACACTTAATAGGCACAGCCGACTTAAATTTCTTGAAATCAGAAGACGATCGCTCATCTTGCGACGATGTAGGTCTCTTGCGCGTGTAAGAAAAAGCCTTTAACTCTTTCTGTAGTTGAATACGGGTCTTGACGTCTGTGGTGAACGCCAAACGTTGAAGACGACTATCAAACTGAGAGTTATGCGCAAGAACAACTGATACTGCAATTTCTTCCGCAGTTAAATTTTTCCATTTTGACATGAGTGACGCCAGGATACGACTCGAGTAAGATGCTAAGCACTCACCGTCTTTTGGACGACTATTTTGCAGATTAATTAAAGTTGCTGCTGATGTTTCCACTCCGGCAAACCTTGTAATGAAAAGATCTTTGAAATCAGTCCAGGTTATCCCAGGGTAACACACTTGAGATAACCAAGTAGACGCAGAAGAGCTTCACTTAGTGCAATAACTAACGAACTACCTTCTAGAGGACGTTCCACTAAACACATATCCACTGTCGCGCACCAAGCACACGAATCCGCGTTTGAATTTTCCGGGTTAAATTTCGGTAGTGAAATACTACGACTCGGTGACACTGGTTTTGTCATAGACTTTATTAACTCTACAAGACTTTGGTTTTGCATTTCCAAAAGCAGTTTAAATTGCTCAGAAGAAAATGCAGCAGATGATCCTGATCCCACTTCTGATGTCGGATGAAGAGTGGTTCGGGCATCGTTAGGGTCCTTTGGATCATTATCAGCCATCTTTATTTATTTTTACAATAATCAAATATAATAAAGACTTTGATTTAAAATATAACGTACACTAACTCGTACAAATAATAAATTTAATTACAAATATTCTACTGCGATTGATATAACAGTTAAATACGTGTTGGGAATAAGACCGAGAACGAATCCGGGGTCAGCAGGATGTATGCGATCCTTACTTGATCAATGCTCAACGAGAACTACTCTCCCAAGTACCCTAAGTACTTATTCACTCAAAAATTATTTCGACAGCCCTCATTGTCTGTCGATATTTCTAACTATATACTTTTTACTTCTATCCTGTGACCTCGGCTACGTTTGGTGACCATTGTCACTCCGGACTTAAGCCCATCGTTATAACCATAAAAAATATAACTAGCTTAAATCATAAATAATATCTAAATATTCTATGCTTTACGATTTTGCTTAAAATTAACAGACAAACTAAAATATTGGGAATTTCCAATCTCTGGGAAAACCCAGCTCGATATTATCTCCGACATATATATATATATATATATATATATATATATATATATATATATATATATATATATATATATATATATATATATAAACACAAATTGATTAGACCGGAAATTTCGGTGTGATCCGAAAAAAAAACACTTTTTGTCGATTTTTTTCAACGATAACTCACAAACGAATTAACTGATTTTGACCGGCTTCGTAGCGATCAACGTGGTTTTTTGATATTAAGAGCTGATTAGTTTTTGGAATTGATCGATCGAGCCATTTAAAAGTTATTAAAAAAAAAACCACATTTAAAAAATTTTTTTTTTGTAGTTTTTTTAAGATTTCTGAAAATCTACCAGTCCGAATCGGTCTAAACTATATTCAAAATCTAAGTTTAGTCAAGGCCTTTTGATTGGCATCAACCGCGATAGAATCGGTCAAGCCGTTTATAAGTTATGAAAGGTTTACATTAGGGTGTTTAAAAAAAAAACGAATTTTTTTTTTTCTTTTGGTGTCTAAAAATTGATAGTATACCTAAAAACAAAAATGTTGGCGCCCATGTGAGCTCTTAATATCAATAGTAAGATTTGCCTGTATCCATTTCTTTATTTTCCATTTAACTAACACGGGAAAAATTTTTTTTAATATTTTAATTTTTATTACTTTGGAACGGTTCATCGTAACAACAATCTGAAAAATGATATTAGTAGGAAATTTTACGCTCTACAAAAAACGTTTGAAGACCAAAGTTTCTCAGATTAACGGCTTCAAAGATATCCGCGGTCAAAGATAACACTAATAAAAAATTTCAAATATTTTCCAATAAAATTACAAAAAAAAATATCACATGCTATATTTTTATTATTTTTTATGTTAAATTACTTCAATTCCGTTAACCTAAGACTGTAAACTTTTTTTTTTTTTACTAATTAATTCAATACTTAACTCACGAAATGCACTAATATATAAATATAAACGTTAAAAATGTCACATAAATAATTTTTTGGTCTTTCTTATAACAAATTTATTTTATATTTTATAAAATTTATAAATTTTTGTAAAAGGAAAATGTAAAGTTCCTCATTACACAAACTCACCAAACACTCATCATTGCATATTATTCAAAATAATAGGAAAATTCTGTAAATACGTTAAATCAATTAAATCTACTATAAAACTTGATCAAATGTTTTTTATTTGAAAAATATCAACAGAGCTTTATTTAGCTCTGTCGGTACAGAGTATTATACTCATTTAATTTGAGTGTTGTAGCTAATAAGCTCTGTGTTGGTAAGCCTGGTTGTTCGGTACTAACTTCATTTAGTTGCTTTGCTCTCAACGCTTTACTATATCTTCTCGTCATTGTCTTTGTTCATTGATACTGACTGTTTATTCAATCCTTTATATTATTAATTTAATTAATTGAAATGTATTAGTTATAAATTTTGTGACCATAATGGTGAAAACAGTGTACTTGATTGGTGATGTGTTAAGTGAATTAGTTGGAAAAAAATTACCCTCTCTGAAAGAGGTTATGTCGCTTTTATTTTATTATCTTGATACGAAAAATTTTTCAGTTAAATAAAGTATATCATTCACTATCAACAAAGTTTTTGAAATTTGGTGTGCGGCACAAATCCCGACAAGAGAGAAAAGATCTGCTTTTTTGAAACTAATCTCAAATCACAATCGATGGAATAATTTACAAAAAAACCGTAAAGTGAAAAAGTCAAAGTCTCAAAAAAAAGAGGAATCCGTTTTTCAGGATGAATTAAATAAACTATTTGATGTAACTCATGCGGATGTTTTAAATATACTGGACAAAGAAAAAAGATTATTTTATTTGGTACAAAAATCTTCCAGTCGACGTGGTTTTATTTCATATAATTCTCAACCAATTTTAGAAGATGTCGAAGACATGGATGTTGATATCAGCAATTATGATAATAATAACAATAATAGTGATAATAATAGTGAAGAGAACATTGATAGCAATGATAAAAACTATAATAATAATGGTAATAATAGTAATAATAATGTCGGAGAGTTTGATAACGATAATGTCAACTATTATTGTGCAGTTGAGACTGATGATGTTGCTAATCATAAAATATCAACTCATCCATCTCAATTATCCCAGAAATCTTTGGAATGTAATACTTCTCGTATAATCTCTGATTATGAAGATGAAATGCCAAAACAACAAGTTCCAAAAATTGATATAATGACACCAGAACTTGCTGCGGCTTTGGATAGAGCTAACGTGACTAGTAGGATGGCGACTTACATTATTGCTGCTTTATTATCTAGCTTGAACATTGATTGTGCAAGCGTAAACTTTAGTAATGTGACTATTCACCGAGCAAGGGAAAAATTCCGGAAAGAAGCGGCGTTAAATCTGAAGACTAATCTGGAAACTGACAATTATGTACTACATTTTGATGGAAAACTATTATCAGATATTACAGGTACAGAACAAGTTGACCGGCTTCCGATTATTTTATCATCATCAGGTAAATTTCAACTGTTAGGAGTTTCTAAACTAGAATCTGGGACTGGACAAAACCAAGCTTCGGCTATTATTAAAACAGTAAAACAATGGGATATTAATACTGACAACATCAAAGCATTGTGTTCGGATACTACGGCGTCAAATACGGGTAAATAATTTATTAATAAATAAAATATAACATGGTTGATTACCGTAATGTTTAAATGCTAAATCAAATCAGATTTTTAGTATTAACCATTAATTTCCAAGTTATGAGTTATTTTTTTTTTCAAATTGAAAAGATTTCTCCGTCCTACTCTAAAAAATCGATACTTCACTAAAAATTCTCATTTTATTTTTTCAGGAATCAGAAATGGTGCGTGTGTATTAGTAGAAAAGGCTCTTAGTAGAAAACTGTTGTACTTGCCATGCCGACACCATATTTTTGAAATTGTTCTTCGAAGTGCATTTGAAGTATACTGGCCTGCTTCGTCTGGCCCAAACGTTCCAATTTATCAGAGATTTAAAAAGAAGTGGGATGAAATTGACCAATCAAACTTTACGGCTGGTATTTGTGACAAAAAAGTTTTGGAAGTAATAACACCAATCAAAGATGAGATTTTGAAATTCGTTAATAATCAAATAGAAGTAAAATTTTTTAATCCAGCGCTGAAGAATTATTAACTGACGTTAAAGTGGAAAAGAAAAATGTATAAAGTTCAGTATAATTGAGGAGCTGATTTTCAACAGGGTATCTTTTCATATTTTAAAATACCAGTTTTCTGACCTTTTAAATACTAATTACTTTGAGAGTTATGAACATTTATAAATGAAAATCGAATTGCAGCTTCATTACCGATTGCACTTTATAGCTAAATTAAAAAAAGTTCAATACAAATATTTATAATTGAAGATAACTAGTTTTTTCTCAGGATTAATCAAAAATCAAAAGATACCCTTTTGAAAATAAGCTCCTCAATTATCAATTTTACTCTGATTAATTAACTTGCCGTCGTGATTAAAAATATTGAAAATCAGTTTCACATGACTGTTATACTTTCAATCATCTTTAACGATTAAAATTGCATTTGTAAAATATTTTACAACTTTTACCTCACATCAGTTAATAATAATTAGTCTTCTCAACTTTGAAATTGCGATATAATCAATTTCATTTTGACTTATAACTTTTTTTGTAGATGGATCATTGTCGAGACGATTACCGTGAACTTCTGGAATTATCATTAATATTTTTGGGTACTACTACCACAAATATTACATTTAAGCATCCTGGACCGGTCCATCATGCAAGGTGGATGGCTAAAGCAATATATAGTTTAAAAATTTTTTTATTCAGAAATGAATTTCATCTTACTAAATCGGAAATAGATGGATTACGAGAACTTTGTTTATTTATCATAATATTCTATTTAAAAGCTTGGTTCACTGCGCCGTGTGCTATAACAGCACCTAATAATGATTTAACTTTGATTAAAGAATTAATTTCATTTGAAAGATTTAATAATAGTCTTTCACAGACATGCTGACAAAAATTAGCCGATCACTTGTGGTATTTAAACAACGAGCTGTCTGTTTTATCTCTCTTTGATAAAAATGTTTCAGTTGGAACAAAAAAAAGAATAGTTCATGCTCTTAAAAACTGTAAAGCCAAAGAACCTACAACAAATCGCTTTATAATAGATAAGAAAAATTTAGAGTCATTATTAAATAAAGATCTTAGTCAATTTGTGTCTATGAGATCGATTAATATATTTGAATCGTTTGATTTGTCGTATGAGTTCATTGATGAGGATGTTACTTTGTGGCCTCAGAATCCGAATTTCTTAGAAAACTTGGAGTATTTCGGGAAACTTCAAGTTGTGAATGATGTAGCAGAACGCGGCGTGGCATTGATAGAGCAGTATAATCGATGCTTAACGAAAGATGAAGAACAGCTTCAATATTTGTTGCAAGTAGTGACAGAACATAGAAAACAATATCCTAATTGCAATAAAAGTAATTTTATAAAACTGTAATATTTTCAAGTTGAAAAATTGTTGTAACAAGTTGTAAATATAGTTTTTTGTTATGTTATGTCCACCCCAAAATTTTTCTTTAAATTTAAATCACCCGCGCAGATGGAAGTCTTCTCCATGCGCGAAAGCCACAATAAAATATAAGCTACGCGACTGCTGGTTGACTAGCGGGGACTTCTGCAATCTCAGCACCGCGAGTATTTAAAAAGGCGATCAACAGCCAACGCCTTGTCTTTGATCAAGTAATTCGACTTCCGCGTTTAGTTGACGGACCCGTGCCTTGTAAAAGTCACTTATCTTAATTTGCTCTGCACTTAGGACGAGTTCAGACTTGGTTCAACTGGCAGGCCACGTATTAGTCTTTGAGCAATTAATTCGACTTCCGCGTTTAATTGACGGACCCGTGCCTTGTAAAAATCACTCATCTTAATTTGCTCCGCACTTAAGACGAGTTCAGATTCGGTTCAACCAGCAGGCCACGTATTAGTTATTAGTTCTAAAAATCTAGAGAACCGGAATCTCAAAGTTCTAATTTGCTCTGCACTTAGGCGAGAATCCGGGCAGTAAGTTTAAATAAAGTATCTCTAAAAGCTAAATTTGCGCACTTTACCCTACGGGGGACTGGAGGACGTTAGCTCATTTAAATTACTAAAATTCATTAAATTAAATTCTTTAAAAAAAAATTCAAATTGTGAAAGTGTAAGTTTTAATGTTTATAAAAATAAATCTCAATTAAAGTGAAATCAGTTTCCAACAAGTCATTTCATAAAATAAGAAGCCCGAAATATAAGCAGCCCAAATCCACCCTACTCCATCCGCTGCGAGAACCAACCAAAGGGCCCAATCAAGGAACAGGCACTAACAGCTGCCCTAAAATCACGGATCTGACCATCAATAAAGTTCCCGTAACAGTAAGTACATCTACTCTCAATAAATCCGTGAACAGTCTCAAACGAAGGCGGTAAATTCGTACTTCGAAAACGTCCCACATAAATAATTAAAACAACGGAATTAAAACCTCCGTTGTGTATTCTTTAAATTGTTAGTCCAAACCTCCACCGTTTACGCTACCGCTCTAAAAACGCCCTTGGACATAACATAAAGAACACTGGTGGCAGCGGTGGGATATTCGAATAGGAAATTATTTAACTTCCGTTTGAGAAAATTTAAAAACTCTAACAATTATCGTTCGTTATTCAATTTTTTTTAGTAAAGTAAAGTAAATTCACCGTGTAAATTTAATCTATAATCTTGTTCAATCTTGACGTAATTTCAATTTTTATTTTAGAACGAATTTTGAGTCTTACGAAAATTTTCTCTTATATTTCGACATAATTTAAATTCTATATTTCGAAAATTTTTTTTTCTTTGCCTGGAATTCTCCTTCAAAAGTTATAGAACTCCAATAATATTGTTTCGCAATCGGTTTTTAACCTTAGCGTACATTCTTTAGACAATAAATTACCGCAAAGGAATTCGCTGACGCGTATATGCCAGAGTTGATTAACACCAAACGGAATATGCAATCGCAATTCCTGTCAGCAAAATTTATTTTAATTCGGTATTGCGAAATAAAGAAATTATTTTTGCTAACTAAGCAATACTAACATTAAACTCTATTTATTTCGAAATTTTGAAAATTTTTTTTATCCCTTACCTTTACACTACATTTTAAGAGAAGTGTGCTGTGAACCTAGCACCTCATCTGACAAAATTCTCACAGAAGTTTCCTAGTACTAGAAAGGTGCTTTAATTAGCACTTTCTTTTACGAAAGAAGCTCTCACAAAACTCTTGGGAAGGGTGCTTTGAATTTAGCACCTTCTCTAGATTACACACTCACAAGGGTATAAAACAAATTTTTATATTTGTATACTTGTAATAATAACCCATATTAATTATAAGAAAACTATAATCCCCTATCATCAATCGATAAAATTATAATTTTACAATCCAAAATTTTCGAACAATTTTACTATGTTGGGTTAAAATCGATAAAAATGTTTCCGGAATTCGAGAAAAGTTAATGGGAAAGAGTAGACGGTCGGGCTATCCATACCATCTGAAAAAGATACATTCCGATTTCGTTAACGGCAGAATATACCACCGCCCTCTTATCGAAACTAAATATTGGGAAGAGGATACGGAACCCGCGAATAAGGTAGTCGTCAATCAGGCTGGCGGTCCGAAAATCTTAGAAAACGTTAAGGCTATCCCGGAAAATTAAAAAAAAAAAATTACTAAAATTTAGACAAACCCAAAACCCTATCAATGCTCATCTAAACCCGTCTACACGACATCTAAATCCCCATTGCAAATAGATCTATCCGAAAATCTAATCCTTATCCTTTCTACTTTTAATATCTTTCCGAATTATACATATTAATTCCCCTTAAACTCCTGTTTGACCTCCTTAAACTATTCACCACTATTGAATATTCAGTCGAACACGGGAATTTTTTTTTATCAGTTAAAATTTTTGTTGTTTGATTAAAGGCATTTAAATCGTCTCTTATTTCAATCGTAAAATTGTTTATATCAACTCTTCCTTGCGAACACTACCGTACTCGCCACTCGGTAACCATACACCCGCGATAACTAATCTTTCTTTTGTGTCATTATACTCTACAGCTGTTGACTTACTTACCTAGTGACCGAATAAAAATACATCGCGATTTAAATTAAATAAAATCGAAATTTTTCTTTTCCTTTTTTTTTGAACAAACCTCCCTTGTAACCCTTCTTTAAATACCTCTCTTACACAGAATAGCTAAATTTAAGACGATTTAATCAAATAAAAATCGTGGAACCATTCGAGGACGAATCCGGAACGTTTTTCGTGCCTTGCTCTAACGATTTCCCGTTTGGAACTATGGAAAGAAGAACCTTCCGCGTTGATACCTCTATAAACGAGGAAAACCTCAATACCCAAATTCAAACCCTCGCTAAAGAATTACATGATGCGCTCCCGTATTTTAACGGAGAAGGTCCAACCGCGATAAAAGATTTCGAATTATTTGACGGAATAGTAAGAAACTGGTTACCCAGCATTCCAGCTGATAATCAGGGCTTTTTCGCTCGCCGCGTAGCACAAAAACTATATGGACGAGCTAAAAGATTAATAGAACATGCAGAACTAGCTTCTGTTGAAGATATTTTACTAATCCTAGGGCGAAAGTTAAAAAGAGGCGACCCATACACCACGTGGCAGAAAAATCTAGCTGCTGCAGCCCCAAAAGAATCTGAAAATATCGAAGATTTCTATTTTCGGTTAAGCGAAATGGTCCGGCGTATCGAACTTAATGCTCCCGAAGATGATAGGGCTGTAGTAAAACGAACTTTCGAAAAGACAGCAGCCACTACTTTCTATGAATACTTACCAGACTTTTTACGATGCTTATGTAAAATGAGAAGAGCCGAAACACTAAACGACATGTACAAGGCCATTGAAAATGACGCATACAGAAGACCAGACCGTAGACGCGCAATGAGAGACGACGGAGTCATACCAGGCGAATCCCTACCGCCCTCCGTAGAATTTCACAGACGAACCGGACAAGACGGTAACAGACACTATCCACAGATGCCGAGATCTTCTCGTGACTACGACGACCGAGGTAATTATCGCGAATTGCCTCGCACTTTATCATACCATGAACACAGACAAGTCCCAGAGACGTGCACTCATAGATCAGTACATCCGACGGATTACTATGAAGACCCATACCCTGACACTTATGAAGAGAATTACTACAGTCCGAATTATCAGAGGGAACAGCAGAGTTTAGGTTCCACTTTCACATTCGGAACCGAACGAAACTCCCAATATCCACCTAGAAATCAATATTACTATCAACCTAGAACTTTTCAAAATTTTAATCAAAATCGTTATCATCCTGGAGTAAATAGTCCCACTAAAAGATCGGTTCGTTTCGAAGACGACGAAGATTCCGAAGAAGCCAAATTACGACATAAAAGGGACCCTTCGGTAGTCTGTAATTGTCCTTTTGCCCTAACGGAGAACGACGAGACGCCTACGACCCTTTAAACGGGACGGGCGCTCGTCAACAGGAGGCAATGGCGAGTATGCCCGTCCCGTCTCCGATCACACCTTCGAGGAACCCCAACAGCTATCATCAGTATCAAAGGGGTCCATATCGGGGCTTTCAAAACCAATACCCCCGACCAATCCTCCAAAACTCCCAGAGGCCAGACCTAGAACACCACCCAGAAACGAACAAAACGATAACTCAACCGAGATTGGAACAACGAACCGACCCGAACAAAATAAAACCACTACTTGCTCAGCAGAACCCGCCATTGATGACGGCAGGAGAGTTACGAGCCCAGGGAAGGACAAACCAAAATGTCTAACGACCGGAAAAGGCCCCACGGTCCATATACGAAGCCCAGCATTTCGTAATGGAGGGGTAAACGCACTCCTAGACACCGGCTCTGATCTCAATTTACTCTGCATCGAAGAACTATGCAACGAAGTCCTGTGTACCAACGAAAATACAAGAGTAGTAGGAGGCATCGCCACTAGCTCAATGTCCATAATCGGTTCAATAAACTTAAAAATATTTGGAACAAAAATTACCTTCCATCTCGTACCAGAACCACCCGGAGGTTATAAGGCCATACTCGGAAATGAATTCTTTATTCGAGAACGCGTAACCATCTCGTTTTACTGGAACACCTTAGTAATGAAAAATAAACCAATACAACCCATCCCTATAATTAACCCAAGAAAAGTCCCAGAGCAAAAAGTCCTCGCTCTAGGAACCGGGCCAAAAATATACGTGTCGTGTAACTCACTCCTAGGCAATTATCAGCGCTTCCTCATCGACACAGGGGGGGATGTATGCCTCATCAATGCATCCGCTTTAAAACCCGAAATAATTATCGACACCGGAAAAGCTAGGAGATTCCGAGGACTCAGTGATAGCACTTTCGAAACGTTAGGAACGGCCACCTTAAAAATCCTCAATATCGACGTGGAATTTCAAGTTTGTTTAGAAGATTTACCATTCCCTGGAGTGGGAATTTTAGGAAACAATTTTTTCGAAGCCGAAAAGGCGGAAATTTCTTACGATAACCAAACCCTAGTTTTATTATCCTGCCCTTCGAAACCGACACCCTTTAGCTTCGAAACAAAGCCTTCTTCCAGCTACACCTTACCACCTCGAATGAGAGTATCAATATCAGTACCAATCCAAGAGTTTGAAAAAGACGAAGGATACCTCCCCCGAATGAACCTTCCAAAAGGGGTACTCGGAGGAGAAGCCGTTGTCAAGGTAAATGACGGGTATGCCATGTGCATGGTCATCAACCTCAATTCAAACCCAGTAGATATCGATATAGGACCTCAAACACTCGAAGAATTCGAATTCGATAACCCTAGTTCAGAGGGGGATGAATCCGACGACTCTTCTATAGAAAACTCCAATCGTGTAATAGACAAACAAGAACGTATTAAGATCTTACTTCAGAAAATACCTGTAGATCACCTAAATCAGGAAGAAAAAGAACAAGTTCAGAATCTCATTAGAAATAATCACGACGTATTTCACCTCCCCGGAGATAAATTAGGTCGTTCCAAGAATTTCACCTGCCGGATAGAAACCACCACCAACGAACCGGTGAGAATAAAACAATATCGATTTCCCCCAGAACATCGGGAAGAAATCGCCAGGCAGGTCGAAAATCTTGAAAAACAAGGAATAATCAGAAAATCTAACTCGCCGTACAACTCACCCTTGTGGATTGTACCAAAAAAATCAAATGACCCCTCTATAAAAAAATATAGAATGGTTATTGACTTTAGGCAATTAAACAAAATCACTAGAGGGGACGCCTATCCTTTACCTCTAATTATCGATATATTAGACCAATTAGGCGACGCTAACTTCTTCAGCGTGTTTGATCTCGCCATGGGTTTCCACCAAATCCCGATGCACCCCGCGGACGCACCAAAAACGGCATTCTCTACTCCAGACGGGCACTGGGAATATCGTTGCATGCCTTTTGGACTAGAATGCGCTCCATCTATCTTCCAACGGATGATGGATTCCACCTTAAGCGGATTAAAAGGGACAGAATTGTTTATTTATATCGATGACTTAGTCAGTTATGGAAAAACCCTACAAGAACATGGGGTGAGAGTGCAAAGATTATTCAATAGACTGAGAAAAGCTGGTCTCACTCTCCAACCCGAAAAATGTAAATTTCTCTGCCCTGAAGTAGATTATTTAGGTCACGTAATAACGAAAGAAGGCATAAAACCAGACCCTAAAAAGATTTCATCACTTAAAAATGCCTCAAGACCTAGAAATCATACGGAAGCCAGGAAATTTATGGGACTTGCAAACTATTACCGAAGATTCATACAAAACTTCGCGGAAAGGGCTAAACCTATAACAAATCTCACGCGAAAAACGAAGCCCTTCATATGGACCGAGGAAGCACAAAAGGCATTCGATGATATCAAAAATGCCCTCTGCGTAGATTCATTCCTCAAATACCCAGATTTTAACAAATCCTTCATCCTCGCTGTCAACGCGTCAGACTCAGGGATATCCGGAATCCTCAGTCAGCAGATAACAGAAGGGGACGATGACTTAAAAAGAGACGGAGAGAAAATAGTGTCATGTGTTTCACGTGTCTTTCACGACACCGAAACCCGATACACTGACATCGAAAAGCAATGCCTTGCAGTAGTTTATGCCATCCAACAATTTCGACCATATCTCCAAAAACACTTTACTTTAATAACGAGCAGCCCTTGTGTCACCTGGCTAAGGGACAGCACGACTGTCACCGAAAGGCAAGCTAAATGGCGGTCCAGATTAAGCGAATACAAATTTACTGTCATAGTTCGGCACAAAATCACCGAACAATATGCAGAAGGACTCATACAACCCCGAAGGTCGCCCCGAGCCCTTAGAAAACGAAAATAACAATACCACCGAAAACGAATATTTGGCACTGCCCATCATGGAGAATACTACCATAAAAAACTCTCGTAAAATACTCTCGGATGAAGAAGCGATTCTATGGGTCAAACGCCCTGGTCGTCCTCTCGGATCGAAAAACAGACCAAGAATCAGCAGCGCCCCCGAAGTCAGAGAAACAATCGCTTCTCGTCTTAGGAAAAGGGAAATGGGAAAAACACGAGTCCCTCCCAAAATAAACTACTTCGAAAATAGCAACCTTGAGTTAACTATAGATGATCCCAAGTCACAGAAAACCGGAAACGAAAAAGAGGGGGACGATGATGTTTTCTTGCCAGCCTTAACTCCCGGGACCTCCGCGATTACCCAACCAGATATGGGACAAGAGGGGGACGACGAAGCAGAGAGGGACGAAGAAGTAGAAAAGAATAGAGAAAACATCATCCGACCAAAACAAAGACGAAAAACCATCGAGTTAATAAAAATGTTCGACGAAATCATAAAAAAACGACCCTCGCCGGAAAATTCTTACAAAGAAAAAGCTCTAGAAAAAATGCTTCTAGAAGAAGCAAAAACTAACTATACCCCCCAAGAATTAGTAAAAATGAAGAGAACCAGCTCTGAAACTGCGAAAAACATCCGCCAATCGCTAAGTAAAATGCCTCCGCTCTGGCGAAGCGAAGAAGATTCCGTAGATGATACTGCAACTGAAATTAATGTCGACGAGTTTCTTAGAGACAACGACAATGACCTCGAAGCAGAATCAAGCAGCGACATCAGCCCAGAAGATGCGGAAAGAAGCGAAGAAAATGAAACTCTCAGTGAAACGGAACACCCCGTCATCGTAGAGCCGGAACCTGCAACCTCAGCAGAAATTGCTAACATCAGAAACATCATCAACGTACACGATAAAAATGAAAAACAATTAAATAAAAACTCTCTAACACCACAAAACTTAATTAAATCCCGATTCACTGGATATTTAAGAGACGGTCCAGAACCCCGAACCCCAATCTTCGGAAGAGTCCTCATCCCTGATGAACTAGCGGCCATGGGTATCCATTATGACCACACAAGCCGCCAAATCGTAGACGAACACGGCAAGGGAATACAGGAAATAATCGAACTTGAACCATCCAACGCGAATAACACCCTTATCGAACCAGAACGGGTAGAACAAATAAATAATTTACCACAAAGGATTAAATCAACCAATCCACCAGATAATAATAAGTCGGAAAAATCCCACGAGTCGGATAAAACCCAAAATAAGTTAACAACACGCGGGAATAAAACAGTGGGGGATGATGTAGGGAAACACCGATTTGGACCACCCTTCATCGCTTACGACCCTCCAACTTTCGAAGAAGCCGAAAATATCTTTGCCGAACGACGTAATCGACCAAAAATATCTTCACCCTCTAGCTCAGGCGAAAGTATACCTGAAAAAGGTCCCGATATAAAAATAAAATTTACAACCAGCCGAGATGGGCTTACCTATGCCCAAGACCATTTATTACATTTTCTAGCAGCCGACTGCGAAATAACAAAACCCGTAGCGAAGCTGCTCCGTGACTTAAAATTCATAAATGCGGACGACCTTCAGGCCTCAACACCTACAAAAGGGGACGTATTCGTCACCAAATTAGGTCGTTGTAAAATCTTCACGGTATTTATTAAGACAAAACATTTCGAAAAACTAGACCCAATCGACCTGATCGAAGGATTGAGAAACCTTCGACAGTCGATGTACAAACACGACATTCATTCACTCCGCTGTGCAAAACAAGGAGATGAGTTCGATGACCTTAACATCCAAGGTTATTTATCACAAGAATTAAGAGACTGCCCACTAACAATTACTTTGTGCGAAGGGAATGTCGAGGTACCACCAGACGAATCCCTACGAACAAAAATAATAGAAGAAAATCATAACAGTTTAATAGGGGGCCACAAAGGTGTAGTAAAAACTTATTGGCGTATTCGCGAAAGATATTACTGGCCAGGAATGAAAGACAATATCTATAATTACATTCGAGCTTGCGAAATCTGTCAGAAAAATAAACTCACGCGAATAAAGACCAAACAACCTATGTCCATCACAGATACACCCTTTGAACCTTTCGAAAAAATTAGTATAGATACGGTAGGGCCCCTACCTATGATCCCCGACGGTAACTTACACATCCTAACGATCCAAGACAATTTTTCTAAAGCAGCCGCAGCAGTTCCTCTCCCCGATATCAGAGCAGTAACTGTCGCAGATGCCTTATTAAATCATTATATCGCCCTTTATGGGTGCCCTAGCGTAATTCTATCAGATAAGGGCACCTCATTCACAAGCAAATTAATCCAACAACTAGCCAAGGCACTGAAAATTCAAAGAATAACAACTTCTTCCTACTATCCTCAATCGAATGGAGCCTTGGAGCGATCTCACCAGCCTTTAGTCGACTACCTCCGGGCTTACGTAGATAAATTCAGTAACTGGGATCGATACATCCCAATGGCAATGCTAAATTATAATACCATCGTACACACGGCTACGAAATTCACACCCTACGAAATTTTGTATGGAAGAAAAGCCCGTAGTCCGACTCTATTTCCAGACTTCAGTAAAATCGAATCATATAACGATTATCTAGCAGACCTAATTAGCCGAATTTCCGAAATCCAACGAATATCTGCGGAAAATCTAACGAAAGCTAAACACGAGTCAAAAATTCGATTTGATAAACATATACACCCGGCCCAATTTAATATAGGAGACTTCGTATTTACATTAAAAGAACCTAGAAAAAATAAATTAGATCGTTACTATACTGGCCCATACAAAATAGTGGAAATAAACGAAATGGGGAATTTAATAATAGAAAAAGAAAACGGAAATTAATCCACCCAAATAAGGCTAAAACAGCCAGCCGCGAAAATTTCGACTAAAAAGAACTTAGATTGTTTGTTTCAGTAAATATACACATATCTAGACGCAGAAATCTACGAAAAACTCTAATATGATCCTTGAACCACTTCTCCTCCTGGGAATCGGATACCTGGCATGGGGAGCAGACGAAGTGAAAATAAAACCAATGGAGGCGAATCCGGGCCTACTATACGACCCATTCAAAAGAGTCCACCTCATCAGGGAAGAATGGCAAATCATCAGCTCAATAAACATCGAAAAACTAGTAACTCTCTATCCCTACTTAAATCAAAATATATGGGAAGCTTATGAGATATGCGCTCAAAAATTCAATCATTCATCCTGTGTGTCGTACCTAAGAACAAATACACACCGGGAAATATATGCTGAAATCGAACAAGCAAAACACCGACTAAGGCAATTCCTCGAAGATCCTCAACTCGAAAAACTACATCCACAGAATCGCACCAAAAGAGCACCGTGGTTCGGCTTCGTAGGCTCGATTGCGCGAAAACTATTCGGAACCATGGACTACAGCGACAAAGAACATATCTCCAACGAACTAGACAAGTTATATCAAGACAACAAGGAACTCGTACACCTATCTCAAAATAACACCCACATTATTAAGAGCGAAATCAATGAAATCCTCAAACACGAAACGAATCTAACCAACCGAATCAAAGAATTAGCGAAAAGTTCAGCATCTCTGCAACAAACAACGACTGAAGAAGCGCCCGAGAACATCGAGAAACCAAAGAAGTCGAAAACATTCCGACTAAAAGACTACAAATCACCGATCTAGACAAACCGAACATCAACATCGTGGAAAATAAGATCAACATTAAAGAATTGTTAATCATAAAACCGATGGCTCATTTTGGGGAAAACCGAAAATTGATAAAGTAAACCATTAATAATAAAAATCTTCCAATGACATTTTGCCTTATGAAATTTTAAAATAGCCAAAAACGAGTCAACGGTTTTCACATCAATATTTCTAAGAGAAAGAGATAGTAAAATGTAAAACAAATTTTCTCTTAATCTACAAAATTTTTTTCTTATTTTACAAAATTTTTTTTTTGCGACCATAAAACTCACAAGACCGAAGATAAATTTACCTCCGGCCTTGAGGGGACGAGTGGAAACAGCGCAAAACCTCAATTGAAAAAATATTTTTTTCTCGCTTTTCTTTATATATAATATAAATTTAACATAAAATTTTCCTTTTCCATTTTACTATCACTATATCATACATTAAGAATTTTATTTTTCTATATATTATCAAATTATTCAATTAGTTAATTACATTCAATATTAAATCCATATAAAACTTATATTAAGAACCCAATTATACACTATTTAAATTCATATCACCTATATGTAACCAATTATCATGTTTAGTCATATTATTATCTATTATTATGTCAAACTATTAAATATTTAACTATTAAATATATACACCCAACAATTTCCATATACAAAATTTTTACTTCGTTTTATATGAAAATTCTATTTCAGAGCTAACGTCACTCATACAAAACTTCTTCAAAAAAAAAAAAAAAAAAAAAAAAAAAAAAAATTTCTTTTTATAATTCAAAACGATTAACTTAAAAGTTTAGTATTTAATAATCAAAAATAAAATAGGAAAAGAGAACTAGAAGAGGCATCTAGCGTTAAACGTAACGAGCTATTAAGTCCAGCGGAGTAGCTTATCGACGCCCGCTTCATCGCAACCGCCTCTCGGCAAGCCACGCCCACAACCGCGTTACCGCATGGGTATACATATAATACACGTATACACATATAATTACGAATACACTTCTCTCTCTCTCACACTCTTCTAAAATAAACCTTTAAGAAATTTTCCTCACTACCTAAACCTAAATTATCTGACTAAATTACTATAGTTAACTATTTTATTAATCAATTATTAAAATACCGTTAAACTCTACTTACCTTTTTTTTCTAAAATAAGATTAATTTTGGAAAAAAAAAAGGAGAAAGTACAGGAAACAAAAATGAGAAAACAATACGAAATAAAAAGAAATAATTTTTATTTTTCAAAAAAAAAAAAAGAAAAAAAAATTATTTTTATATTTCTTTTACATAAGTTTTCACAAAAAAAAAAAAAAAAAAAAAAAAGAGAAGGCGTCCAGCTCTCGGCGGAAGCGATGTCACCCGACACGTCTGGCCTAAAAAAAAAAAAAAAAAAAAAAAAAAAAAAAAACAATTAAATATAATTTTTTTTTCTAAATAATAACTATGAAGCATCACGCAACATACCTCTATCCCATGGCGACCAAACCATTAAAGTCCGCCTCGAGCAAGGCGATCCTTAACCGATCGATGTCCTCGTGGTTGGGGGCAAGCACTTCTTCAAAGTCCTGAACCTCAGCTACCATCGCTAGGTCCTGGAACGCGAAGAAGACAACTGCATCCACGACCTCGGGAGGCAGAGAGCCAAACAGGGTCACCAGGCATGAAGCCGAAAATAAGGCCTCTCTCGGATGGATAGGACGAGCCAACCCCGCTAAGAGACGAATCGCCCTTCTCAAATCCTGAAAAAAAAAAAAAATTTTTTTTATAAAAAAAAAAAAATATTAAATAATTTTTATTTTTCTATATACAAATTTTTGTTATCAATTTTAAAATAATGCTTTACTTACCCTCTCCCCATACATCATTAGGACCATCTGGTACCAGGTACCATAGCCTTCAAAATTCACCTCACAAGTATACATATTTTTATTTTTTTTGAGGAGAATATCCTTACAACAGCCCACGGTTTGAAGTACACTAACACTCAACCCGACTACGCGAACTCGAGAAGCAAGCAAAAAAAAAAAAAAAAAAAAAAAAAAAAATATAATTTGTCAGCAAAATATGTACAATGCAATGCATTGCAAAATTAAAATATGAATTAAACTTAATTACAAGCACTAGATGACTCCTACTGTTACTCTTTTCATTATATCAAATTATATTAAGTTAAATCAAAATTTGTAAGTGGCTCTCGCTTATGGGGAAGGTGGCCATAGGAAAACCGAAAAACTATACTAGCTTCTCGCTTTTCCGGGGGAATGTTATGTCCACCCCAAAATTTTTCTTTAAATTTAAATCACCCGCGCAGATGGAAGACTTCTCCATGCGCGAAAGCTACAATAAAATATAAGCTACGCGACTGCTGGTTGACTAGCGGGGACTTCTGAAATCTCAGCACCGCGAGTATTTAAAAAGGCGATCAACAGCCAACGCCTTGTCTTTGATCAAGTAATTCGACTTCCGCGTTTAGTTGACGGACCCGTGCCTTGTAAAAGTCACTTATCTTAATTTGCTCTGCACTTAGGACGAGTTCAGACTTGGTTCAACTGGCAGGCCACGTATTAGTCTTTGAGCAATTAATTCGACTTCCGCGTTTAATTGACGGACCCGTGCCTTGTAAAAATCACTCATCTTAATTTGCTCTGCACTTAAGACGAGTTCAGATTCGGTTCAACCAGCAGGCCACGTATTAGTTATTAGTTCTAAAAATCTAGAGAACCGGAATCTCAAAGTTCTAATTTGCTCTGCACTTAGGCGAGAATCCGGGCAGTAAGTTTAAATAAAGTATCTCTAAAAGCTAAATTTGCGCACTTTACCCTACGGGGGACTGGAGGACGTTAGCTCATTTAAATTACTAAAATTCATTAAATTAAATTCTTTAAAAAAAATTCAAATTGTGAAAGTGTAAGTTTTAATGTTTATAAAAATAAATCTCAATTAAAGTGAAATCAGTTTCCAACAAGTCATTTCATAAAATAAGAAGCCCGAAATATAAGCAGCCCAAATCCACCCTACTCCATCCGCTGCGAGAACCAACCAAAGGGCCCAATCAAGGAACAGGCACTAACAGCTGCCCTAAAATCACGGATCTGACCATCAATAAAGTTCCCGTAACAGTAAGTACATCTACTCTCAATAAATCCGTGAACAGTCTCAAACGAAGGCGTGGTAAATTCGTACTTCGAAAACGTCCCACATAAATAATTAAAACAACGGAATTAAAACCTCCGTTGTGTATTCTTTAAATTGTTAGTCCAAACCTCCACCGTTTACGCTACCGCTCTAAAAACGGCCTTGGACATAACAGTTATAAAGAATTAATTGTTCAATTAAATTTCTTAATATTTAGTAAAAAAAAAAAATAAATTTGTTATAAAAGAGACCAAAAAATCATTTATAAGATATTTTTAACGTTTATATTTATATATTAGTGCATTTCGTGAGTTAAGTATTGAATTAATTAGTAAAAAAAAAAAAGTTTACAGTCTTAGGTTAACGTAATTGAAGTAATTTAACATAAAAAATAATAAAAATATAGCAGATGATATTTTTTTTGTAGTTTTATTGGAAAATATTATAAATTTTTTATTAGTGTTATCTTTGACCGCGGATATCTTTGAAGCCGTTAATCTGAGGAACTTTGGTCTCCAAACGTTTTTTGTAGAGCGTAAAATTTCCTACTAATATCATTCTTCAGATTGTTGTTACGATGAACCGTTCCAAAGTAATAAAAATTAAAAAATTAAAAAAAATTTTTCCCGTGTTATTTAAATGGAAAATAAAGAAATGGATACAGGCAAATCTTACTATTGATATTAAGAGCTCACATGGGCGCCAAAATTTTAAACACACACACACACACACACAGCATTGCGGGAGTAGTCAGGGAAGCTTCCTGAGACTTTAAAACGTTGAGATCTGATGAAAACTCGATTTTGGCAAAGTGGAGTGAAAACAATAACTTCTCGATTTTTGAAAATCTTTGATTTTCTTAGCGGGAATTAAAAAAAAACCTAATTACAACATGAAAAGATGTTGGTTAAATGCCAGAACAAATCCAAGCCTTCATACAAGACAATCTTTGAATAAAGGAAGAGGTCAAGGAGGTACGGAAAATTAACAACAGGCGACAGCGAGAAACTAAAAGGATTTAACTTGTCAATAATGAGTAACTCGACATATAACGAAAGACTTACACAGAGGCGATTGAAAAAAGTTGCGAATAAAATGAGAGAAGAAGGCAAGGAGGTAAGATTAAAAGATTCAAGAGTTGAGTGTGAAAGTACGATAATTAAATAGAACTCGGCAAACAACTGCGTGGAGAGCTGAAGAGCTTATCCTATCCACGGTACACTTCATTCTCTCAGGCGACGAGCCCGGGGGTGGTCACTAACACAATCCAATAACAAATTCAGTAGCTTATCAGGTATTATATGATAATGTGGATAATGAAGCAAGTAAGTCAAATTTGAGTATAATCTTCTGGAACATACGAGGTATCAAAAACTTTTATGACTTGACCGTAAATGATAAGCAAATAATATTACAAAACTGTGCAATTTTAGCTCTATCAGAAACTTGGTAAACAACAGCTTTTCGACCACCACAACTCAGTAATATGGCTCAAATCAACTGCCTAGCTACCAAAATTCACACAGTAGGAAGAGCATCAGGTGGCCTAGAACTTTATTATAAACCTAACCCAATTCACGATCTAAAAATCATCAGTGTCAGCGAAATCTGAATATGCATCAAGTGTAAACTTAACTGTACTGATATGATCATCATAAGTGTCTAAATAAAAAACAACTACGCGGATGAAAGAGTTAAAATGCTTCAAGAACTAATCAGTGAGACTATGAACAACGACCCAAATGTACCGATTATAGTCGGAGGAGACTTCAATGAAAGAATAGGAGAACTCACTCAATTAAGTGAATTTACGCTACAAGATTCCCTTCTTTCAGAATACAGAATTAGCAAAGATTTAAAGATGAATAGCAATGGAAAAAATTTGCTGGAAGCCATCGAAGCACTAGGCCTGACAGTCCTAAAAGGAAGATCAGTCTCAGATAGAAATGGAGAATTTTCATACTATGGTCATTCAGGGACCATAACAATTGATTATGCATGGGCAAACCGGGAAGGAGTACATTTCATTAAAGACTTCAAAATCCTAAATGCAGAACATTCAGATCACCTACCAATTTAGCTAACACTGCAGTTACAAAGAGAACCTCAGAACATTAGGTCGTATGATAAGGTGAAAACCTATTTTTAATAGCAGCCAGATCGAAATAAAGAGTACCAAATAGAAATAAGATAATCTGGAAAACGGTTAACCTTAAATGCCATCCCTACAACTTCCCGCTAATTCCACATCTAAGCGGTTAAAATTACACTTAAGACGTTTTTGAACTGTTTAAGCTCAAAGTCATCATTTGTGTATTATTATGAGCTCTCCGAACTAAAACAGTTGGAATTCTAAGCTTTTGAACTCTTCGAGCTCAAAAGTCTGATGGAAGTTTGAGAATCACTATTTTTAAATTTTCAAACTGTAATAACTTTTGAATAAATGAACCGATTTTCAAGCGGTTGGTGGCATTCAACGCATTTTTTTAACGCTTTATTAAGAGTTTTTGAGTTTTGATTGATCGAACCAAAACTTTCGGAGTACTTTCGAATAGGTAAGATTAGAAGAATCAAAGAACAAGCCTTAGTTTGATAGCGCATGTCAAGAACAAAGAAAAGAACTAAATAAATTGTACAGAGCATGCTGTAAAGATAAACAAGAGCAACCACGATTAAAATTAATTGAATTTCGCAAACAATATTTGAAAACTATAAAAGAAACTAAAGCAAAATACTATGAATAGACAAGGAAATCAATAGAATCGGCTAAATCTCCGCAAGATATCTGGAAGCTATAGCCAAATATAAGAGGAAAACTAGAACACCTAACCCTATTGATGCGATTACTGTCATCATCGACTACCTAATTGACGCCGCGGTAAGTAAGGGCTTTCGTTTACCGGTCGATTTTGACAAGTAGTTTCGACTCTTCACCGGGCGTGCAAATCGAAAGTCCTTACTGCTGTCCCTGGAAAATTAAGTGGGGATGACAACAGGAAAATTCAAGAATTTGGGTTCAGGGCAGTGCTGCCAGAACTTGGGGAAATGCTATCCTCTGTCTAGGTCCTTATCCACGGCCCACACAATGATACTGCTCTTTATCTGTGTGCGCGCAGCGCCAGTCTTGCTCGAAATGAGCTGAGCGTGGCCGAAATCCATTGCCCCTTACGCGTTTTTTTTACCCCACTAAATTCTCACGAGCTACACTAATACATGCGAGTTGGGACTATTAATGTGCGAGCCAGCGTGTTATCCTAATTCTAAGCTGAAAAAAAAATTTTTTTGAACAAATGCTAGGAGAAATAGAGTCGTGCTTAACATTATGCGTTCGACTTTCCATGTTTTAAGTTCCTTACTTTTGAAATTTTTTTTTTTTTCAATTTAATAAAAATGTAAGCATTTGTAGATGGTTATCAATTTATGTTGATGATTTATAATTAAATTGATTTTAATAAAATTTTTCGAAGTATGAATTCCTTATGATACTAATAATAAAAATAATAATTATGATAATGATTGTTAATAATTATTAATATTTATTCTAGTAACTGGTTCATTTAAGTGTCAAACATAATTTAAATATATTTTATGATCGGATATTCATAAAGTGCTTCAAAGGGTTTGCGGCAATGATCTTTGCCTCACACGCACCAAGTCGTGAGTTCAAGCCCACGAAATATTATATATTTTTTTTAATTAAAAATATTTATAATTTTTTTTGCATTTAAATAATTTACTTATTATTAAATTCATAAATAATTAAAAATCCAAATAACCATGTTGAAAAATAAAATATTCGTTACTACATACTTTAATTTGTTATAATTTTGTAGAGTGCCATCTTGGCAATCGTAATATACACATCGCGTACTAGTTGCATCCTTACTTTTAATAAAAATTTTGATACTTGACGGAGACACTAGTCAACAGCAGTTCTATAGCAGATGAGTTATGTACCTGCAATTGTTGCAGAACAAGTGAGATAAGAATTGGAGAGTTAGAACTTAAATTCATGGTGCAGCTAGAAATAATTAGACAGGAGATTCGAGACACTAGAAATTAAGAGTGTAAGAACTGATAATGCAGTCCAAGCAGCGGAGCAGGCCACCGTGGAGCAGGAAATCGAACCTAGAGAAATTAGCAGTGCCCCGAAGCGCTTGAGTGAGGCAGATGTAGAATTGGAAGCAGAATTAACGAGCAGACCAATCCCAACGAGGAGGCGCAGGAAAAAGGTGAGTGAACGAAACAGGGCTAGAGATGAAGCCGATGTCAATCCAGACCCAGGGAATACGCAAGACAAAGCACAGTCTCAAGATGAGAAAACTCAGGAGGAAACCAGTGTCGCACTAGTGGAAGAGGACACAGCGTCTCGAAACAAAGAAAGAGATAAAGATATAGAAGTCACAAGGAACAAGGCCAAGACCCTGACTGAAGAAGGGAGCAGCCCAAATGGTCCCTAAGAGGTAGAGACAGGCAGTGCGGCTACGGCACATACAGAAGAAACGTAAATGATGTGAGACAGCCGAAAACCATAAGCAAAGGAGCATGGCGATACGAGAGGACAGAAAGAGAGAAGAGAAGAAACAACGTAGTACTGCATGGGGAGCTCGTCGCCAGGAAAGAGACCAGCAAAGATCTTCCAGAAGTAATTAAGAACACATTAGAGGTCAGCGTGAACATCAACAAGATAATGCAGGTGAGGGGTTTTACAGTCATACAGGTGGACTCAAGAGAGGCCAAGCTGAGACTGATGGCAAAAAAGGCGCGACTAAGAGGACATGGTCTGTGGCTGGACGATGACCTAACAGTGAGACAGGTAAACACGTTGCAATGGATCGACTCGAAAATTGACCGCTTCAGAGCTGAGGGAAGGCGGGCCAGGAGAAATTACATGAAAGTCATGCTAGACGGGAAATGGTGGAACTGGGATGAAGAACTAGCACGAATAAGACCCTGGGTAGAGATTTACGCAGAGAAAAGAAGAGCAAAAGAAAGAAAAACAGCTGGTACATTTCGTTAGCAACGTCGAAATGGAGCATACAGGAAAAACTAAATGCAATTGTTCGCTAAGAGTAACGCTCTGGAATACGGCAGGACTTCGCAAGGCAAATGAGTTTATGGAATTTATTGAAGAAAGTCAGATAGTAGTACTATAGGAAACATGGATCCTGAAAGAAAAAGAGGATGAGGTAAGAAAAAGACTGAGCGATAAATTTAGCTGACAATTCAGAAGTGCTCAGAAGGATGTAAAGGCTAGAAGAGGCAAGGCAAGTGGTGGTCAAGGGATTGGCATTAAAAAAGAGTTGGAAAAGAACTGAGTAATTTCAGAATGTCAATGTGGTCTGAAGGCAAGAAAACAAAAAGGCAATAGAGGCATGACAATCATCACTGTGTACCACAATAAAGGAATAAAAAAACTAGATAGAAGCTCACGTGACATCATTGAGTCATGCAAGCTAAGGCAGGAGAAGAGAATGACGTCAAACCACTGAGAAAATCCCAAGATAAAGAGGTGAATGGTGAAGGCAAGAAACTCTTGAAAATTTTTAGTGAGCTAGGCATTAGCATACTGGACGGAAGAGTGAGTGGTGACCAGCTGGGAGCCATAACCTACATTGGAGAAAATGAACTGGACAGCAACATGGTCATAGACCTAGTCATGAGAGTAGAGCCAACCAGGGGCATAGAAATAAAAAAGTTAAAAACTGTGCCAAGAACTAAAATCTGACCACCTCCCAGTGGTATTCACATTGGGGACAGAAGGTTATTTTAGACAAGAGGATGATTATAAGCAAGCAGTTGGTGATAGTCAGGAGGATCCTGAGCAAGGTTTAAAATTTAAATTCTGATAGAATCAAGACAAGGCAAAAGAATACAGAGAGCTATGGACGAAGGAGTAGGAAAGTAAAGGCTGGGAAGAGAATAACGACATATGGAGCAATTTATTGGAAACAACAAGAACGATAGGTAGACTTTGTGAGATGAAAAAAAGAGTGAGGAAGCCAAACACCACAACGAGACCCTGGTTCAATAGAGAATGCAGGCAGAAATGGAAGGACCTCTTCAAAATGTTAAAAAGATCTCTGAAAGAAAGCAGCACGAGCAATAAGAAGGCACTGCAGGAGACAAGGAAGAGCTGCAAGGAAATCTGCAAATTAAAGAAAGAAGAATGGCTAGAGGGGGAAAGATCTAAGATCAATAAAAATCGTAACATGTCACAGCGGTGGGAAGCAGTGAACGCGGTTAGAGGGAAACCAAGAAAATAAGCCAGTAAAGAGATTTCAGGTCAGCAATGGACAACCCACTTCATGAGTACTATGGGAGGTGCAGTTAGTCGGGCTGGACCTAGTCATGAAGCAATCCAGCACGCGGAAGAGACCCAGGAAGGTATGGAAGAGGCTCAGGAAGCACTACTCGAAGAGGAGTTGTTCGACAAAGAGGAAAATGAGACGAACGCAGATAACATGGAAGCAGAGATAAAAATGGCAGAATTGACGGCGGCGCTGAAAAGAATGAGAAATAAGAAGGCACCAGGAGAAGACGGGATAGTTGCAGAATTCTACGAGGAAATGCCCGAGAAGGGAAAGCTGGAACTGCTGGAGGCACTAAATAGGATTTGGAGGAAAGCAATTCTACCGAAAAGCAGGGAATAGGCGCATATCGCGCCAATCTTCAAAGCAGAGGACCCAAATAATCCAAGGAATTACAGGCCAATTTCGCTTCTCAATGCAGAGTATAAAATACTCACCAAAATAGTTACGACGAGGCTAGAGAAATGGTGTGAGGAGAACAAAATACTAAAGGAAAGTCAGGCAGGTTTCAGAAAAAAAGAGGTACCAGGGACCAGGTATTTGTGATAAATGCAGTCATAAATCACTGGGTGAAGGAAAAGGGACAGAAAGCTTTTATTTGCTTCGTGGACTTTGAGACAGCGTGGATAGAAAACTATTTTTCGCCAAGGCTGAAAAAGCAGGAATAGAAGGAAGAAAGCTAAAATTCATCAAGGCAGTATGCAAGAGGACTGAGAATATAATCGTGGTCAATGGAGAAACGAAAGGGAGGTTTGAAGCATCCCAAGGGGTAAGGCAGGGTTGTCCACTAAGCCCGTTGCTTTTCAATATCTTTTTGGTCAATACTGACAAGGAGTTCAGTAAGAGAAACATCAGAGGAATAGCCATGGCTAAAATTAAGGTGTACCTGGGTAAATACGCAAACGACATAGCAGCAATTACCCCAGACGAAGCAAGCCTCCAGCTAATGTTAAAAATACTAGAAAAATATGCAGACAAAAAGTTCCTGAGGGTAGACACAAAGATGACTAAGGTGCAGTGATCAGCGGAAAGAACAGGAACTCCTCTGCAAACTGGAAATACGGCGAAGATCAACTAGAAAAAGTGAAAGATTTCAAATATCTGGGCTGCTGGATATCCAGCAGCAACAGCTAGAAGAAACCCACTAATGAGATGGCAGCCAAGGCCAAGAAAGCACTAAACTCCACGTGGGACAAGATGTGTCTTTACAACTCCCTAGTAAGATCAGGGGCACTTTACGGAGTAGAGATTTGGGGTTGGAAAGGCAACAGGACAATAGAAGCAGTGAATAGCAGATACCGTAAGGCAGCGATGGGCCTAGCTAGAAACACTCCTGAGTACATCTGGAGGTGTGAGGATGGGCTTGAAAATTTAAAATAAATCTGTAGAGAGAGAGAGAGAGAGCAGGTCGGTATCTTCTAGATGTAA
Organism: Cotesia typhae; assembly: GCF_013202065.1. Taxonomy (NCBI): domain Eukaryota; kingdom Metazoa; phylum Arthropoda; class Insecta; order Hymenoptera; family Braconidae; genus Cotesia; species Cotesia typhae. Next base: position 6,256,393 of record NW_027423725.1, read on the forward strand.
TGAGAATGGAAGACGGCAGATGGCCAAAAGTCGTATTGAGAGAAGAATACAGAGGAATCCTGAATGGCAGGTCTTCTAAATGGGGTGGTAGGTTTATCAAAGTCCTGGAAGAAATGCGCTGCAAGGATGTAGTAAGGATGATATGGGAAAAAGTGGAAGTGAGGATGATATAGCAGAGGTTGCAGGAGGGCCTTTGCCACCTCCAAGCTACAAGGAGAGAGGAAGAGAACAAAAAGATCATGGAACCCACTTACAATCCTAGGTTTAAATTTCTCAAGACCAGTATGGAAACTGAACCGTACTGGTTAGACAGAAAAACCCCAAGCTGGATGAAACTAGCCTGGTGCAGAATCAAATGCGGCAACATAGGAAAGGCAGGAAAGAAAGGTTACAGAGATTGGCTATGTCGCTTATGCTAAGGTGAAGATGAGACAGAGCATATCTTCAGATGCAGAACATTACTGAACAGTGTTAAGGTAGAGGTGAGAAGTTTTATCTTTGATTGGTTGGTAGAAAAATAGGAGCAGATTTTGACTGGTTGTTACTGCAGACACTAAGAGGTGAACCAGTACAAACAATATGCCAACTCGTTGGTAAATTCCTAAAATTCACAAGAGAAGGGAGCACTCCCTTGCTGGAAGATCATGATGCAGCAGTCCAACAAGTCTCGAACGGAGGCGAGTAGATGGCAGCCAAAGAAGAAGACACCCAGTGCAGTACATTTGTTATTCATAAATGCCTCATAGAAGCTATATTAAATTCTTTAGTTTTTATGCAACAAGTGCCATAAAAGTTATTTTGTAGAGTCCTTAATGTAACGTAATTTGATTTAATTTTAACTTGAAGTGTTCCAAAAAGTTTCTAAATTTTCTTTTAAGCAAGAAAATTTAATACTATTGATAACATGAAATGAAATATTTAAGTAACTGTGGTGCTAGAACCAGAGCTTTAAATATTTATTAAGATGCAGAATTAAGTCTGAGAAACTGTGATGAAAAAATGGTAAAAAACAGTTCTTACTGTTGTACAATGCTAATGAAATCTATCTATCTTTTCATAATTTTGTAGTATTTTTCAAATATTGATTATAAATACTAAAAATAATGGGGGTAGATCATTTATTAATAATAATAATTATTACTATTGGTACTGGTAACCTGAAGTTTTAAATATAAGTTATTTTCTTTACTTTGAATTTGTATTAAAAGACTTTAGTGAGAATTTCAAAAAGAGCAGATATGCTTTTGTAAACGATGAATTTAAAATAGCAAGAAGTTCGTTTGCCAGTTTCACCTTTTCAACAGACTGATCAGTCAAAAATACCGTTAGTGTGAACCAATTTTCTGAAATCCTAACAAAAATGGCTGTCCTTTTCGGGCTACCGTTAAGAAAAGAAGCTATACTTTTAATGAACCAATTAATTTCATCAGGAATTACGGCGTACACAGTGCTAGCAGTTAACTTGAGAGAATGACAAACGCACGATAGCGTAATAAGGTCGGGGTTATTCTCATATAAGAATTTACTGAACGACAAATGTTTGCCGACCATTACGGATGCATTATCACATGCAAAATCAAGAATGTTGCGCAGAGAAATTTGTTTTCTATACCCGGGAAAAACGGATTAGATCTGGCGAGATCTGCTAAGGCAGATCTGGTCAGATCTTTAAATGACCCAGGTAAAAAAGAGTATATATAATTATATATACCTATACATAATTATATACGAAAAATGGCCCTATATTTATATGGAATTATTTCCATAAAAAAAAAAAAAAATCGGTGCGTGCGGGAACTGAACCTGGGACCCAAAGCTTGAAAAAACTAATTCATTAACTGTTTACCTACGAGGGTTACTTAAAGAGTAAGTAGATAGAGTTTATAATAACTACAGGTAATGTGAATCGTGTCCATGATCGATGCGCCATGAACAAAGTTTTTTATCAAATTTGCAAATTATCAATTATCAATATACGCTGATAGAAACATTTATTAACTATTAACAAATTAATTTATTCGGAGAAAATTATATAATTTATTAAATTCTTAAAAATGCTTTTTTAACATTTAATAAATATTTATTTAGGCGGAAAGTATATTTAGTAAAATAGTTTATAAGTATTTATTAATAGTTAACAAATATAGTTATAATAACTATGTCCAGATGTAATAAAATCTTTTTATGTCTGATGTATTTTTCAACCCAGATATTGTTATATCTGTTGTAACAGGGTACATTGTTACCCCTGGTAGCTATCACGAACTGTTGTGAGTTCGATACATTATCGACGCGACACCAGAGCGCGATGGTCTCGGGCATTTTAGGTAGTAGGGAGAGAGGCGATGGGCCGGAGTGAGTACAAGTGAGTTGCAACCGGTGGAATTCAGAAGAGGTTGTACTACTGAACGTTTCGGACACAATTGGAAATTCAAATAAATATTTAGTCGCACGTCCACTTAGTTGGAACGTAAGCGATAATTATTAATTGTTAATAATTCTAATTAATAATTTACAACATACTAATCCAATTGTACGTCTAGAAATATTATTGCGGTTGGAAGGCAGAACAGAATTCCCGAGAATAACGAGAGCGGCGAGGACGGAAGCAGAGCAAGGGCCGTAGTAATAGTTGGCGGGAAGGAGTTCGTCAAATTTCGCAAGGTATCTGGTTGTCTCGTGGGCGAAAAATTGGCTGTGGTTTGTACTCGGTCTAATTTCCTCTTCTGGCAAGGTTTTAATTATGTTATTAAATTAATTGATTTTATAATTTAATTGATTGTGGTAAAAAATTAATTATTAGTTGTTAGAAATTTCTGTGGTCCGATACCTAGAAAATTATTGGATTGACCTTGAGGTGAATTTTCTGATAAGTTTTTACGCGTCGTTGCTAATAGAATTTACTTCAATTATTGAATTAATTGTGGATAATTTTCGGTTAAATAATTAAATTAATTAATTTAATCGTTTGTTAATTTTATAAGAAGTTGTAACAGTTTTACCTGCTCAGGTTGGCCCCTCATCAATTTTATAAATAAACTAACAAAACTAACAAACAATATAATTATTAGGGCGCCACCAGGATTTTTAATCACGGTTCCTGGAACCGGTCCAAAGCTGAGAAATCTAATCTTAGGGTAGAGAGAGTGGAGGAAGGTACTGCTGAATAATAAATAATTAATTAACAATATATCGATATTTATCAACAATAACAGGAAAACTTAACAGTGTTTTGACTTAAAACAAGTTAACAAAATTCATTCACTCACGCACTATCCACACTTAACAACAGTAAAACTTATAAACTACAGCCTAACTGTCGGCTGACCAGAACAAGTTAACACTATCCTTATTCTCGACGAGCCCCTTTCGGCGTCTACCCGTCGATTTCTAACACGTGCCCCTTTCGGCGTCTACCCGTTTACTAAACCTATAATCACCCGCACAGATACGAATCATATACCGGGATCGTTGACTCGGTTCACAGGAGTAACAGCCCAGTGACGAAACGTAGACCTAGATGTTCTGCAGCACACTCACATAACCCGCTCCAGCTACAACAGTAACAGCCCAGTGACGAAACGTAGACCTAGATACTCTGTAACTCACACATAACCCACACTTGTCTCACACTAACACTACTGATCTGACTTTATTTATAATTTAATATTTAAGAATAAATTACTTTTGTTTATAACTTAAAATTTGAGCCATTAAAACATTCAATCATTAGAAATTAATAAAACGATAATTCCAAATTAACAATCAAATTCCAAAAGTCTTAACGAACATTCAGTTTCAAAATTCCTATTGTAATTTTAACTCTGTATTAAGATATTAGATAGATAAAAATTCCTAAGTAACCTATTGTCATGGTCTTAACAATACAACAATAACTATTTAAAACAAAAGGTCTTAATACCTTGAATTAACTTTTGATAATTAAATCAATCACAATATAACTTTTACAATCACGTTCAAAATTATTAATACAAGGTTAATTAACTAATTCTGACTTAATTTTTACTGTGAACTTTTCTACTCAAAATAACTGATTTCTTGGACTTAATGTCCACGCTATTATTTATTAATTTTTAGTAACTTTAAGTTAACTACTTCACGGAATTAATCCCCAAAATTACTAAATTCATCATTAATAAATAAAATAGTTTTACAATAAAATATTTCCGATAATTTTCCAATATATAATATTTTCAATAATTAATTCTTAATAAAATATTATCAACAATTTTCTACTAGTTTTATCAATTATAAAAATAATCGACACGAGTCGAAATATTCAATTTTTATTTGCTAGAACATTCGCTAGCTAAGTTTTATTTGACCTTGGGTATTGGAATTTACTGCGACACAAAATGTACTGACGCTCGACCAAAATTCCACGAATACAAGTTTGTCGATTATTTTTCCAAGTGACAAAATTACTCAATTTTTCTAAGTTAATTGTTATAAAAATTACAACAATAAATTTCACGAATTTTACGGATGTTAATTATTTAATTGATAATTTTTTTGTTATTAAAATTTTCCCGCAAGGTCGATTGAGTGATTCTCGGGTATGAGCCTCCAGGAAAATCACTAAATCCAAACTAGCAAATGTTCAACTGTTAATTATTGAAATAATCGTCGATTAAACGATCCAATTGATAAATACTTAGGAGAAGGAACTGGGTATTAGGTAAACCGCGGTCCACTTCTTTCCCACAGAGTAATAATTAATACCTTGACGAATAAAATGATGATCTAACTCTCTTATTGAGGATGAAGTCCTGGTTATAGTTGGCTTCCTTCGTCTCGTCACTACTCCGGGGATCGGTCCTTCTTGATTTCCGTGGCATTCAGTCCGGCGGTCACACTACTTCTCCCTTTTCCACTGCACGGCTCACCTATTTTAACCCAAATCTACCCCCTCCTATTCTCCCCTTAGGTCCGAAGATCGAGACGCGCCAGTACTATGTCGAATAATTATCGATCTCCGGTGACTTATCGATTTAGGGTAATTTTACCCTGTTACAAAGTGGTTGTAAATTTTGTTACTATGCAGTATAATTTTATTACACGTGTGAAATTTCAAGGTCACATTAATAGCATCATTAAGTTTATGGTGTTGAAATTAATCGCTAGTTAAAATTGCTAGTTTGGTTAGATAAATTTTATTAAATTTTTTTAATTTTGGTTTGGGTTATGGGTGAGAGAGACTGAGATAGTTGCCGAGTAGCAGGATAAACGGTATAGTTTCCCCTCTATATCAGAAGTTACAATAAAATTTGGTCATTGGAATTACGGTACATTAGTAAAATAATTGGAGGTCATGTCGTCTATATACCCGTGAATTAAGGTACGGTTTTCCCTCTTTTTTGCGGGTATGAATTAAGATATTATTAATTAAGATTGGAAATTGATTTTATAGTATGCTTGTGGGAGTGTTTTGTAAAATAAATAATTGGTACCTGGTGGCGCCCTCAAATTTAATATCTAAATAATCTCAACGTATTGGAAATTGACATCTGTTTAATAATTAAGGCTGCTATTGAGCGGGATATAAAATACCCCGTTACACTGTTTAAATCTGATCAGATCTGACAAGATCTGATTATGTCTGTTACGTCCGGATTAATTATAGTGAGATAATTAATTGGTAGAGTGGGCCTTGAGGAGGCTTGGACACGTTTAGATAGATTTTCTCTTTTAGAAAGGCCACAAGAGTTTTATTTTTATTGTGGATTTCGAATGCCTTCCGGTAACCAGGAATTCCAACGACGAATTTAAAGGAAAGTCGGTAACGAATGCTGAACTTACAGTCGTCCATTATGAAGTTTAGTTGATCTAAATTTGGTTTGGTTGGTCAGTGGATCTTGAGTTGACTTCTCCTTCTCCTCTCGTGGTAGAGATTGGTATAATTGAAGAGTTTGAGGATCTTAATTTAAGATGAAGCCACACCAGAAGTTCTGGTTTTTATAATTTATTCAGTTATTTGCCCTATGTGCGAAACGCACTCAATGTACACTATTTCACTTATATCTATCACTTATTTCTATGTTTAACAATGTTTGATTATGAGTTCGTGAACAGAGTAACGACTCCGGTAGACACTTGGATCCGCCGTTAAATAAATAATAAATCGGAGTTTATAAGTTTAGATACTGATATCACTACGGACAACGGGACCCTGATACAGCTCGAAGAGCACACTGGCGCGATTCGTAGAAAATATAATTTTAAAGAGTCAAAAGGTACTAATGAATTTAAAGTATTGTGTAAGCGACCAAGTGCCTTAAACTGCCTCGTACGTAACGCGGTACAAGGACACACACGGGTTCTACGAGGATACCTTCCCTTGTATTTTTTTATAAAAGACTGAATGATTGATCCGGGGTGTTCAGAGTTTTTATACACCCGTATCGCGATTTTCGGAAGGGAGTTAGATTTTGTTATTGATCTAAAAATGCAAATTTGGCAGAACGTAAACAGAACGTGGACAGTGTGCTCTTTTCTTAATTGAGGTGTTGTCAGAGTGATTGTCAAAATTTACAAAGTGCAAGAGCTGTACTTTTCGTCGAGGAAGAGAGACCCTGTGTGTGATATGAGACAACGCCGGATATAACATGTCTAATGTATTTATCAACTCAGATATAGTTATATCTGTTTAGATCTGATCAGATATGACTAGATCTGATCATGTCTAATGTATTTTTCATCTCAGATATTGTTATATCTGTTTAAATCTGATCAGATATGACTAGATCTGATTATGTCTTCAATCCCATATCTGATCAGATCTAAACCTTTTTCCCCGGGATAAAGCTCATTTTTGAACGCTTTGAACAGTTCAATGGCCGAACAGTTCGTTGCGTCCAAATGAAGCATTTGCAGTAATTCAGTTTTTACTGCTCGGGGAAAAAGGTTTAGATCTGATCAGATGTGGGATTGGAGACATAATCAAGTCTAGTCATATCTGATCAGATTTAAACAGATATAACAATATCTGGGTTGAAAAATACATCAGACAAAAAAAGATTTTATTATATCTGACCAGTTATAACTATATTAGTTAACTATTAATAAAGACTTTTAAACTACTTTACTAAATTTAATTTCTTCCTTACTAAATATTTATTGAATGTTAAAAAATATTTATTAGAATTTAGTAAATTAAATAATTGTCTTCGAATAAATCAATTTGTTAATAGTTAATAAATCTTTCTATCAGCGTTTATTGATAGTTAATTATTTGTAAATTTGATAAAAAACTTTGTTCATGGCGCATCGATCATGGACACGATTCACATTACTTGTAGTTATTATAAACTCTATCTACTTACTCTTTAAGTAAGCCTCGTAGGTAAACAGTTAATGAATTAGTATTTCAAGCTTTGGGTCCCAGGTTCAATTTCCGCACGCACCGTTTTTTTTTTTTTATGGAAATAATTCTATATAAATATAGAGCCATTTTTCGTATATAATTATGTATGAGTATATATAATTATATATAATCTTTTTTTACCTGGGTCATTTAAAAATCTGACCAGATCTCGTCAGATAAAAACAATTTAAAGATCTGGCCAGATCTGTTTATATATAGCCAGATCTAATCCGTTTTTCCCGGGGACAAGTGAATTTATCCGAACGGTGTTCTGTAGGTGTTTAGAATATATAGTCTACGCCCGCTACTACGCAACTTTGTGGGCAATAACTGCGACTGGAAATTTTTAAATACTAAAGAATCGAGAAAAATCTAACAGACTAATCTAACCATGCAAAAATCACAGAAATCCGTGATTAAATACTTTTGTTGTTAACAAAAATGTTCTGCATGTAACACCTTATTTGATGGTATGATCCCTACACGAATATTTTTTATAAGAAATTAAATTAATTGACATAATAAAAAAATTAGAAAAACGGTAGACCCTGAATGCTATCCGTGCAACGTCCCCTCAATTGTATATCACGTGCTTAAAACTGCATCAATGATGTTTTTGAGCTCTCCGAGCTCAAAAATACAATTTATGTGTTATTTAAAGCTTCCTGAGCTTAGAGGGACGATTTTTCTATGCTTTTGAGCCCTTTAAGCTCAAAAGTGATAAAACTTTGATAAAACACAATTTTTCAAATTTTCAAACTGCATTAACTTTTGAATAAATGAATTGATTTTTACGCGGTTAGCAGCATTCGGCGCAATTTTTTAAGCTCTATAAAGAATCTGTAAGTTTAGTTTGATCGAACCAAGAATTTCAGAGTAATTCTGGAAAAACACTTTTTTCGGTTTTCTTTCGTCAACGATAACTCACGAATGAATGAACTAATTTTGACTGGACCAACGGCGATCGACGTAATTTTTTGATGTTAAGAGTTGATTAGTTTGGGATCGATCGGTCGAGCTTGTAACGGGTAAAATTGGGGGTAGGGGTTTGAAATTTCTCCATAAGAAAAATAACTATCGTATAACTAACTTAACACAAACTCGTTAAGTCCCCTGCTTGAATTTAGAGCTCGCCGATGTCCAGGGTTGGAAAGAATATTGTCCAGAAATAAACACAAAAGAATCAATTCAGATACGTAATTAAAAAAATATCGTTCATTTAAAGAACAAATTTATCAGAAGGTGGAAAACCACCTTCTATCACTTTTACAAAAGTACAAATAAACTCATTCGTCCTCTCCACGCTTTTCGAAATTACCTGTTTTACCGATCGACGATAAAACACGAGTCTGTTTTACTGGAAATTTACCTTGACTCGATTCTGTTTTACCGACCGTATATATTCAACAATTCGCTGACTACAGTTTGCGGCGCTAGTGGTTCAGTTCTCTGCTCGGTATTTCCCCGGAGAAACGAGAGGATAGCCTGCAACTCCCTCCTCCCGCGGTGCTGCCCTCCCAGGTCAAGGTGTCTTACCGACTTCCTCGACTTTCCAATCGTTTACCCCCAAGGATGAAGAGGATAACCTCCAGCTAAATCCCACCAACTCGACTATGAGTTCCTGCCGTATCCGGACAGAAGGTCGAAATACGGAGAGTCCGTATTACCCCTAAGAGATGAGCTCCACTTACCATGGTACAGCCGTACTCCAAGTAACTCGAGTTCCTTGACGTTTTTCCCTTAGATAGCCTCCAGGGGGAAAACGTCTCAGGTAGTACTGGTTAACTTTTCTGCCGTAAATTTGGGAATTTAACATTTTCCAAACGGTTCTCTTCATGCGAACGTTACTCTCCATCTATCGCCGGGCTTGGAAGCTCGGAAAACGCCAAAATATTTCTAAGTTTTTAGTTTTCGAAATCGATTTTCACTATTGATTTTTGAATAAATTATTTTTCTCATTAAAAACTTGCTCGGGACTGAGAATAATTTTGGCGTTACTCTAGTCGTCATACGGCACAGTAAAATAATTTTCACGGCGTTCTCCAGTTCAAATTCGACAGTTTTTGTTTCTCCAAAATTCGAGCTTATCCTAGCGTAGATTTTACGCAACCCAAACTTATAAATAAATCATAATAATTCATAATAATCGTAAAAACAATTCTCGTGTTGCCCAAAAAGACGGTATACGCGAGACAAAAATAATTTTCTCTCGGCGCGTTTTACTGGAAAACTTCTAATTTCGATATAGATTCATACCTATGGTCTAGAGTTAACCATATAAAAATAATAATGAAATAAATATAAATAAATAATCTCTGGCTCTTTCATGCCATCTCACGCCGGATCCGCCAGTACAACGCACCCTATTTGCTGGGTGTGTCACAAAAAAATATAAAACACTCAAACAATCACACATAATAAATAGAAATTTATAAACGACCGTAGTCGAACAAATAGATGATAATAATAATGTACGACATAAATGACATAATGAAATAAAAAATAACGAGATTTTAGTTCCTGGGTCGCCATCTTGTTTACGGTGATCTCCGCGTTGCAAGCTGTTTGAAAGTTATTCCAAAAAATGTCGGAGTAATGTTGAAAAAATCCTTGTATACAAATATTTCGTCGAGGATATCTCCCGAACCAATTAACTGATTCTTACGTTCTTGGCGGCGATCGACGCAGTTTTTTAAGCTATAAAAATTATTCTATTTAACTAAAAACAATCCGAAAAGAAATATCGAAGTAATGTGAAAAAAACACTTTTTTCGGTTTTTTTTTCGTTCACGATATCTCTTAAACGAATCAACCGATTTTGACCGGATTGGAGGCAATCGACGGTATTTTTTAAAGTTAAGAGCTGATTAGTTTTTGAAATCTATCGGTAAAGCCGTTTAAAAGTTATTCCAAAAAAACCACTTCTGAAAAAATTTTTTTCCTATTTTTTTTTAGATTTATCTAAATTTCTCAAAATCTATCGGTCCGAATCTGTTCAAATTTTTCGGAAATCTCAGTTTAGTGAAGCCCTTTCGAATGGCACCAAACGCGATGAAATCGGTTCAACCGTTCAAAAGTTATAAAAGGGTTATACACACACACAGACACACACACACACACACACACAGGCATACGGACATCATCGCGAAAACATTCAGGGAAGCTTCCTAAGACCTCAAAACGTCAAGATCTGATGAGAACTCGATTTTCGAAAAACGTGGAGAAACCAAAAACTTCCCGATTTTTGAAAATTGTCAATTTTCTCAGCGGGAAGTTAAAAATTCAATTTTTTCTGAATCTATTGGTATCATATACGAATTGCAATAAACATTTGTTAATGTTTAATTCAATTATATGTACGTATTGAAAAAATTATTACCTGAAAAAAATTCATCCACGTTTCGGGAAATTTTGAATGAGACCGGGCGGTGCGAGCAAATTTTCCCCCACTCAGGATCTGCTCAGACCACGTCGGTAACTGATACAGTCTTAGACAAGTATTTTCATTAATAACTTTTTTTTTTAATTTTTTATTATTTATCAACATTTTTGGTAATATTATGGAACCAATAGATTCAGAAAAGATTGAATCTTCTCATTATGTCAAATCAATTAATTTCTTGTGAAAAATATTCTTGTAGGAATCATTTAAAGTCAATCAAGGCGATACTTGCAAAACGTTTTTTGGTAATAACAAAAGTATCGATCTACGAATTTCCGTGATTTTTGCAATGTTAGTTAGATTCGTCTGTTACATTTTTCTCGAGTTTTTAAGATTGTAAAATTTCCAGTGTTAATTATTGCTCAGAAAGTGGCGTAGTAGCGGACGTAGACTAATAATCAATAATTGATAACTGACAATTTGAAAATATCCGATTTTAACTAAAATTGAACGGTTGTATGGGTTGTTGCGTATAATATAACGTATGATTCAAAATTAATTTTATGAATCATAACTCAAAAAGTTACGACCGTTGAAATGATTATTATTTTTTCCAGGCAAAAATGGAAGTGGTGCAAGTGAAACAAAACATTGGCAAGACATGATAACAAAGCCTCGACAAACTATAGTACAGTGGCATCGCCTCAAACCTGAGTAATTTTTATCAACACCCGTGTTACCAGATTCTATTGATTTCAGTGATGCATCGTTTCGCCATCATTTCGTAGCAAAATTTGATTGCCAAATTGAAAATGGTGTTTTCACAAGGAAAAATTGTGATTCTCAAGTTGTTTGCAGTTCGCAAAAGGTTTCATTGAAAGTTTGTAAATAGATGCACCGAATAGTTGATCAATAGTTAAATTTAAACATTGACATATATATGCATATATATGTATATATGAATGTATTTATTTGTAAAAATTTTGAAAAATAGCTAACAGTTAGAAACCTTTGTAACATATATTAAGTTATCGCTTTAATGAAATATTTCAGCATTTCCATATAAAGAACGAGAATAAGAGTGACAGGGTCATAAGAAATTCAGTTACTTCATTCAGTTACTTCAAATAAAACAATATATTTCTTGAGAGTAAAGATTCACTAATACTTGGAAATGAATGATCCTACGTACATTAACATTTTATTTTATTTATGTGAGAAGACAATTGTAATTATGACAAAGCCAAATTGTTGATAGTTAATCGATGAACGTATTTTTTGTGTTTATCGAAATATTTCACGAGAGTAACAATATTGGAAAGAAAATGTATGTTTAGAATATCAAATGAAGTTTATTTTCTTATGCCGTGTGTAAAAAAAAAATCATAAAACTAGGTTGAGCAATAAGAGTCGTAATAATCAGGGATTTTCAAGATAGTTAATGTGTAGTGTAGATGATTATCACTGTGCGCATAACATACTTATTTATGAGCAATAAATTGTTTATTTTTTATCACCGAGAAATCACGTAGTATTGACTAGTGTATTGTGAATAACAAATTAAACAAATATGATTGAGTTTTTATTATGTTGTAAATAAATTTCTCACCATTGTATGTTTAAACAACAAACCTAGAAAAAAAAATCAACTAAAAATGATTATTCTAAATAAATTTAATAAAGCACACAGGCTTGGAAACTTGTGATGCAGCATATTTGCCGAGATATATGCTAATATATATTATGACTAATATACACTAGTCACAAAAATTAAGGGATATAAAAAAAATTCCAAATTTTTTGGTGATTTTCAGCGAGCTGTAACTCCGAGGAAAATGATCGCACAGAAAAAAAAAAAAAGCAAATTGTAGCTCCAAGTGTCTAGTTTTTAGATATGACCATGAAAATTTTTTGTCATCGTCAGGTCTGGAGAAATCTTAAGAAAACTACTGAAAAAAAATTTTTCGAAATTTTTTTTCGTCTTAAAAAAGGTCTACGGACTTCAAAAAAATTTTTTCGATTGTTTCGTTTAAAATCTCTTTTAGTAAATTTAATACCCTTTAATTTGACGTAATCAAAAAGCCTGTACGATAATTTGCCGCGGAGTTATCGTCAATCAAACCAAAAAAGTTTTTTTTGACTTTGGAAATCAATAACTCTGGAAATAATGACCGTATAGGAAATCGAAGGATGGTTTTGAAAACTACACAATATTCTCTATAAGAGAACGTAAACCGCTTTTGAAGAAAAAATTTTTTTTGAATTGAAAACTCGGACTGAAAAAAGACAAAAATTCGCATAATTAAGGATATTTGGATAACTTGGTATAACTTTGGATAAAATGGATGAACGAAGGATATCGTTGGTAATTTTTAACTTCAAAGTGTCCCCTAAAATCCCTAAGAAATTCAAAGCGCTGCGATTTTTTGTTCATAGTGCCCAGAAGCTTCAAATTCTGTGTTTTCGCAAAAATCACCATTATGAGCAATTTTGTGATTTTTATTCATTTTTCCATTGAAAAAAATTTTTTTCAAAATTCTTTATTTTTCGATCAAAGAGATTGATTTTTCAAGAAATTTGAAAAAAAAAAAAAAAAATTTTCAATTTTTTCGAAAATTTTTTCGAAATTTTTTTCTCAAAATTTTTTTTTTTAATTTTTTTTTTTATCGTCTTCAGAATGCTTCACTATTGTCAAAAAAATTAACTCAATTTTTTCTGTCCGCTACAACTGCCTTAGTTTTAAATCTCATTTTAAAAATTCAATAAAAACAAATTGATATACCCCCGCGGAGTTCGGCTTTTCCTCACACAAAACTTGAATTTTACGTTTTCTTTTTAGCCTAAATTCCTTACGTGAATTTTATGTAAGCTTTTCTTTGATAAGCACCTTTTGATATGCCTCGTCGACATTTAGCTGCCACAGATGTGGCTCGCATTGTTACCCTCCTTCAAGAGGGCTACAGTCAGGTGGAAGTAGCAGCTTCTATGGGAGTGAGCCAGTCCGTTATCAGTCGGGCCTATGCCCGATTTAACGCGACTCAAAGTTACGATCGTCGTCCGGGTCAAGGTAGACTACGAATCACTACCGAGCGTGATGATCGAGCTATCATTCGAGATGCTCGTCGAAACCCTACTGCGCATGCCCACACGATCGCTCATCAATTTCGCAATCGTCGACAACGTCCTCCCCAACAACACATATCGGCATCGACGGTTCGAAATCGCTTTCGAGAGCAAGGACTACGCGCTAGACGCGCAAATCGCGTGCCTATGCTCACTCCACGACATCGCCGAGCCCGATTGGCCTATGGTCATGATCATCACCATTGGGGTCGTAGACAGTGGACCAGTGTATTATGGACTGACGAATCTCGATTTTGTCTTCATGGCAGCGATAGACGATCTCTCGTTTGGCGCCGTCATGGAGAACGAGATCGGGATGGTTTAACGAGACCAGTTACAGCTTTCAATGGTGGATCAGTCATGGTGTGGGCAGGCGTGTCCTTCAATACCAGAACCCCGTTGGTCATCGTTCGTGGGACGTTGACTGCCGATAGGTACGTCGACGAAATTCTGGTGTGCCACACGTCCTGCCTATGCGCACACGCATGGGGGCAAGACGGTTCATTTTGATGCAGGATAATGCTCGTCCTCACACTGCAGTTCGTACGCGAACTTTTCTCCGCGCCAACAACGTAACAACGCTTAATCATCCAGCGATGAGTCCTGATTTGAACCCAATTGAGCATGTTTGGGACATGCTTGGGCGTCGATTGCGGCGAGACTATCCGCAACTGCACAATCTTCATCAGTTGACTCAAGCGTTGTTACGTTGTTGGCAAGGAATTTCGCAAAGTGATATTCGACGATGCATCAACATGCAAGAGCGTTTACGAGCTGTGATTCGGAACAGAGGTGGCAATACACGGTACTGAGCAGTTACTGCCGTGCGTACAGAGGTCATTTGGCAGCTGCAAACAGACAAACACGCAGACAAAACACACACACACACACACACGCGCGCGCGCGCGTGTGTGTGAGAAGCGTAAATCCGACCGAGCAACCTCCACGTGGTACGCTTGAGTAACGCTAATGCCGGCGGTAAAACAACAGTCGAAAAAATTGAGAAAATTTCGAAAAAATTTTCGAAAAAATTGAAATTTTTTTTTCAAATTTCTTGAAAAATCAATCTCTTGAAAAAGCAATCTCTTTGATCGAAAAAATAAAGAATTTTGAAAAAAAAATTTTTTTTTTAATGGAAAAATGAATAAAAATCACAAAATTGCTCATAATGGTGATTTTTGCGAAAACACAGAATTTGAAGCTTCTGGGCACTATGAACAAAAAATCGCAGCGCTTTGAATTTCTTAGGGATTTTAGGGGACACTTTGAAGTTAAAAATTACCAACGATATCCTTCGTTCATCCATTTTATCCAAAGTTATACCAAGTTATCCAAATATCCTTAATTATGCGAATTTTTGTCTTTTTTTCAGTCCGAGTTTTCAATTCAAAAAAAATTTTTTCTTCAAAAGCGGTTTACGTTTTCTTATAGAGAATATTGTGTAGTTTTTAAAACCCTCCTTCGATTTCCTATACGGTCATTATTTCCAGAGTTATTGATTTCCAAAGTCAAAAAAAACCTTTTTGCTTTGATTGACGATAACTCCGCGGCAAATTATCGTACAGGCTTTTTGATTACGTCAAATTAAAGGGTATTAAATTTACTAAAAGAGCTTTTAAACGAAACAATCGAAAAAATTTTTTTGAAGCCCGTAGACCTTTTTTAAGACGAAAAAAAATTTCGAAAAATTTTTTTTCAGTAGTTTTCTTAGGATTTCTTCAGACCTGACGATGACAAAAAATTTTCATGGTCATATCTAAAAACTAGACAACTTGGAGCTACAATTTGCTTTTTTTTTTTTTTCTGTGCGATCATTTTCCTCGGAGTTACAGCTCGCTGAAAATCACCAAAAAATTTGGAATTTTTTTTATATCCCTTAATTTTTGTGACTAGTGTATATATATATATATATTGAAACGGAATGCGACTCTTTTGAAAAAGCCCACTCGTTCTCTTTGGTCACCCCTAAATTTATTTAAGGCGCCACTGGATTCTTAGACACAGTATCCAGAAACTGGACCAGAGCATGGAGTAAGTTCTACAGGGTCGTGAGAGATTGCTGGGAAGAAAACAGAAACCATCAAAGAAATTCATTTTTCAAGAAATTTTATTAAACCAACCCCATGACAATAGTATTCCCCTTACAATTAATTAACACTTAATTAATTAATTAATTAATTAATCCTAAGTCCTATTCCCGTTTATAAGACGGTTTCCTATCATAGTGGCTAATCCCGACGATACCCTCTTATGTAGCGACCCTACCGCGGTTTCTAATCATTTTCCATATTTCCATAATTCCATATTCCGATAATTCTAATAGTTTCATCATTCCATAATTCTACACACGCACCCACTATATAATTATTATCATTCAAACACACTAATTAAAATTTTCATACTTTATTAATTATTTTCTAAGACTATTATTTACTTTTATTTTCAAGTTAAATCTGATTAGTAAATTTTCTAAATTCAAATTAGATTTCAACTATTAAATTTTCTCTTGAATAAATTTTCCATTCATTCCCAATCCAAATTCCTACAGCGATTAATTTTCTTTTTAAAATTCTTAACTAATTACTAAGTACTGCCGTGGTCTTAATAATACAACAATAGATATTTAATACTAAGAGGTCTTCGTATCACGTATTAATAGATTAAAATCTGACGACAGAGGTCTTAATAATCTGCCGACAAAATATTCGCTACGTCCTAGTATCTTACGAATTTATTTTACTTTTGTCGATTTTATTTTTCCATATTTTATTATATTATATCACTTAATTATTTTCCTTAAAATTAATTTAGTTCCATTTTATTAATTGTTTTCATTTTGCCGAATTTTGTTCTTTTATTTTATTTACTTTAATTGTCTTAAATTTTGTCCAAATTATTTATCAGAGTTAATTAATTAATTTATTCAATTTTAATCTCCGAATTAAGAAATTGACAATTGATTTTATTTTATTTAATTTTAACTAAATTATTTTATTTGTCTCTGAACAATTGAGTTTATTTTATTTTTGCTAAATTACTTTATTTTAATTTGTGTTGTTTGAAACTTGAAATTTATTTTATTTTAATTTTGAGGATTATATTTCACTTTATAACGCCTTGAGATTTTTAGTCTTGATCTTGTATGTCCTTTACTCAGCGTTTTGGCTCGAGACAAGATGGCGGACCCTCTCCCAACTTTTGTTGAATTTTTCTTCAAGTGAAATTAAACAACTGATTTATTTTCTACTTTTATCTAAATGATTTTAACAATTATTCTAACGATTTTTTACGATTCTAATTTTACTTCTGTTTTATTTTACACAATCAAAATTCGTTCCAAATTATTTATGTTGATTTTAATTAATTTTAACTTCTGATGATTTTACTAAAATATTTTACTGAAATTATTTTAATGATTTTAATTGACATAAAAATTAACTGATTTTACTCAAACTCAATTACCAGAGATCAAATTTTCACGTGACACCAAAATCATGAATTAACAAACTGAAATAATTCCTAGTAAGATTAGTCCAGACTCTGCCTACGTGTTTAATTAATAACCCGAAATAATTCCTGGTATTATTAATTAAATATTTAGTTATTTCATTTCTGACTTGTTCTTAAATTTATTCTTAATTTTATTCGGACTTTTATTCTGATTAGTTTACCAAATTTTGTTCTTAAACATTTCGTTAATTATTCTTGATGTTCAGCTAAATTAATTCCTCAACTTGGTAAGATTGATTAATTAAATTTTAGTCCAACTAACGAGTACTTAAATATTGACTAAACCAATTGCCTAAATTTTGGCAAGATTAATAAATTAAATTTTTATTAAAAACTAATGATTGTGATCGAACGCGAAATGGCGATAACCTTCAGCCGACTTAAGGTCAGGCTGATGCTGCTTCACCGAGAATCTATTTAGACGTATTTATTGTACCTGGAGTTTCCTTGGGTTTTATTTTCAAAAATCCCTCGGTGCTTTTACTCCCAAATTTTTCGTCTTTCCTTGATGTTTTCCTCGATGAGGTCTTATTGGCAGCACGGTCCTGAATCGCCACTGCGTAATTTAATTCTCAGGGAATATTTTATTCTGGAACACGAAATTGGTATTAGAATATTTCTTAGATTAATTAAACTTAATCTAGCTGGCATTGGGCCTAGCAAGCATTAAATTTAAGTAAAATTTATTGTCTCGTTCCACAAGAAACAATAGAATAGAAATAATTACGTGAGTGAGATGTTTGCGATGTCGATTCTTCGATCGTTCGAACACAATAAAACTTACCAAAATTTGTTGGTTCGTTTCTTCGTGGCTCTGTCTTCCCCACTTTCTCTCTCTCAGCGCCGGCGCTACCCTCTCGGCGACTTACTCACTAGCTTAAGTCTATTGGCGCGAGTACTTCGGAGCACAGCGCCCTGGGGAATTGGTCGATAATTTTAACTCGGATCGAAGACCACCGGATAAAGAAGGTCCCGTGTACTCCGTTACATATATATATATATATATATATATATATATATATATATATATATATATATATATATATATATATATATATATATTGTGACATGGGAAATTTTTCCCACTAAATTTCATTATAGAGATTATTTTTTTTAAGCATTAATTAGTCTATAGTGTTGGCCAGGCTGACGGAGTGCTGAGATTCGACGCGCCTGTGTCGCCTTAAGTAGGTACCGGTCAGATTGCGAAGCTCGAGGTAAATAAAATAATCCGAACCGCGCCAAATAATCAAATTTAGTATGGATTGATGCGTCCGAAAAATTTACTATGTAAACTAAGAATGTGTGTGAGAGAGAGAGCGAATGACAAAAGCGACCGGGCGAACCCGCAGTTCAGTTTACCATCAATGACCAGGGAGACATCTGGGAGTGACAACGAGCAACGAGAAAAACCCGGAATCGGAATCTACGAATCACCGTACCATGAAGCAACGGGAGCACACCAGGGCTCCACCTGAACGCCGAATGGAGTACTAAATTGCGAATCGACCAACCATCGACTATGGAAATTTATCCAACAACGGCTGATTGGACGCGCAGCTTTGTAGCTGCGCTAGCGAAAACACCACATATTGCTGGAAAACGAAAAAGCCAGCAATTCTGAGCCGGACACCGAAAAAGCCACTGTTGAACCGCTGATAATTTTTTGTTGTTACGCTACGAAATAAAGTTAAAACGAATATTAATTATTATTACGAAAATTCAGTCGCTTACGTGGTGAATTTACTTATTTTGTTGAGTAATTGTTATTTTGAGTGTCGATTCAGTCGACGCTAGAGTTTCTCTCGTGAATTGCTGTAATTGCTGTAATTGTCAACTGCCAGACAGTCAAGAATTCAAAACAATAAAAAAAAATTTGGTCATTCCGACAACGAAAATTCCGTGACGCCATCGCCGAGAGCCTCTGCCGCCGTCAGCACCGCCGACAACTGCTATGAGGAATTTCAAACCACCCTGGAGAGTCGACTGAACGGGGTAAGTGCGGTCGCAATTTGTTAATATTCCTGGGTGACTTCACCGCGGTCCGCGATTAAGTCGAGATCGAATGGGCCTATTACCCGTCCGAGTTATAATTTATAACTAATTATTGAATTTTTTTTTAATATCGAAAGATCAAATAATTACGAATTTCGTAATTAAGTCAGAAAGTAAAATCGTACCGAAATTCAGCAATTGCGTTGTTGAATTTCGGCTTCCGGGTGACGTCAGCCAGGTATCCGGTGCCAAAAATATATTAATCCGTCGTAAAGGAATGTTGTGTACAGTGTCAACTTATTTGGTAAAAGTTTGAGCTTGCCTGCCGCAAAAAATTGGCTCGACTCAAGGGCCATCTACGAGTGCAAATAGAAACGCTACCTCGAGCTTTGTCCCGCGTATTGCCCGACGGGTAACAACAGTTACCAATGGTTCACTTATCCGCCGCAGAGGATAACTGATCGATCAATTGTGCCATCGATAACCAAAATACGACAAATCGATGCTATTGATAAATGCGAAATTGGTTGTTAGGAAAGAAATACGAAACAATATATTTTTTTTGTTGTTGATTTTTTTTTTAATTTAAACATTTGTTATTACGAAAGAAAGGCTACGACAATTATATTTTTGTATTTTTTTTTTGAAAACTCAAATTTATTTGTTACGAAGAAAGTGGCGATAATTAATTATATTGATGAAGTCGAAATTTTTGTTGTTAGGAAAATAAAGGCGAACTAGAACAATTTTTTTTCCTTCTCTTTGTTAATTTTTTTTTGAATTGGTTAATACGAAGCGACGACATTTAATTTGTTTTGTTGAGAAATTCGAAATTTGTTGTTACGATACGATAAGCGAAACGATTATTTTTTTTGGTTTTTTTGTTGTTAATTTTTTTAATTTGTTGTTGGCGATAATAAAGCGAATGCAATTAATTTTCTTAATTCGAAATTTTGTTTGTTAAACGAACCAAGAATAACTCATTATTTGTAATTTCGATCATATTCAGATTCTTTTATTTTAATTGAATAGTCCCTGCGCATTACTTGTTTCTTTGAGCTGTCTCTATTTTTCTATTCTCTGGTGGTAAAAATATTCCGCCTCGATTTCTACACTCGCTCTACAAAATTTAGGATCTCTTCGACGTTGACGTGCCGCCCGACGACGATCAATTGCTGAATTCGAACCGCGGAACGTAAAGTTCCTGGCGCCCAACAAGCTACGAACCAGGTAAGCCAACATTTAGGTGGAACTCCACGGCGCTGTCGACGCCAGCACCGTGAAGAAAAACCCATCATAATATATATATATATATATATATATATATATATATATATATATATATATATATATATATATGTATTGTGACATGGGAAATTTTCCCCATCTAGATTACATTTATAGAGATTATTTTTTTTTGAGTATTAATTAGTCTAGAGTGTTGGCCCAGCTGATGGACTGCTGAGATTCGACGCGCCTGTGTCGCCCCAAGGGGTTTCCGATCAGAATGCGAAACTCGAGGTAGAAATTAAGTCGAACCGCGCCAAAGAAATTACAACTATATTAAGTATGGATGGATGCGTCCGACAATTCACGATGTAATTTGAAGCTTCTGGGCACTATGAACAAAAAATCGCAGCGCTTTGAATTTCTTAGGGATTTTAGGGGACACTTTGAAGTTAAAAAATTACCAACGATATCCTTCGTTCATCCATTTTATCCAAAGTTATACCAAGTTATCCAAATATCCTTAATTATGCGAATTTTTGTCTTTTTTTCAGTCCGAGTTTTCAATTCAAAAAAAATTTTTTCTTCAAAAGCGGTTTACGTTTTCTTATAGAGAATATTGTGTAGTTTTCAAAACCCTCCTTCGATTTCCTATACGGTCATTATTTCCAGAGTTATTGATTTCCAAAGTCAAAAAACTTTTTGCTTTGATTGACGATAACTCCGCGGCAAATTATCGTACAGGCTTTTTGGCTACGTCAAATTAAAGGGTATTAAATTTACTAAAAGAGCTTTTAAACGAAACAATCGAAAAAATTTTTTTGAAGCCCGTAGACCTTTTTTAAGACGAAAAAAAATTTCGAAAAATTTTTTTTCAGTAGTTTTCTTAGGATTTCTCCAGACCTGACGATGACAAGAAATTTTCATGATTATATCTAAAAACTAGACACTTGGAGCTACAATTTGCTTTTTTTTTTTTTTCTGTGCGATCATTTTCCTCGGAGTTACAGCTCGCTGAAAATCACCAAAAAATTTGGAATTTTTTTTATATCCCTTAATTTTTGTGACTAGTGTATAAGCATTAAGTAGCCAAACCAAATATGTTTACTCTGAATACAAGTTTTATCGAAGCAATAATTAAATTAATAAAACAAAATTTCTAATATAATTTAAGAGTGTGACTATTGGCACATTCCCGTGCCGGCACGGTACTGGCACGGGGCACGGGAAAACGGTCATTTTTCCTCATTTTCGCGCATGCGCACGGGTAAATTACCACATACTCTGAAATCTGACCGTCCCGTGCTCCCGTGCTTTCTGACATGCGCACGGGTAATTTTTTTCATTAAAGGCGCCAGAAAAATTACTAGACTTTTTTTCAAACTTTCATATTCGCGTGCCCAGGTTACAATTGATAAATCTCGGGGGCACGGGAAATTTTTTTCTTATTAATATTTAAAAAAAATTCCTGTAGATTAATTATTATTAATAATTACAGCATAAGTGGTACGTATAATTCAACAAATTATAATTAGTAATTATAAATAAAATTAATATTATTTATATGAAATTAATATATAATTAATATTAATATTAATAACACAATTCACTACCTACGTAATTATTTATTCATCAAAAAATTTTAATGTTGACAATGATAGCTAAATTTATTAAACAAGATTTTTAAAATCGAAATACGTCAATGGAGGTTACAATACGGCATCTGTTAACATAAGTATCAACAAATAGGAAATAGAGTAAAATATGTTCCATTTGTAAATACGTAAGCAATGTCATATATGTCTTTAACTTATTCCTGTCATTACCAAATACGTAGCATTATTTTAATGAGAATTTGCCATTGATAGACTATCAATGTTAGTATGATGACGATGCTGATTAATATTATTGTTATTTATCATTTAATTTATTACAGATATTTTGTTCCCTTTATTGGTCATAAACGTTATTACATGACTATTATTTTTGCCTACCATTATTGCCTACTATAATTAATGCCTACCATTAAAGAGTGCTTTCTGATCGAAAAAATTTGTTTGTCTCATTTCCGCCACTGTTTTTATCTTCATACTTTTATTAGTCCACGGAATACAACTAAATTGCACATTATCGGATAGAGAATTTAATAAGGAATAATTCTGTTATCTTTGTAATATAGAAAAAAATTTTGCTGATAAGCAGTCAAAAATGTCCGTGACTTTGCAAACACAATAATTCGAGAAAAATGCTAATATTTGGATCTTTTTTTTTAACTTCCCGCTAAGAAAATTGAAAATTTTTAAAAATTGGGAAGTTTCTGGTTTCATTCCGATTTTCGAAAATCGAGGTTATGGGCCTAGAACCCAGTAGTAGTGATAGTAAAAAAGTGTTTTCTGCCCTCCGGCCGGAAAGTGGCAACTTTCTGGCGCTGCGCTAAACGAAGTTGCCACATTCCGGCTACGTCGAGCCGAAAAATAGTATACACACTTTGGCCAGTAAAAAGTAAAGCCTCAGACCACATGTTTGTCAACCTCGGCTTCGCCTCGGCTAACAATTACATGTGATCTGAGACTTTTCTTATTTTACTGGCCTAGGTATGTAATATACTATTAATCAAGCAATTCTAAGATGAACTCAGAATTGCGTGATTAATAGTATATTACATACCTAGGATGTAATATACCTAGATGAACTCAGGAGAGAACTTAGGTGCGTCTTTTGGAATAATGAAGCTGAACTTCAAGAATTATCAGATGTTGAAGTTCAGGATGTAAGCACTCCTCGATGAAAAGGGTGTTTGGGATGCCATCATTGGGACTGCACATACTGAAGCTACAGAGCTCGAGAGGTGGAATCGAATGGATCGTAAGGCAAAGGCCACAATTCGCCTGATGGTGCCCTGAATAAAAAAAGTATTAAGACAAAGAAAAAGTATTGAAAAGTATTGGATTGACTAGATAACCAATACTTTTCAATACTTTTTTCTTTGTCTCAATACTTTTTTTTAATCAGGATGGAAGACACCCAAGTTAAGCATCATCAGGGATTCAGCTACAACAAACGAAACGTGCGAAGCATTGAAAAAACACCACGAACAGGTATCATTGAATAACAAATCGGCAGTTTTGAGGAAGTTGATGAACTCTAAGCTGACCGATAATGGTGATATGAAACTACACATAAATAAAATAAAGGAATTAGCGAATCAATTAAAAAATATGGGGAGGACCCTTGCAGAAGATGGTAGTTGCTATACTGTTATCAAGCTTACCGAAAACATATGACTCATTGATAACAGCATTAGATTCTCGACCGGACGAGGAATCATTGAAGTTCAATATTGTTCAACGGAGGTCAACAAAGCACACATGCTTACGAAACCCTTGCAGTCAACGAAAATTAAGCAGTTAGCTGAGAGTGTCGGCTTAAGATTATGATTGTAAGAGGATTATGAAATTAAATCGGTTGATTTGTTCGTGAGATATCGTGAACGAAAAAAAATAAAAGAAAATGTTTTTTCTCAATTTCTTCGAAATTTTCCACCTGAAAAATTTTTTTTTATCGATTTTTTCAAAGGACTTAAAAAACTGCCTTTATTGCCATCAATCGCGTGAAAATCGGTTGATTTATTCCAAAGTTATGGCAGTTTGAAATTTCAAAAAATAGTGTTCTATGAAACTTCTATCAGACTTTTGAGCTCGAAGAGTTCAAAAGCATAGAATAGCTATCTCTTTGAGCTCGGAGATCTCAAAATAATAAGAAAATCATATTTTTTAGTTCGAAGAGCTCAAAAAAAAATAAGTGAAATGTTAAGCGCTTAGGTATGTAGTTAGCGGGAAGTTGCAGGGATGGCCTTTTTTAGGGTCAACCGTTTTCCTAATTTTTTTTTTTTTTATGTAACTTCAACATTCCTTCTCGGATCGTCTAGTGAATAAGAAATAATATTTTTTTGCTCAAAAAACTGCATCGATTGCTGTAAACCGCAACGAAATCGGTGGATTCGTTCGAGAAAATTTCAATTTCTTAAATTCTAAAAAAGTGTTTTTTTTACATATCTTTGAAATTTTATGTTAAATCGTTTAATAGGTAATAAATAATCTTTTTGTGATTGAAAAACTGCGCCGGATGCGGCAAAGTCCCATCGAAAACGATTGATTCAATTGGAAGATATCGCATTAAAAAATTTTCAAAAAATATTTTTCAATCGCTAAATAATACGATACTGCCATTCTAATACGTCGTATCCCAAAAAATTTGACATATTGACTTTTTTTGAAAAATAGAATCACAACAATTTTATGCAAGTCATATTAAAAATTTAAAGGTCACATAGTTTAATATCTATTTTTAAATAAATATTTTCATCCGTTGAATCCCATTTAATCAATGTTAAAAATGAACTGTTTTTACCGTCTGCTATAAAATTTTCTAAATGTGGGATACGACGTATTAGAATGGCAGTATTGAATAGCTGAATTCTATTTTATGCGAATTCTATTTTATAAGAAGGATTCAAAAATATTCAATTTTCCAAATACTTTCCTATATTTTGTAATCATGAAATAATCTGCGAACTTCACTTCATGTAGAGATTTCGAATGATTTTGGAATACTTAACTTTTTGAATACTTTTAAATACTCTTTAATCACTAAACAAAAATTTTAAGCCCAAAACGAGCACTTAGTATTAATATTAAGGTTGACCTGAATCTATTATTCTATTTTCCATTTAAACAAAATAGAAAAAATGTTTCTTCAATTTTGGGATTTTTTCCCTCTCCTAGCAATAAACATACCGAAAAGCGCCTTTTTCACATTTTTGTAGAAAATAGAACTTTAGAAAAAAACGCTTTAGAAAAAAGGTTCAGTATCAATTTTTGATGAATCCACTCGATGAAAAGTTAATATTATTTAGATATTCGAAAACATTCAAAACCATTCAAAATTAATACATAAATAATTCCTAATCTTTTTAAGTCTTACGTCAAATCAAAAATTCAAATAGTATATAGTGATTCAAAAGTATTTTAAAATATTTGAAAAATTAAATGATTCTAAATCATCTTAAATCTTCAAAAGAACACAGATTTGAAAATATTTAAAAGAATTTAATGCGCGAAAATTGGAAGGATTTAAATCGTCGAGGAAAATTAAAACAAATTTAAAATTTTTTATTTTTAATCTTTCCAAATATTTTCATTTATCTAATCAGGGCGTGATTATAACGTATTCATGAATACGTGCACATACTTTTGCATAGTGTAAATGAATTTAAAGGTGTTCAAAAGTATTGAAAATTTTCAAATTGAAAGACTTTCAAATCTTTTTCAATTCATTCGGTAAATTTCAAAGGAGTAAAATTTTTTTTTTTAAATCGCTTCAAATAATTTTTAATTTTGTAGAAAAATTCAAAAATATTAAAAAAATGCCATTCGGCAGCCGAAATGGAAGTAGATTTCTCAAATAAAAAAAATTAATTTCTTATAAAATAATATTACAGCCAATAATTCTAAAACGGCTGCAACAGTAAAACTGTTTCTTTGAATGAACTCTAAAATAAAATGAGTAATATTGAGGCTATTACTACTTCTAAGGAGTGAAAATCTACTCTTATCTACTCTTATAATTTAGATAAAAAATATGAAAATATACATTGAAGCCAAACTATTCATAACATGATTGGTCGAATATATCATAAACATGAAAATATATATAATTCCACATTAACGCGCGCGCTTGCAAGCGATGATACGTAAACTAGTCCTAACATAAAATTGAGATGAAATATATGTGAAGCCATGTTATTCGTAATGTGATTGGTCGAATATATCATAAGCATGAAAATATGTGCAAACTCTATATTCAGGCGCAAATTAAATTCTAGTTGAAGCGTAATAAAAGAGCTTAACGATGCAACTTACCGAATTTGAATATCTTGTCTAGTTCAGTAATTACACCAAGTTGAAGTGGTAAAAACATCAATTTTTACGATTTTCAAAATTTCAAAATCCTGTTATTTTCAAACTACTCGCCCGATTAAGTTCATCTTCGAACTTAACCTTGGTCGTTATTGATATAGATAAAGCATGTTGGGTTTGAGAAGAATCGGTTAGAAATTGTAAAACACTATCGTGCTGACAAGTCGCGTTATATCGTGGTCCAAAAAAAAAAAGTCTTTTACCTATCATCTCAAAAGCTCCTCTAAGGTATAAAAAAAATTCCTTCCAAAGCGCAGCTTGATATCTCAATTCCCCACGAAGCTCAATGAATTTCTATTTTCCCATTTAAATAGCACGTAAAAAAATTCATTTTACGTTTTTATCCGGTAAAACTACGAAAAAAATTTTTTTTTAAATTTTTCATTAATCATCCTTGTAGGAAATTGAATTCTTTACAAACAAGTACTGAGGTAGTTTCTTCGTAATCCTAACAAGTAAAAAGTTATTGAGCTTTAAATACTCGCAATAAAAGAAAATTTGAAGGAAGATAGTTTCAAAACTACTTTTTGAAAACTTTTTTTGTAACTGCATGTATTTATTTTAAAATTTATCAAACTAGACTGTTTATAATATAATTAACACATGTCTTATGATGAAGTATTAACTGTGAATTATGAATAATCTTTTTATTACAATTTGGATATTCTTTTCTATGAGCAGTGATTGTTTACAATTAAATTTGAATTTTATTACGAAATTTAAATCAAGAGCAAGCTAGTACTTACAGATGTATACTGAATTTAATTTTTTTACTTAAGAACATGTAGGACAGGTGAACATTTAAATTTTGAACAAGATGATGGGACGCTTTTTGACCGAATAAAAACCATGAAACTTGCCAGAAGTACGTAATAAATAATAGTCCCTCGTAAATTGATTCTTTTATTTTTGAATTTAATCATTGAAAAAAAATAACAAAATGATAAATAAACAGGTAGTGTTCGCGCGTAAAACTGCCTTATCTCAGGACCCATCACATAAACTTTACTATAAAGAAATTACTACTAAAAATACAACAAATATAATCTTTAAGATTGATTTAATTTTTTGGTTATTCCTTATTTTAATTTAGATTACTTTTAAGACAGAGTTATTAAAATGCAGCTAGGTTAGGGTAAGAAACTAATTATCAACAAAAAATCTCATTTACTATTTATCTTCATGTAGGCCGCGAGAGAGTGTTAAAAGTAAATTATCTAGTTTAATTTTTTTAAGCAGTGTTTAAAGTATTTACAGTCAATCTGATAACCTCCTTGAGTGCATTTTACATGTGGTTCAAATAAACAAACCGATATATTTTGTCATTTGTTGTCACTTGTCTAGACTGAATTACCGGCATCAGACTTTACAACATGTTCTTAAGAAAAAAATATAAATTACATAATCAAATACTTTAGAACAGAAAATGTGATACAACATTAATTCTAAAATCATATCTGATTAAATTTTCTTTTATTGCGAATATTTAAAGCTCGATAACTTTTTACTTGTTAGGAATACGAAGAAACTACTTCAATACTTTTTTGTAGAGAATTGAATTTTCTACAAAAATAATCAATGAAAAATACAGAAAGAAATTTTTTCCGTAGTTTTACCGGATGAAAACTTAAAAAAAAATTTTTTACGTGTTATTTAAATGGAAAAATAGAAATTCATTGAGCTTCATGAAGAACTGAGATATCAAGCTGCGCTTTGAAGGGAATTTTTTTTATACCTAAGAAAAGCTTTTGAGACAACAGCACTTGAAAAAAAAAAAAAAAATTTTTTTTGGACCACTCTAATATATGCATATATAAACTTTTAAACGAACGATATTTTCTGACTCAGTTTGTCGAGCTGAGTCAGAAAATGGCTAAATTTTTTAAAAGTTGTGCCATGAGGATGACTGCAATAGTTAGATTTTTATGAAATCTACTAAAAATGGTACCAATAAATAAAATAGCCTTTTCTTAAACATTACAAATTTTTTGCAAAGCTAAAAAATATGATTTTAATATGAAATTGTATCGTCTAACTACACCTCCCAATTTTCAAAGTTGTACCCAGAACTTGAACAAGTTGACGTCGCATGTTCAAGCTTTGGTTCTTATGTTTTTTATAATTGTAGCAGTAGTTGAACATAGTCTACAGAGTAGTAGTGTAATAGTAAACAATGTGGTTAAATTACTTTTTACCGATATAAACAATATAAATACAATAATTTCATGATTTTGTTGGTAATTATTGCAACAAATACACATAATTTGAAGTGAAAAGTTATTTATTTTGTAAAAATATAATTTACTTCTTTATTTTTTATAATATTATAAATATTTGATTTAAATCATATAAAACATAAAAAATTAAATAAATTCGCCCTATGCAAATTATATATCTATGAATATATACTGAGAAATTGAAATCAATTGGAATTATTGAAAAAAATTCAAATCTTATGATAGTGAATTTTTTTCAATGAATATTTTTAAACAGGGTTTGGACGACTCATAATGTTTTTTTTTTAGATTATTATAAGCAACTATTATATGCTGTACGGATTAAGTATTTTAATTATAATGACAAGTGTACCAAGAACTATTTTTTTGTCTTATTCTTACAGATATACTCTTGAGCGTGTCAAATTTCAAAATTTCATTACATAGAGAGTGCCCTATAAGGCCAAAAATTGATTATATTTTTTTACAAAAAATAAAATGAGCATTGATTCGTGCTCTTTTGGATTTTCTAAAATTTTTTTTTATTTTTTATATAATTCATACTATGATACTTACGATCAATAATAATTTTTTTCCTTACTATCATTTATCTGTTTAAAAATCCTCATAATTATCAAATTCCCGTTTATTTTTTAACATGACTGTATTTTGTCTATTTACACCAATTTTTTGATTTTATAAATATAAAATAGAAATTTTTATTAAAATTGATGTCCAGTTTTTCAAACCAAAATTTTTACTATGACTAAATTTTTTCTTTGTTAGCATCGGATTTTCGTTTGTTAACGTAAAAATTTGCCGAAAAACTATTTCTCAAGATTTTCATTTATAACAACATTGTGTTACCAACCTAATGTTATTCTAATAAACATCTGATGGTAATAAATCGACGTTAATGTACCTTTTGAGTATACATTCGCTTACGCTTTAAGCGAAAATTTAGTTCAATGAAATCTACATCATCAATTGTAAGTACAGCTTATTTTTTTCGTGTTCTAAAGTTGTGAGGACTAATTCATTATAAAGGAGATAGTTAATTGTGCATTAGAGTATTTTATATCCTGTAAAGATGGCTGATGACCAAGCAAGTAAAAAGAATGAAATGTATCCAGGCAAAAAATTTGATAGTTATAATGATCTACAGTCATTTATAGTTGATTATCAACAACAAATGAAAACCGTATTGGTCACAAGAGACAGTGGTTTATTGCACACTAACGAAGAAATTAGTCAAGAAATTGTAGAAAAGTTTGTATACCACAAAATTAAATTTTACTGCAAATTCGCTAATCGCAACAAACCATCAAAAGCAACTGAACGTACTACTAGGTATATTTAAAATAGTAGATTTTTAATCCTAAATATATTATTCTAACTGATAATAACCATTATTTTACAGCACTGTTCATCTTCATTGCCTATTTAGAATTCATATCAAATTCATAAATTATCAATACTTAGAAGTTATTAGCTGTAACTTAGAGCATGAAAATCATTCTGAATCAGAAGTAAGTATTCTTTTCCTTAAGTATGTAAGATTTTTTTTTGCTCGACGGGCAGAAAGCGTCAACTTTCGGCCCGCTGCGCTAAACGAAGTTGCCGCTTCCTGCCTTCGTCGAGCAAATAAATAGTATACACTCCTCGGGAAGTAAATAAGAAAGCCTCAGATCACATGTTGTGCCTCAGATCACAACAATTACATGTGATCTGAGACATTTCTTACTTTACTTTCTCTAGGTGTGTAATATACTATTATTTGTAACAGTAAATTATTAATATTTTATAGGAATTTTTCAATTTTATACCTGAGATCAGAAGACTAAACTCTACTGAGATGAAAGAAGTAATCAAGTACCTTGAATTAGATGCAAATAAAAAAAAAATTCAACATATGATTAAACGAGAATACGGGAAACATGTCACTTTAAAACAACTACATAACATTAACACAATGAGGAAGGCAAATATTGACAATTCTGGAGTATTATTACCAATTATTGAAAAACTCCGCACTGAGTATAGTAAGAGAAAAAAATTTGATTAATTTTAACTAAAATTTCTATATATTTTAAAAAATAATATACTAGTTATCGATCATAGCATACTGTCAAATATAGTATTTACAGTTCAATACTTGCGATTCTTTCATGGATAGGTATGTGCATCTCTATGAATTTCATTTATTTGCTAATAAATAAAAGTGCTATCAAAAACTTCCTATAAGGTAAAAGCCCCAGTAGCTGCTCATGTACCAGTACCTGCTCACTCCATGTATTTGTATATCTATATTTGTGAAGATGGATATACAAATACATAAAGTGAGCAGGTACTGGTACATGAGCAGCTACTGGGGCTCTTACCTTACAGGTTAAAAATTGAACTCTAGGTAGAGTTAAAGTGAATAATGAAAAATAAATATTCTGCAACTACTAATTACAATTTAAAATTTTTAAGATAATATAAAGAATATCATACAAATAACTAATAAATAATTAAAACTAGCCAACGAAAGCTACTACCGTAAAAATGTAAAAATAAAATATTAATTTATTAAAGTATTAATGTTTCAGAGCTGCAAAATAATATTTTTTCTATAATTTTATTTATTGTAAGACTGTTAACATTTATAAGTATTATTTTGATCGTATGATGTAATAATTATTTTCTGCAATATCTAGTCTGTTGAACTCAGTAGATCCCGATACTTTTCGATTTTACTACAAAATAAATTTTAACAGTTGTTTGAATGAAATTAAGCTATCTCTTTACGAAGTTTCCATTATAATTTGATTGATTTTTAAAAACTGTGAAATAACACAGAAATAATGTAAATTAGTTAAACTGATTTTCAGTATATTTTAGAATTGATATTGTCTTATACCATGATGGTGAAAAATCGAAAGTAATATTGTTTACATAATTAAGCAGTAAGTTATTTAAAAATTTTGAATTTGAAGATTTTAAAATAAGAATTTTATTCATTGTCAATCCTTATTCGTTTTTTTTTTTTTTTAATATCTTTCACTGAAATATGACTTACTGAAAATTATGATATAATTTTGATAATTTTGATTCTATTAAAGCTGAACTTCGCAGATATTTTTACTAAATTTAACTGTAAACTATGACAAAGCTATGAATTAATTTGTCGGGCAAATTTTTGCTCTCGTTATGATATTTGTGTTTTTATTCAATTGTTAATATTGTATAATTTTGTTATATTCAATTTACTAATAAGCACTTAAATTTAGAATAATTCACGGAGAAAAAAATATCGTTAGAATGAGGATACGTATAGTTATTCTGACTATACGCCGTATAGTCATTTTTTTTAGAGATACGCTGTATAGCCAATTCAGATATACAGTCGATCACCAAAATGACGATCCGTATCATTATTTTAGGCGTTACATTTACTTGATTCAACTATACAGATCCTCACGTTAACGAAACAGTTGTCTGTTTTGACGAAACTACATATATTAGTAGTGTGTCAGGGGGTTCTACTCAATCGGTAAACAGATTTGTGGGTTCGTGTCCATACTAAGGTATCTACATTACCGACTGTAGGTTCGTGATAAGTATCGCCCGTAGATGTGGACGACCTGTTTTACCGACAGTATGTGTTGCTTGCGGTAGATATGTATGGCATTATGGATGAGGTTTTTATCGAGGTTATAGGTGACGCTGGTGGGGAATTCTGTCGCCATCTTACTATCCACCATTTTGAATCCGCCATTTGGTGGCTGCTATCTCGTGGCTGCTATCCGCCATCTGGTGGCTGCTATCTCGTGGCTGCTATCCGCCATCTGGTGGCTGCTATCCGCCATTTTGAATCCGCCATCTGGTGGCTGCTATCCACCATTTTGAATCCGCCATTTGAATCCGCCATTTGAGTCAGACTTCCGCCATTTCAAATTTTGATTCTGATTTCCTGCATTTTTGTTAAAAGATGCACCTGTGATCTCAGCATCAATAATAGTTGCTTAGATCACAGGTGCATTTCATTGTTTATATTCTGAAAAGATTAATATATTCAAACTGTACGTATGAGGAGTACATGCGAGAAGATACGCCATCTGTCGAGATTTCTGTCTACTTCTAAACAGGTCTGAACCTGTTCAAGGTCACGGTAACTGCGTAGTTCTCTTTGCTTTATTCCTAACTGCGCAGTAGATGACTCATTCTGTTCTAGAATTTTCTAACTACGTAGTAGATGACGTCATCATACAGGTCTGAGCCTGTTCAAGGTTGTGTAGCTGCGCAGTTTTCTTTGTTCTATTTCTAACTGCGTAGTAGATGACGTCATCAAACCGTTTTTGAGGTAGAAGAGTGGGGGTAACTGCGCAGTATCCTCTAGCTATAAAAGCAGCGCGCTATAACCGTACTTCACAAAAACGAAGTACATGTCTCCAGTAAAGTACGAGCTGGTGGTGACTACAAGTTGAAGTACTAGTTCTTGGTGATATACATCTTCTACCTATCAGTATTACTAATTGTAAGTATTCATTTACTGTCTAATCAAAATATGAATTAAATGAAGAATCATTTAATCAACCATTACAATTAATTAAAAAAATTTTTACAGCAATCAATCATGGATCTTACCAAGATAAATGAGGTTAATTGTCTTACTGGGGTTCTTCCTGTTAAAAAAATGATCGAGTTGGAGTTTAATCGAGAATATAAGATTAACGGTATCAAAGCTATTACAACTCAGTATGGAACTAGGATTGTTGCTAATATAAACGACGAATTTAACATTTATCTACCATCAAGAACTATTCAACATCTAAAAGATGATAACTTCATGAAGAGTTTGAATGAATTAATAGATTCAAACTATCTGTTTCTGCGTTATCATGGTGGAAAATATAATAAATTTGAATTTATTAATTCTAGTCTTGATGTAAAAATGACCAGTGGAATTATTTAATCAATAAAATATTGGATATCAATATAAATAATTCATTGTTTTTATTTATAATCCCTCGTTTTAAATATAAGATCAATATTTATAATTCAAATGTTAATGTAGATATATCAGGGATTATATTTTTAAATTAAAATCCCGCGCCTCTTACAGTAGTGACATCTACTATTAGTTTAAATTCTATACATCTAACAACAGTCACATATACTATGTTTATTTATCGCGGGGAATGTGAGTGGCTCAAACAACCTTCTCCACCACGATCTTTTACCATGCCACCTTTAGGAGAGTAGTGAAAGGTGTTTTCCAATAGTAATAGTATGCTACCGCTGTTGGACTATATCCCCCACCCTCAACCATTTACCTATGCCCGGCGCGTCTTAATATTTAAGTTACCTCTTATTATTCAGGAATTTATTATTATTTCTTATACCTAAGCCATAATATTGTTAGAATTATAATAATCTGATTTATGATAAAAATTTTAATTATTCGATTTTATATCTTTGTTAATTTTGAAAGTCAATATTTTTCAAATATTTATAAAGAAATATATACACTAGTCACAAAAATTAAGGGATATAAAAAAAATTCCAAATTTTTTGGTGATTTTCAGCGAGCTGTAACTCCGAGGAAAATGATCGCACAGAAAAAAAAAAAAAAAAGCAAATTGTAGCTCCAAGTGTCTAGTTTTTAGATATAATCATGAAAATTTCTTGTCATCGTCAGGTCTGGAGAAATCCTAAGAAAACTACTGAAAAAAAATTTTTCGAAATTTTTTTTCGTCTTAAAAAAGGTCTACGGGCTTCAAAAAAATTTTTTCGATTGTTTCGTTTAAAAGCTCTTTTAGTAAATTTAATACCCTTTAATTTGACGTAGCCAAAAAGCCTGTACGATAATTTGCCGCGGAGTTATCGTCAATCAAAGCAAAAAAGTTTTTTTTGACTTTGGAAATCAATAACTCTGGAACTAATGACCGTATAGGAAATCGAAGGAGGGTTTTGAAAACTACACAATATTCTCTATAAGAAAACGTAAACCGCTTTTGAAGAAAAAATTTTTTTGAATTGAAAACTCGGACTGAAAAAAGACAAAAATTCGCATAATTAAGGATATTTGGATAACTTGGTATAACTTTGGATAAAATGGATGAACGAAGGATATCGTTGGTAATTTTTAACTTCAAAGTGTCCCCTAAAATCCCTAAGAAATTCAAAGCGCTGCGATTTTTTGTTCATAGTGCCCAGAAGCTTCAAATTCTGTGTTTTCGCAAAAATCACCATTATGAGCAATTTTGTGATTTTTATTCATTTTTCCATTGAAAAAATTTTTTTCAAAATTCTTTATTTTTCGATCAAAGAGATTGATTTTTCAAGAGATTGATTTTTCAAGAAATTTGAAAAAAAAATTTCAATTTTTTCGAAAATTTTTTCGAAATTTTCTCAATTTTTTCGACTGTTGTTTTACCGCCGGCATTAGCGTTACTCAAAGCGTACCACGTGGAGGTTGCTCGGTCGGATTTACGCTTTCACACACACACGCGCGCGCGCGCGTGTGTGTGTGTGTGTGTGTTTGTCTGCGTGTTTGTCTGTTTGCAGCTGCCAAATGACCTCTGTACGCACGGCAGTAACTGCTCAGTACCGTGTATTGCCACCTCTGTTCCGAATCACAGCTCGTAAACGCTCTTGCATGTTGATGCATCGTCGAATATCACTTTGCGAAATTCCTTGCCAACAACGTAACAACGCTTGAGTCAACTGATGAAGATTGTGCAGTTGCGGATAGTCTCGCCGCAATCGACGCCCAAGCATGTCCCAAACATGCTCAATTGGGTTCAAATCAGGACTCATCGCTGGATGATTAAGCGTTGTTACGTTGTTGGCGCGGAGAAAAGTTCGCGTACGAACTGCAGTGTGAGGACGAGCATTATCCTGCATCAAAATGAACCGTCTTGCCCCCATGCGTGTGCGCATAGGCAGGACGTGTGGCACCAGAATTTCGTCGACGTACCTATCGGCAGTCAACGTCCCACGAACGATGACCAACGGGGTTCTGGTATTGAAGGACACGCCTGCCCACACCATGACTGATCCACCATTGAAAGCTGTAACTGGTCTCGTTAAACCATCCCGATCTCGTTCTCCATGACGGCGCCAAACGAGAGATCGTCTATCGCTGCCATGAAGACAAAATCGAGATTCGTCAGTCCATAATACACTGGTCCACTGTCTACGACCCCAATGGTGATGATCATGACCATAGGCCAATCGGGCTCGGCGATGTCGTGGAGTGAGCATAGGCACGCGATTTGCGCGTCTAGCGCGTAGTCCTTGCTCTCGAAAGCGATTTCGAACCGTCGATGCCGATATGTGTTGTTGGGGAGGACGTTGTCGACGATTGCGAAATTGATGAGCGATCGTGTGGGCATGCGCAGTAGGGTTTCGACGAGCATCTCGAATGATAGCTCGATCATCACGCTCGGTAGTGATTCGTAGTCTACCTTGACCCGGACGACGATCGTAACTTTGAGTCGCGTTAAATCGGGCATAGGCCCGACTGATAACGGACTGGCTCACTCCCATAGAAGCTGCTACTTCCACCTGACTGTAGCCCTCTTGAAGGAGGGTAACAATGCGAGCCACATCTGTGGCAGCTAAATGTCGACGAGGCATATCAAAAGGTGCTTATCAAAGAAAAGCTTACATAAAATTCACGTAAGGAATTTAGGCTAAAAAGAAAACGTAAAATTCAAGTTTTGTGTGAGGAAAAGCCGAACTCCGCGGGGGTATATCAATTTGTTTTTATTGAATTTTTAAAATGAGATTTAAAACTAAGGCAGTTGTAGCGGACAGAAAAAATTGAGTTAATTTTTTTTGACAATAGTGAAGCATTCTGAAGACGATAAAAAAAAAAATTAAAAAAAAATTTTTGATAAAAAAAATTTCGAAAAAAATTTTCGAAAAAATTGAAAATTTTTTTTTTTTTTTCAAATTTCTTGAAAAATCAATCTCTTTGATCGAAAAATAAAGAATTTTGAAAAAAAAAATTTTTTTCAATGGAAAAATGAATAAAAATCACAAAATTGCTCATAATGGTGATTTTTGCGAAAACACAGAATTTGAAGCTTCTGGGCACTATGAACAAAAAATCGCAGCGCTTTGAATTTCTTAGGGATTTTAGGGGACACTTTGAAGTTAAAAAATTACCAACGATATCCTTCGTTCATCCATTTTATCCAAAGTTATACCAAGTTATCCAAATATCCTTAATTATGCGAATTTTTGTCTTTTTTCAGTCCGAGTTTTCAATTCAAAAAAATTTTTTCTTCAAAAGCGGTTTACGTTTTCTTATAGAGAATATTGTGTAGTTTTCAAAACCCTCCTTCGATTTCCTATACGGTCATTAGTTCCAGAGTTATTGATTTCCAAAGTCAAAAAAAACCTTTTTGCTTTGATTGACGATAACTCCGCGGCAAATTATCGTACAGGCTTTTTGGCTACGTCAAATTAAAGGGTATTAAATTTACTAAAAGAGCTTTTAAACGAAACAATCGAAAAAATTTTTTTGAAGCCCGTAGACCTTTTTTAAGACGAAAAAAAATTTCGAAAAATTTTTTTTCAGTAGTTTTCTTAGGATTTCTTCAGACCTGACGATGACAAAAAATTTTCATGGTCATATCTAAAAACTAGACAACTTGGAGCTACAATTTGCTTTTTTTTTTTTTTCTGTGCGATCATTTTCCTCGGAGTTACAGCTCGCTGAAAATCACCAAAAAATTTGGAATTTTTTTTATATCCCTTAATTTTTGTGACTAGTGTATATATATATATATACGTATATATATGTCGGATTAACATTGTCAGAGGCGGTAGAATTCAGTGGACTTGTCGATTCCATATTCGTTTATTTTTACAATAATTAAAATAAAACACTAACTCGTATAAATAATATAGCAGCTAAAAATATTTGTAATATAATAAATCGGAGGTTAACTAATTATTGGAATATAATTCTATGGTAAAGCGCAGGGCAATAAGTCTGAGAACGAATACGAGGTTAACAGGATATACTCAACGTCTCTACTCGAGCAATGCTCAACCAGAACTGCTCATCTAAGTACACTAAGTACTTCTCCAAAAATATTTCGACAGCCCTCATTGTCTGTCGATACCTTTTTACTATCCTGTGACCTCGGCTATGTTTGGTGACCACTGTCACTCCAGACTCAAGCCCATTGCCATAATCATAAAAGAACATAATCGGCTTAAGTCATAAAAAATTACTAATATTGTATTTTTTTACAATTCTGTGTACAACTACTTAAACGTTAAATTAAATATTAGGAATTTCCGTCTCTGGGAAAACAGCTCGATGTCATCCCCGACACACACACACACACACACACACACACACACACACACACACACACACACACACACACACACACACACACACACACACACACACACACACACACACACAACCTCATGGAGATAATCAGGGAAGCTTCCCGTGACCTTCAAACATCGAGATCTGATAAAAACTCGATTTTTGCAAAACGTGGTGAGAACAATTACTTCTCGATTTTTTAATATCTTCGATTTTCTTACCGGGAAGTTAGAAATTTTTTATTAAAATGGACATTCAACACTTCAAAAAAATCTGCCATTTCTTACTTCGAAGTTTTTAGGAACTTTTATTCGTATGTTTAGATTCTTAATTAAAAAGTTAAAAATGTCAGTAGTGTGCTAACTTTATAATTATTTATAATTATGATTCATATATTTATTTAGTACTTATTATTTATTAC
The DNA here is from genome assembly GCF_013202065.1 of Cotesia typhae. Classification (NCBI taxonomy): domain Eukaryota; kingdom Metazoa; phylum Arthropoda; class Insecta; order Hymenoptera; family Braconidae; genus Cotesia; species Cotesia typhae. The sequence goes on from NW_027423725.1 coordinate 6,294,972, forward strand.
TTATTTATTTTATACTTTACTAGCGAACCCAGCTCCCTTTGCTGGGCTAACGCTCTCTTTTGTCTTCATCTTCATTCTCTTTTACTCTTTTCTCTAGCGGGAGAAAATTCTCGCTCACTCACATCTAGGGGGAAATGAATTTCTGTTTGTCGAGAGATCATCAGGTAGGCGTGGATTTATTGATAATTTTCTACAAAAACCTCTAACATGTGAAGAACTAACGGAGGTGGACGAAGAAAGTATATCAGTCAGTAAAAAAGGTGCATCACTTATCGTTTAAAAAAAAATTTCGAGTTAAAACGTAACATCATCTATTAGTTGTCTAGGACAAAAAGTTCTACAGTTCCTGTAAGAAAACTAATTTAACGCGCCATCTGTTCGATGCTAATAATACTTACAATCGATTTCAATAATCAACATTGATGATCAGTTTATTGTTAATCATTAATTATTGAGACCATTAACCGAAATAAAAACTATCCTGTATCAAGTTGGATTAAAACATACATTTAAAAAAAAAGCAAGTTAAAGTCGGTTCCGTAGTTTCAGAGTTTATCCCGGACAGACATCGTGACACTTGAATTTTGTATAATAGAAGAATTATATTTAATAGAAGAAAGATAATAATGGATTATTTAAGTACAAAGTAATAAGTACGTTGTTTTAACAAATTTTAACAATTTTAATGATTTAGGTTTCTCAATTATTTGAGAAACCTAAACATTCTTAGATTTTAATCCGGTTCAAAGCTTTTTATGTATATATGTATATAGTGTTGAAATACTAATGCAATAGTTTTTTTACATTGAATCATCAATTCCTGACCTACTAGGGCTTCTACCGATGTGGAAGCTTCCAGTTACTGTAGGATATCTCAAAAAACATTCATTAAGTCGAATCCAAATTCTTTGATAATGTTTTCGATGCATTGTACTTCAAGAAAAGTACAAGAAAATCAATTTTTAGAAATTCTGTATCTAACTTACTTCTTATCCAGCTGCGACCTTAAAGCTTGAATTATTTTAATTATATGGCATAAGTTCAGGCGAAAATAAAAATACTTGAAAACATGAAGTTTCCATACACTGCAAAAAATGACAGGTTGAAATTTTCAGAGTTAAATTAATTTCGTTACTTGTGATAGGATTTATATTCGGTGTTAAAGCAACGTTAAAGTATTATTTTATCATGAGACTTTTTTTCCGTGCTTCTTCGAACTGAATCACGATAATTTTTGTAAATTTACTAATAATTTAATTGAAAAACCGGTTCATGATTATTCATCATGATTTTAAAATGAAGTGTCTAGTTTATAAAATGAGAATACATAAGTTGAAAAGTAAACACGATTTAATTTTTTTATGGTTACATTTGTGTTGTAAGTCACCACAAAAAAGTCAAAATAGAAATATTTGAAAAAATTTTCTTAAATTTGTTTTGTCTTCTGATGAATCTTAGATAAAATATGACAGGTGCTCAATAAAATAATTTAATTTCATGATTCGCCAACCTTTTAATATTTATAAATCGAGTAAAGTTAAATTATCTAGCAGTTATTCCGTTTTTGCACCGACGGTATTTTAGCATCGCCAAATTATACCACATGCGCAGTTTTTAATTAAATCGCGGTATTGAACTGTCTATTTTTTAAAAGCGCTTTTTTAGTGTAGAAAACTTGGTTTACACAGTTGGATAAAATGTCGAAAATCGAAAATTGACTTTTAAAGATCAGTGAATCTATCGATGCATTGATTATTATTGCGTAAGAAAAAAATTTAGAAAAAGTTTGTATTTGATTTACATGAATGTAGGGGTGCAATGAAAAAAAGAAGTAACGATGAATAAAAAAGAGAATAAAGAAAAAATGAGGTAGCTCGTAAATTTACCGTCTACGTTGATGATGGTGAATAGGTGTAAATGAAGTTGCAGCTCAGCAGGTTATTTTCTTCTCTTTTTACAGACCACCCTGGTATTTGTCGTCGTAAGATCTGCAGTTATAAATAAAGACCTACAGTGATGGTGGAGACAGATTCGGTGATGAAAGGCGGTGATGACAATGCCGTCTCCTGGAATTTCAGTTGATATAGCTGCTACTTCTGTCTTTATTTCTTCCGATACTTTGAAATGGTGGTCCGGTCTGAGTGGCTCCGCCCATCACTAACGCCTAAATGGTTTGTAGAGTATAGGAGAATGATACCTATATATTCAAGGATAGTAAAATCTCACTATCACCTTCGAGGTGGTCTCGCTCGGTAGTTACCACACACTGTTCAGTGGGATTGTATCGGGTGAAAAAATATTTTCAATGTATTGAGTAAATGAAAGGGATGAATTCATTGATAATGATAATTTTATAATTGATTACTCATAATGATAATTAAAACAGCTTAAATATTTGAAGTATTATTGAGGAAATAATCAAAATTAATGCAGTGGAAAATATATCAAATGAAAATCACACTGGTTTCTATTTGTAGTTCTTATTACACAGATCTATTTTTACCGGAAACATTATTTAAAACATTTGATTATCCTGTTATGTTGTAAAGTATGTATACATTTCACTGAACTCGAGATGTACCCTCGTTTTTTCTTTAAAAAGTATATTTACTTACGGATTACTATTGTATACAAAATCTGATTCGATTCTTCCGATTGTGAAGATGTAGGTAGTCGTTTATAGATAATCTTTAGCTTAAAAAATACGCAGCGAAATCAATAAGCTTACAGGATCATCCCTGTATAGACTAACATTGATCCTCATTAACTAAATGAATAAATAAATACAAAGCGTTACATACAGGTTTAAGTAAGCACGAAAACTTTCAAAGAACAAATTATGACTACTTGAAAGTAGAGAATTGTCCATCAAACAGAGACCCTTTGAAACTGTTGCTCTTAAATTTAATCTTCTCAGTGAAAAATTTTAAAAATCTATTCATGACCTAATGAAAAATTATGTTAACACCACCATTTCAATTTAGCTGCGTATTTTTACTCAAGAATATTATATGATAATAAGTTTGATGCATTTTTAAACAACTATTGAAATATCTAGGTAAGAAAATATAATGTCTGCAAGTATTATAAATTAAAAAATCTGGAAACTGATTGACTGTGCAGGCCAATTTTAGAACTTCCTGCTGTTTGAATTGAAAAGGTCTTACGGGGCTAGGGGTAGTCAGAGACACGAAAAAAATGAGAATTTTCAGTAATAATTTTTGCCATTAAATCATGTTATTTTACGAAAGTAATAATATAGTATTATTACATAATGTTTTGACTTAAAGTCACGAAAATTTGAAGAAAAAAAAAATTTATAATTCCCAATGTTATAGCTGTTTGTGTTGGCCCAGTTCCAAAAAAAGGTCCTTGCGGTGACTATCATAAGTCCTTGGAGATTCATCTAAAATCGATCGGATAGAAAAAATTAGTTTTATAAATAGATAATCTTGGGCCTAATCAAAGCTTTTTTTTTTTTTTTTTTTAATTAACAAAATGGCAGTCTCAGGAATTTTTTTTCTAGATTTTCGGGAAAAAATCAACGGTTGATTAATCATAAGAAATCGAAATTTTTGAAAAAAAAGATCCTTCGATCAGACCCAAGATTATCTATTTATAAAACTAATTCTTTTATCCGATTGATTTTACATGAATCTCCAAGGACTTATGATTGTCTCCGCAAGGACTTTTTTTTTTTGGAACTGGGTTAACACAAATAACTATAAGTTTGGGAATTATACATTTTCTTTTTTCAAATTTTCATGACTTCAAGTCAAAACATTGTGTAGTAATGCCATATTATTATTTTTGTAAAATAACATAATTTAATAGCAAAAAAAAACAGTTACTAAAAATTCTCATTTTTTCGTGTTTCTGACTACCCCCAACCCCTTAAAATGTATTTCTTGGCTAGTATTTGAGTTTTTCAAGCTCAAAACATCGTTTTTCACATTTTAAATTCTCTGAGTTCAGAGGTTTGATAGAAGTATCATAAAACACTATTTTTTTAAGTTTTAAACTTCAATAACTATTGAATGAATGAATGATTTTTACCTTGTTGGCAGCATTTAATGCAGTTTTTCAAACTTCATAAAGAATCTTTGAATTCAAATTGATTAAATAAGGAATTTTGAAGTAATTCCGTAAAAACACTCCTTTCGGTTTTCTTTCGACAACATCACGAACGAATCAACCAATTTCGAACGGGCTGGCGGCGATCGACGTGGTTTTTTGATATAAAGAGCTGATTAGTTTTTAAGATTGATCGGTGAAGTCGTTTAAAAGTTATTCTAAAAAAATTACATTTGAAAAAAAAAATTTTTTTATAGTTTTTTTGAAATTTCTCGAAATCTACCGGTTCGAAACGGTGAAAATTGTATTTAAAATCTCAGTTTGGTCAAGCCCTTCCGAATTGCGCTTACCGTAATGAAATAATGACAGACATCATTGCGGAAATATTGGGAAAGCTTCCTAGGACCTCAAAACGTCATAATCCGTTGAAAACTCGATTTTCGAAAAACGGGGTGAAACAACAACTTTCCAAATTAAAAGAAATTTTCAATTTTTCTTAGCGGGAAGTTAAAAAGTTTTTTAACACATTTTTAAGAAATCTTATGAAATTTTATATAATCTTATGAATAATCTTATGATAAAATTTCAAGTGTAATTTTTGTGTAAATTGCAACTCCTCCGAAGAAAAATCTTAATACTAATTGTAATATCTGATTCATTGATACAAAGGCTCAATGACACGTTTTGTCGGGCACACTCTTCAGATCATCATCAATTTCATGGAATACCTACTGCTATGATTTTTTTTTAGTTAGGGCGTGAAGAAGTCGGAGTACATCAAAGAATCTTGTATAGGCATTGGTAATTATTATTTCTAGATACCGTTCACTGGCGATAATCATAACTTAAGAAAAAACTGTTGAAAAAATCCGATAGTGGCGCCTATCACACACACACACACACACACACACACACGCGCGCGCGCGTGTGCATATGGTACAGTTATTCTCACCCAGATCTTCTTTTTCTGTTATTCAGAGCCTTCAATTAAGTGGATGTTATGAAACATACTATCAATTATTCACAGTCTCACATTTCATCAAAGAAGATTTAAATCGACCTTGATTGTTCATGAGATTTTGGAACCGTTCAATATTCTATCGATCTATTAATCTGTTTAAGCAATAAATAAAATAACACAAATCATGAAATAATTGAATGCAAGAATTAACTTTTAATTTTTCGCGATTAAAACTAATGATTTTTACCAACTCGGAAAGTTATTAGTTTTACTCCAGTTTTCGAAAATAAAGTTGTTATCATAGCTCGACGTTTTACGATTATAGGAAACTATTCTAAACTTTTTCACAAGGATTTTTTCTTTGAACGAAAGGGGAAAATTTTTTAAAGGATACAGGAAATGATAGTCAGTAAGTGGGATTTCTACCGACCGAATTCTCTTTTCCTGTTCCCCGCGCTTTGTGCAGGAAAAACTGGATCAAAACCACGTTAGCATTATTTTAGGCCAATGCGTATTTCATCATATTCCCGTCCGCTGTAATTTCACTGATCTCTCTCTAAAATCTGTTTCATTAAGAGGCGTCGTACGTATGCCGTAATTAAATTCTAGTTTTTTTTCTCGCTATGGTATATACACGAAAAAGAAAAGGTGTTGCAACAAGATGCAGTCCTGTGAGAGCAACATGATTTTCATGGTGCAGTAACAGGACTACTCCCGTAGGAGCAACGATAAAATCCTGTTGCAACAGCATTTTCTTTTTGCAGCAACAAGATTTTTCTGTAAGAGCTACAAGATAAAATTGATAGCATATTTTGTGACTAGGGATAAAACAAAACGATTTCAGACCGGAGTGAAGTTGCTTGTCCAAGCAAAGTGAGGCATTGAAATTAGCATTTTTAATGCAGGCTATATGAAAAAATTTTGAATAAAGTATATTCTTCGCAATTTTATACTGTATACAGTCGGAAATGAATTTCAATTAAAATGAGTTTTATACATAAATTGTTTTCTTTTTGGTATTGAAGAGATATTCAAATTGGAAAAAATAATCAAATTTGAGGAAATTCCAAATTTTGCCGAAAAAAACAATTCTAATTTGAAAAGCAAAATTCAAATTTTCGAAAAAATTTGAAATTTGAAAAATTAGATAAAAAATTTTTTTTTAATTTTGTTTTTTTCACGATTCAATATTTTTTCAAAATTAAGAATTTTTGTTACAATTAAAAATTTTTCCAGTTCAAATTTAATTTTGTGTTTGATATTTTTTGTCTTAAATTTATCATCAGTACTCAAAAAATTGCATCCAACCCTGTTGAATTCATTAATAGTGGTCAATTAGTTCGTGAGATATTTGATCTTAAAAAAATTAAAAAAACCATTGTATTTTAATAATGCCAATTACAATTGTTCTGATTTTCATTAGATCGAATGTCTTTATTAGAATTTTCGAACTGCTCTCTAAATGGCCGTAATTAATTTACGGAATAAAAACTAAACTTTTGAGCTCGAAAGCGTATACAAGTTCTATCATAAAGCTTTGAGGACTTACAAACGTCGTAAAGCCGGTTAACTAGAAGTGTTTTGTACGAAAAATTAGCGAAAAGTTGCAGGGATGGCTTGTAGGGTCAACCGTTCTACTAATTTCTTTTCTTGTCAGAGTAGCACTTGACGAAATTCTAAAATATCTTTTTAAAACAAACTTTAATTTTGATTGATTTTCGGAAAAATCTTACATTGAAACCATAATTTGTAGAATATATTTCTACATGGAGATCCCAACCGTTCTCGCTCAATATAATGTTGAAACAGTACTAAAAAAAAAATGAACTTTTACTTCTTTAGATATAACAATCTAAGAAGAATTTACAAAAAGTTTGGAAATTGAAAAGTGCACGACTCATAATACTCATTTGACTATTTAATAGTAGTAGAAAAAAAAAAATTAGGATGACGGTTGACCCTAAAGGCCATCCCTGCAACTTCCCGCTCATTTGTAAAGCTTTCAAAATTACACATTACGTTTTTGAGCTCTTTGAGTTAAAAATATGATTTTTGTGTCATATTGAGCTCTTCGAGTTCACAACTCTGATAGAAGATTAATAAAACACAATTTCTTGAATTTTCAAACCGCAACAACTTTTGAATGAATGAACCAATTTTTATGCGGTTGGCAGCATTCGAAGCAGTTTTTGAAGCATCACAAAGAATTTTTGAGTATGAATTGATTGAACAATAAATTTAGGAATAAGAATAATTTAGAATAATTTTGAAAGAAATATATCTATATTAGGGTGGGTCAAAAAAATCGAATAATTTATTTTTGATTTTATACTCTGAAAAATAGGTTCGTAGACACCTAAAAAGAATTCTCTCCAAGTATAAGCTCTTAATTATAACGGGAAGGTCCTCCGCTTTGCGGGTTTCTATTTTTTTCGAATAATCAGATAAAAAAATTTATATCTCGCTTCCAACTGCTTGGAAAAATATTCCGTGGCATAGATTTTGTGAGAAATTGAATGCTTTACAAAAAAGGTCTCTTATGACTTTTTCAAAAACTCAACCGATTAAAAGATATTCATAGTTGAAGTTTGGCTATTTTAAGGAAAATATTCGTTTTTATTATGAATTTTATAAGTCGATGAAAAAAAAATTATTTCGGATTGCGGAACTCATGATTTTGTAGGAAATTTACTGCTCTACAAAAATGGTCTCTTATGATTTTTTGATTAAGTGAAGCCGTTACGAGATATTCATCGTCAAACATTAACGAATATCAATATTTCCAGTTTTTGATCAATAATTCGATAAATTTTAATTTAAACTATGAGTTTCAGGAAAATTTACATAAATTTGAGTTTCGATCGATAAAGAAATGTTATAATAAGTTAGATAAAGAATTATTGGAATTATCATTGATTTTCCTTGGAGAAATGCCTCAAGAAAAGATTTCTTTCAAACGTCCTGGTGCTGTTCATCATGCTAGATGGATGGCTAAGGCCATTTATAGTTTGAAAATGTATCTATTCAGAGATGAATTCAAACTCTCTCAGAAAGAATTGCATGGTCTTCGTCATTTCTGTATTTTTATAGTCACATTGTATTTAAAAGCTTGGTTTTCATCAACTTCTGCAACAACTGCTGCTTATCATGACTTGCAGTTTATGAAAAATTTATTGGAGTACAAACATATCAATCCTTTGATTTCTTCAGCTACGTGTGAAAAAATGATTTCGCACTTATGGTATTTGAGCGATGAACTTGCCATTTTATCACTGTTTGACGATGGCGTTCCATTAGAAGTAAAAAAACGTATTGTTGAAGCTGTTAATACTCGTGAAGGTACAGATTCTAAAGCTAAAAGATTTGTAATTGCTAAAAAGATTTGAATTCATTGGCGCAGAGAACTCTGAGTGACTTTGTGTCTAAAAAGTCATTAAATCTTTTCAAAATCTTCGATCTACCGTATGACTTTCTTGATGTCGATGTTGAATTATGGCCTACTAATGAGAGTTATTTCGAAAATAAAGAATACTTTCAACAACTAAAAGTTGTCAATGATTCAGCAGAGCGAGCTGTTGCATTAGTCAGTGAATATAATCAATGCTTGACAAAAAATGAAGAACAATTCCAGTACTTATTGCAAGTTGTCAAAGAACATCAAAAACATTCCCAAATTGTAATAAAAGAAATTATTTATAGTAATAGCGTACTGTTATGTTAAAAATATAGACAATTATATTGCAATTGATAATTCAATAAAAAATTTATCTATAAAAAAGTTAAATACTGGTTGTTTCTCACTTGATTCAATACTTTTCATATTAAATTTGACAAAGAAATATGTCATTCACTTCAAATTAAACTAATCATTGGCTATATGTCGAAAAAAATGCTCTAATTTCTTGTTTTAATGCAATCAAACAAGCTCAAGACTGAAAACAATATTAAAAAAATTGTTTATAACATTTCTTTATCGATCGAAACTCAAATTTATGTAAATTTTCCTGAAACTCATAGTTTAAATTAAAATTTATCGAATTATTGATCAAAAACTGGAAATATTGATATTCGTTAATGTTTGACGATGAATATCTCGTAACGGCTTCACTTAATCAAAAATCATAAGAGACCATTTTTGTAGAGCAGTAAATTTCCTACAAAATCATGAGTTCCGCAATCCGAAATAATTTTTTTCATCGACTTATAAAATTCATAATAAAAACGAATATTTTCCTTAAAATAGCCAAACTTCAACTATGAATATCTTTTAATCGGTTGAGTTTTGAAAAAGTCATAAGAGACCTTTTTTGTAAAGCATTCAATTTCTCACAAAATCTATGCCACGGAATATTTTTCCAAGCAGTTGGAAGCGAGATATAAATTTTTTTATCTGATTATTCGAAAAAAATAGAAACCCGCAAAGCGGAGGACCTTCCCGTTATAATTAAGAGCTTATACTTGGAGAGAATTCTTTTTAGGTGTCTACGAACCTATTTTTCAGAGTATAAAATCAAAAATAAATTATTCGATTTTTTTGACCCACCCTAATCTATATCTGGTTTCAAGAGTTCAAATTTCGAAGAAAAAAAGTTTCTTGAATCAAGATTGTTTTTCTATCAGTGTACATACATACATACAAACGTACGGACATCATCGTTGAAATAGTCAGGGAAGCTTCCTTGGGCTTCCAAACGTCAAGATCTGTTGAAACCTCGATTTTTACCAAACGGGGTGAAACTAATAACTTCCCGATTTTTTGAAAATCATTGATTTTCTTAGCGGGAAGTTAAAGATTTGGAAAGCGTTGATCCTAAAAGCTATCCGTGCAACTTCCCGCTAATTCTATATTTGAGCGCTTAAAATTGCACTGATTACATCTTTGAGCTCTTTGAGCACAAACATACAATTTTCGTGGATTTTAAGCTCTCCGAGCTCAAAAGTCAGATAGCTGTTTAATAAAACACTATTTTTCCAATTTTAAAATCGCACTAACTTTCGGATGAATAAACCGATTTTTGCGAATAAAATTCAATAATTTTTTATTCAAGACGCAATCAGATATTAAGTTTTATTTATTTATATCTAGACTACCCGGTCAACTTCGTATCACCTACATATATTTGTGAAAAGTATAGTCACAACTTAAGACAAAATTTTTATTTTCATTAAAATATTGAAAACGGTTTACCTTGAAGGCCATCCTTGCAACTTCCCGCTAATTCTTTACCTAAGCGCTTAGAACTGCAATTACGACGTTTTTGAGCTCTTCCAGCTCAAAAACACAATTTATGGTTTATTTTAAGTTAGCTGTTCTATGCTTTTGAGCTCTTCGAGCTCAAAAGCCTTGTAGAAAATGTTATTCAAACACTATTCTACAAATTTTTAAACTGCAACTACTTTTGAATAAATGAACCAATTTTCACGCAAATGGCAGTATTTAAGGCAGTTTTTTGAATGCTATGATTTACTTTCAAACACAAATTAATCAGACTGAAAACTGTGGAGGGTTTTGGAAAATTCACTTTTTATGTCGTAAATTGGGTTTGATATTTTTTAGCGATAGTAATTATGATTTAGGTAATTAAGAGAGAAAGAAAAATTTTGTGATGAGCATATTATTATTTTTAAAGAAATTGTTATAGTTCCATCTGATATCATCAGAAAGGTCTTGATAAGAATTAGTGCCTTTTGATTTTATGTATTTTTGACTAGTCAATTTTTTATGTCAAGTTTTTAGAGAAGTTTTTAGTAGTTTTATGGTTCTATAAATTTGTTCGGTCACATTTGCCCATTCAATTACGCCGGCACAAAAAAAAAAAAAAAAGTGGAAAGTACTTTGGACCGGATCTCCCTACCTACATGTTTTTCGACCCGCTGAATCCGAATTGCGAGTTTCTTTGGTCCGGTTAGGCTCCAATTATGAGTAAAATGCAAAAAACCTCAAAAAAAAGACCAAAAATTGCAAAAAACTGCGGTTACAGCAATGAAAAAGTTTTTGTGGATCCGGATCACGTATGATTATTGTGTATTTTAAATAACTGAATTCAAATCTAAAAGTTAATTAGCCTGATGAGCTGTCCAAATTTGAAAAAAAAAAAAAAAAAAAAAAAAACAGATTGAGTATGATTTTCATGTATTTTGTTCTGTTAAGTTTAAATCTAAAGATTTTTTGCCCCGTTAACGTTTTAAAATTTTTAAAAATCTCAAATAACCAAAAAAATCGAGAAAATTGCAATGACAAATATGAAAAAAAAAACTATAAAACATGATTAAATACTTTTCTTGGATTTTTTTACGCATAAAATATAAGTGAAAAATCTGAAAGTATAAAAAATTGTAATATCGATCAAAAATGACGTATAACTATAATAAAGAGAACGATTTTCTCGAATTTCAAACTGTTCTTCGTTGGCATCGAACTCTTTTGTTTTCGAACGATCAACGTAGTGGATTTTTCTTCCGTTTGATATTGTCTTTTAGTGTATTCCTTTTAAGTGTCCAGCAAAAATCTGTCATCATATTAATATTCCAATTTACTTGATATCTAGTCTCCATTTCACTTATGTCTTGATGGAATTGTTCTCCCTGTTCTTCACTGTAGTCTCCAAGATTTTCAGGAAACTGATCAATGTGAGAATTTATGAAGTGTAGTTTGAGGTTCATTATGCAACCTAAATTTCTGAAATTTGTCACCAATTCTTCTAATAATCTCTTGTAGTTTTCGCTTCTTTTATTTCCTAACAAAGAGATATTTTGAAAATCCTGAGTATTGCCCTGAAAGAAGCGTTGCAATTTGCAGGTCATAAATTTTCCATTGATGTTCGGAATACTTTATTTTATCCAATACCATATAAGTTTTCGTAGGTCTCTTTAAGTTTAGTCGAATGAGCTATTGGGATCTGCACCAATTTGTTCCCAATATGAAGTAATACAGCTTTGAGACTCCTAGTTGATGAATCTATAAAGAGTCTCCACTTATCGTCTTTGTAGGTATTAGGTTTCGATTGATCAACCGATCCTTTAATATCGCAACAGCACACCATCGAGTTCTCATCGTCTTTTGTAAAAAATTCCCGGAACTCTTCGTTTCTAGTACAATAAAAGGCAGATGATACTTCTTTAGCTAATAAATTTTTTCCTTTCAGTCTTGACCCAGTAATTCAGCTCCATTCTTAGGCAACTCTAAAAATTGTTCATTAAAAATCCCGCTTTTGAAGAGATGGAAGTATGAAAAGAAGTTGTAGTAGTTGTTGCTGTTACTGTTGATGTTGTTTTTGTTGTTGTACAATGAGAATTATCATTATTATCTGTGTAAGTCTTTAAAGAGATATCAGTTACGGTATTATCTAAATGAATCGACTGTAAACTGAAATCATCACTGTCATAGTTATTGTCGTTGTTTATTACACTGTTATTAATAACTGGATCATTATCAAACGAAGTATCAACCGATGCTTTTGCACGTGCAGTCTCCAAAATTGCCTGCTCACAGCGTTTTTTCAATCTTCGATTTTTCTGACTCTTAGACAGTTCACTGAATCTTTTTCTTTCCCTTGCGACTGCGAGTCCACTCTGGAACCACTCTGTTTCCAGAGTCAGAGTGGAATCATACTAGATCCAGAGTGTTTCCAGAATGGTTTTGTGCCTTTTTTTCAGAGTGAAACCAGATTGGATACAGATTGAAACCAGATTGTATTCAGAGTGAATACAGAGTGAATACATAGTGAATACAGAGTGAATACATATTGAATACATAGTGGACCCATAGTGAACACATAGAAAATTCAAGATCGATACAGAATGGAATCAACGTGAAGCCAAAGCGGAGCCAGATTGGTTATTCAGTGAAACTATAGTGGAGCCAGAATGAAACCAAAGTGGATACACAGTGGATTCACGATCGATACAGAATGAATTCATAGTGGACCCGAAGCGGGTCCAGATTGGTTATCGAGTGAGACCAGAGTGGATGCGGAGTGGAGCCAGAATAAAACCAAAGTGGCGTCTGAGTTGAATCAGAATGCAACCTGAATAAAATTCGATTGGAATCAAAATGGAATGAGAGTAGATAAAGAATAAAACCAGAGTAGAACCAAAGTGAATACAAATTGTTGCAGAGTGAACTTTAATTATTTTCTTAGCAAATCCTTTATGAATTTTGAGTTACTCCAAAGTATTTTTAGATTAAATCCAAAGAATTTTTAGAACGGACCTGTCATGTTTACACTTCAGTATACATACTGTGAATTTATATCGATCTTGTTTCGTCTGATCAAAATACATATGGTTCAAAACGTTCGTATTGCTACATAATTTTTAGTAGATTTCATAAAAATCTAACTATTGCAGCCGTCCTCATGGCGCAACTTTTAAAAAATTTAGCCATTTTCTGACTCAGTTTTTCGAGCTGATTCAGAAAATGTAGTTTGTTCAAAAGTTTATATATATATATTGGCCACGTCTAATCATATATAATCAGATTTACTTATGCATTATTATATATGATCATATATAATTATTTTTACTCATATATGTCTGATAAAAAATGCTTTCGAGAATAACAAATTCATTTCATAAATACATAGAGAAATGGAATAGTACGGTAATGGTTCGTTACAATATTAGGATAATCAATTCATGACAATATTAAATAAAAAAATCGCAGGCGTATGGAGGGCTCGAACTCAAATCTTTTTAGCTGGAAGCCGTCTGGAACGCTGCTCACTCGTCCAAGTCACCAGCATTAATGTTGAAAGACATAAATTTATTAGACTTTTAACAACAGAAAGTACTGGTTTTTATAAAAATTTTTGCAATTTCATCAAATTCCGGAATTCAATAGATTTTTGTAAAGTTTAAAAACTTATTAAATTTGATAAAATTCGCAAAATACAATAAAATTACAAAAAAATTATGTCATTATTAAAAAAAATTAGAAAATAGTCACTGTCCAATAAATTTTTCGGTAATTATTGACAGGCTGTATGTCAGTATCAAAACAATCGTATTGCCAGTCTAAAAAAAAAACTTTTTAAGGTCCCAAGAGTATTATCGCAAGATGTTTTGATCATATATGTTTGATCAATCCAAACCTCATGTATAATCATATATGATCAGACAAAAATTTTTTTTCATCGTGTATACGATACTACTTGACGTACAAGTTCATAGAAATTGACGTGATAATTAATTTGGATATCTAAATCGAAACATTGTCAAGTTTGGTAACTAAATAAAATTGTGTAATATCGTTATAATATTCTGATCGTTTCATTTTGTTTATAATTATTGGACCTACTAATTCTTGAATTTCATTTTTTTCACTGGAAACCGACGAACGAAATGCTACTACGTTGGTCATAATAAATTTTTGACTTCTTTAAACCATAAAATTTGAAAGTAAAGTAACAATGAAAGTGAACTTTGAAGTATTACGACAAATTTATTTTTTACTTTAAATAAAAGTCATTGGAAAATTAATTTTTTTCAAGTTGTATATTTTTTTCCTGTGATTTTTAATGCACAATTATAGACTGTATACATATAGTGAATAGGTTCATGTACGAAAAGCATTTTAAAACAGCAGCTGTAGTAAAAACTATGTCATGATTGATATGTAATTTTTTTAAGAGAATTTAGGAGAAAAATTGAAGCATACATTTTTACCGACATATATATATTACGCATGACTTTATTTTCTTCACCAGATATATTATATATAGACATTTACAATTTTCTGAAACTTACGTTCTATATGATAGGAATTTTATATTTTCTATTTTTGATTTTAAATACAATTTTCGATGCTGATCAACTCATAATTGATATAATAAAGTTTTTATTAAAATAGTTTTAGTGTACGTAAGATTGGGAGAAATCTTTAAATTTGTCAAAGATGAGATGAATAACAACTTTGATTATAAAAACTGATTGAGAAGAATTAATTTTTAATACTCTTTAATCAACATTTTTAAATAGAGATGTGACTAAATAAACAAACTGTTAATGTTAATTAATATATTAATACATATCATTGAAATTATAAAAGGATACGTTTTCCACTATGTAACATCTTATTATGTACATTTATATAATAAAGATGGAAAAAACTTTAAGAAGTATATTAATAATTGATTAATTTTTTCCAATGAAGGTAATTTATTATTTATATTAAATTATTTACACATTCAGATCTCTATGAAGTTTTATCGGATCTGACTTTAGTTTTGCTGTAGTTTTATCTTAATTCATTTCGATTTTATCCGAACTTATTCTAAATTTACTGACAGTTTAATCTAATTTTTAATAACTCCATTGTGACTCATGCAAATTTCACGTTGACTTCACGCTAGTTTAAATCTGAATGAATTCTGATTTGATTATTATTTTACTCTGATTTCATTTTAATTTCATGTTGATTCCACTTTGAAGCCATCTTGATTTTATGTAAAATTCACTTTGATTCTAATCTGGTTCCATTCTGGTATCACTCTGGTTCCACTTCGGTTTCATTCTGGATTCACTTTGATTCCACTCTGGTTCCACTTTAATTACATTCTGAGTCCAATTTGATTCCACTCTAGTTCTAGTCTGGGTCCACTCTGGTTCCACTATAGTTTCATTCTGAGTCCAATCTGATTCCACTCTGGCTTTAGTCTGGGTGCACTCTGGTTTTATGCTGGAAAATAGGCACAAAACCACTCTGGAAACACTCTGGAACCATCATGATTCCATAATGTTTCCAGAATTTTTTCAGACTGATTTCAGAATGATTTGAAAGTCGCAAGGGTTCAGACATCTTGAGAAAAAAATATTTTAAATTAAAAAAAAATCATAATTTATATTTATTTTTTGGATAAATGTATACGTTACCTTTAAAATCGAATGCTTTCTCAAATTTATCACTGATAAAAACATGAAATATCATACACAGTCAAATATTAATTAGCTAAGAATATGCACTTACATTATTTTTAGAACTTTTAATTTACAAATTACGAAATCACTGGTTATAAATAATTTATTGATTTCACTAAATTAAAGTTTTGCAATTCGACGCTGAATGTAAACAGAAAACGTACCATACACTTATAGGTTATATTAAAACAGAGATAAAAAATAAAAATAAAATTTCTATCGTTGTGCGCATGCGCCAATACAATTCAATCCTACCTCAGCAAAAAGACCTCTGAAAGAGTTCATATTCATGACAACTTACGAAGTCAGAAAAAAGACCTCTTAAAAAGCTCAGATTATTGATGTCTTATGAGTTCAGTAAGTAAACTACTTGAAGAGCTCATATTTTAGAAGTCTTACAAAGTTTGTCAAAAGATTTCCTGTCGACTTCTTGATTAAGAGTTCTGATTGATGAATTCGTTAAGACATCATATTTAGACTTCTTATGGACGTCTTTGAAAAGACTTCTTCCAGAAGTCTTTCTGATTTGGATGCTGACTGGGCAGAACTTTATGATTTTATACGAGATTAAGGGTTGCCTAAGAATGGAGCTGAATTATTGGCCTCCAGACTGAAAGGAAAAAATTTGCTAGCTAAAGGGGTATCGTCCTTCTTTTATCGTACTAGAGAAGAAGAGTTCCGGAAATTTTTTACTAAAGACGATGAGAACTTGATAGTGTGCTGTTGCGATATTTTAGGATATTACAGGATTGGTTGATCAATAGAAACCTAATATCTATGAAGACGATAAGTGGAGACTCTATTTAGATTCATCAACTAGGAATCTCAAAGCTGTATTACTTTATATTGGGAACGAATTAGCGCCGATCCTGATAGCTCATTCGACTAAACTAAAAGAGACCTACGAAAACTTAGACATAGTATTGGATAAAATAAATTATTCCGAACATCAATGGAGAATTTGTCGAGACCTGAAAATTGCAACGTTTCTTTTAGGCCAACAATCGGGATTCACAAAATATCCCTGCTATTTATATTTGTGGGATAGTAGAGACAGGGAAAATCACTATGTGAAGAAGGAATAGCCTACAAGAGTGAAATTCAATCTAGGCACTCTTAATGTTATACGAGCACCATTGATTCTGCCGTCAAAGTATCTGCTCCCACCGCTTCACATCAAGCTAGGTCTCATGAAACAGTATGTCAAAGCTTTGGACAAAGATGGTGATTGTTTTAAGTACTTGAAAAAAAAAGACTGTGTGTACTTGTGTACACGCGTTAGAAGTTATACTTCTTTGGCGTATGGAAAAAAATAACTAAAATGCAGTAGTGATTAACGATAAATATTAGAATTAATCAAAAAGATTTTATTTAAATAAAAAAGGTTTTATTAACGCAAAAATATGACAACACAGTAAAAATAAACAGTCATTATTCATTAAGGCAATGCATTAAATATCTTAATAAATATTTCAAATAAACTATTTTACGTTCGTAGATTCTTCTCGTAGTGACTGAATAGGCACGTTAGTAACAAGAGGTTTGTGGTAGCTACAATATGATATCAATGGTTTCGTTGAAACTGTAAATAAGTATC
This sequence comes from Cotesia typhae, assembly GCF_013202065.1. Lineage (NCBI taxonomy): Eukaryota > Metazoa > Arthropoda > Insecta > Hymenoptera > Braconidae > Cotesia > Cotesia typhae. Next base: position 6,312,521 of record NW_027423725.1, read on the forward strand.
TTCTAAATACACCATCAATAGTGGTGCCATGTCGTGTTGTTGACACTGAAGAGTCATTGTTAATTAATAGATTTTAATCGTCTTTAAAAAATTTAATCAGTGGCTCAGAAGTCTCTGAACTAAAGTTTACATTAAAGTCTCCACTTAAAATTATAGGTAACATCCTCATTTTTACCCATATATGATGCTCCAATTGTTGTGTATGGAAATAATGTTTTTTTAAAAAAATAAATAATGTCTTCAATTTCAAATTTATGTATTAAAACTTATTTAAGTTTATTCATCAGAATTTATTTTTGATTATTTCAACTACTACTTCAATAAATTGAAAATATATGTTTATATAAATACATAATGTTAGAGTTATTTAATAAAATTTAGTCGTATATGAAATTGATTAAATAAAAACACTAAACCAATATTTATTTATTCACACTGTTTAATTGTACGGTTACGAAACACGTGTTCTAAATATAATAATACTAGAATATACAACTTGAACATAGTTATCAATTTTCATGCCACCTAAAACTAACTTCACGATGTAGAATTTAGCTGTCGGTGTGCGCGCGCATCGTAAAAATTTACTCTTATCATTTTTCTCCATCGCGCCAAAAGAAGTATAACTTCAAAAAACATTTCCGGCGAAAAGTGATGCAAAATTAAAAGAAGGAATTTTTGCCGAACCCCAAATTTGAACGCTATTTCAGGATGAAAATTTTATAGGGAAACTGAACGAGATGGAGAGAGCAGCTTGAGTAAGTTTCAAAAATGTGTCTCAAAACTTTTGAAGAAATAAAAAAAGCGAAAGCTAAGGAACATCAGTAGAAGAATTGGTGACAAATTTTAGAAATTTAGGTTGCTTAATAAACCTCAAACTACACTTCATGAATTCTCCCATTGATCAGTTTCCTGAAAATTTTGGAGACTACAGTGAAGAACACAGAGAACAATTCTATCAAGACGTAAGTGAAATGGAGACTAGATATCAAGTAAATTGGAATATTAATATGATGGCAGATTTTTGCTGGACACTTGAAAGGGATACACTAAGAGATAATAACGAACGGAAGAAAAATCTACCGTGTAGATCTTTTGAGAACAAAAGAGTTCGATACCAATGAAGAACAGTTTGACATTCGAGGAAATCGTTTTCTTTATTATAGTTATACGTCATTTTTGATAGATATTACAATTTTTCATATTTTCAGATTTTTCACTTGTATTTTATGCATAAAAAATACAAGAAAAGTATTTAATTATAATTTATAGATTTTTTTTCATATTTGTGTTTGCAATTTTCTGAATTCTTTTGGTTTATTAAAATTTTTTTAATTTTAAAACGTTAGCGGGGCAAAAAAACTTCAGACTCAAACTCAATGGAACAAAATACTTGAAAATCATACTCAATCTGAGTCCAAAAAAATGTTTACTCCGAAAACTTCAATTTTTCATGATTTATCGCCATTTTTTTAGATTTTTCGTGTTTTTTTTTTTTTTTAATTTGGAAGGCTCACCTGGCTAATTAACGTTTACCCATGCAGAAAACCCCCAGAGTTGACAAAGGGGCCAGGCTTGGGCCAGTACTGGGAAACCTAGCTTCGGCGTACCTGTATTGGCCCATGCCGGGGCCAGGCTGCTTAACCCAGCCTCGGCCATGCCAATGATTATCCAAGCTTGAGCCAAGACTAGCTAACCTAGTCTTGGCCATTCATTGGTGACCCAAGCTTGGGCCAGGACTGGGTAACCTAGCCTTGGCCATTCAATGGGAAATCCAAAGTTAATTAATCATTAAATAATAGAATTTTAAACAGTAAACATTTATTGTTCAACGAATATTTGTTAGCAAATGCTAAAATTGAAAATTTATTATTTAACCAAAACAATTGCATACCGTCAAAATTGATATAGTCTTTAAAAAATTAAAATATAAAGTTTACAGTTAAATTTTTAATATTGATAATTTTAAGCAATAAAATTTATAATAAGATATTAAAAATATACAGAATGGTGTACGAAATCTAAAGTAATATAAGAACGTGTGTAAAATGTACGACTAGCGGGAAAACAACGGATCTGGTTTAGACTGGTTATCAAAATTAATAGGGCGGAAATATAACAAATAATATCAACTATAACTTTATTTACACTAATTACACTTAATATTTTATTGTAAAGTTAGTGGATTGTTGTTATAAAAGCGGATAAGTTTGTCTGAGCACGATTGAAAAAGCGAAGCCGGTTGGCACGTGGTGTTCACAAACTCGGCCCTGGAGAAAGCTGAGAATCAATTGCACAAACAACTTAAACTATCTGTAACTAATTAAAGAAAGAATTAAGTACGACTTATTGAGGCGGATTAGTAATCAATTGGGTATTCGCATGATTTTCCAATCCATTAAATAGTTATGTCTTATTATTTTTAAAAATTTTTGAAAAAAAATTTTTTTTTTTAATTTATAAACATTTAAACTATTTAACAATAAAAAAATTGTTAAATTTTAAACGAATAGGTAGCTCCCTCTTGCGTATGTGACGTCATTGTGCATATTCCATTCAAATTTATTCGCGCCAATCCACTCACAGAATGTTTTTATAAACACGCCTAATCAGCTGTTGTGATTGTTATTAAAAAAAATAACTGTTTAAATTATTTCAAATCAAAAACATAAACTTTATAACTTTTTAATATGTCATTAAAAAACAGTGGTTGTTGGTGTATTGTACCAACATGTAAAAATACCGGTAAATCTAATCCAAATAAAATTTTTATAAATGTTCCATCAAATAAATTAAAACGAAAAATGTGGTTCGATGCATGCGGGAATAAAAGTGATTATTCTTTATCAAGTCGACTTTATTGTTGTGAGGATCATTTTGATGTAAGTAATAATAAAAATCAAAATAATTTCTTTATAATCAACTTATAACCTCAAATTTTTTAAATATTTTGACTGTAAATGAGTAATTAATTATTTTTATTTTAGTTAAAAATAGATATGGAAAATTATTTAGAGTGGAAAATGATTGGTAATAACAAACGGATGAAAAGTAATATTTTGCCACATAAATACATTGAAGAATCAAAACTGACAAGTGTAGAAGTTTCTCCAATGGAAGTTGATGAACAATGTTCTGAGAAATCCAACTTCAATTTTGATGATAAAATGATAGGTCGAAATTCAAGCAATAATATCAATAATATGGATCTGGAATATTTGGATACTGTAAATTCTACTGCATCTCAAGATTTTAAAGCCAGTGCATCTAATGTTTTTTATGATAATGTTCCTCCTCAAGCTATAAAAGTTAATGCTGCAGTTCAAGTCAAGATAAGAAGTTTGTATAGGAGTACACAAATTCAGTGTAAACCTCAAACAAAAGACCGTGCAACTTCTCCCATTAAAATATTCTCTGGAGTAAAAAATTTGGATGACTCATGTTCTTCATCAATTAGTAATAATCAAGTAATGAACACATCAAATACAACAGTAAGTTCATTCCCAACTTCTTCAGATAACCTTTTGTCGACAAATTCAAGTACTGAAAATGAGTGGAAAAGCCAATATCAACAAGAAGAATTCCAAAAATTAAATTTAAAACAAACTTTCCAAAAAATTCAACAATCACCTCGTAAATATATCGGTATTCCAAACGACTGTATGGATATTATCGATATTTTACGGACTGCTAAATTAAGTGATGTTGAAATCTTTCTCACATTAAAAAAAATAAGACTAAATGAAAGTTTTGCTATTTTAGCAGATGATTTTGGGATGTCTACTCCTAATGTAAGTCGTACATTTACTAAGACCTTGCCAATGATAACTAAGTATTTAAAAGACTTCATTATTTGGCCTTCATCTGCAAAAATTAAACAACAATTGCCAATGAGTTTCAGGAGTCGTTATGCCGCAGTTGAATCAATCATTGATTGTTTGGAAATTGAAATTGAAAAGCCAACAGACCCAGTTGAACAATCATTAACATGGTCAGAATACAAAAAATGTAATACTGTGAAATATTTAGTATCTTGTACTCCAGATGGTATAGTTAATTTCATATCACCAGGTAGAACATCTGATGCAGAAATAGTTTCAATCTCTGGATACTTGGATTATTTAAAGCCAGGTGCAGCTGTATTAGCAGATAGAGGTTTCAAACATATTGAAAATTTAGTAGTTGCGAAAAAATGTACATTGATTAGACCTCCTACAGTAAGCTCTAATAAGCAACCAACTCATGATGAAGTCATTGCGACGAAACGAATCGCTAGCCTTCGAATTCACATTGAAAGGTTAATAAGAAGAATCAGAGAATTTCATATTTGCGAACCTCATTCATCTGTTAATATTAAATTGATTCCGCAAATGGATAATATTATTACGATCGTCGCTGCTTTAACAAATTTACAAGGACCACTGATAAAAAAAAACATAAGTAACATTAGAGATTAATTAAAAATATAATATTAATTATTTTACAAAATTTTGTTATTCACAGTAAATAAGCTTATGTATATATCTATAAACATTCAAAACATACAAGTGTCTTAAAATAATACGTTTTTGATCTTAATTATTTTATTGCTCTGTTTTGTATAAAGAATTAAATAATCGTTTAAAAATACATTTCTTCCAAAATTTACTCAAATCTTCCAATAATTTATTAATTAATTGTGAGTCGTAATTAATAATAATAGATTTAAATGCTTTTGTATCTTCGAAGTTCGGGTCTGCAACAACAAACATCGCATTTTTTCTTCCGGCAAAAAGCATTTGCATTTGCGTTATGTACTTCATTGCTACTTTATCGTAATTATTAGTATCAATATATGTACGAGCACTTTTGTCTGACGTTGGGCATTTCATTTCAATAACAAATTCGTCGTCAATAGCATCAGGTGAAGCTCCTAGATAAGGATATTTTTCAGATAAAAATAAACCACATTTATTTAACTTTTTTTTCATCTTCTGTTCAACTTGTTGTAAAACCATTGCTTCTAATTTTTTGCCTCGTTCCATAGCTTTTATTTATATCCCGCAATTTTTTACCACCGACCAACAACTCCACTAAAATTCCATTCGATATATTACAACGTAATGCTTCATATGCCTTTGATGCAGTAACTCGTCCGTAGCGCAATGTAAACCAGAGCTCACAGTTTGCTTGATCTTGAGTCATTTTTTCAATTCGCTCACACAAATCTTTTGACATTCGACTTTTGCTGAATGTTAAAAATTCATCATAAGATGTTCCTCCTTCATTAATAAAATTTACTAATAAATTATGAATCGAAAGACTTTGCTCGTTATTTACATCATTGAAGTATTTTAAAATTTGACTTTGTACAGTTTTTTGATTTGTTCTTTTTACAAATTCTTCTAATGCATTAAAAGGTTTATTCAAAGCAATCGATTCTTCAGTACTGGCAAAATCTTTTACCATAATGAATTTTATTGATGATCCAACTTGAGATAGAACTGATTTTCGCCAATAACATTCAATATCCGTCGGTGATGGTTCTTCAGATCTTCTGTGTAGCCACATTATAAAAGCAATCGCATGCTTGCATCCACCTAAAAAAGACAAAGGGAATGTATTGGTAGGTATTTCATTTTTAATCAATTTTTTTTGTTTCTCGTATCAAACAGTAACTATAAATAATAGAGTTAAGAATAACAGTAATAGTTATAGGTAAAATATTTTTACACTATTGCACTTACCTGACGATGCGACACAATCATGACATTGAATCGATAAAATCTCTTCTTCAACAATATTTAAAACAAGAGTCACTCGATATGATTTATTGTGTACTCTGTGCTCAGGACAAATAAAACATTTTAGAGTACATTCTGGTCAATTAAGTTTTAGTCGAACAAATTCAATAGCAGCATCTCCACACGACTGTCTTCCGAATCTATATTTGAATATATTTATTTTATTATTAGTCTAATATTTCAACTATAATATTTAAACACTTGTTGTAGATCAAAAACTAACCTATATTAAAATTTTTTTTTATTTTTTTCAATATGAGAATTTCACTTTAAAAAAACAAAGAAATGACTGGTTGATTTTTTTCTATAAATTATTTATTTTGAAAATTTCGATTTATCAAAAAATCCAAAAATTATTAAACAATAATGAAATTACGTATCATGAAAATTTATACTCACAGGTTAACTTTTGCGCCTTGCATTTTTGCAGATACAAAATTGGAATTAGTAGCTAAGTAAGATGCGACCATAAAAGCATCAACACGAGGTAGATTATCGGATCGAGCTTCACTGAAACCAGGATCTTCGAGGCATTTTTATTTCTTTTTAATTATTTATTGTCAGTTACTATCACCCCGTTCACATGTACCACTAGTACCACTCAGCATTTATGGTAATATAGAGTATGATCATAATATCTATGCTAATTATTCTTTTCAAAGAAAAATATTTATGCTACTTTCAGTAAATTTCAGTCTTAATGATAAAATATAACTAAACTCACTATAAATAAAAACCAACTTGAAATTTTTTTCAATAATTTATCATTCGTCGTTTATCATGCATTCAAATAACGCGCCAATAATATGCACAATGACATCAGACCAACCACATCACGTGATTTTTATATAATATTTGACCACTTTTATTTATTTATTTATTTAAAAATTATTCGTAAAAATTAAATTTTTTTCTTACGTAGGTATTTTATGTGTATCAAAGAATTTATTAACTGAACTTTATTTGCAAAATCATTTTCATGCAAATACCCAATTACGATAGACACACTTTTAATCTTGTAATATATAAATGAAACTGATAAGATCTTTACTTGAATTATTTTGAAATCAGTTATGAGATTCGAGTAAACATATTACTCACATAAATTTCGTTTGTTACAATTGAGATATTTTTTGCGATGCTCAGCAACAACTTGTAATAAAAAATGTCTTTGTTCTTCATCACAAGTAAGACTATCATTATATTTATCAATTAACGCTACAGCTTTTTCGGCAATATCATTTACAACTTTTATTGATCGAACAATTTCTAAAGAAACCTGATACTCGTCATCGAATTCCCATCGATCTACAGGTAAATCAAGAAAACTTGTAGATAAACCGAACTTCTCGAATACAACCATCAACTTTTGAGTAACAAAATCACTTATATCTTTTGAGCAGAATGATTTTAAATCTTCTTGTTTCAAACATAACTTTCTCGTATTTTATGTTGTATTCTGTCGATTTTTTATTGCTTGAACCATTTTTATCTTGATGGCCGATAAAATTCTTTCATCGAAGAATGATAATGCCACAAGATCTTCGGCCAAGTACCAGAGATGTCTAAGAAATTTAGTTGATGCAGCTTCGGAAAATTTTACGTTTATGTGTTTAAAATCTAATATACTACTCAAGAACATGAAATCCTGATACGGAGCGTAGATACTGATTGGTGCATTATACCAACCTTTAATATAAATATCGACAATAAAGATACAAACTTGTGTTAGTTTAGGAAGCTTCACTTTAGCAAGTTTAAATTGACTTTTAAATAAATAAATTTTTAAGCAGTAAATTGCTTTTGACAGCCATCGAGCATGATGGTGTGCTCCAGCATTCTTGAAAGAAATACCTTGTATTTTTTACCAAAAATGTATAACTAAAATTGGGAGTTCGGAGTTGTAAGCTCCAGGTTACATTAATTGATAAAGTTAGTAGACCAAATTAACGTTCTACTAATAATTTATTTGTATGAATTTATACAAGAATGTAGTTAAAATTTACTTATAAAAATATTAAATGCGAGGCAAATTAACAAAGTTATAAAGTAATTCAAACGGTAATAAGACGGTACGTCTTGAACAAAAATGCTAGATGCTATTACGGTGCTCTTTTAAGAGGAACTGATTTTCTGATCAGAAGTTGAACTTGATGACAAGTTCCAAATTTTTCGTACTGCTAAGATCTTCTAGGGGTAAGGGGTGGAGTAAAAGATATACTAGACCCTTGATTGGTAATTTAGGATAAGTGGGTGTACAGGTAAGGACTCAAGCACAAAGGAAAATATCGAGAGTGAGTTAGAGAGAGAGAAAGGACTTAGATAACTAGATGCCAATATGATGTACAGATGTACAAATGACTAATACTCCAAACCGAGGAAAAACCAACCCAATAAAACAATTAAAAACAGATGCATTTTGGGAAAAAATATTTTACAATAGAAGGATTAGAAGACCTTGGAAAAATCCAATGACGATAAAGCATAATCTTTGGCTAGAGCACATAGTTTTAATCTAGTTGCACAAAAATGTATTGCCTGAGTTAACGTAGGCAGTGTCGAAGCACATTCCTTTAACATTATTGACAATGTCCCATCGTTTTAACTCTGCGGCTATCGATTGAGCTTGATTAAATCCTGTACCACTGTTTAATTTTGGAACTGCTAGAAGTTGTTCATAATTTAGTCCTGATAAAACTATTGGAACCCTGTCAACTTTCTGAGTACCACCACAATCTGGGAGTGTAATACTAAATTCTGGATAGCAGAATTATTATTTTTTATATCTGTCGCCATCATTTTTCTCATTTTATTACGATCTCTATGTATTGACCTATGGCTAACATTAATTTTGTTAGGATCATGACCCAAACTTTTTGCGACAGCGATAACGATATAAGTAACATTTCTGTGAGAGACATTTGATCTGTCCAAAGCTGATGATAATTCGGGAGTCATAACATCTATTTTATTTTCATGTGAAATTTGCGGAAGTTCGTCTTCAAAATTAGATATCGTTCTTTTTGGTGCTCTTGAACAAGAACTAGAAGATAACACGACTCTACAAAAAAAAATTTCGTTTTTTGTTCTAAAGTTTATACTATTATTTTCCAGTTAGTTATGCACAAAAACGAAAAGAAAATATCTTTTTTCGGTATAAAGTTTGCTTTTGTGATAGTTATAATAATAATACTCATTTTTCAATTTTTTCATAAATTTTAATTGATTTTAATATTTTTAAAAAGACCGCGCGGTTAGAGTGGGGTATTAACGTTTACACTGTGCCGCTAGATGGCACCCGAGTGATAAACAACCATCAGGTGTTATTTACAAGCCCAGAATAACTTAAAAGGTCGTCACGAAAGTGCAAATACGATGCTGATGCATTTTGTTTTATATGAGGTCAATTTATTAAAGTTCGAGATGTGAAATATGAACTAAAGACATCTCACGTTCTCTGTGAAGCCTATGAAGCATATTTTGACTGTCCTGTACGGAGTCAAGATAAGCCATGGGCTCCACATGTTGCTTGTAGTTATTGTAAAAGGTGTTTGGAAGGTAAGCAATTTTTATTTAATTAAGCGATGAATCCAAAATAATAGACATATTAATTTTTATTTTTATATTTTTAGGTTGGTATCGAGGTGAGAAAAGGTCTATGAAATTTGCAATACCAAGGATTTGGCGAGAACCAAAAGACCATATTACTGACTGCTACTTTTGTATGGTGAATCCGAGTAAAAGACGTAGAGTTAAAAATGCAAAACCTATTGAATATCCTGACGTCGAATCTTCTTCTGCTCCAATTGCTCACGACCTGACACGACCAGTACCTTAGCCACCAAAAAAATTATCGCAGAAAAGTAGCTCATCTTTTAGTTCTTATAAAAGTAATTCCGATAAGGAGTTTTTGCCTACACCTGAACAACTAAAACACTATCTCATTACTTCAGAAGATTTTAACGATCTAATTAGAGATTTAAATTTGTCAAAAACTAAAGCAGAGCTTCTAGGCTCTCGGTTAAAACAGTGGAATTTGCTTGATGATGTTAAGATCACGGATCAGCGGACTAGGCATGAAATGTTTACAACGTTTTTCACGAAGGAAGATGGACTTTGTTTTTGTAATGACATTAAAGGTATGTTTGAAGCAATTGGCATACCCTGTGTCCCTAGTGAATGGCGTTTATTCAGTGACAGTTCTACAAAAAGTTTAAAAGCAGTTCTATTGCACAACGGAAATAAATTTCCGTCTCTTCCAATTGCTCACTCAGTACATCTTAAAGAAAATTATGAAAGTGTCAAAATTTTGCTTGAATCTGTAAAGTATCGTGAGTATAACTGGGAGCTGATTAGAGATTTTAAAATGGTGGGATTTTTAATGGGGCTACAGGGTGGATATACAAAGTATCCGTGTTATTTGTGCTTGTGGGATAGCAGAGCGGATTCTAAACACTATATTCAACGGTCATGGCCTGTAAGAACAGAATTGTGTGTCGGAAAACAGAACGTCAAATTTGAGCCGATTGTTGAAGCGGAAAAGGTGTTAATGCCGCCTTTGCACATTAAGTTAGGGTTGATGAAACAATTTGTTAAAAAACTGGATGAAACTTCAGAAGCTTTTGGATACTTAAAAAAATTTTTTCCGAAGTTATCGGAAGCAAAGGTTAAAGCTGGGGTTTTTGTTGGTCCGCAAATAAGACAGATTTTCGCCGATGAAAAATTTCCAACGTTGCTGAATCGTACTCAAAAAGCAAGTTGGAACAGTTTTAAAGCAGTAGTTTCTGGATTTTTAGGAAATAATAAAGCTGAACACTACGAAAAGTTGGTTGAGGATATGCTTACAAATTTTAAGGCCATGGGCTGCAGGATGTCATTAAAAGTACATATGCTGCATGCTCATTTGGATAAATTTAAAAACAATATGGGAGCCTATTCCGAAGAGCAAGGAGAACGCTTCCATCAGGACATCATGAATTTTGAACAACGCTATCAAGGCCAATACAATGAAAACATGATGGGCGACTATATTTGGGGTTTATTGAGAGAAAGTAGCTATGAACATAAAAGAAAAAGTAAAAGTGTGCACTTTTAAGTTATTTTCCACTTTTCTGTAAGCTAATTTGATAGTAAAACTTAATAAAAATAATAAACATTTTTATTTCAATAGTTTTATTTTCAATCAAAAATTAAAATCCGAGATTTTTAAAAATTTCGTTCAATCAGTCTTCTAAGCACAAAAGCAAAGTTTTTCATGCCATATATTTTTTTTCCGTCTTATCACGACCTAAACTACCGAAATTTAATGCTTTGCAATCAAAGTCAAATTTAATGTTGACCCATGTAATCTGCTCAATTCTCCAAAAGAAATAGATGTGTCAGATAAAGCTTGACTTAAGACTGAAAAAAAATATTGAATGATTAGATTTTTAAATAATGAACTTTAAGAAAAATTAGATTTTAATGTCTTCTCAGCATATAAGAAGTTTATAATAATTACCATTTTCATCAATATCGTTCTCTACTGGTTCAAGAGGAAATCTTTTATCTTCTACGTCATCTGGTATCGGTGTTAACCGACCTTTACTTCTTCTTACTAACGAAAACAGTTTTTCAGGACAGGAGTCATGAGATATTTTTTTAATCTCACATCAAATAATTCATTTAGATTATCAGTAAATTTTTTTATTTGCAACAGATAAAACTCCGAATGTTTTTTAAGTCGACTTTTATCTAAATTTCTCCATTCTGTAAATAGCATTTCCCTTTTTTTAATTGCATGTTGATGTTTTATCAATGGTGTATTCATATCACTCCAAATTTCTTGAACTTCATATATAATCTCTGCAGCACATTCACGAACTGCCTTCTTTAAGATCTTATATTTAAACATAAAATAATTCAAAACGTCGCCATTTTTAGGCAGCTTGCGTGATGGTAAATTATTATGAACGGCACCCAAAAGATAAACACTGTTTAAACTATTTTCCGACATAGCTAATAAATCTCTACAAAACTAGTAACAATTAATCTCCGAAGATATCAATATAGTCTCAAATTTTAAAATAAATACTAGACAGCTGTCAATTTAGCCAACTTTATCTAACCAGCTGTGACGTATATGTTAACGACATCTATTAACTCATGTTTGTAGTTGCACACTGGCGGGGTTTCTAAGACTGCCGTTACGAGTTACGAAGGCTATAGAAGAATTCGTTGACGAATAAAAATGACAGAAAAATATACATTTTAGTAATTTTAAAGCATGAATAATTTTCAAGTCAATGAAACTTATAAATAAAAAATTAATCTTTTTGTCTTCATTTTATTTGGTGATAAAATTATTTTTAACTTCTACAGTACCGTACTACAATCAATTAAAGCATAAAAACTATTTTTTTAGATCATAAATATTCCTAAAAAAATTGCCTTACTATATTCTTTTCGTTAGGAAGTAGTTTAATAAATGTTCATCAATAATTAAAAATAAAAATTAAAGAACGAATTGTAATTTAATCAGCTATAATAAAAAAAGCTGTTGATTTTTTAAGTTCGATAAAAAATCATCTTTGTAGAGAATTTAATTTTCTACAAAACCATACCAAGGGTTTTTTTTTATATTTGGTATATTGAATTAGCTATAACCAAAAAATAAGTGAAAAAAAACCTTTTTTAGCGAAAATTCTTATTTTTGCGAGCGCTAACTGAAAAATGAAGATAGAGGGCTCAAATTTTGACACAATTTTTTTTTCGCCACTCTCAACGAAATTTTGATATGGGACCGAAAAAAAAAAGTAGTCGATTTATTTGGCACAGTCTAATACTTATAATCTATAATCTTAAAATCTATCGGTCCGAATCGGTTCAAATTCTCAGGAAATCTAAGATTGAGGGAACTCTTTAGAATGCCGTTTAGTTCGTTCCGATCGGTTCAGTCGTTCAAAAGTTATAAGCGAGTCACACACACACACACACACACACACACACACACACACACACACACACACACACACACACACACACACACACACACACACACTAGCTGACTCGGCATACGTTGTTTTGCCATATGAATTATTCTAGTGCATGAAAATATATCTTATTTATTGTAAGTGTGCGCGTATGTGGTATATGAGTGAAGATCTTAATAAAACGTAACATACTCATTCTTAGGACGATTTCTGAGGTTAAGTTCTAAGCTGAGCCAAATCTGTCGGTTAGTTATTTAATGAAAGCAATTCAAAAATTTTCGAAACTCGATAAAATTTTCACTTTTACCGTATTCCCGTGCAATAATAATTAAATGCAATTTTATATTCAATTTGTGTAAATCGGATCTGAAAACTTATATAATAAGCTTTAGTTTGCATACTTTTTCATTTTTTCAAATTAAATAGTTTAGGAATGACAGCAATTTAGACATTTTTGAAAATCGCAGAAATTTTCACTCTTACCGTATTTTCGTGGAATCACAATCGAACGCGTTATCCTCTCGAGTTCCTGTGAATTACATCTGAAAGCTTATTAAGCAATCTTTAATTTGCATATTTATATATTTTTTTAGATTAAAGAGTTTATGAATGACAGAAATTTGAATTCTTCTAATTCCTCAAAATTTGAAACTTTTACTGTTTCATCACAAAATGACTTATGAATGCGATGATTTGTAAAATTTTTGTAAATTGCACCTCAAAGCTCATTACATAAACTTTAATTTCCATACCTCACTATCAGTCTAGACCAAAAATTTCCTACACTCTCAGACAGATCTAATGAAATTATACTTTTGCATTTGTTTTGATGTCATTATTTTATTGTAACAGAAGTTATATATTATGATCAATATTATATTGCAAAAAATTTATCTTTGTTATTTAAGTAATCTACTCCCATTTTGGCTGCCGAATGTTCTTTTTTTAATTTTTTGTAACTTTTTTTTTAAAATTGTATATATAACGAATTCTGAAACTATTAGTCAACAATATTAATCTTTTTGTGCAATGGAGTATACAATTTTTTTTGTAAAAATTTTAGATTAAAAATGTGGATTATAAATGTATTAAATATTATAAATGTTGGATCATAACAAAGATACAGTATTACTTTATCATTAATGTTGGATCATAACAAAGACACAGTAATACTATACCTTCAATATTTATGATAAGTTTGATTAAATTAATTATATATTTGAAAATTTTACTTTTTTTCATAAATAACTTTGAAACAAATTTAAAATTTTGTTTTAATGTTTACTTTTAAAATGTATTTGAGAAATTGCACTCGACGAAACTTGCTATTATGCTCCTCCCAAGCGGAGTTGGCAAACCGAAACCCTATTGATCAGCTATTGACCGGGGTTAAAAAATATAAAATTCTATTAAAAATAGGGGTTGATTGTAGAAGGGTGAAAATTGAGAGTAATATGAATTTTTTTTATTCTACGTTATGACAAAATAAAAAAAAATTCTTGCCAAAAAATTAAAGTTTACAATTAACAAATAAAAAATAGGGGTTAATCGTAGAGGGGTGAAAAATTCAGAGCAGTATGAAATTTTTTAATCTAAGTCATGAAAAAATGAAAAAAAATTCTTGCAAAAAAAATTAAATTTTTTAATTAACAAGTAAAAAATAAGGGTTGATCGTAGAGGGATGAAAATTTAGGATTGTATGTATATTTGTATGCTTTATCATAAAAAAATAAAAACTAAAAATTTTGTCTAAAAAATTAAAAAAAAATTTAGGGGTGGACTACCCTTAACATTTAGGGAGATGAAAAATAGATGTTGGCCGATTCTCAGACCTACTCAATATGCTCACAAAATTTTATAAGAATCGATCAAGCCGTTTCGGAGGAGTATGGCAACGAAAACTGTGACACGAGAATTTTATATATTAGAAGAATATACAGGGTGTCTCAGAAGTCGTGAGCCACCGGACAGGGTGTGGTAGAAAATTGGATTCTGAATAGAAAAGTCCTTTACCATTTTTCGATCAGACCCATAGAAAAATTACTACAAATTTATGAAAATAGACCAATGAGGAGCGCGGTTTAGCGGCAGAACGGTAGGCGCAAGAGCGAGCGAGTGGAAGCGCGACAGACAATGAGTGCGCGCTCGCTTGCACACGTGTGATATCATTGCTCAGTTATAGCGGGATGCCCGCATGCAATAATAATGATCAATGATACTCCTGTAAATAAAAAAAAATTAATATTAGAAAAATCATCCCATAGACAGCCCCATAAAATAAAAAATGTGCGATTTTTTGATAATTAAAACTCAAATTTTCGGTGTCACCGAAAAATGAAAAAAAAAAAAAAGCCAACAGTCATATTCAATGATACCCCTGTAATTAAAAAAAAAAAAAAAAGAAAAGTTATAAAAGTACCCCATACACTCTGAGATACAGCCCCATAAAGCCAAAAATTTGCGATTATTTAATGATGAAATTCAAATGATCAGTGTGCACTTGAAGTTAAAAAAAAAAAGCAATAAAAATAATCAGTGACACTACTGTAGACCAAAAAAATTGAAAAAAAATAAAAAACTACCCCATAGACAGGGAGATACAGCCCCGTAAAGCCGAAAATTCGCGATTATTTAATAATGAAATTCAAATGATCAGAGTGCACTTGAAGTGAAAAAAAAAAGCAATAAAAATAATCAGTGACACTACAGTAGGTGAAGAAAATTTTTAAAAATAAAAAACTACCCCATAGACAGGGAGATACAGTCCCATAAAGCCAAAAATTGTGCGATATTTCAATAATTAAAATAGAAATTTTCGACGACTACTCAAAATTTCAAATAAAAATCTAGGACTAATAGTTAACTATACCCATAACAATCAGAAAAAAATTAAAAATTACAAAAACCACCCCACAGACACTAAGATACAGCCTAATAAAGCCGAGTATTTCGGGATTATTTAACATAAAAATTAAAATATTCACAGTGCATTCGAAATAGAAAAAAAATACCAATCAAAATTATCAGTGGTACTTTTGACCATCAGACAAATTTAAAAAATTGTAAAAACACCCCATAGATACCGAAATATGACTTGATAACGCACAAAAATCGGGATTGCTTAGAAATTAAAATTCAAATTATTGGTGCCCATTGAAAATCAACAAAAGAAACCTTTTGTACTTATCGATTAAACTCCTGTGTATCGAAAATTATTTATTTAAAAAACCACCCCGCAAACTCCGAATTATGATCCCATTAAGCTGAAAATTTCTGATTTTTAGTAATTAAAATGCTACTTCTCGGTGTCCGTTGAAAATAAATGAAAAGTATGAAAACTCATTTTCAGATATACTCTTGTAAGCAAAAAAAAATAAGATTTGAAAAAACACCCCATTAACGGCGAGATAGGACCCCATAAATCCGCTAATTTGTGATTTGTTAGTAATTGAAATTGAAATTCTTGGTGTCCATTTAACAAAAACAAGAGAAACCTATTGTACTTTTAAATTACACCCTTAAAAACATAAAAAAACTTAACTCTTGAAAATCCACCGCATAGACACTAACAAACATCCAAATAAAGCCAACAATTCGCGATTTTTCAATAATTAAAATTCAAATTTTCATATGACACCGAAAATTTCGATATCAATCCACAAAAAATCGATAAATCGCGGCTTTATGGAGGCGTATCTTGGGGTCTATGGGGTGAATTCTTGAATTTTGATATTTTCATTTATTAAAAAGAGTAAATTGGAAAGTGGAATGAGTTTATGCTCTTTATTTTAAGTGGACACCGAGAATTTCAATTTAAGTCAATTAAAAATCGATAAATAGCGACTGTATGGGGATGTATCTCGGTGTCTGTGGGGTGGATTCTAAAATTTTGATTTATTATTTTATAACAGAGATAACATTAAAAAGTACAATAATTTTCTTTTACTTATTTTGAGTAGACACCGAGAATTTCAATTTAAATCAATAAAAAATCGAACAATTGTGGCATTGTGGGGTTGCCTCTCGGTGTTTATGGGGTGGATTCCAAAATTTTGATTTTTTAATTCATAAAAAGGTTAAACTGGAAAGAAAGATAATTTTCTTTGAGTTATTCCGAGTTGACACCGAGAATTTCAACTTAACTTCACAAATAATGGAGAAATCGCAGCTTTATGGGGGTGTATCTCAGTGTCTATAAGGTGGATTCTTAAATTTTGATTTTTCAATTCTTTACAAAGGTTACATTGGAAAGTACGATAATTTTTTTTAAGTTATTTTCAGTGGACACCGAGAATTTCCATTTAAATCAATGGAAAATCGAAAAATCGCGGCTTTATAGGGTTGTCTCCTGATGTTTATAGGGTGGATTCCGAAATTTTCTTTTTTTAATTCATGACAAAGATTGAACTGGAAAGTGGGATAGTTTTCTTTGGCTTATTTTCAGTGGATACCGAAAATTTCAAATTAAATAAATGAAAAATTGACAAATCGCGGCTTTATGGGGGCGCATCTCAGTGTCTATGGGGTGGACTCCATAATTTTGATATTTTTATGTATGACTGACGTTAAATTGAATAGAAGGATTATTTTCTTTTTGTTATTTTCAGTGGACATCGAGAATTTCATTGAAAGTAAATTAAACATCGACTTATCGCCAGTTTATGGGGGTGTATCTCGGTGTTTATAGGGTGGATTCCATAATTTTGATATCTTTGTGTATAACCGAGGTTACATTAGATAGGAAGATTATTGTAATTCTGTTATTTTAAGTGGACACCGAGAATTTCAATTTACGTCAAATAAAAATCGACAAATCGCGAGTGTATGGTGTTTTTTCAAATCTTATTTTTTTTTGCTTACAAGAGTATATCTGAAAATGAGTTTTCATACTTTTCATTTATTTTCAACGGACACCGAGAAGTAGCATTTTAATTACTAAAAATCAGAAATTTTCAGCTTAATGGGATCATAATTCGGAGTTTGCGGGGTGGTTTTTTAAATAATAATTTTTTTCGATACACAGGAGTTTAATCGATAAGTACAAAAGGTTTCTTTTGTTGATTTTCAATGGGCACCAATAATTTGAATTTTAATTTCTAAGCAATCCCGATTTTTGTGCGTTATCAAGTCATATTTCGGTATCTATGGGGTGTTTTTACAATTTTTTAAATTTGTCTGATGGTCAAAAGTACCACTGATAATTTTGATTGGTATTTTTTTTCTATTTCGAATGCACTGTGAATATTTTAATTTTTATGTTAAATAATCCCGAAATACTCGGCTTTATTAGGCTGTATCTTAGTGTCTATGGGGTGGTTTTTGTAATTTTTAATTTTTTTCTGATTGTTATGGGTATAGTTAACTATTAGTCCTAGATTTTTATTTGAAATTTTGAGTAGTCGTCGAAAATTTCTATTTTAATTATTGAAATATCGCACAATTTTTGGCTTTATGGGACTGTATCTCCCTGTCTATGGGGTAGTTTTTTATTTTTAAAAATTTTCTTCACCTACTGTAGTGTCACTGATTATTTTTATTGCTTTTTTTTTCACTTCAAGTGCACTCTGATCATTTGAATTTCATTATTAAATAATCGCGAATTTTCGGCTTTACGGGGCTGTATCTCCCTGTCTATGGGGTAGTTTTTTATTTTTTTTCAATTTTTTTGGTCTACAGTAGTGTCACTGATTATTTTTATTGCTTTTTTTTTTTAACTTCAAGTGCACACTGATCATTTGAATTTCATCATTAAATAATCGCAAATTTTTGGCTTTATGGGGCTGTATCTCAGAGTGTATGGGGTACTTTTATAACTTTTCTTTTTTTTTTTTTTTTAATTACAGGGGTATCATTGAATATGACTGTTGGCTTTTTTTTTTTTTTTTTTTTTTCATTTTTCGGTGACACCGAAAATTTGAGTTTTAATTATCAAAAAATCGCACATTTTTTATTTTATGGGGCTGTCTATGGGATGATTTTTCTAATATTAATTTTTTTTTATTTACAGGAGTATCATTGATCATTATTATTGCATGCGGGCATCCCGCTATAACTGAGCAATGATATCACACGTGTGCAAGCGAGCGCGCCTACCGTTCTGCCGCTAAACCGCGCTCCTCATTGGTCTATTTTCATAAATTTGTAGTAATTTTTCTATGGGTCTGATCGAAAAATGGTAAAGGACTTTTCTATTCAGAATCCAATTTTCTACCACACCCTGTCCGGTGGCTCACGACTTCTGAGACACCCTGTATATATGCATGGATGTCACAATTGATGAGTTCCAATACGAACCAAGTTCAATTTACAATTAAATTTAATATTCGTAAACGTAGTCGATTGCAACTTTTTCACTTTTATACACAGCGAAAAAATCTACATTCTATAAAATTTTGTTGTATACTTCTTAAATAATTATATAAAATCATATTTAATTATACATAATTATATGTAACGACTGCAAATACGTAGATGGCCATTAGATAACATTATATATAAATATGTATAAATTTATATATTGATATAAAATTATACATAATTATATAAAATTTTATATAATTATACAAAATTATATATAATTTTATAGAATTGTATAACATTATATATATTTATACAAAATAATATATAGAATATTATACATAACTATACAAAACTATATAGATTTATATAAAAATAGATCAAATTATATATAATTAGAGGTAATTTTATATAATTATATATAATTTATGTTCCCCGGGTTATATTGTTTAGTTACGTGTTTTAAGTCAATGTTTCATATTAATAAATAAATATTATTATTTTTTTAAATAGTTTAATGTTTGAGGCCTGATAACTCCGAAATGGTTCTCTACGCATATATTCAATCAAACAATTTATGTAGATCGTTAAATTTCCTACCAGAATGCGTATCGATCATTGCTATAAAATGCTTTGTTGTCGACTAGAAAAATTCAAAAGTAAAAAAAAAAAATTAGGAATACGGTAGACCCTGAAGGCCATCCGTGCAACTTCCCGCTAATTTCATGCCTAGCTACATAAAACTGCACTAATGATGTTTTTGAGCACTTCGAGCTTAAAAGTCTGATAGAAATATCATAGAACAATATTCTTTAACTTTTCGAACCGCACTAACTTTTAAATAAATCAACCGATTTTCACGCGGTTAGCAGTAATTGACGCAATTTTTTTAGTTTCATGACGAATCTTCAATTTTAAATTGATAAAACTAGGAAATTTGGAGTAATTCCAAAAAAACACTTTTTTTGGTTTTGTTTTGTTCATGATATTTCTTGAACGAATTGACCAATTTTGACCGGCTTGACGGCGATCGACGTAATTTTTTCATGCTAATAGCTGATTAGTTTTTGAAATCGATCAGTGCAGCCGTTTGAAAGTTATTCCAAAAAATTTCGGAGTTATGTTGAAAAAACACTTGTTTCCAAATATTTTATCGAGAATATCTCTCGAGCCAATCAACCGATTTCCACGTTTTTGGCGGCGATCGCCGAGGTTTTTTAAGCTATGAAATTATTCTACATCATCAAAAATGATCCGAGAAGAAATGACGAAGTTATGTCAAAGAAAATCACTTTTTTCGGTTTTCTTTCGTTCACGATATCTCCCGAAAGAATCAACCGATTTTGATCGGAGTGGCAACGATCGGCGTGGTTTTTCAAGCTTAAGGGCGGATTAGTTCTTGAAGTCGATCGATAAAGTCGTTTAAAAGATATTCCAAAAACACCACTTTAAAAAATGATTTTTTTCTAATTTTTTGGAGATTTTTCGAGATTTCTTAAAATCTATCGGTCTGAATCGGTTTAAATTCTCAGGAAATCGAAGTTTGAGCGAAGTCTGTAGAACGCCGTTTAGTTCGTTCCAATCGGTTCAGTCGTTCAAAAGTTATAAGCGAGTCACACACACACACACACACACACACACACACACACACACACACACACACACACACACACACACACACACACACACACACACACACACACACACAGGCATAGTGACAACATCGCGGGAGTAGTCAGGGAAACTTCCTAGGACCTCAAAACGTCGAGATCTGATGAAACCTCGATTTTTTCAAAACGGGGTAAAACCAATAACTTCCCGATTTTTGAGAATCTTGGATTTTCTTAGCGGGAAGTTAAAAATTTTTTCTTTGTTACTTAAATGGAAATAAAAAATTAAGTACAGCCACCTCCATATAATAATATCAAGGGCTAAGATTTTCACAATGTCTTTGATTAAGGATACTCTAAAGAATTTTCAATTTCCTTTAAAAAAAAAATGGCTTGTTTTTTGAAACACTAATATATATGTATATATACATATATTGTGACTTATCCGCTTTAAGAGATCAAACGATGGCTCATGATGAGTAATGGATGACTGCGCTCGGTAATTATAAATCAAAGATGCGATGAGGTTTTTTCTATTAATTAAAGTATAAAAAAGTCAACTCTTGTACCTTCAAAGAAATATCTCCTCTTTTGTGATTTCTTTATTTCAACTTCAAAAAGTTTTTTTTTCCACTGTTTGACCGTAAGGGCATCCTCTTATTTTTTCTTATTTGAATAAAAAACAAAGTTCGAGGTCGAATAAAGAACTCAAAATAATATTCAATTACAATCGTCTTATTATCTAAAGTGTAATCAATACAGAAATCAAAAAATTTTGAAAAGAAGTTCTAAGGTTTTTGCGATTCTAAAAAAGCTTCACTTTTGAGTGATATATTGAGAAGAATGGATATGAAGTTGCTAATTCTCTTATCGATTTTATATTGTTCAGTAACATCTTCAAGAATTTGATCACATGTATAGAGAATAGAAATGGTCTCTCAGAGTGTTCCGTGATTTAATGTAAATTTGATTAATTGTTTCAGCTAATGAATTGCATATAACATTTTAATATCTTTATAAGTGCATCATAGTTGCTTTATATAAGTTTCTTAATTAATGCTCGCTGATAAATAATCTAATTTAACTAAAATAGATCACAGCGTATAAGCCGTCAAATTAGCCGCTGTGCACGTGGCAATATCAGTGAAAATTAATTAATACAGTTAGATACTGTGTAACAATTGCACTCCCATTGCATAATTTTTTTGCCTATTGTGATTATTAAGGTTTTCTTTAATTTAATCATAAATTGTGCATATATATATATATATATATATATATATATATATATATATATATATATATATATATATATATATATATATATATATATTAGGTGTGCCAAAATATAACTTCCTTGATGGACCTTTTAAAATTGGAATTTTTAGTTCCGCTTTTGAAATCAGCTGTGTTTAGGCCTTTCCTAAGATATTTTGGGGTAAGACGATAGATTTTATTTTCATAGAATTTTTTAGCAGAAGGTTTAATTGGGCACTTCCGGCAAAAATTTGAATTTTCAGCGGAAATGCCCTAACTAAGCTCCAGTTAAAAAATTCTATGAAAATCAAATTTGGATTTAGTGATTTTCATGGGGGCTTATACCCGAAAATCTCTCAATCGACCTTGCGGGAAAATTTAATAACTAAAGATTATCAATTAATTAATTAACATCCGAAAATTTCGTTAATTTTATTGTTGTAATTTTTATAACAATTAACTTAGTAAAATTGATTAATTT
Organism: Cotesia typhae; assembly: GCF_013202065.1. Taxonomy (NCBI): domain Eukaryota; kingdom Metazoa; phylum Arthropoda; class Insecta; order Hymenoptera; family Braconidae; genus Cotesia; species Cotesia typhae. The sequence continues at coordinate 6,334,920 of NW_027423725.1, forward strand.
TTTTTCCTTGAAAATAATCGACAAACTTTTGTTCGTGGAATTTTGGTCGAGCGTCAATACATTTTGTGTCGCAGTAAATTCCAATACCCAAGGTCAAGTAAAACTTCGCTAGCGAATGTTCTAGCAAATAAAATTTGAATGTTTCGACTTGGGTTGAATTTTTTATAATTGGTAAAATGATTGTAAAATTATTAAGAATTAATTTTACTGAAAATATTTTATATTGTAAAACAATTTTATTTATTAATGAGAATTTTAGTAATTTTGGGATTAAGTCCGTGAATTAGTTTAATTAATTTTTATTCCAATTTGATAATTATCGGCGTGGACATTAAGTCCAAGAAATCAGTCATTTGAGTCAAAATTGTCACAGTAAAAATTTAGTCAGAATTAGTTAATAATTTTATGTTAATAATTTTGAACGTTATTGTAAAAATTCTTTAGTGATTGATTTAATTATCAAAAGATAGTTTAGGGTATTAAGACTTTTGTTTTAAATAGTATTGTTATATTGTTAAGACCATGACTATAAGTTACTGAGGAATTTTAATCCATCTAATATTTTAATAGAATTGAAATTAACAATTGGAATTTGAGAATTGTAATAGTTAGTTAGAAGTTGGTTGTAAATTGAATATTGTTTGTCGTTTTATTAAATTACTAATGATTGAATAATTAATTTAAAATATTTAATTAAAATTAATTACAGTCGATTTTGTTAAAATAAAATTTATAAAGTAAAAACCGATTAAACTTAAGTCAGTAGTGTTAGTGTGAGACAAGTGTGGGTTATGTGTGAGTTGCAGAGTATCTAGGTCTACGTTTCGTCACTGGGCTGTTACTGCTGTAGCTGGAGCGGGTTATGAGAGTGTGCTGCAGGACATCTAGGTCTACGTTTCGTCACTGGGCTGTTACTTCTGTGAGCCGAGTCAACGATCCCGGTATATGATTCGTCTCTGTGCGGTTGATTATAGGTTTAGTAATCGGGTAGACGCCGAAAGGGGCCCGTCACGTGTAGACGCCGGGAGGGGCTCGTCGAGAATAAGATATTGTTAAGTGTGGTTAGTGTGTGAGTGAATGAATTTTGTTAACTAATTTTAAGTCACTGTTGTTTTTTTTATTGTTAATAAATGTTGATCAACCTTGTTAATTAATTATTTTTTATTCAACAGCACCTTCCTCCAATCTCTCTACCCTAAGATAAGATTTCTCAGTTCTGGACCGGTTCCAGGAACCGTGATTAAAAATCCTGGTGGCGCCTCGATAATTATATTGTTGTTAGTTTTGTTTATTTATTTACAAAATTGATTAGGGGCCAACCTGAGCAGGTAAAACTGTTACAATATATATATATATATATATATATATATATATATATATATATATATATATATATATATATATAGATATATAGATATATATACACTTCTCACAAAAATTAAGGGAGCAGAAAAAAAATCCAAATTTTTGGGGGATTTTCAACAGGCTGTAACTTATACAAAAATGGTCGTACAGCAAAAAAAAAAAGCAAATTGTAGCTCTAAGTGTTTTGTTTTTGGATCTGAGTTTGAAAATTTTTTTTTGAAAATATTTTTCGAGTAATCATAAGAAAACCACCAAAAAAAACTTTTCGAAATTTTTTTGGTTTTTTTTTTTTTAATCTACGGACGTGGAAAAATTTTTTCGACTCAACCTCCATATGGACCGGATAGCTTGTTTATTCAGATTTAATTTCGTTTTTTTAAAATCTCGATACGAGCATTTCTCGCTGAGATATCGATGTTTGAATGGAAAAAGATCATTTTGTCTTTGATTACCAATATCTCAGCAACCAATGATTGCACAGAAATTTTGAGGTTGATTTTAAAAACTTGAATAAATTCTCTACAAGGATTGGCAATTGAATTTTGAAAAAATGTAAATTTTTTTTCAATCATTACATGAATTTGAAAAAGCATCCAAAAAAGGGCTTTTTGTCGTTTTTTGGAAAATCAAGCGCCCAATCAAAAATATTGCGGAAACCACTGACGTTAAGTGTGCCTCTTACTGTTCAATATACCTACAAAAACCCTACAAAGTTTCAATTCAATCCAGCCAACCGTTTTTTTTCCCACTTTCTCACCGATTTTACTCTTCCGCACTTTAAGTTTCCTAGTCACAAATTAATTGAATAAATTAAAAGTTGATACCCCCAAGGCAAGTCGAATATTCGTTCTACGAATATTGGGACAATAATTTTTTCGTGCGAATTCCAACAGTGTCTAAAAAAAAACAGTTTTTCTTAAAACTAACCTGCTTTCTTGGTAATCGAGCCAATCAACAGTTTTTCTCAAAACTACCGTATTTTTTAATTTTTAGAAAAACAAATTAACTGAGTTTTTGCAAACTTTAGTTTTCTTTTTATTTTTTTTCATAATGTCTAGGCGGCATTTATCCGCGCCACAAGTCGTTCAGATAGTGACTCTAGTGGAAGAAGGGTACAATTACCGACAAGTCGGGGATCGTATGGACGTTAGTTCATCTGTCGTATCTCGCGCATACAATCGGTATTTGGAAACCGGTGGTTATCAACGACGAGTTGGCCAAGGTCGTCGTCGCGCAACAAATCCTCGTGATGACCGAGCGATCGTTCGGCGCGTTCGTCAAGAACCTTTCGTTCCTGCGTACGTTGTCGCCCGAAATTTTCCGAACCGTCGACAACAACAACAACAACAGCAACAACAACAGCAACAACAACGACGACGACGACAACAACAACCCCGGAACATTTCAGTTCAAACGGTTCGAAATCGTCTCCGTGAGACTGGAGTGCGATCAAGAAGTGTCGCCCGAGTACCGATGTTATCACCCATACATCGCCGAAACCGTCTGGCTTACGCTCGTCAACATGTTCATTAGACCGTAAGGCAATGGAACAATGTTTTGTTTTCTGATGAGTGTCGGGTATGCCTGTTTAGAAATGACCGAAGACCCCGAGTTTGGCGCCGTCAGGGAGAGCGTTTTTCACGTAACTTCACTCGACCGGTAGCTGCTTACAACGGAGGGTCGGTGATGGTTTGGGGAGGAGTTTCGAGATTTTCACGAACTCCTTTGGTAATCGTCCACGAAAATCTAAACGCTACGCGTTACATTAATCAGATCTTACGACCTGTTGTCTTGCCTCTACGGCAGCAAACTAGAGGTTTTATTTTTATGCAAGACAATGCCCGGCTTCACACAGCAAACGTCACCCGTCGGTTTTTCCAAAGACACGACATAACGTTGTTAAGGCATCCAGCGGTAAGCCCTGATCTTAACCCTATCGAGCACGTCTGGGATATCCTGAAGCGCCGATTGCGCCAGAATTATCCCAATTTACGAACGTTAGCTCGTAATGAAAATTTTTTTCATTTTTGATAAAAATTATGACATTTTCAGAGCGAAATTCTTGCTCCTTTAATTTTTTCAAAAATTCGATCAAGTGGAAAAAAAAACGGTTGGCTGGATTGAATTGAAACTTTGTAGGGTTTTTTGTAGGTATATTGAACAGTAAGAGGCACACTTAACGTCAGTGGTTTCCGCAATATTTTTGATTGGGCGCTTGATTTTCCAAAAACGACAAAAAGCCCTTTTTGGATGCTTTTTCAAATTCATGTAATGATTGAAAAAAATTTTTTTCAAAATTCAATTGCCAATCCTTGTAGAGAATTTATTCAAGTTTTTAAAACCAACCTCAAAATTTCTGTGCAATCATTGGTTGCTGAGATATTGGTAATCAAAGACAAAATGATCTTTTTCCATTCAAACATCGATATCTCAGCGAGAAATGCTCGTATCGAGATTTTAAAAAAACGAAATTAAATCTGAATAAACAAGCTATCCGGTCCATATGGAGGTTGAGTCGAAAAAATTTTTCCACGTCCGTAGATTAAAAAAAAAAAAATTTCGAAAAGTTTTTTTCGGTGGTTTTCTTATGATTACTCGAAAAATATTTTCAAAAAAAAATTTTCAAACTCAGATCCAAAAACAAAACACTTAGAGCTACAATTTGCTTTTTTTTGCTGTACGACCATTTTTGTATAAGTTACAGCCTGTTGAAAATCCCCCAAAAATTTGGATTTTTTTTCTGCTCTATTAATTTTTGTGAGAAGTATATATATATATATATATATATATATATATATATATATATATATATATATATATATATATATATATATATATTTTGTTGTATGTCAATTTATCGGCGGTATTTCACCGGGACATGACTTCAGTCATTGTACGTAGTTCAGTGCCGTACCAATCTGTCCAACTACTTTAGGTGCCTGTACTTACGTGACTATAACCCAGTAGTGAATTAGTATAAGTGCCTGTGCAATATCACTTTATACTAACATTAAAATAAACCTCTGTGTTGTAGCTGTCAACCTAAATATGTTCGATTCCGAAAAACAAAAATCAGCTAGTTTATCGGCCGGCATGAAATGTTGCGGCTACTCTTAAGGCATCGCAAAGGAGTATGTACAGTGCGTTGGCTGTAAAGCCTATTTTCACCCGAGCTGTGCTGAACAAGCTGGGTCTCAGCCTAGTGGATATATTCAACGTTGTTGTGGCCGGCGTGGGTCTTCCTGCACAGAAGATATTTGTGATACTTTTAAGCAAGAAATACTGGCTCTACGTAACAGCCTTAAAAGCGATATCACATCATTGCATAATCACCTCTAGATTGACGTCATAAATGAAGTAGAAACTGTTATCTCCAGTGTTAATGGGCTCAAATCTCAGGTCAAACAGTTTACAGAGCAATTTCAAAACAGAATCTGTGCTGTAGATGAAAAACTCTTGAACAGTGAAGTACGCATAACGGCCAATGCTAACAATATAGTCTCTAATGTTCAGAGAATTGAGGAGCTCCATAATAAAGTAACTGACATTCAAACTCAGGCTGATAGCAGTGTTATTCTGCGTGAAATAGACGATCGTTTAGCTAGAAACAATGCCTTGTTTTTGGGTATCATATCTTCTCCTAAAGAGCGTCAAGCTGATGACCTTTCCAGAGTTCATAATATTTGTGATACTCTTGCAAATAACTTCTCAATTTCCTCCTATTCAAGACTGGGTAAATATTCATCAAACTCACTCCACCCTAAGCCGATACAGGTTACTTTTGTTAACCATGTTTCTGTTGATCAGATTATAAATGGATTGATAAGAGCAAAGAAAACCAAGAACTCTCTCTTGTCTGTGGAGAATCTTTCGATTGTTCACGACAGAACAGATCTCTAAAGGAGCGAACAAAAGAAACGACGTCAACAACTCCAGGAATGGACAGCAGCAGGGGAACGGAATTTGAGGATTGTCACTCATGTTGGTCAACCGAAGATAATCAAGGATCATCGGAATAGTTTAGCCTCGACTCCCAAAAACTCAGCTTCTTAAATTCCACCTCATCTTGCCTGACGTTATATCATAAGAATGTCAGGGGATTTAATACTACATTAGACAATATATTTTACAAAATTTGTATGGCTGAGTATGATTTTTATGCTTTTTCTGAAACCTGGTTCAAAACAGGTGTATTATAGTGTTAAAGGTGATAGGTGTTATAGGTGTTAAATAGTGAAATTTTTAGTAACGCCTATTCTGTTTTTAGGTGCGACAGACGTGAGCGGTTCAGGAGGTCGGGTGGAGGTGTGCGGATGGCATGCAGGAGTACGCTTAATGCAATACCTATAAAATTTGATGATATATTATTACTCTTCCCTCAGATTGAGATTGTGGGAGTATTCTTTGTTAATCTTGGTATAAAAACTCATCTAATTAACATCTATATCCCACCGGACCTGCATGCACATATCTACTCTGACCTCCGTGAACGACTGTCGTCTCACTCGACCATGGATGCTGGTGCGTTGGTGTTGCTGGGCGATTTCAACTCGCCACACTTTGTTGACTCTCCTGCTGGGGGCTTGGACACAAAGACTGATCTGTTAATAAACTTCTCTATACTTAATAACATTACGTAATATAATGAAGTTCTCAACACACATGGTAAGATACTTGATCTAGTTTTCTCGTCAATTAATTGTTTGGTTTACGAAGATAATTCTCCATTGGTTAAAATTGATACCTATAATCCTGCACTGAGGATTACAGTTGAAATGAATTTAATAAGACCAAAACTAACTATAAAAAAACTGCTGAGTAACTATAATTTTCACAAGCGTGATAAATCACGACTTATTGCCGAGCTTGGACTTATAAGTTGGGAACCGCTGTATGATTTTGAGTCCCCTGATGACATGTGCAACTACCTATATACTCAACTTGACCTGGCATTTGCCAATTCGATACCTAAAACTAAATCAAGTTCTTATAAACCCTCTAAATATCCACAATGGTTTACATCAGATATAATATATGACTGTAAGATTAAAGAATCTCTTCGTCGGAAATATAAGGAAAGCATGGGAAAGTCATCTTACATCTCAGATCAGTACAAGCATCATAGAAAAGCTCTTAAAGCCAAGATAAAAATTGCATATAATAACTATATTAATATGACTGAAAATAAACTCCTTACTGATCCTAAATCTTTTTGGAGTCATGTTAAATCAAAAAAAGGAAATAATCAATTTCCTAGCAGCTTTCTAATCTCAAGCAAATATACTGATGACTCTCAATTAATTGCTAATTCTTTTGCTAAACATTTCAGTAATGTTTTTGAACAACTTGACGACAATGTATTCTCTCATCTTACAGTCTGTAATACTGAGCACTTAGGGCGTATTGAACTTCCAACTGATCTAGACATTTTGAGCTGTATCAAGAAATTACCCAACAAAATGTCAGCTGGCATTGATAGTATTCCTTGTAAAATAAATGAAGAATGCTCTGATCAATTAATACTGCTCTTAAAAATAATTTTCCATAATTGCCTAAATAAAGGTGTCTTCCCCACCATTTGGAAAACTGTCAAAGTCTGTTCAATACATAAGTCAGACGAAAATACTATTATTAAAAATTACAGACCCATCTCAGTTATACCTGCATTTGCTAGAATCTTTGAGATGTTAATTTATGATCTATTGCTACTTTCCTTTGCTCCAAACATCACTTCATCTCAACATGGCTTTTTAAAGAAAAGATCGGTTGTCACCAATCTGTTGCCATACACACAATATATTGCTGACAATATATCTTGTGGGAAACAGGTTGATGTTATTTATACAGACTTCTCAAAAGCTTTTGACAAAGTAGATATTGCAATACTCGTTGACAAAATAATAAATCTAGGCATACCCGAATTATTAGCTAACCTGATGATATCTTACCTAACAAATAGGAAAAACATTGTACTTTACAATGGTTTCCTATCTCCAGTCTTTTATTCAATATCAGGGGTACCACAAGGATCCAATCTTGGTCCACTATTGCGCGTCTCATAAGCGAAGCGTTGAGGTGGGTACCACTGTCACTTCACTCAAAACAACTGATTTTTCAAACTTAAAATGTCTCTATTTATCACATATTGCACTTGTAAAATAATATATGCACACACATATAAAGAAAAAAACCGTATTTTTAACACTCATGATATTTTTTATGCTATTTTTGTTATTTAAACTTGTAACAGGGTAAAATTACCCTAAATTGATAAATCACCGGATATCGATAACTATTCGACATAGCATTGGCGCGTCTCGATCCAAGAGCCTAAAGGGAGAATAGGAGGGGGTAGTTTTGGGTTAAAATAGGTGAACCGTGCAGTGGAAAAGGGAGAAGTAGTGTGACTGCCAGACCTAGTGCCACAGAAATCGAGAAGGGCCGATCCCCGGAGTAGTGACGAGACGAAGGAAGCCAACTACAACTAGGGCTTCATCCTCGGTTAGAGAGTTAGATCATCGTCTTATTCGTCAAGGTATCAATTATTACTCTGTGGGAAAGAAGTGGACCGCGGTTTACATAATACTCGGTTACTTCTCCTATTTAATTATTAATTAAATCGTTTAATCGACGAATTAATTAATTAATCAGAATTTTGATATTCGCTAGTTTGGATTGAGTGATTTTCATGGGGGTTTATACCCGAGATTCACTCAATCGACCTTGCAGGATAAATTCCTTCGAAATTCTTCGGGAGAAAATTTTAACTAACTAAAATTATTTAATTAAATTAATTAATATTCGAAAAAATTCGTTAATTAATTGTTATAATTTTATAACAATTAACTTAAGAAAAAGTGATTAACTTTGTGCTTGAAAATAATCGAGAAGCATTTTTACTCGTGGAATTTTTGGCCGAGCGTCGATATATTTTGTGTCGCAGTAAATTCCAAACACCCAACGTCAAAGACAACTAAACTAGTGAATGTTCTAGCTAACAAAATTGAAGGTTTCGACTTTTATCAATTTTTATAATTTAGAAAATTTTTAGGATTTTATCTAAAATTATATTAGGAATCAATGATTGGAATTATTTTATATTGTGAATTATTTTAGTCACGTGTGAATTAATTAAATTTTGGGATGAAGTCCTTGAATTTTAGAAAAGTAAAAATTTACAAAAAATTAAAAATTAATAACGTCGGCATTAAGTCCAAGAAATTAGTTATTTCATGTTGAAAATTTCACACGAAAATTCGGTTATAATTAATAAATTTTCATCATTAATTTTATGTTAATAATTTTTAACTTGGTTATTAAAAATTATTTAGATTAAGATAATCATCAAAAATAATTCTCGGATTGAATAATTTATGTTTCGACAGAATATTAAGACCTCTGTCTATATAATTTCAATTTATTAATTTAAGGCATTAAGACCATTTGTTTTAATAAATTATTGTCGTATGTTAAGACCATGGTAGTAAAGTAGTCAGGAATTTTAATCTGATCTTATAATTTTAATCCAATCAATACTTTAATTCAAATGAAAATTAACAATCGGAATTTAAAAGTTGTGATAGTTAGCTCAGAGCTATTTTAGAATTTGGTTGTTTATTCGTAACATTGTTAATTAGAAATTAGTGATTGAATAATTTAATTAAGTAATTCTAATTTAATTTAATTAAATTCATAAATAATAAAATAAAATTTATAAAATCAAATCATTCAAGTGTGGGTTATGTGTGTGAAGATTAGTGTGGGTCATGTGTGATAGAGAGTGTTAATAGTGTTAAGTTGGTTCTGGATAGCCGATAGTTAGGCTAGACGATCTCTGTCACGCTGTTGTCTTTGTGCAGAGTAATTCGTTAGTTCTGGTTAGCCGATAGTTAGGCTTATATTAAAGTGGTTCAGTTCTGGTTAACCGATGGTTAGGCTAGACGGTCTCTGTCGCACTGCAGTTATTGCGCAGAGAGACTCGTTGGTCCTGGTTAGCCGACAGTTAGGCTATAGTTTTAAGTTGGTTCTGGTCAGCCGATAGTTAGGCTATAGTTAATAAGTTCTAATTAATTATAGTGTGAATGTGTGAGTGAAATTTCTATAAGTTTGTAACAGGGTAAAATTACCCTTAATCGATAAGTCACCGAATATCGATAATTATTCGACATAGCACTGGCGCGTCTCGATCTTCGGGCCTAAAGGGAGAATAGGAGGGGGTGAGTTTGGGTTAAAATAGGTGAGCCGTGCAGTGGAACAGAGAGAAGTAGTGTGACCGCCAGACTGAGTGCCACGGAAATCAAAAAGGACCGTTCCCAAGAGTAGTGACGAGACGAAGGAAGCCAACTACAACTAGGACTTCATCCTCAACGAGTGAGCTAGATCATCGTTTTGTTCGTCAAGGTGTCAATTATTGCTCTGTGGGAAGGAAGTGGACCGCGGTTTATCCAATACCCAGTTACTTCTCCTAGACGAGTAGAACGCTAGTGATAATGTTTTATATCAAGGATTAATTATTAAGAATTCTAATTTGAGAATTAATTATCGAGGATAATATAGAGTGGAAAATTATGGAGAATATTATATTATAAGATTATTCCATCAAGTGTGAATTTAATAACTATGGGATTAAGTCCGTGAATTAATTAAATTAATTTTGCTGACATTTGATAATTATCGGCGTGGATATTAAGTCCAAGTAATTAGTTAATTGAGTCAAAAATCGTCACAGTAAAAGCTTAGTCAGAATTAGTTAATTAAACTTGTGTTAATAATTTAGAAGTGATTGTAAGATTTATATTGTGATTAATTTATTTAACAAAAGCTAGTTCAAGGTATTAAGCCTCTCGTTCGAAATAATGACTTAAGAATTTTAAGCTGTTTTAATATTTTAATAGAATTAAAATTAACAATTGGAATTTGAAAATTGTCGTAGTTAGTTAGAAATACATTGTTAATTGAAAATTATCGTTTTATCAAATTACTAATGATTGAATAATTGATCTAAAATATTTAATTAGAATTAGTTACAGTCAATTTTATTAAAGTAAAATTTATAAAGTAAAGTCAAGTTAGTAGTGTGAGTGTGAGACAAGTGTGGGTTATGTGTGAGTTGCAGAGTGATTAGGTCTATGTTTCGTCGCTGGACCGTTACTGTTGTAGCTGGTGTGGGTTATGAGAGTGTGCTGCCGAACATCTAGGTCTATGTTTCGTCGCTGGGCTGTTGTTCTGTAATAAAGTGTGTATAAGCTGCAGGAGTATCTAGGTCTATGTTTAGTCGCTGGGCTGTTACTCCTGTGAGCCGAGTTAACGATCCTAGTATATGATTCGTCTCTGTGCGGGTGACAGTAGTTAGAAATCGGGTAGACGCCGAAAGGGGCCCGTCACGTGTAGATGCCGGGAGGGGCACGTGTTAGAAATCGACGGGTAGACGCCGAAAGGGGCTCGTCGAGAATAAGTTAGAAATTGACGGGTAGACGCCGAAAGGGGCTCGTCGAGAATAAGTTAGAAATTGACGGGTAGACGCCGAAAGGGGCTCGTCGAGAATAAGTTAGAAATCGACGGGTAGACGCCGAAAAGGGGCTCGTCGAGAATAAGATATTGTAAAGTGTGGAGTTAGTTTTGGTCGTCCGGTGGACGTTAAATTTTAAGTTTAGTTCTAAGACAGGTGTGGGAGACCGTTTGTTCGAAAAAGCCCAATTAGTTCTAAGACAGGTGTGGGAGACCGTTTGTTCGAAAAAGCCCAATTAGTTCTAAGACAGGTGTGGGAGACCGTTTGTTCGAAAAAGCCCAATTAGTTCTAAGACAGGTGTGGGAGACCGTTTGTTCGAAAAAGCCCGTCTAGTCATCGTATCGTCAAATTGGAGGTTCGTTTGTAAATATCGTTTATTTCGCAGTTGTTCTCCGCTTCGTTAGATTATAAGTGTGTGTGTGAGCGCTAAAAATTGTTAAGTTTGGTAAATTTTTATTGTTCATAAAACTGATCAGATTGTTAATTAAATTTTTATTATTTAACAGCACCTTCCTCCACTCTCTCTACCCTAAGATAAGTTTTCTCAGCTCTGGACCGGTTCCAGGAACCGTGATTAATAATCCTGGTGGCGCCCTGATAATTTTTATTGTTGTTAGTTTTGTTTAGTTAAATTAAAAATTGATTAGGGGCCAACCTGAGCAGGTAAAACTGTTACAAGTTAATCTTATATAAGCGCTTCTTTTGTCAATTTTTATTGTTAATAAAACTGATCAGATTGTTAATTAATTATTTATTATTCAACAGCACCTTTTTCCACTCTGTCTACCCTCAAATAAAGAATTCTCAGCTCTGGACCGGTTCCAGGAACTGTGATTAAAAATCCTGGTGGCGCCCTAATAATTATTGTTGGTTGTTAAAATTGTTTGTTATTTACAAAATTGATTAGGGGCCAACCTGAGCAGGTAAAGCTGTTACAAACTAGTTAAAAAACTGTTTAAAAAGTTCTGTCTTGGACGTCCGCTTGTCTGTATGTGCGGATCTCGTATCTTGTGGTCACGATAGCAAGTGAAATACACTAGTCACAAAAATTAAGGGATATAAAAAAAATTCCAAATTTTTTGGTGATTTTCAGCGAGCTGTAACTCCGAGGAAAATGATCGCACAGAAAAAAAAAAAAAAAGCAAATTGTAGCTCCAAGTGTCTAGTTTTTAGATATGACCATGAAAATTTTTTGTCATCGTCAGGTCTGGAGAAATCCTAAGAAAACTACTGAAAAAAATTTTTCGAAATTTTTTTCGTCTTAAAAAGGTCTACGGGCTTCAAAAAAATTTTTTCGATTGTTTCGTTTAAAAGCTCTTCTAGTAAATTTAATACCCTTTAATTTGACGTAATCAAAAAGCCTGTACGATAATTTGCCGCGGAGTTATCGTCAATCAAAGCAAAAAGTTTTTTTGACTTTGGAAATCAATAACTCTGGAAATAATGACCGTATAGGAAATCGAAGGAGGGTTTTGAAAACTACACAATATTCTCTATAAGAAAACGTAAACCGCTTTTGAAGAAAAAATTTTTTTGAATTGAAAACTCGGACTGAAAAAAGACAAAAATTCGCATAATTAAGGATATTTGGATAACTTGGTATAACTTTGGATAAAATGGATGAACGAAGGATATCGTTGGTAATTTTTAACTTCAAAGTGTCCCCTAAAATCCCTAAGAAATTCAAAGCGCTGCGATTTTTTGTTCATAGTGCCCAGAAGCTTCAAATTCTGTGTTTTCGCAAAAATCACCATTATGAGCAATTTTGTGATTTTTATTCATTTTTCCATTGAAAAAATTTTTTTCAAAATTCTTTATTTTTCGATCAAAGAGATTAATTTTTCAAGAAATTTGAAAAAAAAAAAAATTTCAATTTTTTTCGAAAATTTTATTCGAAATTTTCTCAATTTTTTTCGACTGTTGTTTTACCGCCGGCATTAGCGTTACCCAAAGCGTACCACGTGGAGGTTGCTCGGTCGGATTTACGCTTCTCACACACACACACACGTGTGTGTGTGTGTGTGTGTGTGTGTGTGTGTGTGTGTGTGTGTGTGTGTGTGTGTGTGTGTGTGTGTCTTTGTCTGCGTGTTTGTCTGTTTGCAGCTGCCGAATGACCTCTGTACGCACGGCAGTAACTGCTCAGTACCGTGTATTGCCACCTCTGTTCCGAATCACAGCTCGTAAACGCTCTTGCATGTTGATGCATCGTCAAATATCACGTTGCGAAATTCCTTGCCAACAACGTAACAACGCTTGAGTCAACTGATGAAGATTGTGCAGTTGCGGATAGTCTGGGATTGGGAACCCTTTACTTGGAGTCAGATAGTTCATTGAAGACGAGAGAGAGACCAACCAGCCGCTGATTTCGCCAGTTTCCACCAGGACATCACTCAACATTTGGAGAGTTGTAAAAGTTAAGTCAAGTATTATTATTACAATTATTTCAGGCCAAGCTTGAATTTGAAAATTGAGAGGCCGAATTAACTGTAATAAAATTTGTCAATTAATGATCGCTATTGTCTCAGATGTCACTTTTAATTTAGTAGATTCTTTTATAAGTAAATCATTCATCAACATCATTTATTAGTTGTTACAAGTCTTTGAGTTATGGGAAATTATTTAAGTAAAATTATCTTGGTAAAATTTGAAATAGTAGAAGCATTGTGAAATTTATATAGTCAAGGTCACTTTGGAATATGTAGTTTGAATATTTAATTAGGCTTGTTAAATTTGTAGAATTTGAAATTTGAAATTTTGTAAAATTAATTCTAGGCCGTTGGGCTAAATTTTATTAATTTAGTAAATCTAGTAAATTAGTTTATTGAGAAAATAATTAATGAATTTAATTGAATAATTTTGATTCATAAATTCTGTCATGAATTAAATTAGTGAATTTGGTAATTGGTATTAAAGAAATGTTAAGCGTAAAATTTCAGGAATTTAGAGAATTAGTAATTGGGATAAATTGTGTATTAAGTTAGCGTCCGGTGGACGATTTATGTATGGAATTTAGTGAGTATTTAGAAACGTTGTATAGACGCCCGAGTCGGGGGTACAACAGATTAAGTTAGGAAACCGCTGCGTAGACGCCCGAGTCGGGGGCGCAGTCGGGAATAGGTTTTAACTGGTATTCCGTCAGGTTGACGAGGAAATTGAGATATTGAGATATTCCGTTGGAGTGACGAGTTTAAGAAAATTGGTTATTTAGTTATAAGAATAATTGGCAAGGGTCAGCGTAGGTGAGAGGTTCTCACAATTAAGTTAGTTTATAAGAAAATTGTTAAGTTTGTAATTTGATTGAATAAATCAATTTAATTTGTTATAAAATTTTCTCAGGTTTATTTCGACTCTCGGACTTCTCACGACCCTGTCTTTCTCCTCTCATGCTTCCCCGGTCTCTGGGACACCGTGTCTAAAATCCCAGTGGCGCCCTTTCTAAAGAGGAAAGGGGTAGCTAACTGGACCTGGGCAAAACGCCCTGGTTACAACCTTACTCACCGTAAAGGAAACTATTAAGCAACATGACGTAAGAACTCAGAACCTGAAGATATGTTAGAGAATTTTGATCAAACTATTCTCAAAGAATGCTTACGCGAGTGCAATTGTTCAATAACCTTCTGCTATGGTAGCGTAACAATCCCTGAGGACGAAGCAAGACTTGATATTATTAGTGAATATCACAAAAGTTTGATCGGAGGTCATAAGGGAGTAACAAAACCTTATAGACGAATACGTGAAAGATTTTGTTGGCCAAATATGGGAGAAGAAATCACAGAATTTCTTAAAACCTGTAAAAGTTGCCAAGAGCGAAAACTAGTTCGAGTAAAAACCCAAGAACCTATGATAATAACAGATACTCCAGTAGAACCTTTCGATAAAATTTCCATAGATACAGTAGGACCATTACCTACGACACCTCCAGGTACTGTCTATATTTTAACTGTACAAGATAATCTAACAAAATACTGTGTTGCGGTATCTATCCCAAACATGAAAGCTGAAACTATCGCTGACGCTCTCGCTCGAAACGTTATTATACAATTCGGAACCCCTTAAATAATATTAAGTGATCAAGCCCGTACCTTTGTCGGAAAATTGTTTCACCATCTAGCAAAAACATTTAAAATAAAACAAGTAACAACATCTGGATATCACCTTCAGACAAACGGCAGTCTTACAAGATTACATATAGTGTTAACGAAATTTATTCAATGTTATGTTGAACGATTTGACGACTAAGATAAACTTGTCCCGTTTGCTATGTTTTCCTACAATACTTCCGTTCATGAATCAACTAACTTTACTCCTTTCGAGCTTATTTTCGATAAAAGAGCACGCATTCCTAGCTCTTTTCCTCCTGCTGATCAAACTGAAACATAAGGAACTTATTTACAAAACCTTATTATTAGAATGGACGGTATGAGACAATTAACCAACAAAAAGTGAATAAAATCAAAGCACCGTTCTAAACGTTGTTATGATAAACATTTACACCCTTGCACTTTTGAAGTAGGTAATCAGGTTTATTTAATTAAAGAGCCCAGAAAAGGCAAGTTTGATTCTCATTATAAAGGTCCTTATACAGTGGTAGAATTGTTAGATAATAATACTGCTATCATTGAGAATTCAAATGGTAAACGATTATTAAAGCATGTAGATAAATTAAAAATTTGTAATACTCAGAAGGATGAGTTCGATTCCGAATCATATTTAACAAATTAAAAATCATTATGTTTCAGAATCAGAAAGGGTTAAATATTAACACAGGTTGAGCATGACACTCCATAGAAAGAGAGATAGACATAACAGAGGAAACCTTCTAAACTCTCCATCAAGATGAGGACACTGACCTTTACTTTTTTAATAATTTATACTCTAGCCGAGATTTCTTGTGACCCTTATAAGAACAATTCGACTCAAACCCAGGTATTTATTTTAAAGCATTGGGAAAGGCATACCTGTCAATGGATAAGTGGAAACTTGTGATTAAAATAGACCTGAAGCAACTTACATTGCTACGACCTACCATAACCGGAATGAAAATAGAAGAATTGAAACAAAAATACCCTGGCATCATTGACTTAACCGATTGTAGATTATACATTCAATTAAGTCTTTACCAAAGACTAGACAAAGAAATTCAAGACAACTTAGATTTACTACATCAGTTACTGAAAATGGAAAATTCAACATTAATTCACACCAGCAAGGAAATATTAGACAAATTCTTAAAAGAATTCGCTATTCTGGAAACCACGCCATGGTCAACTACAATTGATGTCGGAAATAATACTCATAATAAATTCAGAATTTCGCAAAACTCAGCCACTATTAAACCAACATATAATCAATTATTCTCAAAAAGAAGGATTGATTTGGAATATGACAGAACGTGTGACAACGAAACATTATTCTTACTCCCAATAAATCGAACGCATACAAGAATGGAACAACCAAATACAGTTATGTTTTAAGGAATATTTAACTTTGATCAGGAACATAGTAATCGCAGTCAACTCTGCCCTATTAGGACAATTATATTTACCTATAAACAAGGATCAGTTGGAACAGTGTAAATTTATGAATGGGATACACATCTGCACACCTAGCATCGTTTTCTATGACTCAAACATTCAGTCGAGTTGTGAAGCAGACTTGTTAATTGGAAAGGAAACGGCTTCTCTCTCTAATTGTGACATTAGGATCAGTAAAAATTTTAACAATTTTTGGCAACCTTTAAAAGGAAACAATGGATGGTTATACTCACTACCCTCACCTAAATTAATTGATATTATACACGGATCATTAACTTAATATATTACTTTGAATGAATTTGGGATCCTAAACTTTCAGACGGAATACTATGCACGAATAAAGGGGTGAAGCCTTGCTGGAACTCAAAATTTGAATGTACCCAACGATCATAACTTTGTGCCTAACAAAAACTTAAATGTTACACAACTCTTACCGACCATAAGGGAATATGAGCCTGTATTTTCAAATAACCATATTGAGATGTCCTTACCTACGAAAATACTAACTTACAAATACCAACTTTCTTAAATCAAAGAAGAATTGGAAACTAACAATAATCATTTATCGAGTTATCTAAATTACCTAGTTTACTCATTACTCATAGTGGTTTTGATTATCTCATTATATTGCCTAGTAAAATTAAAGTATTCTTCTAGAACTATCTCGAATGATCCTACCTATCGGAAGTGTGAAGGCAATAAACTGCAACTAGTGTTTAACATGAACATTTCCTTTCAGAGTCCTCTGAGCTAATCAAGTATATAACCAATGAATCTAATCATAGACCTTCAAGGATTCTGGGACAACAACGAAAAATTTGTACCCAAAGAAATTACCATAATGTCAATAGACAAGACAATACTAGGACATTGGATTGTACAACCAATATTACCATACAATCAGTGACTACCGCACATTAAAAGAAAAAATAATTGGGTTTCTAAGTATCATCACGAAATACGATGGAACGACGGAACTACTCCACTATCCGAAATCTTACAAATCATCAAAAATTATTCCATTGGCGCCGACATAATATATACCAAGGGACAAATTAAGTCGGATTACTTACAGAAACTACTACAAACAGAACTAATTAATTTAGAAGAAGATTTGTGTCCAATTTTAGTATATACCGATTCAACTACAAAGTGCATCATTCACGAAGTCAATAATAAATTTCGCTGTTTATTATCAAACGTTCTCCAACTACAACATTGGCTCCCCAGTCAAAGCATCGAGTCGTTCTTTTTGTGATCTATAGACTTCAATAATAACCGAACAGGAGTCACCGCTCAGTTTGGGTATCTTGTTTCCCTAATTGTCATCCATAGACACTGGACCATTGCAAGATCAAAAAAATTCTTACGCAGACTTAGACGTAGCCAGGAATACCAATAAAACTCTGATCCAATCGAATTAGAATTAGAACCCACGAACTATCTAAAAGAAACTCAATTTATACTACCTAAACAATTGAACATCAAACCAATAGAACTGCTTGTGGCAACCATTATCACTGAAAATGAAGAAATACAAAAATTAGTGATGAAGAATTATTGGAAAGAAAAGATTATAAAAAGAATCAGAAGGAGGCATCTGCAAAATATAGGAGTGCCACTTCCAGATGGTATGAGACTGGCATTTTTTAGAACTTTTGGGGAACTTCTCAATTACTTCTCAAACAACATAGACGCAATCATCAGTGATCTACAATATACTCCCAACATTAAGGCATTTCTACTGCCATATGCGGTTCGACCTTTTTCAACGACAAAGTACTCACCATATCTTTTCCGAGTTATGACAACTACAAGATACCGCCCATATCCTGAGATTAGCTACATACAAGATAACGACCAAAAAAAAACGAGTTAAAACTTTCGAATAGAGTATACAAAACTTATATATTAATGGTGTTGGGTTCCTTAAGTAATGAAATTGATGAATAATTGGTACACGAAAAGGATTCTCTCTTGTTTTGCCATCGTTTTATTAAATAATTGTAATAATTTGTCATCATACGTAGAAATAAGTCATTTTCTTAGGGTAAACAGAAACATAATAATAAATGATTCTTTTACATTAAATAAGAGAACCCGAGATTGTTTCACTTACTCTACACCCTGGGCATGATCTAGTTCGATAAAAGGACTAAGCTTCTCTTGCCTCCATCAGACGAGTCTTGATCCTCAGTGACCCCGTCCGGATGGTATAATTAAAATGTGTATCACATAGGCTCCCAACAAACTAAAATAAAAAGGGAGAAGAAAGAGATAAAACACGGTTAACTAGTTGAAAATAAAATTTAAATTACCAAAATAATTACCGATAACATTGTTCTGCTTTTAAAAAATCGCAGCTCTTTCCTGGTACTAGGAAGAACGCGAATTAACCACTTGATCTCTGACGCGTTGAGCGGAGCCACCAAAAACAACAGTGGATCCAGAAAATTGACGTTGATGGACCCATCCAGGTCCGAGAGATGAACTAACCGATTCAACCAAGACCAGCTCATAGTTCATGGCTTTGCCACGGCATCCTCATCACCATCGTCCTTACTTGAAACTTTTTCTTCTTCCTCCGAAGACGTCTCAATTGGCGGCGAAATTGATCGTTTTACCGAAAAATCAGGAGTAGATACCTGCTTCTCGCAGATCGGCTGAGGGTCAACTTGCTTTTCGCAGATCGGCGGAGAGCCAACTCGCTCCATTTCCCGCCTATCATAAATGCACTGACTACAACAGCAGTCTGCAGAATGAGGTCTACTAGTAAGATGGGCAGCCGATACTTGGAGTGCTTCTTTACGAATATTCTCAACAGCAGCAGAAACAATCTTGTAAGTTGAGGATTCCATCTTAGTCAACAGGAAAAGATGAACTGATGCTTTTTAGTGTAATTTTTATGTACTTGTGTGCTCAGGCGGAATGAAGAAACTCAAAATCTAATTCTCTACATTTTAAGGACTAAAAGGGATACTTTCCCTAGGTACAAAAGAAAATTTCAAAAATAAATTGAAAACTTAATGCGGAGCTTCTAAATTGTCGCATTAAAGACGACAAACTAGTGAAAGCAAAGCAATAAGTATATTTCCTTATTTTCAATCCTTTGTAAGATAATTTATATTTAAGCTGTCAGCATAAATTGAAGTCTTCGAGACGTAAACAACTCTGGGTCCAAAGGTGTAACGAACGAATTAACTAAAATCACGAAAAACTCCTCAAACACGTAAACCAAGTACCTATTTCATAACCCAGCATGAAAATGTAAACAATTTTATGGATTTTCTAACGAAATCAGGCGTTGCCTTTCTAAAATTCTTGGAAAGACTAGGCCCGATCACAATAGAGATGGCACCATATTGTTACAGTTTCATAACCGGAACAAACCTTGAAAAGTGATCGGATCTAATTTTTAGATCGCATCATTATATGGGACAAATCATATAAAAGCCCGAATTTTTGATCAAGTAATCGGTCCAAGTTTACTATCAGTAGTGCCTAGTTTCAAGTTTTGTTCTGTTGGCGCAGTACTTCTACTCCGGTTCCTCGCTGTTAGAGAAGACCCTTCTAGTTTTCCTGGTACACCCTGATCCGGTCAAAAAGTTACCATAAACCTGGAGACATCCAATTTATTGCGGCCTGACTCTCAACCCAGATATTGAACTATCTGCAAGTTTTGAGAGTCTCACCACAATAAAGTAATAATTTCAAACGGCACTTCGGAATAACCCAGAGGTTAGTAAGTAAGAACATTTATGTATTTACTCATAATATAGGAATTAAGTAATCAACAAAACTACCACTGTAAACATTTTGTATGAAACAATTATTTTCTTTTCTAATGTTGGGTTAAATGAAAATCATTATTAATTATTTTCCAAACAAAACCTGGCTGTATTAAAATGAGAGAAGGTCAAGTGCATTTTAGATTAGACAAACTTCTCTCGAGAGGTGATTACCGCCCGCTGCTTACTTTCACAATTTAAGTCCCCGAGTCAATTTCTATCGCCACGCTTCTAACTCACTATTACATTCGTATAGTAAAAGGGACAGCAATAAAGTATCTATAACTGTCGATCGTGACAATATCAATAATACAATATTTATAGTTAGTTACATTTTATTGATAAAAATATTCAACGGGTTACATACTATTTATTTAACAACTAGTGTAGAGAAGTAATAATAACAAGAGTTTTCTGAAAACGCTAGAGAAGTTGTCAGAAGGGTCTAGAAACTTAGAGAATGGAAAAAGAGGAAAATACTCACGTATTGTCTACTAATCAACAAGAAAATTCAAGTAGGCTCAGGCCTTACTGAGCAGCGACAGCACGCATGACTTCGAAAGCTACCGACCTGACACGAGGCTTCTGGCGAAAAGCTTTGGGGTATTAAAACCCCGTTACATTTCCCTGCCACCAGATAAGAGCCTCGGGTCCAACCTCATTATCGACCTCTAACCAAGGAACTAACTCACATTCAAACCCTCATACTTTTCATCTACAACGAGTTTATAATAATGAAAATGTAAGAAGAAACAGCTAAATCTTAGATAGGTCTTCCACACATGGAAGCAGGAGCAATGTAGAAGCCATCTACGGGAGTCAGGACCACCCAGGATTCCAAAACACCGTGTTAAACAGCAGGAACTAATTGCGAGGGCGTTTTAGCCCTCTTAGCCAGAACCTCCATGAATGACCGGCAACGTTGGGCAGTATGCCGCCTCAAGGTTTCAAATTTGTTGAGGGAAAAAGAAACAACGATGTGCGAACGTTCGTTTGACTTAAGATGACGAGAGGCACGAGTAGGCACAAATTTGTCTAAAAGATTTTCTCCCAAGTCCACTTCCTTGTCAATGTACACAAAATCCCCGTCATTATCTTCAATAACTGCAGGAGGCCCGACCCCCACCACAGGCTCTTCTTCAGTAGCAACTGCAGGAGCTACAGGGTCAGCTCCCTCAATAGAAAAACAGCCCCAGTTTCCTTGATGTATGGTTGACAACCAACGTAGTTTGGTAGATGGGCGATGTTATTCCCAACCTGATTTCAGAAGGTGAGCTGGAAACACTGGTTCGAAGTCCCGCAGCAAACGGCGATAAGCCACCAAGCGACGCTCCGAGCGCAAGTGAGTACGTACTTGGGCCATGGTCTCAAACCACCCAGGTACCCCGCAGAACAGGTTACATACTTGCTGCTTTCTCTCCTCCCTCTGAAACAGAGAACATTTTAGTCCTGCTACTCCGTTGAGGAATTTTTAAATCGGGAAGATAATGGTTATCCAACGATTTACCGAAAGAATCAACGAGTTCTACTATCAAGGGACTAAATATTTTACTGATAGTCAGAGGACCTAAAAACTTATAAGCTAGACTTGCACAGTACTTATCCGCTTTCTTACTGAGTTTTCTATTCGGGTGCTAAACCTGATCTCCCACCTGAACCTCTAGTAACGATTTCATCGTTCACTCTCCTTACGCATCACCAGCTCCACCTTATGTCGCCATTGGTCTAGACGATCTATTCTAGCTTTCTCAGCCTCAGAGTCTAAATCAAGATCTTCGATCTCAACTCGCGAAGGTTTCCCAGACAGACGTGGTTCTCTACCATGTGCTAAATAATAAGGTGTGTTATGTCCAAGGGCGTTTTTAGAGCGGTAACGTAAACGGTGGAGGTTTGGACTAACGAATTAAAGAATACGAAACGGAGGTTTTAATTCCGTTGTTTTAATTTTTTATGTGGGATGTTTTCGAGGTACGAACTTACCACGCCTTCGTTTGAGACTGACGGATTTTTATGTAGATAGATGTACTTACTACTTGTTGTATTATTGCTAATCACTGGATCCGTGATTCCAGGGGCTGCTCTCAGCGCCTCTCCTTTTGATTGGGCCCTTCGGTCATTCCTTGCAGTGGATGGAGTAGGATGGATTGGGCTGCTTATCTTAAGGGCTTCTTATTTTATAAATGAAAGTAGTTGCTTTTTCTCTTCGTTTTAGATTTATTTATGATCACTAAAACTTACACCTTCACGATTGTAATTTTAATCGTAAATTATAATAATGAATTTTAGTAATTTGAGCTAACGTCCTCCAGTCCCCCGTAGGGTAAAGTGCGCAAATTTAGCTTTTAGAGATATTTTAATTAAACTTATTGGCCGGGTTCTCGCCTAAGTGCAGAGCAAATTAGAACTTTGAGATTCCGGTTCTCTATGGTTGTATTTAATAACTAATACGTGGCCTGCCGGTTGACCCGAGTCTGAACTCGTCTTAAGTGCAGCGCAATTTAAAATAAGGGACTGTTACAAGGCACGGGCCCGTCAGCTAAACGCGGAAGTCGAATTAATTAACAAAGACCGGCAGCGGTCTCCGTTTCTCGTTTTTAAATGCTCGTGGTGCTGAGTTTGCAGAAGTCCCCGCTAGTCAACCAGCAGTCACGTAGCTTATATTTTATTGTGGCTTTCGTGCATGGAGAAGTCTTCCATCTGCGCGGGTAATTTAAATTCAAAAGAAAAATTTGCGGGTGGACATAACATTCCCTCGGAAAAGCGAGAAGCTAGTATAGTTTATTGGTTTTCCTATGGCCACCTTCCCTATAAGCGAAAGCCACTTACATATTTTTTATTACAATATTCTTAACCTAATAGACGAGTAATGAGGAGAGTCATTTGGCGCAAATGCTTTGAATTTAACTTTAGTCTGTTATTCTCTCGCGGCATTAAATGCTGACGGACGGCAAGTTTTCTACGCCTTTCGGTTTTGTAAAGCCATATTACGTGTCAGTATTGTCTTAGCAGTGATTGTGTAACGTTTAAAGCAAATAATAAAAGAAAATGTACCCTTCTGCTAGGAATTTTGAAGGGTATGGTACTTGGTACCAGATGGTGATTCAGATTTTCGAGGAAAAGGTAAGGTTTTTTTTTCTCTCTTTTTTTTTGTAATATAGAGAGAGAGAATAATTCCATTCTCAAGCTTTCATTAATTTATGATGTGACCATAAAAGGTATAAAAAAATTTTGTTTTCATAAATTTTTTTTTTGTTTTAGGATATAAGAACGGGGATCCACATTTTAAGGATTATGGCGCGTCCAGTGAACCCGAGCCGGGTGTTATTTTTGGCGTCCCATCTTATGGACCTGTTTGGGTCCCTTCCTCCGGAGGTCGTGGATGCCGTAACTTTTTGCTGTCTCCAGGGCGTGGAATTAGTCGCCGATCCTTTGGAGCTGGAGGAGGTCATATGTCCTAACTACGGGGACCTGGAGCGCCTGTCCTTAGCCATGATGGAGACCGTCTTCAACGGCTTGGTGATCATGCCTTAAGGTGAGTTATCGAAGAATTTGACACGTTCGAAGTTTTTTTTTTTTAATTTCAAGGTTATTTAATCTCTTATTTGCTTCTTTGTTACAGGCTAGGCATATCAGATGTCATTGGACGGCTGGCGGAAGACATGATCGTTGTGCTGTCTCGGCACTTTTGCAGTCGTCCGATATTATATTATATTATTCTATTATTAATTTTAAAATATGAATTTCATGAGAAAAAAAATTTTCTTTCCAATAACTGTTTATCTTGAAATTTGGTTTCCCTTAATTTTCTACTCCTTTTCCCTCTTTCTAATGATAGTTAGGATGATATTTATTGTAGTCAACTTAAGTCAAGGAGATAAGTAGGTTTTGGACTAACCGGAAAGGAGGTGACACAACAATTAAATAAAATAAAAACAAAATATGTAGAGAAGAGGGAAAAAAAAGATAAAAAATTTTATAGGTAAATTTTAGTTGATAATAGAAAAAAAAATTTTTTTTTTTTTAATTGAGTTTTGAAAGGCGGTAAGAGAGGAGAGTAACTATAGGTATATGTGTACATCCATATACCCGTACGTGTGTACGTGTATGCGTCGTGCATTGAAGGCAGTGCGGTCATGGTAGGCGTGGTTTACCGGGAGGCGGCGACAATCGAACAGGTATTGGTAAACTACTGTACCTGACTTAACGGCCCTATTATAATTTCCGCCAGATGACTCCTTCTGTTCTCTTTCTTAATTATCTTATACTTATTGAATATCAAGCGTTGAAGACGATCGTTTTGAATTATACGGAGATTTTTGGATAAAAAAATTTCGAATGAGTGACGTTAGCGCGTTTGACTTATAATTAATTACAAAGTATAATTAATATTGAAGTATTATATAAAAATAATTAATATATATGTATATTAGGGTGTGCCAAAATGTAACTTCCTTGATGGACCTTATAAAATTGGAATTTTCAGTTCCGCTTTTGAAATCAGCTGTGTTTAGGCCTTTCCTAAGATATTTTGGAGTAAGACGATAAATTTGATTTTCATAGAATTTTTTAACTGGAGCTTAGTTAGGGCACTTCCGCTGAAAATTCAAATTTTCGCCGGAAGTGCCCAATTAAACCTCCTGCTAAAAAATTCTATGAAAATAAAATTTATCGTCTTACCCCAAAATATCTTAGGAAAGGCCTAAACACAGCTGATTTCAAAAGAAGTTACATTTTGGCACACCGTAATGTATATATATCTACATATATAAATAATTCTGTTGAATATTTGGTTATAAGGTATAAAATGTTTGTTATATGACAATAAAAATTTATAAATGGTTATATGAAAAATATTGGTTATGATATTCGATATAATAATAGGATATAAATATCTAATAAAGTATAATATATGTAATATAAGAATATGGTGATAGTAGAATGAAAATTTTGTAAGAGATTATAAAAATTTGTTTTTAAAGAGAAGAAAAAATTTTGTCGGTCGGCGTTTTGCGTTATTCCCACTCGTCTCCCCGATGCCGGAGACAATTTTATTTTCGGTCTTGTGAGTCGTAAAGCAGCAAAACTTTTCATAGTTTAGATAAATTTACTGAATTTGATTATACTATCTACTATGTATGAAAATAAAAATTTTATTTACGTATTTTAGATCAGATTGTTTGTTCAAACCTTGTTGACTCGTTTTTGGCATAAAGAAAAATTTTTTTTTTTTTTTTTTTTTTTTTTTTTTTTATCATTTTTGTAAAACGAAATTATATAGAAAAGAAAGGATTTGATTATAATTTTAGAGTTATTTCCTTACTTTTTCTGCAAAGGAGCCATCAGCTTGTTTATGTAATAATTCTTTAATTAATGAGCTTAAGTTCTACGATGTTGATGTTGGGTTTTTCGTTAAGATCGGTGATTTGTAGTCTCTTAATTGGAATGTTTTTGACTTCTTTGGTTTCTCAACGGTCTCAGGCGCATCTTCAGTCGTTGTTTGCTTACTCGGCGGCTTACTTCTTCATTGGTTTCAGATTTCTCTGGAAGTGATTCGTTGATTTTCGACGGTTGTGATGGTATGGAAAGTGAGTGCGAGCGAGACGGCAGAGCAGCAGAATTTATTTTTGATGTATCACTATTGTTATTATCGTTATTATTACTATTATTATTATCACTATTATTTTGTTATTAAATGCTCAGGGGGGTTATCCCCGGAGTCCGATTCTCCGAGGGCCCAGCCTGAGCTCCATCCGTTACTGCTGGACCACTCCGCACAACAAGGCGGTTAGTGATCACAGCAGGCCAAAGTAATTTCCCTTAAGAGACGGAGAGAACCAAGTAAAACAGCCTTCTGCATCCTAACTGCCAAGAACTCAGCTTTTGATGAGCAAGCTGGAACTTTGGCAAGTGAGGATACAAAAGACTGTTTCATCCCTCCTAGGACGCCAACAATCAGGACGACAAGCTTGACACGGTAACCTGGGTAAAGTTTGCCAATTTCAAACAGGAGATCCTGATATATTTGTCTTTTGTGCTCTTCTTTGGCTGAGATGTTGTATTCAGCCGGGGCCGAGAACTCAATGACATAAATGTCACGAGTGGCCTTGTCGAAGAGCACAATATCAGGTTTGTTGTGATCTATCCGCCGGGTTGTTGCAAATGGCATGTTCCAATAAATTTTGCAACTGTCATTCTCAACAACCTGGGGAATATCTCCTGGCAAATAAGGCAGCACTGGTGTCACGTCAATACCGTAGCAATGACGAAGATAGTAGTACAGTACTCTCAGGGCAGCATTGTGACGCTGGATATATGCACCTCTCGCCAGCACTGGACATGCCGACAAAAAGTGCATAAGCGTCTCCGGATGTTGTCTACACCTCCTACAGGACGTGTCCGGAAGCTGCACCTGGAGCACCTTGCTACGGTACTCAAGAGTGTTAATGACACCATCTTGGCAGGCAAATATGAACCCTTCAGTCTCGGACATCAGGCCCGCTGACTTTAAGAAGGAAAACGTCAGCTGGATGGACAAGCCATGATCACGCACGTGTTTAAAGAACACGCTGTGCATGGACTTGTCCATCAGTTCGCCAAGGAGTAGGTTTTCCTCGGCGTTCCTGATGACGCTCTTAAATTCCTCCTTTCGGAGTTCCATAAGAGCGTTTATTTCTCCAAGACCAAGGGTTCTTGCCGCATATATTGCTGCCTTATACAAGAATGACCCCTTATGCGCATTTTCATGTTTATGTACAATTTGCATAAGAAAGTCATCCTCGTCTGCAGTGAAATTGACAACTTCGTGAGTTAAACCCAGGACCAAACGGTCGTGAAGCCGCTCCAAACTCTGCAAACCTCTCCCACCGATGGACCGGGAGAGGTATAATCTGGCGACTGATGAATTGGGGTGCATGCTCCGATTCATATTAATGATCTTACGGGTTTTGATGTCGAGATCTCGTAAATCCTTTCGGGTCCATTTCAGGACACCGAAAGAGTATAGTAAGACTGGGACAGCGAGCATGTTAGTAGCTGAGACTTTGTTTTTGCCGGAAAGTTCGGAGGACCAAATTTTCCGGAGTCTCCTGACATACTCGCTCTGGAGAGTTGTTCGGACTTCAGAGACCGCATGCATGCGGTGCTCTTCCATTCCTAGATATCTATACAACTCCCCGGCGTCTAATTGGCTTAAGACGCTCCCATCCACTAATTCGACATCATCACCAGTATCAGAGAACTTACCCCTCGCCAGATGTACGACCGCACACTTGTCCAACCCAAAAGACATTCCGACATCTCGTGTGTACTCTGCTACGATGTTGAGGGCCGCTTGTAGATGATCTTTATCAGCGCTATACAACTTCAGATCATCCATGTAAAGCAGATGGGTAATCGAATAGTTTCGATCACCCGGAGGCCCCACAGAGTACCCATGAGTTTTACGGAGAGCAACAGATATAGGCAGCAGTGAAATGCAAAACAGCAGAGGGCTCAAGGAATCGCCTTGGAAGACCCCTCGTTTGTACTCTACAACTCCGGTTACGTGCAATGCGTTTCCACTTCCAATGTGAAATCGCGTTCGCCAGAGCTGCATTGTACGCCGAATACATTCCACTATTTCGGGATTGACTCCCAGGCATTTGAGTAGATATAAAATCAACTCATGTGGAGTTGAGTCAAATGCCTTGCGATAGTCAATCCAAGCCATTGACAGGTTGCGTTGATAGTAGATCGCATCTTGTAAGACGCATCGATCCACTATCAGGTTCTCCTTGCAACCTGACAGGCCTCTTTTACTGCCACGTTGTTCATATATCTGTTGCCATACAGGCTCTATCTGCTGCAAGATACGGTTATTTAAAATTTTTGTAAAAATTTTATAAACCGCATTCAAGCAGGTGATAGGCCTGAAATTCTTAGGGTCAGACAAGTCACCTTTTTTAGGTATCAGTACGGTTCGCCCTTCTACAAGGGGAATCGGATCGTCAGCTCTAATGTATGATGTAAATATGCGGGCCAGATGGAGGTGGGTAGAAGTAAACTTCTTCCACCAAAAGACATTAATGCCGTCTGGTCCCGGGGCAGCCCAATTTTTGCTGCCATTTAGAGCTGAACGAACTTCATCCACACTGACTGCAGGGCTCTCTTCATCAGCATTCTGTCGACGGTGTTCCCGACAGAATACTTTGAAGTCGTGCAGAGCTGGAGTGTTGGCGTTCACGTTTGGTTGATCTCCATACAACTCAGTCCAAAAGCTTCCACCCGCTCAGGTGTTGGATAATTCCCGGTAACATCGGTCTTTGGTGTCAGAAACCGTGAAGGGCTGGATCAAAACAACGAGTTGTCGACCAACCGCTTCAGCCTTTTCTCTAATGACTTTTTAGCAGCCACTAGAGCCCGCAATTTATTAAGAGACTCTTCCTTGATGACATGAAGAGTACTCTTGTTCAGTGTGTGATGACGCCACCGAAGTTCAGCAGCAATGCGCCGAATTCGGGGCGTGTATGGTGTTTGAGTTGTGTCGTATTCAATCACACACTGAATGCGGGAGACCTGTTTCCGGGACATGTCAATTTTCAAGCCAAGTTGTGAGATGCGCTGTTTCAACCTTGCCTCGATCGAGAGACATTGTCTCTCTCTCGGAAAAGCCGAAACTGCTGCACCATACACAACCTGGCTCACAGTGAGCAGGGTGGAATCCTCCAGGATGTTTGCACGGAGATCTTCGTTTACCGCGTCAAGCTGTTGTTGGGAGTAAGTTATCTTTTTAGATATACTTACTTGCCGTCCTACAAAGGGATTGTTGTTGTCCAAGGAGGAACGGCGTCGCTCTTGGTGTAGTTGCGCCGGAAAGGAAAGTCTATTAGACTGCCTTCTGTCCGGCACAAGCAATCTTCTATTTCGCCGAAGATGAGCGGCATAATTACGCAGGTGTTTGGGCGTAAAATGCGCTAGCTCCGGATGCATATCACTCCAAAGAGTGTGCATCCGGGCCATATAGCCGCTCACCCCCGGCTCGCTACGTTGGTAGCACACCAAGAGATCGACTCTCAGTTCCTCCGTCCACTTAAAGTAAGTCCTTAAGGCGCCAGGGTCGTCATCATTCATCGGGTCCGGCGTGCTCCTCCCACCTGATGAATGGTCCTCATCCGAAAAGGACCGGTTGTGGGGAGCACTTCTGAGTTGGTATCTTGTGGTAACTCAGTTATTTCCATGCAGTGGGTAGTTGGCCCACTGCACGGGCTACGTCGTTCGCCTACAGACCTGATGTTATGGTCTGCGTTTCCCGCGATGCGCCGCTTGGAGGCCACGTAGCAACCATCGCTTATCACTATTATTACTATTATTACTATCATTATTATTACTATTATTATCGTTCTTGTCATTATTAATACCGGAGTATATTTAATATACTAAAGATGTTTCTTTTATATAATTGTTCATTTACATTTCTTTGTTTAATAGAAAAGTTTATTTAGTTTTAAATATTTGACTGCGATTTATTATTATTTGGAAATACGCGCGAATTCTTGAGTACGCCGCCGCGGTGAGAGATGGCGAAGAATTCTGCCGCTCGTTCGTTTACAGTAAAAACCGACGAGCTAACATAAGCGAAACTGCGTGGCGATAATTTTTGTTCTTTTAAAGAACAAAAATTTATTTTACTTGAAAGAAAGAATTAATTAAATTCTCGAACAGATTCAAAATATCTGAATAATTATTTTCATTGTGAATTAACTTGTTTGTATTAAGTCCCAGAAATGAAATTAGTATGGGCAATTATTTTGGTGAAAATTATTATTTGGCAAACGTTGTTTTTTTTTTCTAAGTCCCGAACGAATTTTGTATGGAATTGATTTGGTATGAAATTTATTGTAATCTGTTGAAATTGATGAATGAATTTGATATTTGATCAGATTTAAATAGTTGAAAAATCTGAAATTTGAGGACGAGTGATAGATGGCGATAATTCTCCAAAATCTTTCACTCGTAGAGAAAGGTCTAGGAAATAACAAAAGCGATTTTTGATTGACGGAAAAGGTAACCAAGTTTCCCAGTGATTATAACCTTCCCAGTAGAAGACCATTCACTAGGAAGGAACCAAGGAACTCCTACCTTGTCTCCGACCAGGAACCAGGTAAGTGCTGACTTGTCCATTGGGGGAAATTTGGCCACCAAGTAGGGCCGGGAAGGGTTGCTTTCCAAGCACCCAGACGGGATTAAGGGCAGGTAGGGCCGTACGCAACTGTCGGTAAAAGAGGAATACTACTGCGTAAAGGTAGTAGATAGAGTTTGGCCACCAGGTGGCACCGACAAACAGAAAAACAAACGGTGTGTACGGGTTATGTACGATATAGTAAAGTTTGACATAAAGTTTGTAAAATTGTATAACTTAAGTTTTGATATTTGTTGTTTGTTGTCTTAAATAAATAGAGTACTACTTATAATCAGGCTCAAATTTCATTTATAAGTAATATAAGCTATCCCTGAAAAGATCCTGGACTCCGGCGAGATTTCATTCAAGCTAGGGGATATAGATATAGAGGTAAGCCTTGACTGTAACACAACAGTAATAAAGTATATTTTTAGATAAAAACCGGAAAAATACCCGTTACAGGGTGATGACGTCTTTTCTTCGACTGTTTTCAGTTCGATAACGACTGGCTTTTCGTTGATTTTGTTGTTTTGTTGCGGTTTTAATAGGCATCGACGAATGAGTTTTTATATGGCGAACCCACTTATAATGATCGATAATATTCCAATTGTTGATACCGATCCGATGGTTATCTTCTTATTGGTTTCTTCTTTTTTGTGGTTTAGCGCTATTAGTGACATTTTTTCTTCATTTTCTTCTAGCCCTTGACCCCAAGGTTCGAATTTGTCAATGATTGTAGCTGGGTCTGAGAATTTTGTTAGTAGATTGGGAGTTTCGCTGTTAAATTTGATACTCGAGTTTAACGTTTCGAGAGATAGGTTGAAGCTCGGTGCGATTATTTCTATTTTCGTTGATTCTCTTGCTGTTCCTCGGATTTTATATTCATTGCAATTTGCTTGACATCCTTGTTGGAGGTGTATTAGTCCGGTTCCGTTAATTATGATGTTTCCGGTTGTCAGTTCTGGGCATTTCCACTGGACGTTTTCCTCTTTACACGTTGAGTATGCCCACGTGTGTTTCTCGTTCATTTTTATCCAAGTTAGTTTACATTTTCCGATTATTCTTACGTTACATTCTCTGAGATTTTCGGTTTTCGGGTTCATGAGTAACTCCATTTCGCAATCTACTTCATTTTCTAGTTTTGTTATTTTTGTTGGGATGTCGGTTGGGCAGGTCATATCTGGTCCAATGGGTTTGCAGTTGTCGAGGTAGTCTTGTTCGGCGAGAAAGTATTCTTCAAATGCTGGTTCCGTCACGAGATATTTTGATGTAGGTTAAATCGTCAATGTTGATAATTGGTCTCCAATTTTCTTGGCCTTGGGAAGTGATTTTAGTTCATATGCTAGCCATGGCGTCTGATCGAAGAGTGGTACGGTTATGATTATCAGGAAGTGACCGTTCGTTTTTCCTGTTACTATCGTTGATACTTTCACCAGTGTGTTAATGTCCATGTGGTCCAGAGGTTGGGGTGGATTTAAAGTCGGATGTTGTTTGATCATATCCGCGGTCGCTTGATTTAGATGTTTGGCTGACACTGTTAGATAGGTCAGTTTGCGCCATTTTGCTTCCTCTATGGCTTTTTCTGCGTTATTAAGAGTTCTTAAGTGGTTAGACATCCGGTGAATGTTTTCATCTCCGATCATCGAGAACAATTGGGTCCTTTGTAGGTCGGTTACTTGTTTATTTATTGATTGTTGTAGAGACGCTGAAGTTCGAGCTAATTCTTTGATGCGCTTAGTTATGTTTGTTTCGTGTTTCAGGATTTCATTGATTTCGCTCTTAATAATGTGAGTGTTATTTTGGGACAGGTGTACAAGTTCTCTGTTATCTTGATATAGCTTGTCCAGTTCTTTGGTGATATGTTCCTTATTATTGAAGTCCATGGTCCCAAATAATTTCCGTGCAATTGAGCCTATGAAGCCGAACGGTGCTCTTTTTGTGTGGTTCTGTGGATGTAATTCTTCAAATTGTGGATCTTCGAGGAACTGTCTTAGCCGGTGTTTTGCTTGTTCAATTTCGGAATATATTTCCCGGTGCGTGTTGGTCCTTAGATACAACATACAGGATGAATGATTGAATTTTAAGGAACATATCCCGTAAGCCTCCCATAGATTTTGATTCAGGTTTGGATATAGAGTAATTAGTTTTTTGATGATAATTGAACTGATTATTTGCCATTCTTCCCTGATGAGGTGGATTCTCTTGAATGGATCGTATAATAGGCCCGGATTCGCTTCCATTGGTTTTATTTTCACTTCGTCAGCGCCCCACGCCAAGTATCCGAGTCCCAGGACATGTTCATTTTTTTTTGAAGATTTTTGCGTCTATATATATATATATATATATATATATATATATATATATATATATATATATATATATATATATTGTGACGTTATTTTAACGACCGGGGTCTATTTAAAATGAACGTCACTAGCGCCAATGAATTTTTATAGTTTTAAGCTGATATTTCAAGGTCAAATACCATAGAAAATATAATTTTAAAGATTAAAGAAAGTTGTTTTGTGAATTAAGTGAGTGTTGATGCCGAGTAACGAAGTTCATAGTTTTAGAGTGAATTTAGAGAATTAATGTTACAGTTGAAATTTTAGAATTTGTAAGAGTAGAGTCAGTTGTTAGAGTCAAGTTGTGAAAAATATCAAGGTAAAGTCATTTAAGGGTTTTATTGAGTTATTTTGAGTTTTGAGTTTTGGGTTTCGAATTTTGAGTTTTGAGTTTTGTTTCGGATTTTGAGTTTTGAGTTTTGAGGTTACGGAGGACGTGGGTAAGTCAGCGTTACCGTGGAATGGGACTATAAGTCACCCGGTTTCGTTTGCCGTTAGACACCAGTCTAACCCGTTGAGACTTCCAGGTGGAATGCCTAAGTCTGGTTGAGATGCCAGCGCTCTAACGTAAAGGAATATGGCGAAAGCATAGGGGATCAATTTAAGTTTTGGTTAAGTTTACGTTTTAGCTAGTTTTGATCATTTCTGGCGAATAAAAAATTATCTACTTTTGTTTAATGTTACGTTTACGTTTTGAGTTATTGAGTTTCGATCCCAGCCGTAGTCAGTTCCTGGAGAGCATCCACCAAAGGAATATCCGTACTCGGAGCCTCAATTGTTTGATTAAAGATTCAAAATATTTGGGAATTAATTGATTATAGGGATTTTAGTTGTGAGAGAGACACGTTCAACAGTCGAGTTTTGGACTACGTAGAATACAGTCGCGTTTGAGAGTTGCTGCTTGTCACTTCAGGTGATCGGACGTGCGTAGAGTTTGCAGTTCCAGGTTAAGGTTTCAATCCTTTGCATTTTATTTTTGGCTCCAGATAAAATTACAGATTTATTAAGTTGATAAAAATAAAATAAAAGTTACTCAGCATCGA
Organism: Cotesia typhae; assembly: GCF_013202065.1. Taxonomy (NCBI): domain Eukaryota; kingdom Metazoa; phylum Arthropoda; class Insecta; order Hymenoptera; family Braconidae; genus Cotesia; species Cotesia typhae. The sequence continues at coordinate 6,368,659 of NW_027423725.1, forward strand.
CATTGTTTTTATAAGGTATGAGATCGCTTTATTTATTGTAATTTGAGCGTTAATAATCGAGTTCTTGGTTATGAGACATTAGATAGCCGATTTTATAGAATACTTTTATGATGAAAATAATTTAGAGTACGTTGACAGATTTATTTGAGAATATTGTTCAAGTTGTTTAGATTCATTTTATTTATTTGAGATTGTTATTTTAAGATTTATTTATTTTATTTCTTTAATTTTATAAGAGTAAGAGTCTGTAACATGACTATAGCGTTCCCTATTGTTAGTTATATCGTTTCGATAATTTTGTCGCAGTTATATTCAAGTTTGTTATTTAGGTTAAAGTTTTGGTTAAATAAATAAGGATTTGGTTGAGCATAAAATTTTGGTGTTGCGAATAAAGTCATTGCAATCATGGATCCACTCTCTACTCGAATCACACCCTCTCTCCACGAACCAGCACACTGAGCAACCCCGAGGTAACCCGTTGTCTTTCCGATTGTTGGTTATTTGGTCTATATTTTGTTAAGTTTTGTGTTTCCGGTTACGTTTACGTTTATTGGCTAGTTTGATAATTTCTAGCGATCAAAAATTATCTAATTTCGTTTAAGTTTTGGCTACGTTTACGGTTATGTTTAAGTTTTTAGTTTGAGTTTCGCTAGTTTGATAATTCCTAGCGAATAAAAATTATCTGATTAAGTTTTCACTGGTTTGGTAATTCCAGTGATTAAAAATTACCTGGCGCCCTATTTTGATTGAGACCAGAAACCAAAAATCGGGAAGATACCGAAGTATAATTTAGAATTTTAGGAAGAAGTAAGTTCCCGTAAAACCCCAAGGAAAACCCGATTATAAATTGGCGATTCACGCCATGGCCTGGAAGCGGGGAACACTGTAGCGATCGAACACCTGGATCGACTTTAAAAATTCTGCGTTATAATATATATACTGAAACTAACAACTTAAGTTCTTTTTAGTCGAATTTTTTGCGGCTGGTTGTTTTAGCCTTATTCGGGTGGAGTAATTTCCGTTTTCCGTTTTCTTTTTCTATTATTAAATTCCCCATTTCTTTTATTTCAACTATTTCATATGGGCCTCTATAATAACGATCTAATTTATTTTTTCAAGGTTCTTTCAAAGTATATATAAGGTCTCCTACATTAAATTTTGCTGGTCGTATATGTTTGTCGAATCGAATTTTTGACTCGTGTTTAGCTCTCCTTAGATTTTCCGCAGATATTCGTTGAATTTCGGAAATTCGACTAATTAAGTCTGCTAGATAATCGTTATATGATTCGATTTTACTGAAGTCCGAAAATTGAGTCTGGGCTACGAGCTTTTCTTTGGTAGAAAATTTCGTAGGTTGTAAATTTCGTGGCCGTGTGTAGGGTGGTATTATAATTTAGCATTGCCATTGGAATGTACCGATCCCAATTATTGAATTTATCTACGTAAGCCCGTAGGTAGTCGACTAAAAGCTGATGAGATCTTTCTAGGGCTCCGTTTGATTGCGGGTAATAAGAGGAAGTTGTTATTCTTTGAATTTTTAAGCCTTTAGCTAGTTGTTGGATGAGTTTACTTGTAAATGAGGTGCCTTTATCTGAGAGAATTACTCGGGGGCATCCGTAAAGGGCGATGTAATCGTTTAGTAGAACGTCTGCAACAGTTACTGCTCTAATATCAGGGAGAGGAACTGCAGCTGCGGCTTTGGAAAAATTATCTTGGATGGTTAAGATGTGTACGTTTCCGTCAGGAGTCATGGGTAGGGGTCCTACTATGTGTATACCAATTTTTTCAAAGGGTTCGAAGGGTCTATCGGTGATGGACATATGTTGTTTTGTTTTCATTCCCGTGAGCTTATTTTTTTTTGACATATCTCACAAGTTCGGATATAATTATAGATATTATCTTTCATTCCTGGCCAATAATATTTTCGCGAATACGCCAATATGTTTTTACTACACATTTGTGGCCCCCTATCAAGCTGTTATGATTTTCTTCGATTATTTTTGTTCGAAGGGGTTCATCCGGTACTTCGATATTCCCTTCACACAGAGTAATTGCTATCGGGCTGTTACGTAAATACCACATGTTCGCGCCAGAACGTGTGGTAAGTCCATAATCAACCTCACCAGAGGTGCAGCGACTCACGCGCACTCTGCATTTCATTTCCCGAAGTCAACATCTGCCAACCGACATAACACACCAACCTACACGCTGCAGTTAACATCACGTGCATTGTGTACTATCAACTTACTTTCCAAATTTATATTCATTTGTGCTCAACTCAATCAACTAAGTGTTTTATTAAGAAGTTCAACACCATTGGCAACTCAGGTACTATTCTTATTTGTAAATCATAACAATGTTTATCTTAAACTCGTGAAATAATTAGCATTGAAAAATGCTGCCATTGTAATCTCATATGCCGGTAACCTTTGGAATTTTGGCATTCCACTGTTGCCTTGTACTTAAGTATTAATCTCCAGTCACCAGGGATTACTCTTATCCGTCTTTAACATATTAGTAAGATATGATTCATCATACAATAATTCAGTAATCAACAAAGTCATTATTATACCTGGCTGAGGTGATGTCACCAAACACCAGGCATTCACTTAATGCTTCGACACCCCTGTTCTCCCTGGTGACTGTAGATTTTGTTTCTGAGAGTCGCAGAAAAGACTTCGATCAGTGCTCATCACTTGCATCATCGCTCGTAATAATTTGTCGCGTCATTAATAGTGAATAATGTTATAATTAACTTAAATAATTCATGCACTCAACCTTGTTACAATTTCAATGTTAATTTCGTTAACTCAAATAATTATCATCGCTCTGAACAATCTCAATATTAATATCGGTGTTTGATGTCACGTATATTAATAACCATTAATCATAATTCTAGTTCAATGATATTAATCAAATAATAGTAACACTCGATTCAAAATAATGAGTTAATTAAATAAAGTGTTATTAATATTTTTAAGAGTTCATGTGTTCAATAAATTAAACTGTGATATTTTATACACTACTGGAAAAAATTAAGGGATCAAAAAAAAATTCCAAATTTTTCGGTAGTTTTCAACTTGGCCGTAACTTTGAGAGAAATGGTCGTACAGGAAATAAAAAAAAGGAAATTGTAGCTCCAAGTGTCTAGTTTTTGGATTAGAACTTCAAAATTTTGTAGCCTCCGCGGTTTCTGAGTAATCGTAGAAAAACCAGCAACAAAAAAATTCTCAAAATTTTTTTAGTTTTTTTTTTGGTCTACGGGCGTGGAAAAAAATTTTTTAGCTTAACCACCATAAGGATCGGATACTTTGTTCATTTAGCTTTAATTTCTTTTTTTAAACACCCTGATACATCCACTCCTCGCTGAGATATCGGTCTTCAAATGGAAAAGGATCTTTTTGTCTTTGATTATCGATATCTCAGCAAGCAATGATCGCACAGAAAGTTAAAGGTGGGTTTCAAGAACTTGAATGAATTCCCCTTAACGACTTTCCATTGTTTTTTCGAAAAAAAATTTTTTCTTTCCGTCACATGAATTTGAAAATGCAACAAAAAAGGGCTTTTAGTGGTTTTTTGGAAAATCAAGCGCTGGATCGAAAATATTGAGGAAACCACTAATGTTAAGTGTGCCTTTTACAGTTCAATATGTCCACAAAAAACCTACAAAGAATCAAATTAATCCAGCCAGCCGTTTTTTTGTTTCACTTGATCGAATTTTTGAAAAAATTAAAGGATCACGTTTTTTGCTCTGAAAAGCTCATAATTTTTAAAAATGAGAAAAAAAAATGGTTTTTTCGAGCTTTTTCCACATTTTTGTTCCAGAAAGTGCTTAAATTGAAAAAAAAAAAAAAATTAAAAAAAAAATTTTTTTTGAAATTTTTTCTCTTGAAAAGTTTAAGAAAACAATTACCGCCGGCATTAGCGTTATCCAAAGCGTACCACGTGGAGATCGCGCGGTCGGATTTACGCGTGTGTGTGTGTGTGTGAGGTATTTCAGGAGAATTGAGACCTGGTGGCTCATCAGTTCCACCGTATTTAATGACTCCAAACTCATTCTCTGAAGGTTTTTGTTGGTTCAATACCGGGTATTACCACCCCTGTTTTCAATAACGGCTCTCAAACGTTCAGCCATGTTTATGCAGACGGTAATTTGAGGCTGCGGAATGGTATTCCAAATGTGCTGAAGCGCGCGCTCCAAAGCAGCTAAGTTCTGCAAATTTGGATACTCTCTGCGCAACCGACGGCCCATTATGTCCCAAACGTGCTCTATGGGGTTGAGATCGGGACTCATTGCTGGGTGTCGCAACAATGTGATGTCATGCCGCTCAAAGAAGCGCCGGGTAATGTTGGCTGTGTGTGGACGTGCATTATCTTGCATCAATATGAACGACCTCAGATGTTGTCGTCTGCGCAGAACAATGGGCCTTAAAATTTGGTCGATGTAACGTCTAGCTGTCAAATTTTCGCGTACAATTACCAAAGGTGTTCTCCAATTTCGTGAAACGCCGCCCCACACCATAACTGATCCACCGCCGTAGGCAACGACTGGACGGACAAAGTTCAGGCGAAAACGTTCTCCACGACGGCGCCAAACGAGAGGACGTCGATCGTTGCCATACAGATTAAAACGAGACTCATCAGTGAATAAAACATTTGTCCATTCTCTCAAGTTCCAATTTCGATGTAAGCATACGCTAAACGAGCTCGACGATGTCTTGCTGTCAACAGGGGTACACGATTAGGATGTCGTGCGTGTAACCCAGTTTCACGAAGACGGTTGATGATTATTCGAGAGCAAATGTTTCGCACTTGATGCCGTCGTCGCTGTTGCTGTTGTTGTTGCTGTTGTCTGCGATTGGGGAAGTTTCGAGCGACAATATTCGCATTGACGAAAGGTTGTCGTCGAACTTCTCTAACAATTGTTCGATCATCGCGGGCATTAGTGACTCGATGGCGACCTTGTCCGGGGCGACGATGATATTGATTCGTCTCTTGGTATCTGGTATAAGCTCGAGATACGACAGATTGACTTACACCCATCCGGATAGCAACTGCATGTTGAGTGTAACCTTCGTCGATAAGAGTCACTAACCGAGCGACTTCCACCTCCGATAAATGTCGTCTAACCATGATTAAGAATCAAAAGTCAGAAATTTTCAATTTTGACCAAAAAATTAAAAAAAATTTTTTTTAGCGCAGAGGGATTAGTTTTGAAAAAACTGTTGAATGAAGCGATTTGCTAAGGATTCACAAAAAGAAAAAAAAAAAAACTCCGAAAAGCGTATGAAAAAAATCGAAATTCGATTGGGGGTATTAACTTTTTTTATTAATTTAATTAAAAGGAGATCAGTAGAATCAAGGAATGCAGCGGTGGAAAGGTGATAAAAATCATTGGGCGATGGTTTTTTGAGTTTCCTTAACTTGTTAAAAAAAAAATTTTTCCAAAAAAAATTTTTTTTTTTAAATTTTTTTTTCGAAAAATTTTTTTTTTTGAAAATTTTTTTTTTTGAAAATTTAAGCACTTTTTGGAACAAAAATATGGAAAAATCTCGAAAAAACCATTTTTTTTTCTCATTTTTAAAAATTATGAGCTTTTCAGAGCAAAAAACGTGATCCTTTAATTTTTTCAAAAATTCGATCAAGTGAAACAAAAAAACGGCTCGCTGGATTAATTTGATTCTTTGTAGGGTTTTTGTGGACATATTGAACTGTAAAAGGCATACTTAACATTAGTGGTTTCCTCAATATTTTCAATCCAGCGCTTGATTTTCCAAAAAACCACTAAAAGCCCTTTTTTTGTTGCATTTTCAAATTCATGTGACGGAAAGAAAAAATTTTTTTTCCAAAAAACAATGGACAGTCCTTAAGGGGAATTCATTAAAGTTCTTGAAACCCACCTTTAACTTTCTGTGCGATCATTGGTTGCTGAGATATCGATAATCAAAGACAAAAAGATCCTTTTCCATTTGAAGACCGATATCTCAGCGAGGAGTGGACGTATCAGGGTGTTCAAAAAAAGAAATTAAAGCTAAATGAACAAAGTATCCGATCCTTATGGTGGCTAAGCTAAAAAAATTTTTTCCACGCCCGTAGACCAAAAAAATTTTGAGAATTTTTTTGTTGCTGGTTTTTCTACGATTACTCAGAAACCGCGGAGGCTACAAAATTTTGAAGTTCTAATCCAAAAACTAGACACTTGGAGCTACAATTTCCTTTTTTTTTTATTTCCTGTACGACCATTTCTCTCAAAGTTACGGCCTGTTGAAAACTACCGAAAAATTTGGAATTTTTTTTTGATCCCTTAATTTTTTCCAGTAGTGTAGAATAAATGACAAAACATGAATGAGCGTGAGCATCTTTCTTCTTTCCAACATCCCGATCCAGCATAAATAAATATTTAATGATAAGATAATTTACACGGGCAGTCTTTTAATTTGTGTAATAAGTAGGCTTGATTATTTAAGTCGTCAAATTCATCCCCTTGTTTTGCACAGCGAAATGAATGGATTTCGTGTTTGTACATCGACTGTCGAAGATTTTTCAATCCCTCGATCAGGTCGATTGGGTCTAATTTTTCGAAATGTTTTGTTTTGATAAATACAGTGACGATTTTACAACGCCCTAGTTTGGTGACGAATACGTCCCCTTTCGTAGGTTTTGAGGCGTGAAGGTCGTCGGCGTTTATAAATTTTAAGTCGCGCAATAGTTTCGCTACGGGTTTTACTATCTCGCAGTCGGCTGCTAAGAAGTGTATTAAATGGTCTCGAGCATAAGTAAGTCCATCTCGGCTAGTTGTAAATTTAATTTTTATTTTGGGTCCTTTTGGTGGTGTACTTTCGTCTGAAAGTTCAGATAAGGTCTGAACTCGAGGGTGATGATATTCTTAGTCGATGACGTCTTTCGGCAAAAATATTTTCAGCCTCTTCGAAAGTTGGAGGGTCATAGGCGACGAAGGGTGGTCCAAATCGGTGGTTCCCTACATCATCGCCCACTGTTATGTTCCCGCTTGTTGTTGACTTATTTTTGTTTTCATCTGAATCGTGGGATTTTTCCGGATTATTATTATTTTGGGGATTGGTCGATTTAGTCTCGTTTGATAAGTTTTCGTTTGATTCTACCTGTTCCGGTTCGATAAGGGTGTTATTCACGTCGGCCGATTCGGTTTCGACTATTTCGTTTATTCCCTTGCCGTTTTCGTCTACAATTTGGTGGCTTGCGTGGTCATAACGGATACCCATGGCCGCTAGTTCATCGGGTATGAGAACTCTTCCGAAAATTGGGGTTCGGGGTTCTGGACCATCTCTTAAATATCCTGTGAATCGGGATTTAATTAGGTTCTGTGGTGTTAGAGAATTTTTATTTAGTTGGTTTTCCTTTTTATCGTATGTATTGACAACGTTTTTTGTGTTAACAATTTCTGATGAGGTTGCAGGCTCTGGTTCTATGATGACGGGGTATTCCGTTTCGCTGGGATCTTCGTTTCTTCCCGTTTCTTCTGGGCTGATGTCGCTGCTTGATCCTTCCTCGGGGTTATCGCTGTTGTCTCTAAGAAATTCTTCGACATTAATTTCAGGTGTTGTGTCATCGTTTAAGGAATTTTCTTCACTTCGCCAGCTTGGAGGCATTTTACTTAGTGATTGGCGGATAATTTTCGCAGTTTCGGAACTAGTTCTTTTCATTTTGGCTAATTCTTGAGGGGTGTAATTAAATATTGCTTCTTCTAGACGCATTTTCTAGACGCAAAGTTTTTATTCTAATAATATTTTTTTTTAATTTTATCTTTAATAATTTAAAATCTTAATCGCGTTGTCATTTATTATTATGAAATTTGTTCAGTGCGTATTTTTAAATTGTTTTTCACAAAATATACATAAAATTTTCGTTCGAGGGGATTTTTGTTTTGAATTCCATTTCTTCTTCTGTTTGTCTTCTGAAACTAACGCCATCTATGTTTTTTACTCTCAACTATCTTCAGTATCTACCCATTTAATACCGTATTTTCAGTGTTCCTAAAACTGATCATCTTGAATACGTAATAAAATAATTCATTTTAAATAAGTCTTATAATCATCACATAAATTTATTTATCATCAATTAACCTACAATGAATAAAGAAATACGTTTTATCGGAATACCTCTACAAAGAATTTCGGAACGTAAGTTACCAAAAGTGAAAGAGGTTATGCGTGTGTTTTTCTACCAACTTAAAATTTTAAAGTATTCAATCAAACAAAGTGCTAAAAATTCAGTTGACCAAGTTATTGAACTGTGGAGAAAAATCAGATTCCAACTAGTGGAGCTCCTAATGCAGTCAAAAATTTCTTCGCTATCACAGTCAATGGTTAAAATTACAAAAAAATTTCGATAAAAAGAATTCAGCGCAAAACCAAAAGGAAATGAAATTTCAGACTGATCTTGAACAATTATTCGACATTGTGAGCGAAAAATCCTTAAAAGTGCTTGATGATAATATTAGAAAGTTGTATTTGGATCAAAAATTCGGTACCCATAAAGAGATTCTTTCTAATAATGTACCTGTATCAAACTTAACCACAACTATGATGGGAATAGATGAGAGTAGTAAGTATCTGAGATATTTAATTATTATAAAGTCAGGTAGTAGTGTAACTTTTCATAGATGACTAGATGACATTTGACTAGACAATTTTTGGAGTCCTTTCTTAATTATTTGTCATCAAAATGAATAAATTCTATACATTTTCTTCGTTTAATTTATAAAACAGATCTTATTCCAGACTTAGATCAACCGTCTACCAGTCATGCGATTGTTCCAAGTGAAAAATCAGAGTCGTTCTCTACGTATACATTAAGTGGAGTTACAAATTTTGGATCTGATTCAGAGTATGAACCTCCAATTCCGACAAAACGAGCAAAACTTGATGTCTTAACTCCTGAAGTCATTTTTGGACTCGACCGAGCTAATGTCAGCAGTAGAAATGCGATGTTTATTATTGCTCCGGTTTTACTAGCAGTAGGTATTAAAATTGAAGATACAACGCTCAGTTATAGTTCAATTCAACGAGCTCGTATGCTTCAAAGAGAAGACATTGCTAAAGGACTTAATGACAACTTTAAGACACACGATAAATACGTTGTGCATTGGGACGGAAAAATGCTGAATGACCTTGTTGGATCAAAATCTGTGGAACGGCTACCAGTTATTTTAACTGCATTTGGTACCGAACAATTACTTGGGGTTCCAAAAATGAATTCTGGGACGGCAGACAATCAAACATCAGCCATTTTATCGACATTGAGTGAATGGGGTATTACTAATTATGTTAAGGCGATGTGTTTTGACACGACGGCAGTTAATACAGGTAACTTATCAATGATAATTTAATCTAAAAAATATTTAATTATTAACGTTCTAGTTTAATTTTTATTGCTTACTGAATTTCACTTTTGAAATTATTGAGAATTATTTACTCATTTGGATTTTAAATATAATCTACAATTTGTTGAAAATATTAAATTTAACGATAGTTATCTATTTTCTTTATACAGGAATTCATAACGGTACATGTAAGGCAATTGAAAAGACTTTGGGAAGAGAGTTAATCTGGTTACCATGTCGTCACCACATTTTTGAGATCATATTGAGAAGTGCATTTGAAGTATATTGGCCTGTGTCATCTGGGCCAAACGTACCAATGTTCGGAAGATTTAAAAAATCATGGGATGAAATAAATAAAACTAATTATAAATCTGGAATTGAAGATACTGTTGTTGCTGATATCATTTTGGATAAAAAAATGAAATATCTAGTTTAATTGCACAATCCTTACAGGTATGATTTAACTGCGATTTTAAGAAAAAAATTTTCTTGTTTCTGACAAATTTTTAATTGTTTTTGATAGTTACTACAACCCCGAGATGACTATAAAGAATTGTTGGAATTGTCGTTGATTTTCATTGGAGAAATGCCTCAAGAAGAAATTTTTTCAAACGTCCTGGTGCAATTCATCATGCTAGGTAGATGGCGAAGGCAATTTACAGTTTAAAAATGTTTCTATTCAGAAATGAATTTAAACTTTCTAATAAAGAATTGGACGGTCTTCGGCAAATTTGTATATTTATAGTTACACTGTATTTAAAAGCTTGGTTTTCATCAACTTCTGCAACAACTGCTGCTAATCATGACTTGCAGTTTTTGAAAAATTTATTCGAGTACAAAAATATCAATTCATTGATTTCTTCAGCAACTTGTGAAAAATGATTTTGCATTTATGGTATTTAAGTGATGAACTTGCCATTTTATCATTATTTGACGATACCGTTTCATTGGAAGTAAAAAAATATTGTTGGAGCTGTTAATACTCGTAACGGTACAGATTCTAAAGCTAAAAATTTATAATTGATAAAAACGATTTGAATTCATTAACGCAAAAAGTCTGAGTGACTTTGTTTCTAAAAAGTCTTTAAATCTCTTTAAAATCTTTGATTTACCATATGACTTCCTTGATAAAGATATTGAATCGTGGCCTACTAATGACAGTTACATTGAAAATAAAGAATACTTTAACCAATTGAAAGTTGTTAATGATTCAGCAGAACGAGCTGTTGCATTAGTTAGTGAGTATAATCAATGCTTGACAAAAATTAAGAGCAATTCCAATACTTATTGCAAATTATCAAAGAACATCGAAAAAACTACCCAAACTGCAATAGAGGAAATTATTTACAGTAAAAGTGTACCGTTATGTTGAAAATATTGAAAATTATATGGCAGTTGATAATTAAATAAATAAATTCTTCGATAAAAAAGTGAAACACACTAAATTGAATTATATATTTAAAAAAATGCACTAATTTTTTGTTTTAATGTAATCAAACATGTCCAAGACTAAAAAAACTAATTAAAAAAATAGTTCATAACATATTTCTATTCATAGAAACTCAAATTTGTCTAAATTTCCTTGAAACTCACAGAATAAATTGAAATTTTTCGAATTATTGATCAAAAACTAGAAAAATTGATATGCATTGATGTTTGACGATGAATATCTCGTCAACGCTCAACTTGATCGAAAAATCATAAGAAACCATTTTTATAGAGCAGTAAATTTCCTACAAAACTATGAGTTTCATCATTCATAATGATTTTTTTTCATTGAGTTATAAAATTCATAAGAAATAAAAAATTTTCCCAAAAATAATCAAACTTTAACCGTTAATATCTTTTAAACGGTTGGGTTTACGAAAAAATCGTAAGAGACCTTTTTTGTAGAGCATTCAATTTCCTACAAAATCTAAGGAACAAGATATTTTTTCAAGTAGTTGGAAGCGAGATATAAATTTTTCTATCTGATAATAAGAAAAAATAGAAAACTGTAAGAAGGAGGACCTTCCCGTTACAATTAAGAACTCATGCTTGGAGAGGCTTTCTTAGAGGTGTCTAGGAACCTATTTTTCAGAGTACCAAACGAGAAAAAAAATATTCTTTTTTTTTTAATCACCCTAGTGTATATAAGTCTTGGACTATTTAAACCTATTTATAACCTGACTTAGAGCAAGGGAAAGGACTTGTGACGTCCACCGCCATGATGGCCCAAGGCTCGATCGGCTGTCTTGTGCGCATAGGTGCCTGGGTAGAAGTTTGTTTGTACTTTACTTTCTTGCAGATCTTAATAGCATTTACAAAGTCATCTACGTCTTGATACATACCGGGCCAATAGTAATGAATGTGCAAACGCTGATATAATTTCTCACGACCTAGGTGACCAGCATCAGGCTCATTATGATTTGCCTGTAATACATCCTTAACCTCATGCTCTGGAAATATCTTCTTGCAGCCATTCTGATCATCCAATACGCCCTTTAGATAATCAGGTTTAAAATAATACAATCGGTCATCTCTAATCTGCCAATTGTCAAATGATTCTGGTCTGTTGCTCACATTTATTTTCTTCATCTCATACCAAGTCGCAGTCCTGATTTTGCAACACTCAACTTGCTTTTTTTGTAACTCTTCCATGACCTCAGACCACTCAGTAGGTTCTTGGTCATCATATAACCTTTAAAGGGCATCAGGGCTCTCATTTTCAGTACCCCGACAATGTTCTATCGTTACCTGATTCGAGAGAAATTTCACGGCCCAACGAGCCAGCCGACCGTTGGAATCTTTCAACGAATGCAGCCACATAAGTGATGCATGGTCTGTAACTACCGTAAAGGCTGCTTCCTCTAAGTAACAACGCAACTTGCGTACAGCCTAAACATCGGTCAAACATTCTTTTTCTATCGTGGTATATCGGGGTCTCTGTGCCTCTCAAGGGTCTACTCAGACAAATTATTAAATATTTTTTATCAGAGTCCAGTTTCTTCTGAACTAAAAAAGCTCCAAGTCCTGTGTCACTGGCATCAGTGTACAGGACATATGGAAGGTCAGGTCTCGGAATGGAAAGAGGCTTAGCATCTATGAAAGCTCGTTTCAACTGTTGAAACGCCTGCTCTTATTCTTCACCCCACTTCCAATCAACATTCACGCTGCATAATTTGCTCAAAGGATCTTGTACTTCCGCCACATATTGTAAGTGACGGTGATACCAGTTAACATTCCACAGAAACTGCGAACTTGCTTCCTCCGGAGGCTATGAAGACAGTGAAGAAGGGCTGACAAGATCGACCTTCTCCAAAAATCTTTAGCGCGACGGTCACCGCAGATAGAAGGCTGGTTATCGTACTGGCTGACTATCCTGAGGTAACCCTAAAACAAGCAGAAGGTGAACTGCTAACTCGGGCGCTCCTTGCGGCTTTGGACGCTGTTCCTTCGGAACGGACGCTCCTGTGCTTTGAGGAGAACCGTTGGAAACAGGGAGCCTTCTGGATGTCATGCTCTGACGAAAGAGCAAAAGAGTGGCTAAGAACTACGGTTCCTACTCTTAAGCCTTGGGACAGCGCGTCTCTCATCGTTTCCGAGAGAGGCAAGCTATCTAGGCTCAAAAAGATGACAGCTGTTTTCCCCAATTCTGTAGGGAAAAGACATGACATCATCTTGAGGCGACTGTCCCGCCAAAATCCCCGACTCTCCACAGAGATGTGGAGGATTTGGGATAGACGGGTCGTGGACAAAGACCTCAACTGTGTTCTCGGGGTAGACAAGAGGTCGCTGGAGGACCTGACGAAAATAAGGCTTGCAACAAAAAACAAGAGAATCATACGTGGACACACGGATTAAGGACTGGAAAACAGCTGCCAAAGTTATAACAGCAAGCAGAGTAAGATGTGCCGTAGGGAGCTTTGACAATTATAAAAGTCCTGGACCAGACGGGATCCTGCCTGCTCTGTTAAAAGAGGGAATAGAGATTCTGCTGAAGCACCTACTTCACATCTTCCGATCCTGCCTGGCACTGAGCTACTTTCCGTCTGCGTGGAGGATGGTAGTCTTTTTACCTAAACCGGGGAAAACCTCGTATGACCAAGCAAAATCCTTCAAACCCATAAGTCTCTCATCATTTCTACTAAAAACGCTAGAAAAACTAATTGACAGGTACATAAGTAATGGAGCACTGGTACACAGACCTCTACACCACTCTCAACATGCATACCAGGCGGGCTAGTCCATTGAAACGGCACTTCACAGCGTAGTAAAATACGTAGAACGAGCCTTTCATAGGAAACATTCCGTACTGGGTGTATTCATTGATATTGAAGGGGCCTTTGACAATACCCCATTCGAATCGAAACGAAACGCCGCAAAGGACTTTGAAATAGAAGACTCCATTACAAGGTGGATCCACAATATGCTCAGGCTCAGGACGGTTGGCACCGAACTTAGCAATAACGTTGAGGCACGGGCGAGGAGAGGCTGCCCCCAGGGTGGAGTCTTATCACCTCTGATGTGGCTACTGGTAGTCAATAGTCTTCTGAAAGAGCTAAATGACAAGGCTCTCATCCGGAAGAATTGAGGTCGAGGATGCAGCGCGCTCTCGATCACATCCAAGAATGGTGCATAGTCAGGTCATTAAAGGTGAATCCTGAGAAGACAGGATTAGTATTATACACAAAGAAAAGGAAATTCGTTGTTAAGGCACCATTCCTTTTTTAAGAACAGTTCAGATTCACTGAAGAGATACGCTACGTAGGCGTTACCTTAGATCAGAAACTAAGCTAGAGATTGCAACGGAGTATACGGGGCCTTCTTTATCCAGAGAAAGTCTCCGGCCCGAGTCAGTTAGTTATCGACCGATTCCCCAGAGCGCTGTGCTCCGATGTACTCGCGCCAATAGTTGTAAGTTAGTGCGTAAGTCCCCAAGGTGGTAGCGCCGGCGCTGAGAGAGAGAGAGAGAGAGTGGGGAAGACAGAAACGAGCCAACAAATTTTGATAAAATTTATTGTGATCGAACGATCGAACGAAACACATCGCAAAAAGTTCCAAGCAGGTAATTATTTTTTATTCGCTCGCTCTGGTGAAACGAGGCGATGAAACTTGATAAATTTGATGCCTGTTAGGCCTATAAGTCAGCTCGCTTAAGTTTGTTTAATTCGCAATATACTCAAGTGCCAATTTGCTGTTTTAGGAAAAATTATTATCTGAGGAGAACGTGACGCGACGGTGTGACCAAAAACCTTGCCGCCAAAGTAACACCTCATCGAGGAGGAATTTGATAAGAAGGGAATTCGATCAGAAATTTGAAGGAAATTCCAGGTACAATTAATACGTCTAAATAATTTCTCGGTGAAGCGGCATCTGCCAGACCTTATGTCGGCTGAAGGTCATCGCCATTTCGCGTTCGGTCACAATCATTAATTTTAACAAAATTTAAGAAAAGTTTCAACCAAAGTTTAACCAAAATTGAAGTAATTAATTTAACAAAGTTTACGAGTTAATTTAACTGAATATAACGAATTAATTAACAAAATGTTTAAAAACAAAATTTGGTAAAATAATTAGAAAGGTCCGAATAAAAGTCAAAATAAAATTTAGAGTGAATTTAAGAACAAGTCAGAAATAAAATACTAAATATTTAATTAATAATACCAGGAATTATTTCAGGATATTAATTAAACACGTAGGCAGAATCTCGATTAATCTTACAAGGAATTATTTCAGTTTGTTAGTTCATGATTTCGGTGTCACGTGAAAAATTTGATCTTTGGTAATTGAGTTTAAGTAAAATCAGTTAATTTCGTGTCAATTAGAATCATAAAATAATCGTTAAAATAATTGTTAAAAATCATTTCGATAAAAGTAGAAAATAAAGTAGGTTTCGATATAAAGTAGAAATCACTTGTAAATTTCATCCAAAGAAAATTCGACAAAAGTTTGGGAAAGGGTCAGCCATCTTGTCTCGAGCGAAAACGCTAAGTAAAGGACATACAAGGTCGAGACTAAAATCTCAAGGTGTTGTGAAATTAAATGTAATCCCCAAAATTAAAATAAAATAAATTTGAAATTTCGTACAACACAAAGAAAGTAAACAAAAATAATTTAGTCGAAATAAAATAAACTCAGTTATTCAAAGACAAATAAAATAATTTAGTCAAAATTAAATAAAATGAAATCAATTGACAAATTCTTAATTTGGAGATTAAAATTAAATAAATTAATTAGTAAACTCTGACAAACGAAATTGGACAAAATTTAAACAATTTAAGTAAAATAAATTTATAAATTTCGGTCAAATTCAATTCGGATGAAATAATTAACAAAATAAAAATAAATCGATTAGAATTAAAATAATTAAATAAAACCATCTTATAAAATTTGGCGAAAATAAAATCAACAAAGAAAAATAAATTTATGAAATACTAGAACGTGACGAATATTTTGTTGGCAGATTATTAAGACCTCTGTCGTCAAATTTTAATCTATTAATACAAGATACGAAGACCTCTTGGTATTAAATATTCATTGTTATATTATTAAGAACACGGCAGTAAATTAGTTAAGAATTTTAATGAGGAAATTAATCTCGTTAGGAATGGATGGAAAATTTATTCAAGAGAAAATTTGTTAATTGAAATTTAATTTGAATTTAGAAAATTTGTTAATCAGATTTTAATTTGAAAAATAAAATTTAATAATAATCTTAGAAAAATAATTAATCAAGTATGGAAATATTAATTAGTGTGTTTGAATGATAATAATTATATTGTGGGTGCGTGTGGAAAATTGTGGAAAATATGAAAAATAGAAAACTATGAAAAATGTGAAAAATTGGAAACTGGAGGAAAATAATTACAGTTAGAAACCGCGGTATGGTCGCTCCATATGAGGGTATCGTCGGGAATAAGAAACTATGATAGAAACCGCGGTATGGTCGCTGCATATGAGGGTACTGTCGGGAGTAGCAACTATGATAGGAAGCCATCTTATAAACGGGAATAGGTCCTAGGATTAAGTGTTAATTAATTATAAGGGGATTATTCTTGTAATTGGGGATGCTTAAATAAAATTTCTTGTAAAAATAAATTTCTTTGATAATCTTTGTTTCCTTTCCTAGCCATCTCTTACGACCCTGTAGAATGTGATCCATGTTCTGATCCAGTTTCTGGGTACCGTGTCTAAAAATCCAGTGGCGCCCTAAATAAATTAAGGGCTGACCAAAGAGAACGAGTTAACAACAGTTACCTTCCGTTTCAAGATCGCATAACTCCAGTCAAGCACAAAAGGCCACCGCCACTTTTGGGCTTGCAGGAGAATGTTCGGAAACACTTGGGGTCTGAAACCTAGAATGATGAAGTGGATATACGAAGCCATTCTAGTCCCACAGATCATATATGCCTCGGTGGTTTGGTGACCGGCACTAAAGCGGGCCACAAACACCAAAGCGCTGAATAAGGTCTATAGACTAGCGATGCTGGGCATAACGGGGTCGATGAAAACGACACCTACCCTAGCAATGGGAGCTTTACTAAATGTAAGGCCCCCGAATCTATACGCAGAATCAGCGACAATCAAAACAGCGCTCAGACTGCGATTTGGAGGACTATGGAGAAAGGCATTACACGGGCATGCAGGGATCTTGGAGGTGGAGGACTTTAAGGAGACTCTAACTCTTGGAGGAGACCGATGCCCGGTCAGATACCACTCCAGGAAACTCTATCAGGCAATATCGCCGACAAGGCAGGAATGGCTAGATAATACGGAAGAACTACTGGTACCTAATGGATTAGTCTGGTATACAGACGGATCCAGTTCAAAAGCAGGTACAGCAATAGGCGTATGGAGCAAAGGACCTAGAACAGAACTCTCAATGAGACTAGGGCCTACGGCATCCATACTACAAGCAGAGATATATGTTATGAAATCCTGTGTTGAACATATCATTCAACATAATTACAAGGATAGACACATATATATCTGCAGTGACAGCCGAGCTGCAATAAACTCGATGACATCCATCACAGTCAACTCTAAGCTGACTTATGAATGCATTGAGGCTCTAGAACAGATGGCGGCAACAAACCACGTCAAGCTCGTATGAATCCCAAGTCACTGTGGAATCTGTGGCCACGAGATGGCAGATCAACTGGCTAAGCAGGGTGTCTGATCAGACTACATAGATCACGACTGAAATTAGTCATAGGGCTTATCACAGGACACTGGACAACAGCAAATCATCTGGGCGAATTGGGACTGACACAAGATACCAAATGCCCCAGATGTGGCAAGCAGGATGAAACACCTCTTCATGTGATGACAGGCTGTGACACGCTGGAGAGACTTCGCAAAGAAGTCCTGAAGGTGGACACAGATAGCATCACTGAACTCCTGGAGACGAGGATTGCAAGACTGCTTCACTTTGCTAGAGAAGCGGGCTTAATCCAACTGTCTCCTTAAGAAAGAATGTAACAGCCCATCAAAGTGCCCGGGTACAATGGCTTCATTGCTAAGTGTCCGGACAAATCACAAATCAATCAATCAATCAATCAAAATCGGTAATTTTAATTCGTCTAAAAATCCACGAACTTAAGCCCAAATTAATTGATTAATACGTGATAAAATATTTCACAATATAAAATAGCTCAATTAATAAATTCTAAATTAAATGTTGACGAAAATTCTATAGAAAATTATAAATTGCCAAAACCGACAAAAGTCGACACACTCAATTTTTGGTTCTAGAATATTCGCTAGTTTGGTTTTTATTGACTTTGGGTATTTGGAATTACTGCGACGGAAAAATATATCGACGCTTGACCAAAATTCCACGAGAACACACTTACTGATTATTTTTCAAGCATCAAAATTAATTACTCGGTTTTTTAATTAATTGTTTGTAAAATTGTAACAGTTAATAAACGAATTTTCAGATGTTAATTAATTTTATGGATTAATTTTAGTTAGAAAAAAAATTAGAAAAACGGTAGACCCTGAAGGCCATCCGTGCAACTTCCCGCTAATTTTATATCAAGTACTTAAAACTGCACTAATGATGTTTTTGAGCTCAAAAATACAATTTATGTATTATTTTAAGCTCCCTGAGCTTAGAGGGACAATTTATCTATGCTCTTCGAGCTCAAAAGTCTGATAAAACTTTGATAAAACACAATTTTTAAAATTTCCAAACTGCAGTAACTTTTGAATAAATGTATTGATATTTACTCGGTTGGCAGCATTCGGCGCAATTTTTTGAGCTCTATAAAGAATCTGTAAGTTTAGTTTAATCGAACCAAGAATTTCGGAGTAATTCTGGAAAAACACTTTTTTCGGTTTTCTTTCGTCAACAACATCTCACGAATGAATGAACCGATTTCGACCGGACCGACGACGATTGACGTGATTTTTTAATGTTAAGAGTTGATTAGTTTTTGGAATCGATCGGTCAATTTGTTTGAAAGTTATTTCAAAAAATGTCGGAGTAATGTTGAAAAAATCCTTGTATCCAAATATTTCGTCGAGAATATCTCTTGAACAAATCAACTGATTTTCACGTTCTTGGCGGCAATCGACGCAGTTTTTTAAGCTCTAAAAATTATTCTATTTGAGCAAAAACGATCCGAGAAGAAATATCGGAGTTATGTGAAAAAAACACTTTTTTGGTTTTTTTTTCGTTCACGATATCTCTTGAACGAATTAATCGATTTTGACCGGATTGGCAGCAATCGTCGTAGTTTTTTAAGATTGAGAGCTGATTAGTTTTTGGAATCGATCGGTGAAGCCGTTTAAAAGTTATTCCAAGAAAATCACTTCTGAAAAAAATTTTTTTTTTGAGATTTCTCTAAATTTCTCAAAATCTATCGGTCCGAATCGGTTCAAATTTTCAGGCAATCTAAGTTCAGTGAAGCCCTTTTGAATGGCACCAACCGTGACAAAATCGGTTCAACTGTTCAAAAGTTATAAGAGATTTACATACTTACACACACACACACACACACACACACACACTTTATTTTTAATTTTTCTATTTTCTTAGCGGGTTAAAAATTCTTGCGAAAAATGATGAAAGAATTTGTTCCTCAAGGTAGATTGAGTGACTCTCGGGTATAAATCCACATGAAAATCATTCAATCCAAACTAACGAACGTCTTAAATTCTGATTAATGAAATAATCGTCGATTAATCGATCAAACTAATAAATAAAAAGAAGAAACAACCAAGTATTAGGCAAACCGCGGTCCACTTCTTTCCCGCGAAGTAATAATTGATACCTTGACGAATAAAACGATGATCTAACTCATTAATTGAGGATGAAGTCCTAGTTGTAGTTGGCTTCCTTCGTCTCGTCACTACTCCGGGGATCGGTCCTTCTTGATTTTCCGTGGCACTCTGTCTGGTGGTCACACTACTTCTCCCTTTTTCACTGCACAGCTCATCTATAATAACCTAAATCTACTCCCTCATATTCTCTTTTTAGGCCCGAAGATCGAGACGCGCCAGTGCTATGTCGAATAATTATCGATATACGGCCGCTTATCGATTTACGGTAATTTTACCCTGTTACACGCCATACAGGACACCGTAAACTTTACAAATAATTTTTTTTCTGATTTTATCTAAACAAATATTATTATTATTCTTTAGATACGATACGATATGATTATTATTCTTTAGATACACCTTGATACCAATTATAAAATAATCCGGAGTCCTTGGATCGCTCTTATTTTAATAATTGTTGATCAGTTTGTTACAAATCATGGGTCTTTTTTTTTTAACTTCCCGCTAAGAAAATCGAAGATTTTCAAAAATCGGGAAGTTATTGGTTTTATTCCGTTTTGCAAAAATCGAATTCTGCTCAGATCTCAACGTTCTGAGATCACAGGAAGCTTCTTTGACTACCCCCGCGGGGGTTTCACTATGTATGGATGTATGTATGTATGTATGTATGTATGTATGTATGTATGTATGCATGTATGTATGTATGTATGTATGTATGTATGTAAGTGTGTCAAAAAAACAGAGAAAAAATTTTTGTAATCGACGCTGTTGATATATATATATATATATATATATATATATATATATATATATATATATATATATATATATATATATATATATATATATATATATATATATATGATGATGATGATGATGATGATGATGATGATGATGATGATGATGATGAGACACTACAAATTGTCCAGTTCTTATCAGCCTTCAATTAGCCGCCCGAAAACCTTCGTTACCGATACTGGGTTAATTTTAATTGATTTTTCCTGACGGTAGGAGTCCCGGGAAATAGTGTAGATGAACGCCCACGACGCATCCAGTCCGAAAATTATAGATGAGACTTCGATCCAACCCCCAACTAGCTACACGCTACCAAATCATCTTATCAATCTATTACATTCACACATCCTATTTTATAATTCTATTGTATTAATACTAAGTTTATATTGTTTAATTATATCATTTATTCATTATTATTGATAAAATAGATGATAATAAAGTTATAATTTATCGTCACCGAATACACGTGTTTAATTGGTAAAATTAAGTTGTGTGTGATTAAGTTAATAAGTTGTTCATCGTACATCAATCATATTCACCTTGAGGCCTTTGAAGGACAGAAACCTTCAGAGATTTATTGTTCAAGGATTGCTGTGACCATCATCCCAAATATTCTAATCATCGCTGCGTATTGTAAGTAAAGAAAGAATTATTATTGGCAACACGTGAGACTTCGTATCTTCCTAATCAATTTCTACACTCTCTATTTACTAAAAACAAGATTTACGTTGTCTGTAAGGAAGCGGATTTCGGAGAGCTGGTGGTCCAAAATTAATATTTAGAGGTTCAACCGATTAAAATTATTATCCGCGAGGTTTTAGTGGGTTGATAAATAAATTTATCATTAGAAAGAAAAATTTATGTCTCAATGATTTTGAGTAAATTTTGAACAGTTACTATTGAGTAGCACTGATCATTTCTCTGCTGACAGTTTATTATGAAGCGGACTTAATGTTAATAAAATAACAACCACGGCATAAATAAACATTAGTAAAAAGATAATTAATATGAAATTGAGGGTTTTTTGCCCTTGTGAAACTCCACAAAATTCAATTATGTCATTGTTTGTCTTCCATTCCTCAAAAGTTGAAATCATAGAGCGATAATAACAAAAAATATTGTATGTCATTCGGCCGTTTGTAGTCCACTGATTTTACTCTTAACCGTGGTGGGAACTAATTTGCTAGTGGAATGTTAATGTTCCATTTTATGCAAAAAAATTCGTAGATTACCAAAATAATAATTAGAAAGCTGATCTCTCCCGGGCTTTTTAAATAAATAAAAAAATCACACGGGTCGCTGAGATACGGTATATTTTCTTCAAATATGTTATTCATATTCATGTAAAGCCCTATTATTATTATAACTGAATTGAAGGGCAAAAAATTCTGAATCTGAATAAATAAAAATGAACCTCCTGCAGTTCATTATATTTCCGTAAAAAATTATTTGTTTACGTTTTATTACACGGTCGGTAAAAAAAGAACTATGGAAACTGAGGTGGTGGCGCGCGCAAGCCCGGGCACAGTGATTTTCATCCACTGCAATTTAAAATGTTCTCAACGTTGAGTAACATTGAAATATAATTGATTATAAAATAATTTGTCGTAATAATAATCATGATAATATTCATAAAAATTATTATATGACAACGATAGAGTAGAACGCCAACTTAGTGAGCTTTCATTAGTCACCAAATAATAAATAACATAATAAATCTCGTCATGTTTTTATAAAAAGTTCACTACATTTTATAAATGTTACAGGTAACAATTTTTCCAGCACGTTCAAAATAATGATATTTTGAGTGAAATTGGAAGTAATAGTCAATCTGAAGTTGAGACTGAAAATGAGACTGAAAGAACAGACAATGAGACCGAGTTAGATCAAAACCAAAAAGAAATTCATGACAAAATAGAAAATTCAGCTCTTCTAAATCGAACTTTTTTCACAGTTGATGTGATTCAATCGACTGACAAAAATCTGATAGCTGAATGTAATTTTTGTCATCCAAAAAAGATAATTAGAGGCTCGATACGGAGAACTTCAAATTATACTTCTCACTTGAAGGTAAATATAAAGTAACTTTTATCTTACTATACTATTTTTAATTTTACATTTTATAATAATATCCAAATATTATTAAAAGCTTTTTTAAAGAAAATGTTTCTATAAATTAGGAGAAGGATATGAAGTGACTCCACTTAATAAAAGACGTCCGAAAATCAAGATTGTTGTTGTAGATAAAGAATTTATAGATATGAATAGTAGGGTGTTTCAAAAAAAGACGAATTTTTTTTTCTTTTGGTGTCTAAAAATTGATAGTATACCTAAAAACAAAAATTTTGGCGCCCATGTGAGCTCTTAATATCAATAGTAAGATTTGCCTGTATCCATTTCTTTATTTTCCATTTAAATAACAGGGGAAAAATTTTTTTTAATTTTTTAATTTTTATTACTTTGGAACGGTTCATCGTAACAACAATCTGAAAAATGATATTAGTAGGAAATTTTACGCTCTACAAAAAACGTTTGAAGACCAAAGTTCCTCAGATTAACGGCTTCAAAGATATCCGCGGTCAATGTTCGGTTATAATACCGGCACCTTCTCTCAAACTTGGGTAGGTTTCTTACAACTGCAATTATTTTGTGGTCTTGAAAAAGACCGATTGGTTTTGGACTACGTAGTAGTCCTGAGATCACTTGTTAGTCACACGCTCTTAAATAAGAGCCTTGAGTAGTCTTGAGAAGACTTAGTTGGTTAGTTCTGAAAAGAACTGTTTAAGTTTTAGTTCTAAAAAGAACTATTTAAGTTTTAGTTCTAAAAAGAACTAATTTAACGATGCCAGTCAGCGTTTGGTGTAGTTGAGATGATCCGAGTGGGTCCGATTATTGAGTAGTGGATATACAAGCTTTGCTCGCTTGATATCCAAAGATACTGCACTGTATTGTAAGCCTTGCTCGCTTACTGTAGACTCTTGATTGGCTTCTTCTTCTTCTTCTTCTTGTTCTTCTTCTTCGCTCAGTAGATGGAAGTGGACTGTGTTTGCAGCTCTCCTCGCTGCTTCTTTTAAACAGTCTGGTAATTTGAGGGGGGATTGGATTAGGTGAATACATTGGCTCGCTAGCTCCGATGGGCTGAGTGGGGGTTTCGAAGGTAGCGGCCCAATTAAAATTTAGAATAATTTCCCACTATTTTACTAGAATAATTTTCTACTAGCTCTCTCGTCATGGTTCATGCTTTTTTTAGTACCTGATAGTTTGAGGGTTTTTCAACATTCTCCCCCAAATTCTGCAGGAATGCAGAATTTTAATCGGATGATTCTTGATGAGGAGCTAGTGGGAGAAGAGCTAACTTGATAATTGGTCTAGTGAGCGTTGTTGTGGCTGTTTTGAGAGTGACTACTCGAGTAAGTCCGTCTTTCCCAGGGTGAAGTTGAATTACTCTCGCGAGAGGCCATTTTGAGGGAGGAAATCTTTCATCAGTTATGAGCACTAAAGACCCTATTTTGATATCGTCTTGTTGATTGCGCCACTTTGAGATGGACTGATGTGCAGATAAGCATTCTGCTGACCATCGGTTCCAGAATTGTTGAAATCGTTCTTGAATCCGTTGAAATTGAGATAGTCTTGACTCGTTTACGGAGGTTAGAGATGGTTCAGGTATAGAGTTGAGCGCAGCTCCTCGAATAAAATGGCCTGGAGTTAGAGCAGAGAGATCTTCTGGATCATCTGATAGAGCACTGAGAGGTCTTGAGTTGAGTACTGCCTCAACTTGTGCTAAGAGAGTAGAGAAATCTTCAAATGTGAAGCTGGTCTCTGATATTGACAATTGGAGATGACGTTTAACAGATTTCACTGCAGCTTCCCCTTTTCCTCCCATGTGCGGTGCTCCTGGGGGATTAAATTTCCAATTTGTACCATCATTAGTGAGAAGACGTTGAAGCTCTTTTGATTCTGATGTAGCCTGAGAGAAGAGACGTTTCAATTCGTTGTCAGCTCCTTTGAAATTGGTTCCACAGTCGCTGTGTAGTGTTTTGCAGATTCCTCGTCGACTAGTAAATCGTCGAAATGCCTTCAAGAAACCTTCGGTTGAGTAGTCTGAGACTGCTTCAAGATGAATTGCTGACGTTGAGAAACAGACGAAGACTGCTATCCACCCTTTGAATTTCTTTGCACCTCTTCCTTGAAATGTCTTTAATGTAATTGGTCCAGCGTAATGAACTCCAGTAGTTTCAAAAACTAATGATGGAGTCACTCGAGATGACGGTAGAGGTGCCATGAGTTGTTGTGTTCGGACTGCTCTGATTCGGGCGCAGACTAAACAGTGTTGGATAAAAGACTTGATTGGAGCTCTTCCTCCTAATATCCAACATTGACGTCGTAGGTACATTAGTGTGAGTTGAGTTCCACCGTGGAAGGTCCGGGCATGAGCATCAGCGATGAGAAGTTCAGAAAGTTTGCATTGTCGAGGTAATATGGGTGGGTGCTTGCTGTCATGATCAAGTTTAGAATTTAGAAGACGTCCTCCAACTCGAAGTATACCTTGATGATCTAATCTTGCAGTTAGTCTAGAGAGGGCATGAGATTTTGCTAGGGGTTTTCCTGATACTATGGTGCTGATTTCGGATGAGAAGTATGCTTGCTGAGTTGCTTTAATCCAAAATAGTTTTGCTTTCTCTAAGTCTGCTGGACCAATTGGAGATGTTGATACGTTCGAGTTGGGGATTCGTTTGAAACATGAGATGGCTCGTTGACATAGAGCTGTTATTCGTAGTAGCTTGTTAAGGCCTTTGTGAAATGTTTTTACACATGGAAGATCGATCAAGTCCCAGATTGATGGTTGTATTACTGCAGTTAAAGAGATGCCAGGTCGTTCTTCGAGATCTTCTGTTGGAGATGGAGCTACTGAAATTGGCCAATGTTCAGGAGATTGAGCTAACCAAGGTGGACCTGTCCACCAGAGATGATGACTAATTAGTTGAGATGCGTTTAGACCTCTTGAAGCACAATCTGCTGGATTAAGTTTACCTGACGTGTATCTCCAACATGCATTTGGAAGTGTTTGATGAATAGTTGAAACTCGGTTTCCAACGTATTCTTTCCATTTTATGGGGTTATTTTTGACCCATGCAAGTGTTATTGAAGAGTCGGTCCATAAAAATACTGGGACATCTTGGAGTTCTAATGTAGATTGTGTATGCCTTATGAGATGGGCGAGAAGCACTGCAGCTGAAAGCTCTAATCGTGGAATTGTTAGCCTCTTGATTGGAGCGACTCTAGTTTTTGAGCAGACTAGAGTGACTTTTGAGTTTCCTTTATGATCAGTGACTCTGAGGTAAACAACAGCAGCCATAGCTAGTTGAGATGCATCGGAGAATCCATGGAGTTGTACTGAGTATGAATTAGCTTGCAGATTAATCCATCTAGGTATTCGAAGTTCGGTTAACTTTGAGATGTCTTCTCGAAACTTGGTCCATTGATTTACTGTATCAGGGCAAAGTTGATCATCCCAATCAAGCTTCTTAAGCCAAAGTTGCTGGAGCAGAATTTTGGCTTTAATGACCACTGGAGAGATGAGGCCGAGAGGGTCGAACAGTTGAGCTACTTCTGAGAGAATTGATCTCTTGGTTAGTACTGCACTTTCTGAAATGGAACTTTGAAACGTAAACTGATCATGAGTTGATAACCATGAGAGACCTAACACTTTTGATAGTGATTCATCAAATGTGTGAAGCGATGACTTGTCTTTGGTTTGAGATGTCGATGGAATAACAAACTCTTGTGTGTTGCTTTTCCATTTATCTAGTGGAAGACATGCTGAGGCGCACATGCCATTGAGCTGTTGAGCTATTGTGTTGAGCTGGTCAATTGAGTCAGCTCCACCTGAGATGTCATCAACATAATTTCCTTTCAGGATTGCATCAACTGCAAGAGGATAATTCTCTCGTTCGTCTTCCACTAGCCTCTTGAGGGTTCTACCAGCAAGATACGGCGCTGATCGAGTCCCATACGTAACAGTTGTCAGTTGATATGCTTTTACGTTACGCTGCTCATTTATCCAAAGAATTCGTAGCAAATCCCAATCATTTTGATGGACTTGAATTTGCCTGAACATTTTTACAATGTCTGTCATGAAGATGTATTTATAGCGTCTGATCCACAACAATACATCAATGATGTCTCGTTGAGTTTTAGGACCTGTGTGTTGAATGTCATTGAGAGAGACTTGAGCAGTGGTCTTGCATGACCCGTTAAAAACGACTCTGAGCTTTGTTGAGGTACTCTGTTCTCTGAGAACTCCATGATGAGGTAAATAATAAGGATGTTGAGGTTCCGGGGCATCCGTTGGAACTGCTACCATGTGGCCTAATGTTTCATACTCTTGCATGAATTCTATGTATCGCTGTTTTAGAGTTTCGTCAGAATCTAGACGCTTGAGAAGTCGTTTTAAACATCGGTGAGCGATAGCTCTGGAATCTCCTAGTTGTGAGATTTCAGTTGAGAGTGGTATTCGTACCACGTAGCGCCCGTCTTGATTTCGTGAGAGTGTGCTAGTGTAATATTCTTCACATTGTGCTTCGGCTAAGCTGAGAGATGTCTTTGTTTGATGTGGTACTTCTTCCTGAACCCAGAATCTTGTGAGGAAGTCTTGAAGCTCATCGTTTGTCACAGTATGAAGAGACCTGAGAGGGAGATTTCGTGTTTGAAATGATGCTGGTCCAAGAAAGGCCCATTCAAAGATTGTGTGAATAGCTAATGGCTCATCTGATTGCCCTTTAATTATTGGAGATGGTTCTAGAATTTGATTGAGAGTGTCAGCCCCTATGAGGATTTCAACGTGTCCAGGCTTCAGGAATTCTGGATCTGCTCTTTCTAGGTTGCTCAGATGAGACCAATGCTGGTCTGTGATGGAGACTGATGGAATCTTAGTAGTGATTTGAGACAGGATATGTGCTCTGAGATGGACTTGTTTATGTGAGATGCAAGACTCAATGGTTAAGTTAGTTTGACCAAGAGTTTTGCTTGAAGACTGATTACCCACGCCTAGGATTGGTATCACAGTGGCTAGTTGGTCAAGTTTTGCTTCCTTAACTAGCTTGGCTGAGACTAGTGTCAATTCTGATCCTGGATCGATGAGAAGACGGGTTGTATGTTTTTTCATGTTGGGAGACACTACTAGTACTTTGCAAGTGGCCAGGATTACTGCAGTTCTTGTGTTAATTGCTGACAAGGCTATTGCATTTGCCTGAGCAGGCAATTGCTCTGGTTGAGATGACTTGAATATTTCAATTGTTTGAGATGACTTATTGATGGTAACCTTTTGAGATGACTTGTTATATTTGGTGATGTTTGTATCAGTTTGAGATGCTCTTGATCTGAGATGTCTTCCTGGCTTGAGATGACTGCGTGGGTTTCGAGATGACGGCTGCCACCGTCATTGTGGAGTTGGCTTGTCTTCTGTCTGAGAATGTTGAGACAACGATGTTAACTTTTCAGAGAAGGCTGTAAGAGATGTTGGCTTTTCCTTGGGTTTTGCAAACAAGCCGTGCAACAATGTATGATGGCGTTCTTTACAGAGTTTGCAAGTCAGGGTGTTGCTGCACTTATACAAGTTGTGTCTACCGAGGCAGTAGCACAACCGTTCGGTTTTCACAAATTGAAGCTTCTCAGCATCTGACTTTGTTGAGAAGTCTGGACAGAAGGCAAGATAATGATTCTTGCCACAGTACTTGCAGGTGTTATTTAAGTCCTTTACCCATGGCTTGGTTTCTGGTTGAGATGACGTTCCAGGTTGCTCAGAGATGACGTGATGAACCTTTGCTGGTTGAGATGCCCTCGTTTCTGATTTTGTCTTTCTTAAAGTGGTCTTGGACTGCTCCTCGATACTTTCTAGAGCTCTAGCAGCACCAGTTAGAAAACCAGTTAACTGTTCTAGAGATGGATACTCCGTTGATGACCCAATATGCATTTCCCAATCTTCGCGAGTTTTGGAGTCTAGATGATGTGTCATGAGATGAACGATGATTGAATCCCACTAGTCAACTGGAAGTCCGAGAGCTTTCAGAGAGTTGGTTGATTCAGAAACGACGTTGAGAAGATCATTGAGAGTTGCTGATGACCGAACTCCTGGCGTCTTTAAGCGTAGAAGCTTGTCCAGTTGAGCTGCTATGAGAAGCCTTTTATTCTCATACCTCCTGACTAGCATGTCCCAGGCTACTTGGAAAGAGTCAGCTGAGATTTTGATGTTTGAGATAAGACTAGCAGCATTTCTAGAGAGACTGTTTCTGAGATGGGCAAACTTTTCTGCATTGGAGATGGCTGTGTTTTCCCCTATCAGTGAGACGAACAAATCTGAGAAGGCTCTCCAATCTCCGAAGTTACCGGAAAATGGTGGAATCGGAATCTTAGGCAATGATGATGGTCTGACTGCTGTACCTCCGATTAGACTTACATTAGCTAGGCTGGTTCCACATGGTGGGTTAGCTGTTTCTAGCTCTGAGATTCTTTCTTCCAGGGCTGCTTGAATACTAACAACGCACTGCATAGCAGTTTCGTAGGCGTTGTTTTTCATGTAAGGATCGTCTGATGGGATCTCGACCTTAGACAGGATGATCTTTTCGTGCTCTGCCTCAAACTTTTCCCAGTTGGTCTTGAGCATCAACAGCTTTGCTTTGGCCACGTGAATGTTGAAGGATTGGTGAGTTTCGGCCTGAACTTCCTTCTGCAGAGACATGATGAACGCGTATTTTGACTGCTGCAGCGACAATCTAGCCTGAAGTGCTGACATCTTTGAGGATTTGAGTGACAAGACTTCCCGCAGCACTTAGTGCTCCGCAATGCGCAAAGTAGTGAAACTCAATCTCAAACAATGTTGTGCACTCTCAGAGATAAGTCTGGAGATGTCACTTAGTACTACCCAAGCCGAGAGAAGATCCGGCTCGAGGGACCATAAAAATGTTCGGTTATAATACCGGCACCTTCTCTCAAACTTGGGTAGGTTTCTTACAACTGCAATTATTTTGTGGTCTTGAAAAAGACCGATTGGTTTTGGACTACGTAGTAGTCCTGAGATGACTTGTTAGTCACACGCTCTTAAATAAGAGCCTTGGGTAGTCTTGAGAAGACTTAGTTGGTTAGTTCTGAAAAGAACTGTTTAAGTTTTAGTTCTAAAAAGAACTATTTAAGTTTTAGTTCTAAAAAGAACTAATTTAACGATGCCAGTCAGCGTTTGGTGTAGTTGAGATGATCCGAGTGGGTCCGATTATTGAGTAGTGGATATACAAGCTTTGCTCGCTTGATATCCAAAGATACTGCACTGTATTGTAAGCCTTGCTCGCTTACTGTAGACTCTTGATTAGCTTCTTCTTCTTCTTCTTCTTGTTCTTCTTCTTCGCTCAGTAGATGGAAGTGGACTGTGTTTGCAGCTCTCCTCGCTGCTTCTTTTAAACAGTCTGGTAATTTGAGGGGGGATTGGATTAGGTGAATACATTGGCTCGCTAGCTCCGATGGGCTGAGTGGGGGTTTCGAAGGTAGCGGCCCAATTAAAATTTAGAATAATTTCCCACTATTTTACTAGAATAATTTTCTACTAGCTCTCTCGTCATGGTTCGCGCTTTTTTTAGTACCTGATAGTTTGAGGGT
Source organism: Cotesia typhae (assembly GCF_013202065.1). Lineage (NCBI taxonomy): Eukaryota > Metazoa > Arthropoda > Insecta > Hymenoptera > Braconidae > Cotesia > Cotesia typhae. The sequence continues at coordinate 6,398,732 of NW_027423725.1, forward strand.
TTTTCAACAGTCAAAGATAACACTAATAAAAAATTTATAATATTTTCCAATAAAACTACAAAAAAAATATCATATGCTATATTATTATTATTTTATATGTTAAATTACTTCAATTCCGTTAACCTGAGACTGTAAACTTTTTTTTTTTACTAATTAATTCAATACTTAAGGGGGATAGCCACTGTAAAATTTCGGAAAAAAAATTTTTTTTTTTTTTTTATTAAACTGAAGTTTATATATTCAAAATTATGTATTTCAAATTTTATAGAAAAATTCCGAATAGTTTTCGAGTTATAGTCATTTTTATAAGAGCGCGTCGATTGACCGTTTTACGCGCGGCGCTTCGACGAAAACGTCGCCTGCTCGCTCCGTCTTTGATTCGTACGGGTTGGCGATTGTTTTCCCTCACGATTGTCAACCGTTACAATTATTTGACTTTTAACGTATATTTTTTCTTATTGTTGAGATACTGTACCTCATAGTTTAGTTGTTTTGTATGAATACACACTCGTTCTTTAATTTATTGAGTTTCTTAGTGTACTCGTTATTGTTTACTTACTTATTTTTTTTAAATCTTCTGATCTTTTTTTTTGTTTATTTAACAAAAAAATTTGTTAAATAATGGATCGTAAACAAAGTAAAGTTATTAAAAACGAAAGAAAACTGCCAAACGACAGGAAAAAATTTAATCGACCGCTCAACAGATATGAAACTGAAAAAATACTGGCTCTCAACGACGTGATAGTGCTTCCAAGAGGAAATTATCACAAAAATCTGATTGTACAATTGATTCGAGTATTAGCTACAAAATTATAAATTTTTTTCGATATTTAATTTACTAAGTGGCTGTGTATCGTGTAAAAAGTGTGGTGGTGATGTAAACTTTACTGAGACAAGTATTCGAGGATTAGGTTTTAAACTAGTTGTGAATTGCAAAAATGTGATCCAGTTTTGATAAATTCATGTCCACTCATCAAGAATGCGTATGAAATTAATCGCCGTTTCATCTTTGCAATGCGGATAATTGGTATTGGGTTATCTGGACCTGAAAGATTTTGTGCTTTCATGGATTTACCACGACCAATGTTCCATAGCTTTTACGATCGTCTGGTCACACAAATCAGAAATGCAGCTAGAAACTGTTGTGATTTAGTGTTGAAAAAAGCTGCTAAAGAAGAAATCCAAGAAACCTGCAAGCATTTAAAATCCAATGACATTCCTGGAATTTCTGTCTCCGGTGACGGTAGTTGGAAGAAAAGAGGGTTTAAATCTTCATTTGGTATATCTTCTCTAATTGGTTACTTCACTGGCAAAATCGTAGATGTAAGTATGAAATCCAGTTATTGTAAGATGTGTGCGCTAATGAGCTCAAAAAAGGAACAGCTGAATACGATCAATTTATGCAAGACCATGCTCTAGACTGTCCAATAAACCATGAAAATTCTTCTGGACAAATGGAGGTAGATGGAATAAAAGAGATGTTTATGCGATCAGAGTTATTACATAACGTTAAGTATGTAAACTATATAGGTGATGGTGACACTAAAACGTATAAAAATATTTGTGATGCTAAACCGTATGGGGACATGGTGAAGATAAAAAAAAAAAAGGAATGTATTAATCACGTGCAAAAACGAATGGGCAGTCGACTAAGGGCTTTGAAGAAGCAACGAACTAACAAGAAGACAAAAACAGGAAAAGAAGAAAATACACAGAAAAGTTTAGGTGGGAAAGGTCGATTAACGGACAAAGCAATTAATGAATTTACAAAGTATTATGGTTTAGCAATCAGACGTCATTTTAATGATGTTGATGAGATGTATAATGCTATTTGGCAAACATTTTATCACAAGTTTTCATCACCCGAAGATCCGCAGCATTTTCTTGTCCTGAAGGTGCAAATTCGTGGTGTCAATTTCAAAAAGCTGTGGCAACAAATACTTTGGACTCATTAGTTGAAAAACCACCACTTCCTGCAGATATTGCGGAAGCTTTAATACCGATTTATGAAGATCTATCGAATCCAGAGTTATTGGAACGATGTGTCGGTGGGTTTACACAAAATAATAATGAAAGCTTCAATGCATTAGTGTGGCAGCTCGCCCCAAAAACAAATTCTTCTTGTTCCCTTATTGTTGAAATAGCTTTATATATTTCAACAATTACATTCAATGATGGGGCTCTAGCAACTCTGAAGATATTAGAGAATCTCGATGTTAAAGTAGGACCAACACTCTACTCATACTGCGCTGAGCGCGACGCTACTCGGGTTAAAGCTGCTGAAAGCCGCATGGAAACGGCCAGTAAAAAAATAAAAAAGTCAAGGTCAATACTAAAGATAAGGAGGAAGAACCCTCATATGGCCCAGGACTTGATAGTTTGATGTGAGTATGAATATTTTGTGAAAGACTAGATTTTAAAGTTGCGAGAATCTTCTTAAAACTTTACTCGCGTTTTTCTCAAAACGACTTTTTCAAACTTTCCGGTACTGTAACTTTCGTAAATATGAACCGATTCTCAATTTTTTTGTTTCCCCGTATTCGTCTACTTAGTGGCTATCGTCGCACGTAGGGGATTTTGAAAATTTTAATTTTTAAGATTTTTAAGGCTGTTTGAGTCCAAAAAATGAGGAAAAAGACGAAAAAATTTTCAATATGGCGCCATTTTTTCTCAAATCAAAATTTTCAAAATCCCCTACGTGCGACGATAGCGACATTCCTATAGATTAAAATGCCGTTTGGTTTTTTTGTTTCAGATAATCCGTTTTTGAGTTACAGTACCGGCAATGGAGGGGGAAATTTTTTTGGTGCTCTACAAAAATGTTTATAACTTTGTGATAACAAAATATTTTTGAATAAAAATTTAGGAGAATTATCCTCAACATATACTTTATAAAACAAAAAAAACCCGATCCCCAAATTCCTTTATTATCCTAGTAAAAAAAATTCCCGAAAATTGCCTATTTTTTCCAGCGTCACAGTGGCTATCCCCCTTAACTCACGAAATGCACTAATATATAAATATAAACGTTAAAAATATCTTATAAATGATTTTTTGGTCTCTTTTATAACAAATTTATTTTTTTTTTTTACTAAATATTAAGAAATTTAATTGAACAATTAATTCTTTATAACAAAAAACTATATTTACAACTTGTTACAACAATTTTTCAACTTGAAAATATTACAGTTTTATAAAATTACTTTTATTGCAATTAGGATATTGTTTTCTATGTTCTGTCACTACTTGCAACAAATATAGAAGCTGTTCTTCATCTTTCGTTAAGCATCGATTATACTGCTCTATCAATGCCACGCCGCGTTCTGCCTCATCATTCACAACTTGAAGTTTCTCGAAATACTCCAAGTTTTCTAAGAAATTCGGATTCCTGAGGCCACAAAGTAACATCCTCATCAATGAACTCATACGACAAATCAAACGATTCAAATATATTAATCGATCTCATAGACACAAATTGACTAAGATCTTTATTTAATAATGACTCTAAATTTTTCTTATCTATTAAAAAGCGATTTGTTGTAGTTTCATTGGCTTTACAGTTTTTAAGAGCATGAACTATTCTTTTTTTTGTTCCAACTGAAACATTTTTATCAAAGAGAGATAAAACAGACAGCTCGTTGTTTAAATACCACAAGTGATCGGCTAATTTTTGTCAGCATGTCTGTGAAAGACTATTATTAAATCTTTCAAATGAAATTAATTCTTTCAACAAAGTTAAATCATTATTAGGTGCTGTTATAGCACACAGCGCAGTGAACCAAGCTTTTAAATAGAATATTATGATAAATAAAAAAAGTTCTCGTAATCTATCTATTTCCGATTTAGTAAGATGAAATTCATTTCTGAATAAAAAAATTTTTAAACTATATATTGCTTTAGCCATCCACCTTGCATGATGGACCGGTCCAGGATGCTTAAATGTAATATTTGTGGTAGTAGTACCCAAAAATATTAATGATAATTTCAGAAGTTCACGGTAATCGTCTCGACAATGATCCATCTACAAAAAAAGTTATAAGTCAAAATGAAATTGATTATATCGCAATTTCAAAGTTGAGAAGACTAATTATTATTAACTGATGTGAGGTAAAAGTTGTAAAATATTTTACAAATGCAATTTTAATCGTTAAAGATGATTGAAAGTATAACAGTCATGTGAAACTGATTTTCAATATTTTTAATCACGACGGCAAGTTAATTAATCAGAGTAAAATTGATAATTGAGGAGCTTATTTTCAAAAGGGTATCTTTTGATTTTTGATTAATCGAGACAAAAAACTAGTTATCTTCAATTATAAATATTTGTATTGAACTTTTTTTAATTTAGCTATAAAGTGCAATCGGTTATGAAGCTGCAATTCGATTTTCATTTATAAATGTTCATAACTCTCAAAGTAATTAGTATTTAAAAGTTCAGAAAACTGGTATTTTAAAATATGAAAAGAAACCCTTTTGAAAATCAGCTCCTCAATTATACTGAACTTTATACATTTTTCTTTTCCACTTTAACGTCAGTTAATAATTCTTCAGCGCTGGATTAAAAAATTTTACTTCTATTTGATTATTAACGAATTTCAAAATCTCATCTTTGATTGGTGTTATTACTTCCAAAACTTTTTTGTCACAAATACCAGCCGTAAAGTTTGATTGGTCAATTTCATCCCACTTCTTTTTAAATCTCTGATAAATTGGAACGTTTGGGCCAGACGAAGCAGGCCAGTATACTTCAAATGCACTTCGAAGAACAATTTCAAAAATATGGTGTCGGCATGGCAAGTACAACAGTTTTCTACTAAGAGCCTTTTCTACTAATATACACGCACCATTTCTGATTCCTGAAAAATAAAATGAGAATTGCTAGTGAAGTATCGATTTTTTAGAGTAGTACGGAGAAATCTTTTCAATTTGAAAAAAAAAAAATAACTCATAACTTGGAAATTAATGGTTAATACTAAAAATCTGATTTGATTTAGCATTTAAACATTACGGTAATCAACCATGTTATATTTTTTTTATTAATAAATTATTTACCCGTATTTGACGCCGTAGTATCAGAACACAATGCTTTGATGTTGTCAGTATTAATATCCCATTGTTTTACTGTTTTAATAATAGCCGAAGCTTGGTTTTGTCCAGTCCCAGATTCTAGTTTAGGAACTAAAATAATCGGAAGCCGGTCAACTTGTTCTGTACCTGTAATATCTGATAACAGTTTTCCTTCAAAATGTAGTACATAATTGTCAGTTTCCAGATTAGTCTTCAGACTTAACGCCGCTTCTTTCCGGAATTTTTCCCTTGCTCGGTGAATAGTCACATGACTAAAGTTTACGCTTGCACAATCAATGTTCAAGCTAGATAATAAAGCAGCAATAATGTAAGTCGCCATCCTACTAGTCACGTTAGCTCTATCGAAAGCCGCAGCAAGTTCTGGTGTCATTATATCAATTTTTGGAACTTGTTGTTTTGGCATTTCATCTTCATAATCAGAGATTATACGAGAAGTATTACTTTCCAAAGATTTCTGGGATAATTGAGATGGATGACTTGATATTTTATGATTAGCAACATCATCAGTCTCAACTGCACAATAATAGTTGACATTGTCGTTATCAAACTCTCCGACATTATTATTACTATCATTACCATTATTATTTTAGTTTTTATCATTGCTATCAATGTTCTCTTCACTATTATAATCACTATTATTGTTATTATTATCATAATTACTGATATCAACATCCATGTCTTCGACATCTTCTAAAATTGGTTGAGAATTATATGAAATAAAACCACGTCGACTGGAAGATTTTTGTCCCAAATAAAATAATCTTTCTTCTTTGTCCAGTATATTTAAAACATTCGCATGAGCTACATCAAATAGTTTATTTAATTCATCCTGAAAAACGGATTCCTTTTTTTTTTGAGACTTTGACTTTTTCATTTTACGGTTTTTTTGTAAATTCTTCCATCGATTGTGATTTGAGATTAGTTTCAAAAAAGCAGATCTTTTCTCTCTTGCCGGGATTTGTGCCGCACACCAAATTTCCAAAACTTTATTGATAGTGATTGATATACTTTCTTTAACTGAAAAATTTTTCGTATCAAGATAATAAAATAAAAGCGACATAACCTCTTTCAGAGAGGGTAATTTTTTTCCAACTAATTCACTTAACACATCACCAATCAAGTACACTGTTTTCACCATTATGGTCACAAAATTTATAACTAATACATTTCAACTAATTAAATTAATAATATAACGGGTTGAAGCAACAGTCAGTATCAATGAACAAAGACAATGACGAGAAGATATAGTAAAGCGTTGAGAGCAAAGCAACTAAATGAAGTTAGTACCGAACAACCAGGCTTACCAACACAGAGCTTATTAGCTACAACACTCAAATTAAATGAGTATAATACTCTACCGACAGAGCTAAATAAAGCTCTGTTGATATTTTTCAAATAAAAATCATTTGATCAAGTTTTATAGTAGATTTAATTGATTTAACGTATTTACAGAATTTTCATATTATTTTGAATAATATGCAATGATGAGTGTTTGGTGAGTTTGTGTAATAAGGAACTTTACATTTTCCTCTTACAAAAATTTATAAATTTTATAAAATATAAAATAAATTTGTTATAAGAAAGACCAAAAAATCATTTATGTGACATTTTTAACTTTTATATTTATATATTAGTGCATTTCGTGAGTTAAGTATTGAATTAATTAGTCAAAAAAAAAAGTTTACAGTCTCAGGTTAACGGAATTAAAGTAATTTAACATAAAAAATAATAAAAATATAGCATGTCATATTTTTTTTGTAATTTTATTGGAAAATATTTGAAATTTTTTATTAGTGTTATCTTTGACCGCGGATATCTTTGAAGCCGTTAATCTGAGAAACTTTGGTCTTCAAACGTTTTTTGTAGAACGTAAAATTTCCTACTAATATCATTTTTCAGATTGTTATTACGATGAACCGTTCCAAAGTAATAAAAATTAAAAAATTAAGAAAAATTTTTCCCGTGTTATTTAAATGGAAAATAAAGAAATGGATACAGGCAAATCTTACTATTGATATTAAGAGCTCACATGGGCGCCAAAATTTTTGTTTTTAGGTATACTATCAATTTTTAGACACCAAAAGAAAAAAAAAAATTCGTCTTTTTTTGAAACACCCTAATGAATAGTAATACATTTATTGATAACTTATGTAAACAAAATAACTTATTCCACTCAGATAATAAGCCTGCAGACATTAAAATTATGAAAAGATACTTAACTAAGGAAGAATATGGCTCTATTATTCTGGAAGTGGATACTAGCATTCACCAGAAAATATTAGATAATTGCAAAATCAAATTAGGATAGAATAATTACAAAGTTTACAACCATATAAGTGTTATCAGATGTTATAAATGTTGGGGTTTTAACCACTTCCGAAATAATTGCACAAAGCATGAAGTATGTCGTATCCCAGTAAACACATTTACGTAAAATGTACGTCAGGATGACATCATGTTATGTCATGATTTACGTAAGATGTAAGTCACATATGAGTCATATATGACTCAGTATTTCATACCTCCTGACGTAAAACTGTTACGTAAAATATATGACGTAGTCATGACGTCAGTATTATGTCTCAATGACATTTATGATGTCAATATGACGTACTTGTGATGTCTACATTATGATAATGATGTCATAATGACGTAAAAGTGATGTAAAAATTTTACCTCAGAAAAAATATTTTAAAAAAAAATTTCTCAAAAATAAAAAAATTGGAATTTTGAAATCAGGTATAGTGTTGTGGACTTATTACAAGCTTTGAAACACTAATTGTGTGTAAATACTTGATGAAAAAATCTTGAGGTATGTTGAGCTCGAACTCGGGTCCTCACGTGTCGAAGTCTGGAACGCTGCTCACTTGTCCAAGTATCGGTTCATTTACCGTAGTAACTAACTGATCTGTTAACCCTTACATGACGAAAAATGTTTATTTCATAATTTATTCTACGATTAAATGGATTTTAAGAGCTGGAATTATATAAAATTCAAGTCTAGTGATTTATACAATTTCATAAAATTTTATTAAAAATCATGAAATTTTATAAAGTTCTAAAAAACTTTGTAAAAACTCTTATAATAGGCTCGCTAGTGAAACTTGCGGTAATAAATAGGCAATTTATAAATTTTCATAAAAATTGATTAAATCTTACACTTTCAAAAATTTTCGTGTAAGAGCGGACACAGAGAACTTTACATGGTTGAGTGAAATTTTTTCAGGGTAAACGATATATCCGTGTCATTTAAATATTTTTTAATACTTATTTAATTTCTCAAGAGAAATTTTTTTTTTTATTTTATTTTTTCTATAAATTTAGTATTTTTCTTTTGGATTTTTCTCCTTCAAAATTTCAGTTTACGAAATTTAGATTTTTTTTTAATTTCAACTCTTTTAAAAATAACAATATTTGAATCTATATTTCTTTTTAATCTCAATTTTTTTCGAAATTTGAATTTCTTTAGTTTAACATACTAACAACATTATGAAACTTGATGTAAAATACTATTAGTCTCGTCAATGACAATCACGGAACTGTTTGAATTATTTCTCATACAATGTTTCATTAGCAGTACTAATGTCAGAATAGTATGTTACACATCTAGGAAAGTAAAGTAAGAAATGTCTCAGATCACACGTAATCTCAGATCACATGTAGCCTTAGATCAAATGTAAAACAAATATGTAATTTGAGGCTTTCTTATTTACTCCACGTGGAGTGTATACTATTTTTCAAGTAAGAGTGCAATATTTAAATTACTGACATTTAATTTCTTGACGCAAAATCGTAAGAAATTATATATTTACTCGCTTGACGGTTTAAAAATTTAGAGTTCATGCCAGATAAATTGAATTCGGTATTTTGTTATCATTTTCACACCAAGTCATTTCTACTGAATGAAATCGAAAATATTTTTACAATGGATAAAAGTACCTAAATTCATGAAAAAAATATAAGTGAGAAACATATGCACCGAAAAAAAAAAGAATTTCTTGCACCAAGAAAATTTTGACGGAGGCCGAAGTTATATTGGAGCAAGGAGAAGTGTTTTAGTCTCAAAAAATTTTGACTTCATACATGAAATTTTCAGTCATCTTTATTACATTCTTGGTCCAAAGAAATTTACCTTTGAGTCAAGATTTTTTTTCTGCAGTGTATGGAAACATACAAGCATAGATATAAAAAATTTATATCTCCCATGTATTTAATTTGTATGTATTTTTTTTAAAAACGTAAATGAAAAATGTTTTGTATGTTATTTGCTAATACTCTAGTAGAAATGAAATCGAATTTTTGGCTAGTAACTGACCAGTTCGACTAGACTTGCCAGTTACTGGTTAAAACAGAGTGAAAACTTTATTATTTCTACTAGTGTATGTTAGATATATACATTAATATTAAGAAATTATAAATTTTTGTTATTAAGAACAGACTTGCATTTGCAAGGTACCGGCTTAAATCAGCTGTTTACCTCTTCCTGATTCTTACAAAATTTTAAACCAATTTTCACTAATATTTAGCGAGTAATTGTAAACTAGACATCTTGTTAAAGAAGTTTTGTGCTTGATAAATTTTGATAAATCGATAATATTAAGAAAATACATCCCCCAAATTTGATCAATATTATAGAAAATAATCGTTTGTCACTGATTTAGAAAATGACTTTTAAATTACGTCAATATTATGTGCAATTACGACAAATTATTGATGTTAAATAATGACTCAGAAATGGTATCGATATTACGTACGACCGTGACTTGTCACTGATGTAAACAAATGATATTAATCTTACATCAAGATTGCGTACAATCGTGACTTGTCGCTGATGTAAACACTTGATGTTAAACTTACGTCAAGATTACGTACAACCGAGACTTGTCACTGATGTAAATGCATGATGTTAAACTTACGTCGTTATGACATACAATGATAGCATTAATGTTACGTAATATTGTAGTCTATACATTATGTCAGTTGTACGTAATATCTAAGTCATTTCCATGATATCATATAGAAGTAATAAACTTACATCAGTATGATGTCAAAATTATATCATATATTTTTACATCATAATTGGATCACAAGATAGGTCAATTTTACGTCAAATTTACGTAAAATAATGTGACATTCCTATGACTTATAAATGACGTCATATTAAAGTCATGTGTTCACTGGGATATGCTCTCTACAACACAATGAACAAAATTGCAATAGAAATATCAAGAAATCTATAAATTGTATTGACATGGCAAAAAAATTAAATTTGACTGATATAAATACAAATCACGAAGCTACGGACAGAAAATGCAGTAGTTATTTAAAGATAAGAGAAAAAATGGGAGCTGATATTAACAAGACTAGAAACAACACCAATTTTTTAGGATTGGCACAGTAAATGCTGAAAATTTACGTATAGTTGCTTTGAATGTGTGTGGTTTATTGTATCATAAAGATGAACTAGATTTATGGATATGTCAAGAAAAACCTGAAATTATTTGTTTGTCTGAAACCCACGTTTCTATTGATGTTTCTGATCGGGAAATTAAATTAGTTAATTATGATTCTATAAGAACAAATACATTGAACCGTAGAACAGGTGGAGCAATCATTTACATTAAAAAAGGTATTCAATACAAAAATATAACAACTTCAAAAAATCAGATAGATGGTTGTTGGTTTATCATTGTACAAATTAATAATTTAACTATTTGTAATTTGTATCGTTCGAGTAATAGCAATATAAGTAAATTTTGTGAAAAATTGGTAGATTTAGCTGAAAACCTCTTTGAAAATAGATAATTAATTATAGTTGGAGATTTCAATATAGACATTAGTAAAAATAGTTTCTATGCAAGAAAATTGTTAAATGAATTAACTTTTATCGGTTGTAACGGGTAATTTTTCGGTTTTTATTCTAATAGGCTGAACTTTAATAAATTTAAAACTTTATTACTGTTGTGTCACAGTCAGAGCGTACCTACATGTCTATATCCCCTAGCTCGAATGAAATCTCGCCGGAGTCCAGGGTCTTTTTTTTGTAACGGGATAAACTTATTTTACTTATAAATAAATTTTGAGCCTAATTATGATTGGTACTCTATTTATTTAAGACAACAAACAACAAAAATTGAAACTCAAGTTTATAAAATTTACAAGCGTTATGTCAAACTTTACAATATCGCACATAACCCACACACAACATTTATTTTCCCGTTTTTTTATGATTGCCATCTGGTGGCCAAACTCTGTCTACTACCTTTACACAGTAATATTCTTCTTTACCGACGGTCGCGTTTTTAAATCACGGCCCTACCTGCCCCTAATCCCATCCGGATGCTTGGAAAGCAACCCTTCCCGGCCCTACTTACCCCTAGTCCAGTCTGGGTGCTTGGAAAGCAACCCCTCCCGGCCCTACTTACCCCTAGTCCAGTCTGGGTGCTTGGAAAGCAACCCCTCCCGGCCCTACTTACCCCTAGTCCAGTCTGGGTGCTTGGAAAACAACACTTCCCGGTGGCCAAATTTCCCCCAATGGATAAGTCAGCACTTACCTGGTTCCTGGTCGGAGACAAGGTAAGAGTTCCTTGGTTTCTTCCTAGTGAATGGTCTTCTACTGGGAAGGTTACAACCACTGGGAAACTTGGTTGGTTCTTCCCGTCACTTAAAATCGCTTTTGGCATTTCCCAGACCTTTCTTCAAGAGTGAAAGATCTGGGAAAATTATCGCCATCTATCGCTCTTCGCCAAACTTCAGATTTTTAATTATTAAAATCTGATCAGATATTAAATTCACTCATTAATTTCGTTCGATTACCAAAAATTTCATACAAAAATCATTCCCATACAAAAAGTCATTCGGGACTTAGAAAAAATAACATTTGTCAAATAATAAATTTCTACCAAAACAATTTCCCATACTAATTCTATCTCTGGGACTTAGTAAAAAAACTTAATTTCGCACTGAAATTAATTAATTAAATAATTATTCAGATAATTAAAATCTGTTTGAAGATTTTAATTAAATCTTTCTTTCAGGTAAAATTGATTTTTGTTCTTTAAAAGAACAAAAATTATCGCCACGCAGTCTCGCTTATATTAGCTTGCCGGTTTTTACTGCAAGCGAACGAGCGGCGGAATTCTTCGCCACCTCTCGCCGCGGTGGCGTACTCAACCATTCGCGCGCATTTTCAAATAAATCTCAGTCAAGTATTTAAAATTAACTAAACTTTTTCATTAAACAAAGAAATGTAAATGAACCATTATATAAAAAAAAAAACATCTTTAGTATATTAAATATACTCCGGTATTAATAATGACAAGAACGATAATAATAATAGTAATAATAATAATAGTAATAATAACGATAATAACAATAGTAATAATAACGATAATAACAATAGTAATAATAACGATAATAACAATAATAAATTCCATTGCTCTGCCGTCTCGCTCGCACTCACTTTTTACCATCACACGGTTTGAAACAAAAAATTAAAGAACCCACAAGAATTACATTAAATTCGAATACAATTATCGATTTAGTATTTGTAAATTTCAGTTTTAAAGTTGACGTACTTAACACACCGAAAATTTCCAATCACAACATAATTAAATTGAATATTAATAATTTAGAAAATAAAAATTCAACGATAGAACTAATAAAAAAAAGAGATTTCCGCAATTTTGACCCTTTGTTATTTTGTGAAAAGTTAAATAGTAAATTCACTGAAGACTCATTCTTATATAATAATATAGAAATTATAGATAATAAAATCTTAAACTTTTGTATTGATGATATTATTAACAAAATAAATTTGACGATAGATGAAATAGCTCCGTTAAATGATATCAAGAAGCGGTATTCTCGGGAAATTAAACCGTGGATAAATAGAACTATTATTGAAAAAATAAAAATCCGTGACTCGTTCTTTTTTAAAGCTAAAAAATCTGGCTTAATATCAGATCTCATTGAATATAAACGCATAAGGAATGAAATAGTTAATTTAATTAGAATTAATAAAAGAAATTACTATGAAAATACTATTGATAAAAAGAAAAGAAATGGAAAAAAATTATGGAAATCTCTTAAAGAAGTATTAGGTGATAAAAAGAATGCTGTAGAATCAAATATGGTTATCTTTCATAGAGTTTTAATTAACGAGGCAAATATAATTGCTAATAATTTAAATAAATATTTTATCGATAGCATAGAGAAAATTGTAAACGACATTGGCTGTGATAATAATAATAGTCATATATTATTAGAGGACGATACTATAAATCAATGGTCTGAATTTCAAGAAACTTCTTATATAAAACTTAACTCGATTATTAATAAATTAGATGCGAATAAAGGTACAAGAAATGAAATAAACTCTGAAATTATAAAATAAGTTTGGAAAGCAAATAAAAATTTGATTTTATACATGATAAATAACTCTCTAAAACTTGGTACTGTACCCAATGCATGGAAAACTTCTATCATAACACCAATCCAAAAAGTAAAAGACACTTGTAAAGCCGAGGAACTGAGGCCGATAAATATGTTACCGATATATGAACAATTGTTAGAACATGTAGTAAAAGAACAATTAGAAAAATTTATTGAAGACAACCATATTTTGAATCAAGAACAATCGGGTTTTCGAAAGAAATACTCTTGTGAAACGGCTCTATAACACCCTTTCATAGAGTGGCGTGTGGATTTAGATAAAGGTTTATATATTGGTGTATTCTTTATCGACTTCGCTCGCGCTTTTGAAACAATTGATCGATTCAAGCTACTGCAAAAATTACAATCTTTGGGAATACAGGGCACTGTTTTAGAATGGTTTAAATCATATCCACAGATTCGGTAGAATCTGGCGCCAAGGTCCGTTCAAAAATCCCGTTGTAAACGGAGCGCCAGACTACCGACTGTGTTTACTGTAAGCAGAACGGTTTTTTGAGGTTGCGAAATTTTATTTAATTCTACGGTACTTTTTTTCCAATAATTTTTTATTATAACAGTTGTTCATTATTTATTTTACCGTATTAATTTATTTATTTCACTTATCACAATTTATTTACTTGAAATTATTAAATTTTATCAGCACATACTATAGCGCGCTCACGAATTTCGATCCTGACTTTTTTTTTATGTAAAATGTGACATGCCACAAACTAGATAAAATAAAAATGTGTAGTAATCCTCCTATAGATACGAAACTACAGTTAAAAAAAGTAATTCACAGCTTACATTTACGGCCGCCAGAATGCACTGGAATTATATCTACATAAACTGTAGCTTCAAGGGGATAGTTTGCGGTAAAAAATGCAGCCAACGCGAGATTTGTTAGTACCGTAGAAAAATAAATCCAATCTTAAAGGTGCTCACACACATGTTAATAAACTAAGGTAAATTGCTTGCAGTTATCCTTTTATTTATTTACTTTGAGATCTCTGCGAGAAAGTATTGCAAATAATTCTATATAATAAACTAACGATGTGGCTAAGGTACAGCAAGGGTGCATTCGCGTTGGACGCTTACGCGCTGTGAGTACTCACGCTTATAAGCACAAATTTTTAGTGTTCGAGTTGGCCTATAAGCGCTTAGAATCAATAACTAAATTTCGTTCGTTTTGGATATTGTGAGCGTGAATGAACATCAACATGGCGAATGTGGTAACTGTTTATCAAATAATAAATAATTTATTAGAAATTATCGATGATGAGTCTGATGATAGTGATGAGTTTGATATGATTGAAGATAGTGATAATGATATAGAATGGGAGTATTGCAATACTCATTTGAATTTATCTTTCAAAAAAGAACCTATACCAAGAATTAAAAATTTTGTTGAAGAGGTTATACCAGCATTTTCTGATAAAGAATTCAAATCTCATTTTAGGTAAATATTTATTACAATTTGAGGATTTAGTTAACAACAAATTATCTTAACCCTTCAGTTTAATTTTGAATTGTATTAATTACACGTAAATAAATTTTTTAATAACTTTAGGGTGTCTCGATCAACATTTGATTTTATTCGTGAAAAAATTGAACCATCGTTAATGAGAAAAATCCCAGGATCTAAAATGATATCACTAGACAAACAATTATTCATCTCTTTATGGAAAATGGCAACTCCAGATTCGTATCGGTATAATAGAAAAATATTACTCATATTTTGAATAACTTCAATTATTATAAATTAAATATTAGCTTAATATATTGTTTTTAAAGCTCGGTTTGCCAAATGTTTGGCGTTAGTTTTGCAGCAGCGTGGTGGAGTGTACGAAGGGTCACATCAGTTCTAGTCGAAATAGCTTCGAATTTTATTAACTGGCCTGAAAATGAAAAGTTTGCTGAAATTTCTAATGAGTTTGAAGGTACGAGCGGCTTTCCCAATGTTATCGGTGCAATTGATGGAACACATATAAATATACCCGCACCTGGGGAATATCCGGAATGTTATGTCAACAGAAAAGGACATCATTCAATTCAATTACAATTAAGTAAGCTGTCGCGTGAATTAACAATGTTTGAATATATTCATTTTGACTGTTTGTTAAAAAATAGGCTATTTGTGATGCTCAATATAAATTTATCCATTGTTATGCCGGGAATGTTGGTTCTGTACATGACACACGAGTATTACGTCCGTTAGAAGTGAATGATTACCTCAACGATGAACAGAAATTTCCGAACGATTGTCATTTAGTCGGAGATGCAGCTTATTCTCTTCACAAACATTTACTCACTCTATATCGAGATAATGGGTACTTATCAGCGAGACAAAAAAATTATAATTTTTGTCATTCATCAGCACGCATAGCAATTGAACGTGCATTTGGATTACTAAAAAAAAGATTTCGCAGTTTACTGACAGTTCTCGACATGAATCGAACTGATTTAATTCCTGAGTTCATAATCCGAACAAAAACAGTTTCACTGTAAAAAAATTGCGCCAAGTCCACGTTCATAAAACTCATCTCAATAACGTTTGCACTTTACAAAAAAAATAAGACTCAATATAATAATTGTCATTCTCTACAAAAAAAAGTGAAATACAAAAAAATACCAAGAAACTGTCATAATGTTAAAAAAATTGAAAGAAAATTTGTTGAAAATTTAAAAATTAAAAACAAATTTTTTCGGAAGAATTTCAACCCGAGAAAGAACGATTTTGCTCGAATTTATGTAATTATGTATAGTTATACATATTCGGGCTGATCAGCTCTAATTACATAATATATGATTTCATACATTCTTATACTTATAAATTTACATTAGTCAAGCATACTCAACTCATTAAAAACACTGCTTACTCGATTAATTATCAGTTTCAGTGAAAAAATCCGTTTTTAAATTTTATTTTTAATTTTTAGTGTACATAACTATCAATATGGTGGTGTGGTGAAATCATCTGAAATTATATAAAATTTTTGGATTCAATTTTTTTCAGCTCTGTCATTAAGCTTCAATGAAGAAACTTGATATTGCTTAGTTTAATTGTAATTAACACATTTTGATTGGCAATCACACCCCATTATCTCAATTTAGTCGGCCATATGTATTCTTTTCTAGAGCACTCAATTGTATCTACTTTGAAGTAGTTTTCATAACCAAACACGAGAGGGCGTTTTAGTAAAATCATAAATGATGTCTGGAAGATTAAAAAATTTCAAATAACATATGTATGACATGTCGATTTTACCTAAATTTTGTAAAACTTATTATTAAATAATAATATTTGATTAATTAAATTCATGCATTTTATAGGTTGACTTAATTATAAATTTTTAATCATTCAAAGGATGTTTATTTATCCTGAAAAAATTTGGGGTACTCAATGACGCGCGCCAAGTACGATAAAAAAATTTTTTTTTAATTTTTAAATTTTCAACAAATTTTCTTTCAATTTTTTTAACATTATGACAGTTTCTTGGTATTTTTTTGTATTTCACTTTTTTTTGTAGAGAATGACAATTATTATATTGAGTCTTATTTTTTTTTGTAAAGTGCAAACGTTATTGAGATGAGTTTTATGAACGTGAACTTGGCGCAATTTTTTTACAGTGAAACTGTTTTTGTTCGGATTTCACATCTTTTTGTAAAGAATGAACATTTTTGAAACGAGTCTTATTTTTTTTTGTAAAGTACTAATGTTATTGAGATGAGTTTTATGAACGTGGACTTGGCGCAATTTTTTACAGTGAAACTGTTTTTATTCGGATTTATTAATAACAACAATCATTTTAGTAATAATAATGATAATGATAAACATTATTATTGCTTTCATTTTTAACATCAATTTATTATTACCGATATTAATACTTTCAGTATTATAATTACTATTATTGTTATTTTTATTATGGTTACCAATATTATTTATTGTTATTATGATATTGTTGTTAGTAAATGACGCAATATATCAAACGCATAGTCATCTTTCGTATTATCAAGAGATTAAGATTATTTGAAACCCGCTCAATTGGATGACAGTGCCACCTACAGGCAATAACCATAAGATCACAGAATGTTCACACTTTTTAATGAGAATTCCCCAGACACTGAACATCTGGTTTATCCGAAGAAAGTATAACTCATACAATGTTTGTGTGTTTAAACTGGTTAACAAATAAAATTTAATTAAAAAAATATGTTTCAAACATAATCATGGAAGGTTGTATGATAATTTGTTCTATAAAATTTTTTGTTTCATAAGATACTTTTACATTTTTAATTTCAAACGTAAACTTTTCCCGCGCAATATTAAAAATTCATAAATAAATGAATTTTTTCAGGCAAAGCTATAATCATATGAAAAGTCGTTCGTTCTTTGATTTTACAGCTCAAATTATGATAAAAAAAATTAAAGTTTTCTTTTCTCATATTAGCTAGTAGTATTAAAAATTTAAACTGACTAATCCGCGAAAACGCCTCCGGTTTAAATCGATAACTTAAATTATCGATGAAAATTATACATTTCTTATATATACAAAGAGAATTTTGACATTTTCTTAATAAGAAAAAAATTTTAATTTAGATTTAATACTGCAATACACATTAATTCAATGAAAATAACAAACAATTATTTTAGTAATAATAATGATAATGATAAATATTATTATTGCTGTCATTTTTAACATCAATTTATTATTACCGATATTATTACTTTTAGTATTATAATTAGTATTATTGTTAAAAAGTGTTCCTATGTAGAGATATCTGAATAAAAAATTATAATAGGGACAAAATTTAAGCAGTTATATTCAACGCTGTCTGAACCGAAATAATTCTGATTCATAGAACTAAACAATTTTTTCATATTTTTTCAATTAATTAATATTAGGAAAAAAAGGTATGAACTACTGTTATAATAGAAATTTAAGCAAAAGAAAGAACGTAGAATTTAAAATAAAATTTGCAACCTCAGAAAAACGTCATGCTTACAGTAAACACAGTCGGTAGTCTGACGCTCCGTTTACAACGAAATTTTTGAACGGAACTTGGTGCCAGATTCTACCGAATCTGTGGATTATTTTTTTTTTATTTAGTATTATAATTTTAAAAATTTTTGTTTTGTTGTTTGTGCTCATTTACTTAAGTATGTTTTTTAACTTTAAAAGAAGTTAGTAGTAGTTATTTTATTTAATTTCTTGTTAAGTTTAAGATAAGTTAATATATTTTAAGTATTAAGATGTCATATATACATAGAAAAAGAAAATTTCTTGAACTAAGAAAATTGTAAGGAAGACCGAAGTTATTTTGGAGTAAGAAGGAATTTTCTTGGCTTAAAAAAAATTAACTTCATTCAAGAAATTTTCAATCTTCCTTAAGATTTTTTTGATTTAAGAAAATTTACGCTTGACTTAAGACTTTCTTTCTTTCGGTGTACCTCAAGTTTTCAATTTACTTCTTTTGTAAGAAAAATACGTAAGCACTTTTAGAATTCGCAGGCCATCTTACTGATTGTACAGTCTCATCATCTATTTGGATCCATGATAAATTATGTTTAATCATCGCAACATGATGATTTTCAGAATTATCATCTTTTGAAGAGTTAAATATAGCACTTACAATAGCATAGTTTGTATTACATATTGATATTTTTGCTTTGGGTACCGATTTTATAAACCCTTTTTCCTATTTATTAATTTATTTTTTCCTTTGATGGACACATGTAACTTCACAACTAATATCTGTTGCAAGGAATTTAATGAAATTTTTGTTAGCGTTTCTTTGACTTCTATACAATTTTCACAAAATTTGAAATTAGTAAACCAATATCCAAATGATGAATCAATTAATTCTTGTAGTTCAAATGTTTTTTTCTCATCATATATTGAAACATGTAATACATTTTCTAGTATACTGTAAGAATTAGAATAATTGCATGTTTTGCATCGATCATTAATTTCTAATTTAAATTGTACTAAATTTCTAATATCACAATTATCATTACAAATTTTAAGAAATACTGATACAGGATCGTTATTTGTCATAGAATAAGGCTGCTCTATTAATGACTCTTTAATGTCATTGGACTTTAGAAGTAATTCGTGATTATTATATTTGCTAAATAAATTACTAAGTTTATTGTTGACAGATTGATACTTTAGGCCATGATTGATTAATAATGTCCTAATTATTGTATTATTAAACATACATTGAATAATTGAATTAAGACCATCGGAAACGTTATCACAGTTTTCGATACCTCGACAATCTAATAAACTAAGAGAAGCTTTTTTCGCATTTTTGAGTTCAATTTGAATAGAATGTTCTTCAACTGCCCAAATCATGTCCCATACTTTTTACCAACGTGTATCAGGAATTGGTATGGTAGGTAAATCAGACCTATAAATTTTTCTTAAACGATTATATTCTTTAATTGCTGAAAAGCTTGCTTTAACGGAATGAGGATCAAAATTGATTAAATGTAGTCCACGTAACTCTGTTACACGAGATAGGGCTACATAAATTTGACCAACATTAAAAATGGTGTTCCCTGCTTCAATGATGGCATTTTTTAAACTTAAACCTTGACTCTTATCAATAGTTACTGCATAACTCAAGCATAATGGAAATTGTTCTCTTACAACGAAAGCTCTTTCAAATAATTGAAATTTTACTTTAATACCATTTTAAAAATCAGCTCCTAAATTATCATTTATTATTATTATGATGTTGTTGCTAGTAAATAAGACAATGCATCAAACGCATAATTACAATACAAATTATCTAATAATTATGATTATTTGAAACCCGCTCAATCGAATAACAATGCCACCTATAGGAAATGACCAAAAGATCATAGAATGTACACTGCTTAATGAGAATTCTCGAGATCCTGAACAGCTGGTATATCCGAAGAAAGTAAAACTCAAACAATGTTTAGCGTATTATCTATTTGGTCTGGTTAATAAATTAAATTAAATTAGAACAATATGTTTAACAACATACACATAGAAGGTTGTTGGATAGTTTAGTTAGTAGTTTACTCTGTAAATTTTTTTGTATTCATAAGAAATTTTTTTATATTCTTAATTTAAAGTTTGTACTTTTCCCACGGATATGAAATGTTCATAAAATTATTATAAAAATAAATTAAACTTTTATTTTCCGTAAAGAAACTAGTAGCATCGATAAAATTTCATGAAAATTAGTCGCGTATATCTTTTGAATGAGATTGATAGACTTGAATTATCAATCATAATATTTATATTTTATAAAATCGTAGGAAAAATTTTTTATATTTTTTGTAATTTAGGAAATTGTGAATTTGGATTTAATACCACAATCCTTAATAATTTAATAAAATAATCGTATTGTTCAATATTATGAATGCAATTATTTTTAACATCAATCTATTGTTATCATTATAATAACTATCAGTATTATCTTCATTTTTATTGTTATTATTAGCATGATTATTTTTATTACATATTATTATTATCATAATTATGTTGTTAGTAAATAATACGATTCATCAAACTCAGTTGAATGTAAGCATTATGTACAGAATATTGTCGTTTTGAATGTCCGCGCAGTTCGGTCGCAGTATAGCAGTGCCACCTATATCTGTAGAACACTCGACCAGAATTACTTAGGCAATGATCAGCTGACTATTACATAGAAACTAAACCCAAACAATGTGAGCTCTTGTAGATATTGACTCTAGTTAATAAATAATACTTAATTTAAAAAAAAGTTAATTTAAAAAAATTCATATGTAAAGTTGATAGATAGTAAATTCTAGAGATTTTATTTAAAAAAAAAAATTTTAACATTTTATGTGATTGAAAAAATTTTCAATTCAAATTATGTACTTTTACCGCGGAAAATTAGTGCACAAACAATTGTAACAATAAAATCACGTTAAACTTTTATTTCTCGTAGATTAACTAATAAGCATTAATAAAATTCCATCAAGTATATCCTTTGGTTTAGATTGATAGACAAATTATCAATCATAATATTTATATTTTATAAAATCGTAAAATAAATTTCCATGGTTTTTATAATATTGGTGATGATTGTTACTATTTCTTTTATTTTCGATTTCGAACTTTCTAACTACAGTTTGTGTTAGAGTAACATTGACGAGCCCTAGTGAGCATCGTCGCAAGCTCATAACTTTTTTTTTAACTGTAGTCTCCCATCTAGTGGAGAGTTACCATACATTCTCGAATTATTTAGTCTGTGGCATGTCACTTTCTCCATAAGAAAAAAGTCAAAATCTAAAAATCTGGGTCGCTATAGTTTGTGCTAGAGAATTTAATTAATTTTAAATAGAATTTATTATTTTCAATGACCATTATCAATTAATATTGATAATATAACATATAATGTATAATTATAGAGTAATATTGGAGAAAAAAAAGTTCTGTAGAATTAATAAAATTTTACAACCTAAAAATATCGTTCTGCTTACGGTAAACACATTCGGTAGTCTGACAACGGAATTTTTGAACGGAACTTGGCGCCAGATTCTACCGAATCTGTAGATCGCTTGTTGTGTCATGCATAATATATGCTTGTTAAAAAACGATGAATTTCCCGTGCAGGAAGTAATAGAAGAAAATGGAAACATAAATGAAATGAATAATAATAGAATTTTACCTGCTGATGGTGTTGATAAACGGAATCGCATATGTCAGCAATTAATTATAAGAAATGTGTAATGAAAGCAACTATAATAGTCATTTCAATAGCTAAAAATTACAAGTAATTATGAGAAATGAGTATGAACAAACTATATATTTTCAGATTTACATCACTATATACACAAGAAAATTGTAAATTTTTTTATAGGTTACGATCCATTTTTTAAATCAAATAATATTGTATATTTAATTAACAATTGTCCATAAGTGTTCAAGTGAATTTATTATTGGATGAGATGAAATGAAATAAAACAAATTTTTCTTAGTTTATAATGTTTAATAGCATAAAATTTATTTTAACTTATTTTAATTTTATTCAGAACAATAAAAATATATGTCATTTAGAGTATTGTAAGTCCTTATATTATTAAAATTTGAATAATACGTTTGTAATACTTAAAAATTACATTCTTAAAGTAGTCACTGAGTTCTGTAGAAAAAAAAGATATTTCTAATTTTCTAGAATTTAAATATAAAAATAGTCATATAAATATAATATTAAGTAATGAAACTAGTCAGTCTGACTTAATCAAGTATAGTCTTTAGCATAATTACGTTAAAACGAATTGTTAGATTTGACAAGCTTTTCTAATAAATCTAAAGCCCGTTTTTTGTACTGATTAGCCTCTTCGGCTTTTTTGGCTTTAAAAACCATGAATTCTTTGAACCGACGTTCCTTATTTTCTTCGCTTTTCATCGATCTTTCTTCAAACGCAGCAATTAAATGACTCGCAGGGGTACTTTTTGCTTTTTTTTCTGCCAACGAAAATATTATATTGTCATTAGTATACATAAATTCTTAAAACAAATGAATTATCCTTACGGTTTGCTTCATTATCCAAATCATTACTGCTGCTACTTCCACAACTACTTTCGGATAAAGTCCTTTTTTTCCCGGTAGAAGAGCAAGTTGCGACAGGTGTAATGAAAGGCTTATCACCCATTAGATCATCCATTAACTGAAAAAATTAAAAATTTGAAAATTTATTTTCTTCTGGAAATGTAATCAGTTACACTTACAGTCAAATACGGCCAATATTTTGCAGAGTTTCCAGACTTGTTGTTATGGTCTTTTGTTTTTTTATAAGTTTTTTTCATTCTTGAAAATTTAGATAAGCATTGAGGTCCTGTAATGTTATTGCCGTGAGATTTCAGTTTAGTACTAATGTCCAGCCACAATTTTTTTTGAGAAATTTTTCCACTACTGAAATCAGTTTGTCGCTTTTGTTATTCGTCAAGAAGCAAAAGAATAGCTTCACGAGGCCATTTAAATGCTGTTATAAACAATTGGTTGTTAAATTACATGCATATTAATCGATTTTGAATTATCTTGTTTAATATTACCTGAATCTTCACTTGGACTTCTCACGGGTAAATCAATGCTTCCATCGCCATTTAAATTAGATTCCGAACCTTCAAAGTAGGTAAACAGGGGGGTATTCAGTTGGTAAAACAGATTTGCGGGTTCGCGCATATACTAAGCGCAGATCTACCTTACCAGTAGCGGGTTCGTGTCCGGGGTAATTATCGTCGGTATATATGGGTGACCTGTTTTTACCGACAGTAGGTGTTGCCGGTTGTAGATATGTATGACATTTTGTGGTTATGGATGAGGTTTTTATCGGTTGTTTTCATAGGTGGTGCTGGTGCTGAATTCTGTAATTTAAATCTATCCGCCATTTTTAAAATTTATCCGCTAATTTCCTACCATTTTGAATCTGCCATCTGGTGGCTGCTATCCGCCATTTTGGTGGCTGCTATCTGAAATCTGCCATTTTGAATCTGACTTCAGCCATTTTATGTTATGAATCCGCCATTTTGAATCTGATTTCCACCATTTTTATTTCGAGCCGTCATTTTATGTATAACATCCGCCATTTTGAGTCTGATTTCCGCAATTTCAAATTTTGATTCTGATTTCCTGCATTTTTGTTAAAAAATGCACCTGTGATCTCAGCATCAATAATAGTTGCTTAGATCACAGGTGCATTACATTGTTTATATTCTGAAAAGATTAATATATTCAAACTGTAAGTATGAGGAGTACATGCGAGAAGATACGCCATCTATCGAGGTTTCTGTCTACTTCTAAACAGGTCTGAACCTGTTCAAGGTCACGGTAACTGCGTAGTTCTCTTTGCTTTATTCCTAACTGCGTAGTAGATGACTCATTCTGTTCTAGAATTTTCTAACTGCGTAGTAGATGACGTCATCATACAGGTCTGAGCCTGTTCAAGGTTGCGTAACTGCGCAATTTTCTTTGTTCTATTTCTAACTGCGTAGCAGATGACGTCATCAAACCGTTTTTGACGTAAAGGAGTGGGGGGTAACTGCGTAGTACCCTCTGGCTATAAAAGCAGCGCACTCAAGCCGTAATTCACAAAAACGAAGTACATCTCTCGTGATTAAACAGTATTCAGTGTTATAAAATATAGTGAAGTTCAGTGTTGTGAAGTACGCGAGTATAGTCCAGTGTACAAAAACTATTGTGTAGTGTACATCATCTATAAACAGTGACATAACCTTTAAAAGTGTACATAACCTATAAACAGTGTACATAACCTATCATATTGTGTAAGACAGTAGTGATTCTCGTTCCAAAATGGCACAACATAACCTCATCGAGGCTCTCAAGAACTTGGTGGACACTATTGCAGTCTCATATGCTGATCTGTTGGGAGAGCAGCTCACTGATAAACATCGTCAAAGGTGTTTACGAGTGTGTGAGGAGACCATTGAATACTTCAACACAATATTACTGGATCCTGGAACAACAATTCAAGTGAGACGAAGTATTCAAGCGCACATCAACCAACTCAACTGGTTTACCGATCAGTTCTCCAGACTCGGTAACCAAGTTGTTGGTGGAGATCTTAACCAAGGAGTCAAATGGAAGGACTTGGCGAATGCTTTTGCTGGTAAAATCCAGACTGGATGTGTTGTCAACCAACATCACAAAGATCCAGCATCAT
This sequence comes from Cotesia typhae, assembly GCF_013202065.1. NCBI lineage: Eukaryota > Metazoa > Arthropoda > Insecta > Hymenoptera > Braconidae > Cotesia > Cotesia typhae. Next base: position 6,423,948 of record NW_027423725.1, read on the forward strand.
TTCTCCAGGCCTCACGGGACATCATCATCAACAAGGTACAGAGTGTCTTGAGAGATCTGGCAGGGCTGAAAGTGAATGTTGAACTCTTTTGTACATTCCGGAAACAAGAAGATGTAGAAGAGCGAAAGTCTTTCATCACTAAAGGTCGTGAGATTCTCCCTGCTACATCTCTCCAGGATTGGTACAGTGAACATGTATACGACAAATTACTTCAAAGAATTGAAGAATTTGAACATGAGGGTTCCGGATGGAGTCTGCATGGACCGAACAGCTTGATGGTGACCATGTCAAGATTCACACCAACCCAAGTTGGAAACTCCACCTTCGTCAGATTGCCAAAGGATATTGTCAAGAAGAAGAATGCGGTTACGAGCATCCAGAACAATGATGAGTTCTGCTTCCTGTGGTGTGTCAACGCTGCCTTGCATCCACTAGTATTGGTTCCGGGTGATCCTACAAGTTATCGACACTTCAGCGTCAGATTAAATTATGAAGGTATTCAATTTCCAATCAAACTTAATGATATACCAAAATTTGAAAAAATGAATGACCTTAGCATTAATGTATATGGTATAGAGTCAGAATTCACGGGTAAAAAGTTTGAAAAAAGTACTATTATCCCATTATATTTAAGTAACTTCGAGTCAGAAATACCAACAATACATTTATTAATGATTAAAAAAAGTGTAAATTATACTGATAATTTAGATAATATTGAGTCTGTCTATCACTTTGCATGGATACATAATCTTTTTGGATTAATTACAAGTCAAATATCTCTAGGTAGACATAGATTATACTTTTGTGATCGTTGTTTGAATCATTTCAAATTAGAAAAATGTGATATAGAACACCGAGCAGATTGTTTCAAATCTAATAAAGTTCGTATGGAGTTTCCTAGTGAAAAAAATAAAATTTTAAAATTTAAAGATTTCAAATCTAAAGATACTGTACCGTTTGTAGTTTACGCGGATCTAGAATGCACACTCGAACCCCCAGGAGATGATGAAAATACAATTAATAAACATGTTCCACACAGTATTGCTTACTATGTACATTGCAATTATGATAACACCCTCTCCAAATTTGAATTAAACCGTTCTCCTGATTGCATAAACTGGTTTGTTAAACAATTAGAGTCATTAGCTGTAGACTTTGAAAAAATTCTAAAGAATCCTATTAAAATGAAACCCTTAACCAAAGAGCAACAAGATAGACACAACCAGGCAACTGTGTGTCACATCTGTGAAAAGCCTATAACATCTCCTAAAGATAAAGTTTATGATCATTGTCACTTCACGGGTAACTATAGAAACGCAGCTCATAAATCATGTAACGTTAATTATCAAAAATCCACTATTATTCCAGTTGTCTTTCATAATTTATCTGGCTATGACTCGCACTTTATAATTAAATCCTTAGCTACAGTATTTGAGGGTGAAATAATATTATTACCAATCAATAAAGAGCGTTACATTTCTTTCACAAAATCAGTTAAAAATACTTCAGTCTTTCTAAGATTTATTGATTCTTTTAGATTTATGGCCTCCAGTTTAGATGAATTAGCTTCATACCTTGATGACAAAGACAAACAGATTACGCGACTGCACTACACTGACCCCGACAAATTTAAATTAGCAATACGTAAGGGTGTATTCCCGTATGAGTACATTGACAGTATTGACAGACTAGACGAGACACAGTTACTTAACCAGGATTCATTTTATTCAAAATTAACAAACTCAACTATTTCTGATGATGATTATTTTTTTGCTCAAGTAGTTTGGAATGAATTCGGTATCAATACGTTAGGTGAGTACTCAGACTTGTACTTGAAGACTGATGTACTTCTCCTGGCTGATGTTTTTGAGAATTTTAGACGCAGTTGCTTTAAGACATACAATTTAGATGCCCTATATTTTTATACAGCACCAGGTCTTTCAAACTCTGCAATGTTAAAGCATACTGAAGTAGAACTTGAACTGTTAACTGATCCTGAGATGCTTCTTTTCATTGAAAAGGGTGTTCGTGGTGGGGTATCGATGTGTGCTAATAGACATGCTGAAGCTAACAACCGGTATATGGGCAAAGATTTTGATTCAAACAACCCCGAAACATACTTGATGTACTACGATGTAAATAATTTGTATGGAGCAGCAATGAGTATGTCTTTACCCAAGGGTAAATTTGAAAGGGTTGAAAATGTAGACAATGTAGATCAGTTTTTCAATGATGATGAGAGTGTAGGCTACATCCTTGAAGTGGACCTACACTATCCTGAGAAATTACATGATCTACACAAAGATCTATCTTTATGCCCAGAACATTTTGTACCACCTGGCAGCAAACAACAAAAATTAACAACAACTCTGTATGATAAGTCTAATTATGTAATACATTATAAGAATTTAAAACAATGTTTAGATTTAGGCTTAGAACTTAAGAAAATACATCGAGTCTTGAAATTTGAGCAGTCAGACTGGCTCAAGTCATACATTGATAAAAATACTGATTGCCGAAAATTAGCGAAAAGTGAGTTTGAAAAAAATTTTTATAAATTAATGAATAACGCAGTTTTCGGAAAGACGATGGAAAATGGAAGAAAATATAAAGATGTATATTTGAGAACGAAGTGGCAAGGTCGATATAATGTATCCGATTTAGTATGTAGACCTAACTTCCACAGCCTTACAATTTTCGATGAAGACATGGTTATAGTAGAACTTAAAAAAGCTAGAGTCTGCTTCAACAAACCAATATATGTAGGCTTTAGTATATTAGATTTATCGAAGACTTTTATTTATGACTTCCACTATAATTATATGCTTGAAAATTATGCAAAAACATCTAAATTATTGTACACTGACACAGACAGTCTAATTTACCAATTCAATGTACCCAACATCTATGAAGACATCAAACGTGATATCTCAAGGTTTGATACTTCCGGATACCCACCTAACAACGTCTTCAACATGCCCCTTGTTAACAAAAAGGTTCTGGGACTCATGAAGGATGAGAACAATGGAAAAATCATGTCCGAGTTCGTGGGTCTCAGAGCCAAATTGTATGCCTTTGAAATCCATGATCCTAAGAAGGAAAAGGATAGAATCAAGAAAAGGGAAAAGGGTATCGGAGGATCAGCCTTGAAAACCATCATGTTTGATGACTTCAAAAGATGTCTTTTTGAAAATGTGCTGTTGAAGAAAGAGCAGTATATGATAAAAAGCAAAAAACATCAAGTGCACACAGTAAAACAGGAGAAACTTGCTCTCAGTTGGGCTGATGACAAACGTCAACTCATTGAGGCAAGCACTGATACTATGCCTTGGGGTTATAAAGGCTCCTTAGATTTGAAGAAAAGAAAACTTGTAGATGATGAAAATAATAATAAGAGACATAACGTTTTGTAATAGTAAAAATAATGTAAATATATTTTTAAGGATTTATGTATTAAGGTTTTGTAAATAAAAACAATGTAAATATAATTGGTGTTTTATATATCTGATTTATTGATCCAACTATTGTGTTTAGTATCAAAGCCTAACCATTTAACATAGTATTTATTTCCACGTTTTCTAATTACTTTTTCAACAAGATATACATCTGGATATTTGACTTTGCTGAGTTCTTCGTTGTAAAATCCGCCTTCAATTGGTTGATCCTGATAGTCCACGAGCTTATACGTCGTTGGATTCGTATTCTGCACCGATTTGATTGTGAAGATTTCTGTTGTCCAGTTTGACGTGTATCCTTTGTCAAAAACATGCTTGTACTTGCTGATTCGGACTTTGTCTCCAACTTTGAACTTCTGCTTCTGCTTCGATTTGGTTTTCAGTGGTTGATATATACATTGTATTTTCCAATAGTTGTTTCTCCTGAGCAGCGGTAACATCAACAGGTTTCATTGTGATGGTACTATGTTTGGTGTTGTTGTATGTATTCACCAAGTCATCAAGTACATCAGTCCACTTGTAGCTGCTGCGAGCTGTAAACTCTCGCCACATTTTAGTCTTGAGTGTTCTATTGAAACGTTCACATATGGATGCTTTGAGATTGCTGAATGTTGAATACAGATTTATCTTGTGCTGCTTCATCAGATCTTTGAATTCTTTGTTGTAAAACTCTTTACCCTGATCAACATGGAGATTCTTAGGAACACGACCTTGCTGGAGTACAGACTTCATAGCACTAGTGACATCTCCACCACTTTTTGATTTAATTGGAACTGCCCAGGCATATTTAGAAAATATGTCTATGATTGTAAGCAGATACTTGTATCCTTTATTGACTGTTGCATATGGAATCATCTCAACCAAGTCGGCTTGCCAAGTCTCATCGAGACCTCGGATATCAACATGACGACGTTTATAGTTCCTGCGAGCTGGTTTGTGAAGCTCTTCAGCTATCACCACCTTTTTCTCTTCCATTGAAATTATTAACGAGATATTTGATATTATTTTGATGAGAGGAAAGTACTGCTTTAACTTCCTCAATAGCTGTCTGCAAATTTCTCACAGCAGCTTTCAGTATTACTATATCAGAGTGTAAATGTGAAATAATCTCTTTCTGTTCACTGTCTATACTTTTATTCAGTTCAGACATCTGTCTCAGTACAAACTGCACTGTCGCCGCATCATGTTCATTTGAAGGATTACCGAGATTGCACAGCCTTTTATTCTCAATGTTATAGTTTTCATCAGAAGTTACATTGAAACCTCTACCAGCAGGGCCTCGTTGACCTGACTTATCATTGTCCAGTGGACGTCCAAATATATCGATGCTCATGGTTATGAACACTTTGACTGTCAGCGTGCAAATGATTTAATTTTTCAGAAGCTTTTAATATATAACTCCAGCCTCCCTAAGCTCTTCAATAATTGATATGATTTCATTCGTGTGACTTGGATTTCCAGCAGCTTGAGATGCCATAAGTAGTCGCAAACGATCAACTAGTTCATTTGGATCATCCCAGTAAACATAGTCCATTGGTAATCTCTGTTTTCTTGCAATCATATATTTTGGTAACCCTTTACCGAACATGGTGATAAAATCAGCAATGTATTTATTGAACTTGATTGTTGTATCTTCATAAATGGTACGATTTGGATCATAATTTTTCCTATGAGCGTTGGTATGTTGAATTATGTCCAAGTACTTTTTCTTATCATCTGGGGTGATGAGTGCATCCTCTGGTGATTTTCTAAATAATAATTCCAACAACCCAGGAGTTATTGGATAATTTTTTTCTTTGACAGTTATTGTATCATTTGCAAATGAAATAGGTGAATCACCCATATGCATTTCACCACGTTTTCTGCGTACACCATATCTCATATCATTATCTTTATGTTTTTTGCTTAAACGTTGTAGATAATTAGTGAGAAGAGGATTTCTACGAGCTGGAGTACTTGTTGATGGTGGTGGCTGAGTAATAGCAAGTGCTGTATTATCAAATGAACTTTCATCATCTGTTATTAAACTGTTGTATACTTCTGGATCATCTTACAAAGATTTTTCAACATCTTGTTTTTGAACCTGTGGTTTTTCTTCTTTTTTAATATTTTCCCCTTTCAACTTTGAAGATTCAACTATACTCTAGAGTGGTGTCACAATAGGCTTGAATATTTCCTCCATAGCTTTCTCAGCTGTATCTTTACCCAACTTCAACATCTTGTGCTTCCGTCGGATGGCATCACTGGCTTGAGATATCTGATGCAGAATATCTTTCTGCTTTGATATTTCTTCAGGCTTCATGTTGACAGGTTAACGTCTACAGCATGTATGACTAACACTCTAAAGTACCTCAATTTATATTAATGAAGCAGTCGAATCCTTTGCGATACCTACCACTGTTCAATTCACTGTCTTTATCTATTACCACAAACCCTTATTTATTCCAACATGCCGAGCATAAATCTCTGAATGAGTTGTACGACATGTCTGTATTGACATGATCATTATAAATATGCTTCAGATTCATTTCATCTTGACGGAATAGCACGAGAAAGTTTGCGTTATCTCTAATCAGATGCTTAGGTATTCGTGTATAAGTTTGACAGAGATAAAAGCTATCAATATCTTTGTGTCGACCCATGCAGAAAAAAGCCTTGATATGATCCTGTTTTTCACAAGCAACATCATCAAATATCATCAGGGAGTTAGGTTTTGCATCTTCAGGCTTGATTACAGCCTCATGATCGCTGAATGTGAAGAATCCAATACCATCAATCTGTTTATGCATTGTTTCGAGAAACTGATACTTTGGTTGGTTAAGAGACTTTGAGTAAAGATATATATTCTCAAACCTCAAGCCGTTTGGATGTACAATAAGAGACAGTAGAGCGTTGGTCTTTCCACAGTTTGATGGTCCGCAAAACACTGCACGGATACTGTCGGGAAGTAATGCACCGTGTCGTTTGAGTTTCACACCGGTCCCTTGAACAATTTGATCAAAATTCATAACAGGCAACTGAGCTCTTGATTTGCTGCCCATGACTGCTGATTAGATTCTGAGCTCAAGGGGTATATATACAAGCTTATATAGATTAGCATGTCAGTCTTTAATGTGACATGTCTGAGAGCAGACGTGGTGAAGGTTTATTCAACAACATAATCAATAAGCTTCCACTTGAACTTCACATACCAGGATATCAGTATTGTGGTCCGGGAACAAAGTTAGCCAAAAGGTTAGCTCGAGGTGATCCAGGCATAAATCCTTTGGACTCTGCGTGTAAGGAACACGATATAGCTTACTCTAAAAATCGTGAAAATATGGAAGCCCGTCACGAGGCTGATAAAATTCTTACTGAGAAAGCGTGGCAACGATTTCAAGCGAGGGACGCTGCTATTGGTGAAAAAGCTGCTGCTTGGAGTGTAAATAAAATCATGAAGTTAAAAAGACGTTTCGGTATGGGTCTTAAAAAAGAAAAATCTATTCCTAAGCGTAAGACAATTAAAAGAAAAACAATGAAGCGTAAGATAAATAAACGCAAAGTAGTCAAAAGAAAGACTTCCATGAAAAAGGATGTTGCTCTAAGACAGATTGTAGATGGAGCTAAAAAGTCTATGCAACCTGGTGGAGATCCGGTTAAAACAGCCCTTGAAGGTGCCCGCAAGGCTGTCAAGAAAGCTGGTGGAAAGAAAAACATTCGATTGCCTCGTATTCTACCAGTTCCATCAAAGATTGGTGGAGTACTTCCATTCTTGATTCCCCTGTTTGCAGGGTTATCAGCGGTTGGTGCTCTAACAGGTGGAGCTGCAGGTGTTGCAAAAGCTGTGAACGATGCCAGCGTAGCCAAAAATCAATTAGCTGAAAAGAAACGTCACAACTTGAAGATGGAGGAAAAGCTGTAGGTAGAGGATTATACCTCAAACCTTACCGCAGTGGTATGGGACTATATCTGAAACCATACCCAGAAGGACCTGGCTGCAAGTAGTTAAAAAACCAGTAGAGCTATCACATCGAGCACTGACTAACATCGACTTATTAAAATATATCAACCTGCTTAAAATTCTTAATTTTCGTGGAGTTTTCATGAGAAATGATTTACCAAAATCTGGACCAAAGACAAACGAATCAGCAATAATAAATTTAGATGATAAACTTGGGCCTGGAACTCACTGGGTTGCATACAAGAAGAATCATGATCAAGTAATTTATTTTGACAGTTTTGGTAATCTACAACCCCCACAAGACTTGATGAAATAACTCGATGTAGGTAGCGTAAAGTACAATCATAAAAGATATCAAGACTTTGATACAATCATATGTGGACATTTGTGCTTAAAATTCCTGGCTGGACAACTATAAATTGAAGTGACTCGGGAATACAAGCATCAGTCATGGCAGAGTCATTCACCTTGACACTATCTGGAAACTCCTCCATACTGGAGGCAAATTATTTTCCACCGATTGAGTTATCATCAACAAAAAATTATGTACTTGGACTCGTTAAGCTCCTAACATTTAATTCAATACTAAATATTGATGTTGGTGCTAATAAATTTTATGTGTCATCAAAAAGATCCAAAAGAAGTATAATCAAGAGATTTCAAGAAATAACTATACCAACAGGGAGTTATGAAATTAAAGATATTGAAACTTATATAAACAAGACATTACCTGAACTGAGTTTCACTTTAAAAGCAAACAACAATGAGTTGAGAAGTGAAATAAAATGTGATCAATATATAAATTTTGAACCTGAAGATTCCATTGGATCATTACTTGGATTTACCAACCGCGTGCTTGAACCTAACACAGCACATAAATCTGATTTACCCGTGAAAATATTAAAAATCAATGCTCTGAGAATCGAGTGCAATATAACTACTGGATCGTACATCAATGGTGAGAAGAATCATACAATCCATGAATTTTTCCAAGGGTTCCCGCAGGATATAAGATAGTGGAAGTGCCAACAAACATCATTTACCTGCCAGTCGCCGTACGAGCAATACACAACTTGAGGCTCCGCATTGTTGATCAGGACGGGGGAATAGCAAATTTCCGTGGCGAGACTATCATGATAAGACTGTATATAAAAAGCCTGTAATGGGTATCGTATACGAGACAAAGACTGGTAACGGGTATAAAAGGATTGTAGGATGCCCAAAGATCATCAGTCATCATCGAGCTCTGAAAGAGTTGACACGTCAAAACGCAGAGTTCCTAAAAAGTCTAGGACTAAAATTACGTGGAAAATTCACAAGATAAAAATAAATTTTTGTTGTCTAGCTTGTGTGATACCATGGCGGAAATCTTAGATATAAAAAAATCAATTATTTTCGATGAGTTTATTGCACACTGTGAAGCTCATTCACACTTGCCATATGCATCATCAACATTCAACAACAGTGATGAAATCAGGATTGCTGTTCAACATCAAGATCTGTGCTTGCTCCCAAGCAAGAGCACATTACATTTTTATGGAAGAATGAGGAAAGCTGATGGTACTGCTGTAAGTGCTACTACGAAGATGGTCAACATGGCTGTTTGTCATATGTTTGAAGAGATACGTTATGAGCTCAATGGCGTAGAAATCGATAGATGTAAGAATGTTGGTATCACCAGTGTTATGAAAGGATACGCTTCTCTGAGCCCGGGACAACAAAATATTCTGGAAAATGCTGGTTGGATTGTTAATAAAGATGACAACAAGCTGACTGATAATAGCGGTTACTTTGATGTCTCAGTACCGCTGAGTTTCATTCTTGGATTTGCTGAAGATTATCAACGAATTATCGTGAATGCCAAGCATGAATTGATACTGATCAGATCAAATACTGATCAAAATGCTTATGTTGTTACCGTTGAGAATGAAAATGTTTCAATTACGATTCAAAAAATTGAGTGGATTGTACCGTATATAACAATGTCTGACAAGCAAAAAATCGAGGTGTTGAATTACATAACCTCCGATCCAGCTATCCCAATCAGTTTCTGGCCTTGGGAATTGTATGAGTATCCACTGCTACCAGCTACCAACAAGCATATTTGGATAATCAAAACAACAAATCAGCTTGAGAAACCTCGTTTTGTTATCCTTGGATTCCAAACAGCAAGAAAGAATCAACTGGATCAAAATGCAAGCGAGTTTGACCACTGCAACATTAGAGACATTAAGCTGTTCTTGAACTCTCAGAGTTATCCATATGGAAATTTGAACCTCAACATTGTGCATAATCAGTATGCCTTGATGTATGATATGTACACAAATTTTCAAAGTGCTTACTATGGAAAAGAAGCTGAACGGCTATTGGCTAAAAAAAATTTTCTGAATAAAGCACCTCTGTATATAATTGACTGTTCCAAGCAGAACGAGTCAATCAAGTCTGGACCTGTGGATATACGCCTGGAATTTGAATCATCAGTACAGTTTCCAAATCAAACTGCTGTTTACTGCTTGATAATTCACGATCGAATAATCCCATCGAGTACAATCCCATCAGCAGCACTGTGAGAAAACTTACTTAATGGTGCAGTTTGATCCCAAACCCACCATACATTACATGAATGTATGGGACTTTGCATCCAGACAAGCGAGGAAAGGATCATGGGAACAAGCAGCAAGAGACGGAGAACGATTTCACCGACGAATACAACAAATAAATAAAATTATTGATCCTGTACTAATCAATAAACTTAATGTAATTAAAAATAGTAAATAAACATGATATAATTAAAAATAGTAAATAAATAAAAACTTTTTTATAATTTTGGGTTTTTAATTATAAACCTTACTATAATAAATACGAAATATATTAGTAACATTACATAGATTTAAACTTTTTCATTAATTGCACAGTTGGTATACACTACTGGAAAAAATTAAGGGATCAAAAAAAAATTCCAAATTTTTCGGTAGTTTTCAACAGGCCGTAACTTTGAGAGAAATGGTCGTACAGGAAATAAAAAAAAAGGAAGGTGTAGCTCCAAGTGTCTAGTTTTTGGATTAGAACTTCAAAATTTTGTAGCCTCCGCGGTTTCTGAGTAATCGTAGAAAAACCAGCAACAAAAAAATTCTCAAAATTTTTTTAGTTTTTTTTTTTGGTCTACGGGCGTGGAACAAATATTTTTAGCTTAACCACTATACGGATCGGATACTTTGTTCATTTAGCTTTAATTTCTTTTTTTAAACACCCTGATACGTCCACTCCTCGCTGAGATATCGGTCTTCAAATGGAAAAGGATCTTTTTGTCTTTGATTATCGATATCTCAGCAACCAATGATCGCACAGAAAGTTAAAGGTGCGTTTCAAGAACTTGAATGAATTCCTCTTAACGACTGTCCATTGTTTTTTCGAAAAAAACTTTTTTCTTTCCGTCACATGAATTTGAAAATGCAACAAAAAAAGGGCTTTTAGTGGTTTTTTGGAAAATCAAGCGCTGGATCGAAAATATTGAGGAAACCACTAATGTTAAGTGTGCCTTTTACAGTTCAATATGTCCACAAAAACCTTACAAAGAATCAAATTAATCGAGCCAGCCGTTTTTTTGTTTCACTTAATCGAATTTTTGAAAAAATTAAAGGATCACGTTTTTTGCTCTGAAAAGCTCATAATTTTTAAAAATTTTTAAAAATGAGAAAAAAAATGGTTTTTTCGAGCTTTTTCCACATTTTTGTTCCAAAAAGTGCTTAAATTTTCAAAAAAAAAAAAATTAAAAAAAAAATTTTTTTTGAAATTTTTTCTCTTGAAAAGTTTAAGAAAACAATTACCGCCGGCATTAGCGTTATCCAAAGCGTACCACGTGGAGGTCGCGCGGTCGGATTTACGCTTCTGTGTGTGTGTGTGTGTGTGTGTGTGTGTGTGTGTGTGTGTGTGTGTGTGTGTGTGTTTGTGTTTGTGTGTGTGTAAGGTATTTCAGGAGAATGGAGACCCGGTGGCTCGTCAGTTCCACCGTATTTAATGACTCCAAACTCATTCTCTGAAGGTTTTTGTTGGTTCAATACCGGGTATTACCACCCCTGTTTTCAATAACGGCTCTCAAACGTTCAGCCATGTTAATGCAGACAGTAATTTGAGGCTGCCGAATGGTATTCCAAATGTGCTGAAGCGTGCGCTCCAAAGCAGCTAAGTTCTGCAAATTTGGATACTCTCTGCGCAACCGACGGCCCATTATGTCCCAAACGTGCTCTATGGGGTTGAGATCTGGACTCATTGCTGGGTGTCGCAACAATGTGATGTCATGCCGCTCAAAGAAGCGCCGGGTAATGTTGGCTGTGTGTGGACGTGCATTATCTTGCATCAATATGAACGACCTCAGATGTTGTCGTCTGCGCAGAACAATGGGCCTTAAAATTTGGTCGATGTAACGTCTAGCTGTCAAATTTTCGCGTACAATTACCAAAGGTGTTCTCCAATTTCGTGAAACGCCGCCCCACACCATAACTGATCCACCGCCGTAGGCAACGACTGGACGGACAAAGTTCTGGCGAAAACGTTCTCCACGACGGCGCCAAACGAGAGGACGTCGATCGTTGCCATACAGATTAAAACGAGACTCATCAGTGAATAAAACATTTGTCCATTCCCTCAAGTTCCAATTTCGATGTTCGTAAGCATACGCTAAACGAGCTCGACGATGTCTTGCTGTCAACAGGGGTACACGATTAGGATGTCGTGCGTGTAACCCAGTTTCACGAAGACGGTTGATGATTGTTCGAGAGCAAATGTTTCGCACTTGATGCCGTCGTCGCTGTTGCTGTTGCTGTTGCTGTTGTCTGCGATTGGGGAAGTTTCGAGCGACAATATTCGCATTGACGAAAGGTTGTCGTCGAACTTCTCTAACAATTGTTCGATCATCGCGGGCAGTAGTGACTCGATGGCGACCTTGTCCGGGGCGACGATGATATTGATTCGTCTCTTGGTATCTGGTATAAGCTCGAGATACGACAGATTGACTTACACCCATCCGGATAGCAACTGCATGTTGAGTGTAACCTTCGTCGATAAGAGTCACTAACCGAGCGACTTCCACCTCCGATAAATGTCGTCTAACCATGATTAAGAATCAAAAGTCAGAAATTTTCAATTTTGACCAAAAAATTAAAAAAAATTTTTTTTAGCGCAGAGGGATTCGTTTTGAAAAAAACTGTTGAATGAAGCAATTTGCTAAGGATTCACAAAAAGAAAAGAAAAAAAAACTCCGAAAAGCGTATGAAAAAAATCGAAATTCGATTGGGGGTATTTACTTTTTTTATTAATTTAATTAAAAGGAGATCAGTAGAATCAAGGAATGCAGCGGTGGAAAGGTGATAAAAATCATTGGGCGATGGTTTTTTGAGTTTCCTTAACTTGTTAAAAAAAAAATTTTTCCAAAAAAAATTTTTTTTTTTTAATTTTTTTTTCGAAAAAAATTTTTTTGAAAATTTTTTTTTGAACTTTTTTTTTTGAAAATTTAAGCACTTTTGGAACGAAAATGTGGAAAAAGCTCGAAAAAACCATTTTTTTCTCATTTTTTAAAAATTATGAGCTTTTCAGAGCAAAAAACGTGATCCTTTAATTTTTCAAAAATTCGATCAAGTGAAACAAAAAAACGGCTGGCTGGATTAATTTGATTCTTTGTAGGTTTTTTGTGGACATATTGAACTGTAAAAGGCACACTTAACATTAGTGGTTTCCTCAATATTTTCGATCCAGCGCTTGATTTTCCAAAAACCACTAAAAGCCCTTTTTTGTTGCATTTTCAAATTCATGTGACGGAAAGAAAAAATTTTTTTCGAAAAAACAGTGGACAGTCGTTAAGGGAATTCATTCAGGTTCTTGAAACCCACCTTTAACTTTCTGTGCGATCATTGGTTGCTGAGATATCGATAATCAAAGACAAAAAGATCCTTTTCCATTTGAAGACCGATATCTCAGCGAGGAGTGGACGTATCAGGGTGTTTAAAAAAGAAATTAAAGCTAAATGAACAAAGTATCCGATTCTTATGGTGGTTAAGCTAAAAAAATTTTTTCCACCCCCGTAGACCAAAAAAAAAACTAAAAAAATTTTGTGAATTTTTTTGTTGCTGGTTTTTCTACGATTACTCAGAAACCGCGGAGGCTACAAAATTTTGAAGTTCTAATCCAAAAACTAGACACTTGGAGCTACACCTTCCTTTTTTTTTATTTCCTGTACGACCATTTCTCTCAAAGTTACGGCCTGTTGAAAACTACCGAAAAATTTGGTATTTTTTTTTGATCCCTTAATTTTTTCCAGTAGTGTAGATGGTGTGTAAATGAATTTAAATTTATTGTATGATGTACCGATGTCATACATATAAATCTTTTCACCATTATTGATAATATTCTTCATCTTTGCAAGTTGATGCGGCTTATTCAAAAATTTCTGGTTGCATGCAGCAGGGAGAAACGTTGAATAAGTGTTGTCCAAGCATATTTCAACGTTGAATCCAAATTGTGTTCTAACTATTCTGATGTTTGTGATCTCATAATTATGCCCAGTTTCCAATTCATGCATTCGCCTGAATGGTAGACGGCACCCGTACATCCTGGTGATGATAGCAGATTCCAGCAGCGGGTAGCAGATTCCAGGACCAGATAGCAGATTCCAACAGCAGATTTCGGCAGCAGGTAGCAGCTTCCAGGGTAGCAGAGTCACTATAGTATTTTACTATGGTACTTCACAATATTTCACTGTAAACTCGTACTTCACACTGTAAACTTGTACTTCACTGTTGTGAAGTACACTCTCAGCGAGCTGCTTTTATAGCCAGAGGATACTACGCAGTTACCCCTCACTCTTCTACCTCAAAAACGGTTTGATGACATCATCTACTGCGCAGTTAGAAGTAAAACAAAGAAAACTGCGCAGTTACGCGACCTTGAACAGGTTCAAACCTGTCCGATGACGTCATCTTCTACGCAGCAGAAATAGAACAAAGAGAACTACATAACCTTGAACAGACTCAAACCTGTCTGATGATGTCATCTACTACGCAGTTCAAAACTCTACCGTATAGTTTGAATAACCAATCAAATTATTATTAATTAATGAAGAAAAATAATTAACCAATAAGATTATCGAGTGGTGGGGGTAAAATCCAGAGATCGGGTTATAAAAAGGTTGAATTGATTGTAAGAGTCATCATTCAGTCACTCTTCGTTGTCAAGAGCAGTAAAAATGGAGATCATTCTAGACATTCAAGGATTCAGAGGAGCTGATAATAGCTTTATTGTTAAGGAGTTGGCCTCAATAACAATTCAACATGATATTGATAATATTGAAGAGTTATCATGCACACTATTTCAACCGCCATATCACTGGAAGGTGTTACCAGTCAACTATCAACGTCTGAATACCTGGCTGATCCGAAATTATCATGGAATTGCTTGGAATGCTGGAACAACTTCATATTACAAGCTCAAAGAAGTTCTCAATTATTTAACTTGTAATAAAAAAATTATTTACGTCAAAGGTATCGAGAAAAAGTTATGGGTTCAAAATTTAATTGATTGTAATAATAAAATTGTAATCGATCTCGATAATTTCAAATGTCCCTCTCTAAAAAGTATGAAAATTTGTAACAATCATTTTTGTAATTATCATGATCGTTTTTCTCTGATTTATGTGCCTTGGAAAATGTAAAAAATTTAAAAGATTGGTTTATAAGCACTCAATGAATCTAAAATAAAGGAATTATAATTGTTATTATTATTTCATCCTAACACATTTAATTAAGAATAGAAATAATTATTGTTAGTTATTAAATTCAAATAATTTTCTAACACTACTACTGATATTAATACTTATCAACAGATGGCGTAATGGTTTTTGATTTTTTATTTATGATAATCAATAATCAGTTTTTGTTTTTCTAAAATTTTATAATTAATATTTGTTTAAATTAAAAGTCATGCATTATTTTATATAACCATTTAAAAATAAAAACTGCGTATTGATTTTCAAAATATATCGCTAGATTTTTGGATTTGACGATAGAGAGCACATCAACCCCATATTAGTTTATCAAATAATAATAATAATAATTTTTGAAATAAAGATAAATAATTATTATTTTCTAATATTTTGTTATTAATATTATTAACTTTGTTTAAATTAAAAGTTGTATGCTATTTTATAAAGTAATTGAAAATAAAAAGTGAGTATTGATTTTCAAAATATATCGCTAGAAGATTTTTGGATTTGACGATAGAGAGCACATCAACCCCATATTAGTTTATCAAATAATACATAACTTTTAATTTAAATAAATATTAATAATATTAATAACAAAATATTATAAACTAATAATAATTATTTATCTTTTATTTAAATTAAAAGTCATGTATTATTCTATATATGTATATATAACTAGAAAATTTTTTTTATATTTTTGAATTGACAGTTTTCACGCTCTAAGAATAAACTGATAGTAGATGGCTCTAGTACAAGAAGCGCGAAATTCAAACTATCATTTTGATAAGTAACTTAAAAAATTATGATTAAGTATAACTTATTGAATTTGAATTATAAATATTAATTTTAAATTAAAAATGTGAGGAATTATAAATAAAATCAATGAATTACTTATATTGAAATCCAATATTTTATTGATTAAATAATTCCACTGGTCATTTTTACATCAAGACTAGAATTAATAAATTCAAATTTATTATATTTTCCACCATGATAACGCAGAAACAGATAGTTTGAATCTATTAATTCATTCAAACTCTTCATGAAGTTATCATCTTTTAGATGTTGAATAGTTCTTGATGGTAGATAAATGTTAAATTCATCGTTTATATTAGCAACAATCCTAGTTCCATACTGAGTTGTAATAGCTCTGATACCGTTAATCTTATATTCTCGATTAAACTCCAACTCATTCATTTTCTTAACAAGAAGAATCCCAGTAAGACAATTAACCTCATTTATCTTGGTAAGATCCATGATTGATTGCTGTAAAAATTTTTTAATTAATTGTAATGGTTGATTAAATGATTCTTCATTTAATTCATATTTTGATTAGACAGTAAATGAATACTTACAATTAGTAATACTGATAGGTAGAAGATGTATATCACCAAGAACTTGTACTTCAACTTGTAGTCACCACCAGCTCGTACTTTACTGGAGACGTGTACTTCGTTGTTGTGAAGTACGGCTTGAGCGCGCTGCTTTTATAGCCAGAGGATACTACGCAGTTACCCCCCACTCCTTTACCTCAAAAACGGTTTGATGACGTCATCTACTACGCAGTTAGAAATAGAACAAAGAAAACTGCGCAGTTACGCAACCTTGAACAGGCTCAGACCTGTATGATGACGTCATCTACTACGCAGTTAGAAAATTCTAGACCAGAATGAGTCATCTACTACGCAGTTAGGAATAAAGCAATGAGAACTACGCAGTTACCGTGACCTTGAACAGGTTCAGACCTGTTGAGAAGTAGACAGAAACCTCGATAGATGGCGTATCTTCTCGCATGTACTCCTCATACGTACAGTTTGAATATATTAATCTTTTCAGAATATAAACAATGAAATGCACCTGTGATCTAAGCAACTATTATTGATGCTGAGATCACAGGTGCATTTTTTAACAAAAATGCAGGAAATCAGAATCAAAATTTGAAATGGCGGAAATCAGACTCAAAATGGCGGATATTATACTTAAAATGACGGCTCGATATAAAAATGGTGGACATCAGATTCAAAATGGCGGATTCATAACATAAAATGGCTGAAGTCAGATTCAAAATGGCAGATTTCAGATAGCAGCCACCAGATGGCAGATTCAAAATGGTAGGAAAATAGCGGATAAATTTTAAAAATGGCGGGAAAATGGCGGATAGATTTAAATTACAGAATTCAGCACCAGCACCACCTATGAAAGCAACCGATAAAAACCTCATCCATAACCTCAAAATGCCATACATATCTACAACCGGCAACACCTACTGTCGGTAAAAACAGGTCGCCCATATCTACCGTCGATAATTGTCCCGGACACTAACCCACAACTGGTAAGGTAGATCCGCTTAGCACAGACGCGAACCCGCAAATCTGTTTTACCGATTGAGTGTCACCCCCTGTTTACCTACTCTTCAACTTCTTCTCCGTCAGTTTTTAATAATATACAATTATGTAGGTAAAAATTGAATTAATAATACAAATTTAAACTTATCATGCCAATAAAATTCTTCTCAGAGTATATAAAGTTTCATGTACATTAAAACCCAAAATATTTATGAAACCTACCGCTAATAAATTGAGCAAATTCTAAATCTTTAGCCTCTTGTAATTTGAAGCTTGCAAAAGTTGCATCTGAAATAAATACAAGACATTTCACCCAAAAAAAAATAAGATTTTTAAATAGTATAACAATTGACGGAATCCATTCAGTCCCTCAGTACTTCAAGAATCAAAACGAAATAGACTTAGTAATAGATGATAAACTATCTTTCTAGCCTTTTAAGGGTCTAGAAAAGCAAACTAGAAACAAAACTTCATCCTCAACCAAACGTAATGAAAATCTTGAATATTTCTTTTTAATTAATAATTTGATATATATACCTGTTTATAGTCGCTCTAATTCATCGTCCGTAACAGTAATTGTGTATGTTTTATGACTTTCTGGATCAGTTAGCTCAACAGAAAATAATTGTGTTCTAGAGCTTGTCATTTTTACGGGATTGTAAAGAATTTAACAATTAATATTTAGAAATAAATAGAATTTGGTTAGCTTATGCTTAAGTTGCATTCGTTTTGACAGATAGTAAAGACTGGCGTTTACGCTTTTGCTGCCCTACCTCTGTGGCGTGAGCATCTATGAGCGCGAAGTCTGTGCTACGAACTCAGCCATGAGCGTACTTATTTGACGCTCACAGCACCAAGTCGAACGATGAAAACGACATGTAAGCGCGCTCACAGCGCGTAAGCGTCCAACACGAATGCACCCCAAGCAAACGATACGACTCGGCTCACAAACACCACCGTATATATACGGAGTGTTACAAATCCCGGGAAATTCAAATTTCATACGTAATACACGCTTGTAGAATGGCACATGTACAAATAAGTCGTACACATACTACAGAATAAATTAAGTAATAATAAAAATAATAATAATAATAATAATAATAGCGGTGCTTGCTACGTGGCCTCCAAGCGGCGCATCGCGGGAAACGCAGACCATAACATCAGGTCTGTAGGCGAACGATGTAGCCCGTGCAGTGGGCCAACTACCCACTGCATGGAAATAACTGAGTTACCATAAGATACCAACTCAGAAGTGCTCCCCACAACCGGTCCTTTTCGGATGAGGACCATTCATCAGGTGGGAGGAGCACGCCGGACCCGATGAAAGATGACGACCCTGGCAACTTAAGGACTTACTTTAAGTGGACGGAGGAACTGAGAGTCGATCTCTTGGTGTGCTACCAACGTAGCGAGCCGGGGGTGAGCGGCTATATGGCCCGGATGCACACTGTTTGGAGTGATATGCATCCGGAGCTAGCGCATTTTACGCCCAAACACCTGCGGAATTATGCCGCTCATCTTCGGCGAAATAGAAGATCGCTTGTGCCGGACAGAAGGCAGTCTAATAGACTTTCCTTTCCGGCGCAACTACACCAAGAGCGACGCCGTTCCTCCTTGGACAACAACAATCCCTTTGTAGGACGGCAAGTAAGTATATCTAAAAAGATAACTTACTCCCAACAACAGCTTGACGCGGTAAACGAAGATCTCCGTGCAGCCATCCTGGAGGACTCCACCCTGCTCACCGTGAGCCAGGTTGTGTATGGTGCAGCAGTTTCGGCTTTTCCGAGAGAAAGACATTGTCTCTCGATCGAGGCAAGGTTGAGACAGCGCATCTTACAACTTGGCTCCAAAATTGACAGATCCCGGAAACATGTCTCCCGCATTCAGTGTGTGATTGAGTTCGAAACAACTCAAAAAGCATACACGCCCCGAATTCGACGCATTGTTGCTGAACTTCGGTGGCGTCATCACACACTGAACAAGAGTACTCTTCTTGTCATCAAAGAAGAGTCTCTTAATAAATTGCGGGCTCTAGTGACTGCCAAAAAGTCACTAGAGAAAAGGCTGAAGCGGTTGGTCGACAACTCGTTGTTTCGATCCAGCCCTTCACGGTTTCTGACACCAAAGACCGATGTTACCGGGAATTATCCAACACCTGAGCGGGTGGAAGCTTTTTGGACTGAGTTGTATGGAGATCAACCAAACGTGAACGCCAACACTCCAGCTCTGCAAGACTTCAAAGCATTCTGTCGGGAACACCGTCGGCAGAATGCTGATGAAGAGAGCCCTGCAGTCAGTGTGGATGAAGGTCGTTCAGCTCTAAATGGCAGCAAAAATTGGGCTGCCCCGGGACCAGATGGCATTAATGTCTTCTGGTGGAAGAAGTTTACTTCTACCCACCTCCATCTGGCCTGCATATTTACATCGTACATTAGAGCTGACGATCCGATTCCGAACTGGCTTGTAGAAGGGCGAACCGTACTGATACCTAAAAAAGGTGACTTGTCTGACCCTAAGAATTTCAGGCCTATCACCTGCTTGAATGCGGTTTATAAAATTTTTACAAAAATTTTAAATAACCGTATCTTGCAGCAGATAGAGCCTGTATGGCAACAGATATATGAACAACGTGGCAGTAAAAGAGGCCTGTCAGGTTGCAAGGGGAACCTGATAGTGGATCGATGCGTCTTACAAGATGCGATCTACTATCAACGCAACCTGTCAATGGCTTGGATTGACTATCGCAAGACATTTGACTCAACTCCACATGAGTCGATTTTATATCTACTCAAATGCCTGGGAGTCAATCCCGAAATAGTGGAATGCATTCGACGTACAATGCAGCTCTGGCGAACGCGTTTTCACATTGGAAGTGGAAACGCATTGCACGTAACCGGAGTTGTATAGTACAAACGAGGGGTCTTCCAAGGCGATTCCTTGAGCCCTCTGCTGTTTTGCATTTCATTGCTGCCTATATCTGTTGCTCTCCGTAAAACTCGCGGGTACTCTGTGGGGCCTCCGGGTGATCGAAAATATTCGATCACCCATCTGCTTTACATGGATGATCTGAAGCTATATAGTGCTGATGAAGATCATCTACAAGCAGCCCTCAACATCGTAGCAGAGTACACATGAGATGTCGGAATGTCTTTTGGGTTGGACAAGTGTGCGGTCGTACATCTGGCGAGGGGTAAGTGCTCTGATACTGGTGATGATGTCGAGTTAGTAGATGGGAGTGTCTTGAGACAATTAGACGCCGGGGAGTTGTATAGATATCTAGGAATGGAAGAGCACCGCATGCATGCGGTCTCTGAAGTCCGAACAACTCTCCAGAGCGAGTATGTTAGGAGACTCCGGAAAATTTGGTCCTCCGAACTTTCCGGCAAAAACAAAGTCTCAGCAACTAACATGCTCGCTGTCCCAGTCTTACTATACTCTTTCGGTGTCCTGAAATGGACCTGAAAGGATTTACGAGATCTCGACATCAAAACCCGTAAGATCATTAATATGAATCGGAGCATGCACCCCAATTCATCAGTCGCCAGATTATACCTCTCCCGGTCCATCGGTGGGAGAGGTTTGCAGAGTTTGGAGCGGCTTCACGACCGTTTGGTCCTGGGTTTAACACACGAAGTTGTCAATTTCACTGCAGACAAGGATGACTTTCTTATGCAAATTGTACATAAACATGAAAATGCACATAAGGGGTCATTCTTCTATAAGGCAGCAATATATGCGGCAAGAACCCTTGGTCTTGGAGAAATAAACGCTCTTATGGAACTCCGAAAGGAGGAATTTAAGAGCGTCATCAGGAACGCCGAGGAAAAACTACTCCTTGGCAAACTGATGGACAAGTCCATGCACAGCGTGTTCTTTAAACACGTGCGTGATCATGGCTTGTCCATCCAGCTGACGTTTTCCTTCTTAAAGTCAGCGGGCCTGATGTCCGAGACTGAAGGGTTCATATTTGCCTGCCAAGATGGTGTCATTAACACTCTTGAGTACCGTAGCAAGGTGCTCCAGGTGCAGCTTCCGGACACGTCCTGTAGGAGGTGTAGACAACATCTGGAGACGCTTATGCACCTTTTGACGGCATGTCCAGTGCTGGCGAGAGGTGCATATATCCAGCGTCACAATGCTGCCCTGAGAGTACTGTACTACTATCTTCGTCATTGCTACGGAATTGACGTGACACCAGTGCTGCCTTATTTGCCAGGAGATATTGCGCAGGTTGTTGAGAATGACAGTTGCAATATATATTGGAACATGCCATTTGCAACAACCCGGCGGATAGATCACAACAAACCTGATATTGTGCTCTTCGACAAGGCCACTCGTGACATTTATGTCATTGAGTTCTCGGCCCCGGCTGAATACAACATCTCAGCCAAAGAAGAGCACAAAAGACAAATATATCAGGATCTCCTGTTTGAAATTGGCAAACATTACCCAGGTTACCGTGTCAAGCTTGTCGTCCTGATTGTTGGCGTCCTAGGAGGGATGAAACAGTCTTTTGTATCCTCACTTGCCAAAGTTCCAGCTTGCTCATCAAAAGCTGAGTTCTTGGTAGTTAGGATGCAGAAGGCTGTTTTACTTGGTTCTCTCCGTCTCTTAAGGGAAATGACTTTGGCCTGCTGTGATCACTAACCGCCTTGTTGTGCAGAGTGGTCCAGCAGTAACGGATGGAGCTCAGGCTGGGCCCTCGGAGAATCGGACTCCGGCGATAACCCCCCCCATGAGCATTTAATAGCAAAATAATAATAATAATAATAATAATAATAATTATTATTATTATTATTATTATTAAGCTGAGACTTTGTTTTTGCCGGAAAGTTCAGAGGACCAAATTTTCCGGAGTCTCCTGACATACTCGCTCTGGAGAGTTGTTCGGACTTCAGAGACCGCATGCATGCGGTGCTCTTCCATTCCTAGATATCTATACAACTCCCCGGCGTCTAATTGTCTTAAGACGCTCCCATCCACTAACTCGACATCATCACCAGTATCAGAGCACTTACCCCTCGCCAGATGTACGACCGCACACTTGTCCAACCCAAAAGACGTTCCGACATCTCGTGTGTACTCTGCTACGATGTTGTGGGCCGCTTGTAGATGATCTTCATCAGCATCATATAGCTTCAGATCATCCATGTAACGCAGATGGGTGATCGAATATTTTCGATCACCCGGAGGCCCCACAGAGTACCCACGAGTTTTACGGAGAGCAACAGATATAGGCAGCAGTGAAATGCAAAACAGCAGAGGGCTCAAGGAATCGCCTTGGAAGACCCCTCGTTTGTACTCTACAACTCCGGTTACGTGCAATGCGTTTCCACTTCCAATGTGAAAACGCGTTCGCCAGAGCTGCATTGTACGCCGAATGCATTCCACTATTTCGGGATTGACTCCCAGGCATTTGAGTGGATATAAAATCAACTCATGTGGAGTTGAGTCAAATGCCTTGCGATAGTCAATCCAAGCCATTGACAGGTTGCGTTGATAGTAGATCGCATCTTGTAAGACGCATCGATCCACTATCAGGTTCTCCTTGCAACCTGACAGGCCTCTGTTACTGCCACGTTGTTCATATATCTGTTGCCATACAGGCTCTATCTGCTGCAAGATACGGTTATTTAAAATTTTTGTAAAAATTTCCTAAACCGCATTCAAGCAGGTGATAGGCCTGAAATTCTTAGGGTCAGACAAGTCACCTTTTTTAGGTATCAGTACGGTTGGCCCTTCTACAAGCCAGTCCGGAATCGGATCGTCAGCTCGAATGTATGATGTAAATATGCGGGCCAGATGGAGGTGGGTAGAAGTAAACTTCTTCCACCAGAAGACATTAATGCCATCGGGTCCCGGGGCAGCCCAATTTTTGCTGCCATTTAGAGCTGAACGAACTTCATCCACACTGACTGCAGGGCTCTCTTCATCAGCATTCTGTCGACGGTGTTCCCGACAGAATACTTTGAAGTCGTGCAGAGCTGGAGTGTTGGCGTTCACGTTTGGTTGATCTCCATACAACTCAGTCCAAAAAGCTTCCACCCGCTCAGGTGTTGGATAATTCCCGGTAATATCGGTCTTTGGTGTCAGAAACCGTGAAGGGCTGGATCGAAACAACGAGTTGTCGACCAACCGCTTCAGCCTTTTCTCTAGTGACTTTTTAGCAGCCACTAGAGACCGCAATTTATTAAGAGACTCTTCCTTGATGACAAGAAGAGTACTCTTGTTCAGTCTGTGATGACGCCACCGAAGTTCAGCAGCAATGCGCCGAATTCGGGGCGTGTATGTTCTTTGAGTTGTGTCGAACTCAATCACACACTGAATGCGGGAGACATGTTTCCGGAATCTGTCAATTTTCAAGCCAAGTTGTGAGATGCACTGTTTCAACCTTGCCTCGATCGAGAGACAATGTCTCTCTCTCAGAAAAGCTGAGACCGCTGCACCATACACAACCTGACTCACAGTGAGCAGGGTGGAATCCTCTAGAATGTTTGCACGGAGATCTTCATTTACCGCGTCAAGCTGTTGTTGAGAGTAAGTTATCTTTTTAGATATACTTACTCGCCGTCCAGCAAAGGGATTGTTGTTGTCCAAGGAAGAACGGCGTCGTTCTTGGTGTAATTGCGCCGGAAAAGAAAGTCTATTAGACTGCCTTCTATCCGGCACAAGCGATCTTCTGTTACGCCGAAGATGAGCGGCATAGTTACGGAGGTGTTTGTGCGTAAAATGCGCTAGCTCCGGATGCATATCACTCCAAAGAGTGTGCATCCGGGCCATATAACCGCTCACCCCCGGTTCGCTACGTTGGTAGCACACCAAGAGATCGACTCTGAGATCGACCTCCGTCCACTTAAAGTTGGTCCTTATAGTGCCAGGGTCGTCATAATTCATCGGGTCCGGCGTGCTCCTCCCACCTGATGAATGGTCCTCATCCGAAAAGGACCGGTTGTGGGGAGCACTTCTGAGTTGATGTGTTGTAACTAAGTTATTTCCATGCAGTGGGTAGTTGGCCCACTGCACTGGCTACGTCGTTCGCCTACAGACCTGATGTTATGGTCTGCGTTTCCCGCGATGCGCCGCTTGGAGGCCCCGTAGCAAGCACCGCTATTATTATTATTATTATTTGTTATTAATTGCTCAGGGGGGTTTTCCCCGGAGTCCGACTCTCCGAGGGCCCAGCCTGAGCGCCATCCATTACTGCTGCACCACTCCACACAACAAGGCGGTTAGTGAGTGCAGCAGGCCAAATTCATTTGCCTAAGTAGACGCAGGGATCCCAAAATGACAGCCTTTTGCATCCGCACTGCTAGAGACACGGCTGCTGAACTGCAAGCCGGTATCTTCGCAAGTGAAGACACAAAAGACTGTTTCATCCCTCCAAGGACGCCGACAACCAAAACGACGAGCTTGACACGGTAACCTGGGTACAGTTTGCCAATTTCAAACAGGAGATCCTGATATATCTGGTGTTTGTGCTCTTCTTTGGCCGAGATATTGTATTCGGCTGGGGCCGAAAACTCAATGACATAAATGTCACGAGTAGCCTTGTCAAAGAGCACAATATCAGGTTTGTTGTGGTCAATCCGCCGGGTTGTTGCGAATGGTATGTTCCAATAAATTTTGGAACTGTCATTCTCAACAACCTGCGGAATATCTCCTGGCAGATAAGGCAGCACTGGTGTCTCATCGATACCGCAGCTATATCTGAGATGATAATAGAGTACTCGCAGGGCAGCATTGTGACGCTGTATGTAGGCACCTCTTGCCAGCACAGGACATGCCGACAAAAGGTGCATCAGCGTCTCCGGATGTTGTTTACACGTCCGACGGGACGTGTCCGGAAGCTGCGCCTGGAGCACCTTGCTACGGTATTCGAGAGTGTTGATAACACCATCTTGGCAGGCAAATATAAATCCTTCGGTCTCGGACATCAGGCCAGCTGACTTCAAGAAGGAGAATGTCAGCTGGGTGGACAAGCCATGGTCACGGACGTGTTTGAAATACACGCTGTGCATGGACTTGTCCATGTGTTCACCGAGGAGTTTTTTTCCTCGGCTATCCTGACGACGCTCTTGAACTCCTTTTTCGGGAGTTCAATGAGAGCGTTTATTTCTCCGAGACCTAAGGTATTTGCCGCGTAGATTGCTGCCTTATACAAGAACGACCCCTTCCGCGCATTTTCATGACTATGAACAAATTGCATCAGGAAGTCGTCCTCGTCTGCTGTGAAATTGGCAACCTCGTATGTTAAACCCAGAACCAAACGATCGTGAAGCCGCTCCAAGCTCTGCAATCCTCTCCCTCCGATGTTCCGGGAGAGGTACATCCTGGCGACTGATGAGTTAGGGTGCATGCTCTGATTCATATTGATGACTTTACGGGTTTTGATGTCGAGATCTTTCAACTCATTTCGAGGCCATTTCAGGATCCCAAAAGAGTAAAGTAGGACCGGGACAGCGAGCATGTTAGTAGCTGAGACTTTGTTCTTGCCGGAAAGTTCTGATGACCAGATCTTCCGGAGTCTCCTAACATACTCACTGCGAAGAGTTGTTCGGACTTCAGAGACGGCATGCATTTGCCGCTATTCAATCCCTAGATATCTGTACAACTCTCCGGCGTCTAATTCTCTTAAGACGCTCCCATCCACTAATTCGACATCTCCACCCGTATCAGAGCACTTACCCTTCGCCAGGTGTACGACCGCACACTTGTCCAACCCAAAAGACATTCCGACATCTCGTGTGTACTCTGCTACGATGTTGATGGCCGTTTGTAGATGATCTTTGTTGGCACTGTATATCTTTAGATCATCCATAAACAGTTGGTGAGTGATCGAGTATACTCGATCACTCGGTAGCCCCGCAGAGTACCCACGAGTTTGTCGGAGGGCAACAGATATTGGCAGATATTATTATTATTATTATTATTATTATTATTATTATTATTATTATTATTAAACCCCAAATTTTTATCTTTTAATTTTTGATTTTTTTTTTCTATCACGTTTTTAGCTTTTCGTTTGTTCTTTATTATTCACTCTCAACATTTGATCGTTCTCCATTTATTTATTTTAAAAAGAATTTATTAATAATGTACCTTTAAGTTCGCCCCCCTGTCGCATTTTTTAATATTTTGGTAGCAATTTGGGTCATCAAGCCTCTACTTTTGATTGTTCATGTATATTTAACATTTGTACTTCACATTTTTTATTTGTTGTTTAATTAACATTTTTAATTAGCTGTATGTATGCATTCTAAATATTTGCACTGCGCATGCGTCAACTTTACGTATATAGACTTTTAGCGCGGTCTTTTGAAAATTATAGTGACAAGCACATCTCATATGTAAAAAATTAAAGAATTTACGGGTGTAATCTTTTAGGAATTACTATTTAATTAATTCAAATATTAAAAAAAAATTGTTAGACGTCAGCCAATATCAATGTCATTAAGTAAATAAATAAGTGACTAATAAATATTCATTTCATTCTAAATTTTTTAAAAATATCGAGAGAATTGTTAATCAATGCATGTACATTTTTTTTTTTATTTTCATCAATTTTATTTTCATGAATACTACGAACTATTAAAAAAAAAAAAAAAAAAAAAAATCCATAACAATTAACAAAAAATTTCAATACTTTATTAAAATAAAACTTATTATGAAATTATTAAAAACTACACGTTGCTCTTTTGTCCTGTGACCTCTATAATTGAAATTACAAGAAAAATACACTTACTCTAATCACTGTGCTGGTCAATATAATTTTCAAAAGTCCGCGCTGAAAGTCTAAACGTAAAGTTGACGCATGCGCAGTGCAAATATTTAGAATACTAATATTCAGCTTATTAAAAATGTTAATTAAACAAGAAATAAACAATTTGAAGTTGGAACAAAGGTTTTTTGTACATGAACAATCATAATCAAAGGTTATTCCCATTAGATAGTGTACCATTCTATGATTTTGTGGTCATTGCCGATAGGTTGCATTGTTATCCAATCAAGTGGATTTCAAATAATTGTAATCTTTAAGTGAAAAGTCTTACAATCATGGGCATGGTGTATTGTGTCATTTACTTACAACAATGTCATAAAAACAATAACACTAATAATAAAAATTATGAGACTGAATTTAATTATATCGGTAATACCAAATTGAGGTTAAAAATATCATTATCATTATTATTACTGGATGAATTATTGTTATTATTAAATTAATGTGTATTAGAGTATTAAATCCAAATCAACAAATTTTTTAATTCACAAAAATGTTAAAATTTTTACTGTATATAAATAAAAATGTAAAATCCCTATTAATAAGATAGTTAATCGCTTTTAACCGCGGAGTTTACGCGGATTAGTAACGTTAAGTTTTTTAATGCTACTAGCTACTATGAGAGAAACAGATTTTCAATTTTTTTATTAGGATTTGATTATCAAAATTAACGAATAAACAACCTATCATATTAGAATAGCTTTGCCGGCATTAATTTATTCATTTATGAATTTTCAATTTTGCGCGGGAAAAATTTAATTTTGAAATTAAGAATGTTAAAATACTTTATAAATACAAAATTTCCAGAACAAACTATCAAACAACTTCATATGTGGATGGTTTTCAAACCTATTCTTTCTATTGAATTTCATTTATTAACTAGACTAAATACACAACAGGCTAAAGATTGTTTGAGTTTTACTTTCTTCCTTCAGGCCAGCAGTTCAAGATTTAGGCAATTCTCATTGGATAGTGTACACATTCTACGACTTTGTAGTCGTTGCCTGTAGGTGGCATTATTATTCAATCGAGCGGATTTCAAATAATTGTAATTTTTAGGCCATAGGTATTACAATTATGCGTATGATGCATTGTCCCCTTTATTAACAATAATGTCATTGCAACAATAACAATGATAATCATTATAAAAATGAAATTTATTATATCGGTAATGATAAATTGATGTTAAAAGTATCATTATCATTGTTTATCATTACCAAAATAATTATTGTTATTCTAAATTAATGTGTAGTAGAGCATTAAATCTAGATTAACAACTTTTTAATTCAAAAAAATGTTAAACTTTAACTATATATACATAAAAAATTTAAAATTCCCATTGATAAGCTAGTTAATTGATTGAAACCGAAATGTTTACACGGGTCATTCACGTTAAGTTTTTTAATGCTACTAGCTACTATGAGAGAAACAGAATTTTAATTTTTTTGTTAGGATTTGATTTTCAAAATTAACGAACAAATAACCTTTTATATGACAATAGCTTTACCTGCATTAATTAATTTATTTACATATTTCTAATTTTGCGCGGGAAAAGTTCAATTTTAACATTAAGAATGTATTAAGAGACGAGCAAAAAATTACACTTAACAAAAAGATATGAAATCCGAACAAAAACAGTTTCACTGTTAAAAATTGCGCCGAGTCCACGTTCATAAAACTCATCTTAATAACATCTGCACTTTGCAAAAAAAATAAGACGCGTTACAATAATTTTCATTCTATACAAAAAAATACCAAGAAACCGTCATAATGTTGAAAAAATTGAAAAAAATTTGTTGAAAATTTAAAAATTAAGAAAAAATTTTTTTATCGTACTTGGCGCGCGTCATTGAGTACCCCAAATTTTTTCGAACGAATTTCAACCCGAGAAAAAACGATTTCGTTTAAGTTTATGTAATGTAAATATGTATAATTATATATATATATATATATATATATATATATATATATATATATATATATATATATATATATATATATACACTACTGGAAAAAATTAAGGGATCAAAAAAAAATTCCAAATTTTTCGGTAGTTTTCAACAGGCCGTAACTTTGAGAGAAATGGTCGTACAGGAAATAAAAAAAGGAAATTGTAGCTCCAATTGTCTAGTTTTTGGATTAGAACTTCAAAATTTTGTAGCCTCCGCGGTTTCTGAGTAATCGTAGAAAAACCAGCAACAAAAAAATTCACAAAATTTTTTTAGTTTTTTTTTTTGGTCTACGGGGGTGGAAAAAATTTTTTTAGCTTAACCACCATAAGAATCGGATACTTTGTTCATTTAGCTTTAATTTCTTTTTTTAAACACCCTGATACGTCCACTCCTCGCTGAGATATCGGTCTTCAAATGGAAAAGGATCTTTTTGTCTTTGATTATCGATGTCTCAGCAACCAATGATCGCACAGAAAGTTAAAGGTGAGTTTCAAGAACTTGAATGAATTCCCCTTAACGACTGTCCATTGTTTTTTCGAAAAAAAATTTTTTCTTTCCGTCACATGAATTTGAAAATGCAACAAAAAACGGGCTTTTAGTGGTTTTTTGGAAAATCAAGCGCTGGATCGAAAATATTGAGGAAACCGCTAATGTTAAGTGTGCCTTTCACAGTTCAATATGTCCACAAAAACCTTACAAAGAATCAAATTAATCCAGCCAGCCGTTTTTTTGTTTGACTTGATCGAATTTTTGAAAAAATTAAAGGATCACGTTTTTTGTTCTGAAAAGCTCATAATTTTTAAAAATGAGAAAACAAACTGGTTTTTTCGAGCTTTTTCCACATTTTCGTTCCAAAAAGTGCTTAAATTTTCAAAAAAAAAAAAATTCAAAAAAAAAAAATTTTCAAAAAAAAAAAATTTTTTTTGGAAAAATTTTTTTTTTAACAAGTTAAGGATACTCAAAAAACCATCGCCCAATGATTTTTATCACCTTTCCACCGCTGCATTCCTTGATTCTACTGATCTCCTTTTAATTAAATTAATAAAAAAAGTAAATACCCCCAATCGAATTTCGATTTTTTTCATACGCTTTTCGGAGTTTTTTTTTTCTTTTCTTTTTGTGAATCCTTAGCAAATCGCTTCATTCAACAGTTTTTTTCAAAACGAATCCCTCTGCGCTAAAAAAAATTTTTTTTAATTTTTTGGTCAAAATTGAAAATTTCTGACTTTTGATTCTTAATCATGGTTAGACGACATTTATCGGAGGTGGAAGTCGCTCGGTTAGTGACTCTTATCGACGAAGGTTACACTCAACATGCAGTTGCTATCCGGATGGGTGTTTTCGGATGGATTCGTTTTCGCCAGAACTTTGTCCGTCCAGTCGTTGCCTACGGCGGTGGATCAGTTATGGTGTGGGGCGGCGTTTCACGAAATTGGAGAACACCTTTGGTAATTGTACGCGAAAATTTGACAGCTAGACGTTACATCGACCAAATTTTAAGGCCCATTGTTCTGCGCAGACGACAACATCTGAGGTCGTTCATATTGATGCAAGATAATGCACGTTCACACACAGCCAACATTACCCGGCGCTTCTTTGAGCGGCATGACATCACATTGTTGCGACACCCAGCAATGAGTCCAGATCTCAACCCCATAGAGCACGTTTGGGACATAATGGGCCGTCGGTTGCGCAGAGAGTATCCAAATTTGCAGAACTTAGCTGCTTTGGAGCGCGCGCTTCAGCACATTTGGAATACCATTCGGCAGCCTCAAATTACCGTCTGCATTAACATGGCTGAACGTTTGAGAGCCGTTATTGAAAACAGGGGTGGTAATACCCGGTATTGAACCAACAAAAACCTTCAGAGAATGAGTTTGGAGTCATTAAATACGGTGGAACTGACGAGCCACCGGGTCTCCATTCTCCTGAAATACCTTACACACACACACACACACACACACACACACACACACACACACACACACACACACACACACACACACACACAAAGAAGCGTAAATCCGACCGCGCGATCTCCACGTGGTACGCTTTGGATAACGCTAATGCCGGCGGTAATTGTTTTCTTAAACTTTTCAAGAGAAAAAATTTCAAAACAAAATTTTTTTTTTAATTTTTTTTTTTTTTCAATTTAAGCACTTTCTGGAACAAAAATGTGGAAAAAGCTCGAAAAAACCATTTTTTTTTCTCATTTTTAAAAATTATGAGCTTTTCAGAGCAAAAAACGTGATCCTTTAATTTTTTCAAAAATTCGATCAAGTGAAACAAAAAAACGGCTGGCTGGATTAATTTGATTCTTTGTAGGTTTTTTGTGGACATATTGAACTGTAAAAGGCACACTTAACATTAGTGGTTTCCTCAATATTTTCGATCCAGCGCTTGATTTTCCAAAAAACCACTAAAAGCCCTTTTTTTGTTGCATTTTCAAATTCATGTGACGGAAAGAAAAAATTTTTTTTCGAAAAAACAGTGGACAGTCGTTAAGGGGAATTCATTCAGGTTCTTGAAACCCACCTTTAACTTTCTGTGCGATCATTGGTTGCTGAGATATCGATAATCAAAGACAAAAAGATCCTTTTCCATTTGAAGACCGATATCTCAGCGAGGAGTGGACGTATCAGGGTGTTTAAAAAAAGAAATTAAAGCGAAATGAACAAAGTATCCGATCCTTATGGTGGTTAAGCTAAAAAAATTTTTTCCACGCCTGTAGACCAAAAAAAAAAACTAAAAAAATTTTGAGAATTTTTTTGTTGCTGGTTTTTCTACGATTACTCAGAAACCGCGAAGGCTACAAAATTTTGAAGTTCTAATCCAAAAACTAGACACTTGGAGCTACAATTTCCTTTTTTTTTATTTCCTGTATGACCATTTCTCTCAAAGTTACGGTCTGTTGAAAACTACCGAAAAATTTGGAATTTTTTTTTGATCCCTTAATTTTTTCCAGTAGTGTATATATATATATATATATATATATATATATATATATATATATATATTATATCTTATCAGCTCTAATGATATTATATATGATTTCATACATTTTTATGTTTATAGATTCACATCAGTGAAGTATACTTAACGAATTAAAAACACTGCTTACTGGATTAATATCAGTTTCAGTGAAAAAATCCGTTTCGAAAATTTTTTTCAGATTTTTAGTGAAAATAACTGTCAATATGGTAGTCTGGTGAAGATATCTGAAATAACACAAAATTTTTTAATTCAATTTTTTTCAGTTTCGTCATTAAGCTTTCATGAAGAAACTTGATCGTGCTTCGTTTAATTGTAATTAACACATTTTGATTGGCAATCACACCGCATTTTCTCAATTTAGTCGGCCATATGTTTTATTTTTTAGTCAACTCAATTTTCGCAGTGATTCCACTACAGAGTCAACGTATGCAGGCGTATTCACTTGTAAGCAAATTGCATAACCGAACAGGAGAGGGCGTTTTATTGAAATCATAAACGATGTGCGGAGAATTTAAAAATTTCAAATAAAATACGTATGCCATGTTGATTTTACCTAACTTTTGTTAAACGTATCATAAAATAATATTTCATTAATTACATTTATGCATTTTATAGGTTGACTTACTTATAAATGTTGAAACATTAAAAGGATATTCATGTATTCTGAAAAAATTTGGGGTACTCAATGACGCGCGCCAAGTACGATAAAAAAATTTTTTCTTAATTTTTAAATTTTCAACAAATTTTTTTCAATTTTTTCAACTTTATGACGGTTTCTTGGTATTTTTTTGTATTTAACTTTTTTTTGTATAGAATGAAAATTATTGTAACGAGTCTTATTTTTTTCGCAAAGTGCAGATGTTATTAAGATGAGTTTTATGAACGTGGACTTGGCGCAATTTTTAACAGTGAAACTGTTTTTGTTCGGATTTAATTGACAGAAAACAAAAAGTTACGTTCAAAAATATATTTTCTAAATCTGAAGAAATAAAATATGGTGTGCCCCAAGGTTCGAAACTTGGACCACTTTTATTTATAATATATATTAATGATGTAGTAGAGAGACTTAAAAAAATTAATGTAAAGTGTAAGTTATTCGATGATGATATGAAAATATATTAGAGTAGTAAATATTTGATAATAATAGAAAGCAAACTAAACGAAAGTTTAAAAATTTTATCTGATTAGTTAAAAGAGTTTCAATTAAATATTAATATTAATAAAACACATTATATGATCTTGCATGATAAAAGAGCTCAAAATATTAGAGGGAAATGTGATATTAAATATAATGACGTAATTCTTAATGATGTGAAAGAAACTAAATATTTAGGAGTTATTTTAGATGATAATTTAACGTTCAATGAAAATGCTATATTTACATAAAAAACAATTGCCCAAAAAGTAAATATTTTATATAGACTTAATAACAGCGTTAGTAGTTTTACAAAATGCATGATATATAAAACAATCATTGCCCCTCATTTCAATTATTGTAGTACTGTTATGATAAAATATAACGATAACAAGATTAATATATTGCAGAAAATGCAAAACCGAGCCATGCGAAACATTCTTTTAGTAAACAAATATACTAGTATAAAACTAATGTTAGAAACACTTGGATGGCTTTCTATTAGGCAACAAGTAATTAACAATACTTGTATATTTATTTATAAAATGATAAACAAATTAACACCAGCTTATCTTTCTGAACTCATTCAATATAACAGTGAACGATGTACATATAAGACAAGAAATCAAAAACTGTTGAATATTCCCTTGAGGAAAAATTTCTCTGAAATAACTGTAAAAAAATTTTAATAAGTACGAATAATAGTTCATAAAGTTTTTTGTTTTCTTAAAAAGTCCGAAAAAGTCTTATTAAATCAGAAAAACTCTTTATTCGACTTAGAAAGTCCGGTTTTTACCAAGATTTCGGACTCTGCCAGAAAAGTCATTCAGAGTTATTAACACTTTTCATCGGAATTTTTTTTAATTAAAAAAAAAATAAATTCTATAAATTTATTATTTTTAAATAGCTCGATTCCGACATTCTAGAGAGAAAATCTGCTGTATTAGCGTGTCGGCGCTTTTCGGGTACACACTCGTTTGATGCGATTGCATCTCTCTTATCGAGTATCCACTCATCATTTGGACTAAGACCCGATACAATTCAAGCAACTGTGACAGACAACGGAAGTAAGTTTGTAAAATTATTTAAAGAATTAGGAATTCAAGGTTCATTTTTCAAGATTCTGACTATACTGCAGGTGTGAAATGTATATTAAAATGATGATATAAATATACTTTTTAACTAAAATTCAGTTTCATCCAGGTATTGAGATTTTTTTGTAATCAATTATTAATTAGCACACACGAATTTTCTATTTTTTATTTTTCTATCCGTTTCGAAAATCTACAAAACTTTACTGACATTAATACCGATAATCAAATCTATTAATTTATTGATGAGTAAAATGTTCAATGATCAAACAATCTGATACCTAGATTAAATTATTTTCTATTTTTTCATCACATAAACGTACAAAATAATAATTATATTTCGTAATTGAGTGCACTTTAATGTCAAGAAGAAAAATTTCAAACGAAGAATCGTACACAAAAAAAAAGGTTTACGAGCCAAGAAAACATTTTTCTTGCTAACTATTTTCTTGAACGAAAAAAAATTTTTTTTTGACACAAGAAATTTTACTTATTCCAACAAATTAATTCTGTTGCCTTATGAAGTACGCATCTTGATCCAAGAAAATTTAGTCGAGTCAAGAAAATCTTGTTTTGAGAAAATTCAACCTCTTACTTCAAAAAATTTTGTTCATGACAGAAGTAAATTTTCTTGTCTTGAGAAAATTTCTCTCTTGCTCCAAAAAATTAAATATCTTGATAGTAAATTTTCATTAATATTTTTGGCTGAAATGTCATATAAGAAGATCAAATAACATTTAACCACTTTTTTTCATTCAATATGTATAATTGCACGCTAAAATAATATAAAATGGATATCAAATATTCGAGAGAAAAATTTTCTCAAGGTGAGAAAATTTTTTTCTCAGCTGAAGGAGGTGGCACTTCTTCCCTAAATTATGTAAAAATCTTGATCAAATATAAAAATTTATTGTATCAAGTATTTGTGATAATAATAATAATAATAATAATAATAATAATAATAATAATAATAATAATAATAATAAAGGAGACGCTGATGCACCTTTTGTCGGCATGTCCTGTGCTGGCAAGAGGTGCCTACATACAGCGTCACAATGCTGCCCTGCGAGTACTCTATTATCATCTCAGATATAGCTGCGGTATCGATGAGACACCAGTGTTGCCTTATCTGCCAGGAGATATTCCGCAGGTTGTTGAGAATGACAGTTCCAAAATTTATTGGAACATACCATTCGCAACAACCCGGCGGATTGACCACAACAAACCTGATATTGTGCTCTTTGACAAGGCTACTCGTGACATTTATGTCATTGAGTTTTCGGCCCCAGCCGAATACAATATCTCGGCCAAAGAAGAGCACAAACACCAGATATATCAGGATCTCCTGTTTGAAATTGGCAAACTGTACCCAGGTTACCGTGTCAAGCTCGTCGTTTTGGTTGTCGGCGTCCTTGGAGGGATGAAACAGTCTTTTGTGTCTTCACTTGCGAAGATACCGGCTTGCAGTTCAGCAGCCGTGTCTCTAGCAGTGCGGATGCAAAAGGCTGTCATTTTGGGATCCCTGCGTCTACTTAGGCAAATGAATTTGGCCTGCTGCACTCACTAACCGCCTTGTTGTGTGGAGTGGTGCAGCAGTAATGGATGGCGCTCAGGCTGGGCCCTCGGAGAGTCGGACTCCGGGGAAAACCCCCCTGAGCAATTAATAACAAATAATAATAATAATAATCCGCAACAACCCGGCGGATAGATCACAACAAACCTGATATTGTGCTCTTCGACAAGGCCACTCGTGACATTTATGTCATTGAGTTCTCGGCCCCGGCTGAATACAACATCTCAGCCAAAGAAGAGCACAAAAGACAAATATATCAGGATCTCCTGTTTGAAATTGGCAAACTTTACCCAGGTTACCGTGTCAAGCTTGTCGTCCTGATTGTTGGCGTCCTAGGAGGGATGAAACAGTCTTTTGAATCCTCACTTGCCAAAGTTCCAGCTTGCTCATCAAAAGCTGAGTTCTTGGCAGTTAGGATGCAGAAGGCTGTTTTACTTGGTTCTCTCCGTCTCTTAAGGGAAATGACTTTGGCCTGCTGTGATCACTAACCGCCTTGTTGTGCGGAGTGGTCCAGCAGTAACGGATGGAGCTCAGGCTGGGCCCTCGGAGAATCGGACTCCGGGGATAACCCCCCTGAGCATTTAATAACAAAATAATAATAATAATAATAATAAGAAGTTTACTTCTACCCACCTCCATCTGGCCCGCATATTTACATCATACATTAGAGCTGACGATCCGATTCCGGACTGGCTTGTAGAAGGGCGAACCGTAATGATACCTAAAAAAGGTGACTTGTCTGACCCTAAGAATTTCAGGCCTATCACCTGCTTGAATGCGGTTTATAAAATTTTTACAAAAATTTTAAATAACCGTATCTTGCAGCAGATAGAGCCTGTATGGCAACAGATATATGAACAACGTGGCAGTAAAAGAGGCCTGTCAGGTTGCAAGGAGAACCTGATAGTGGATCGATGCGTCTTACAAGATGCGATCTACTATCAACGCAACCTGTCAATGGCTTGGATTGACTATCGCAAGGCATTTGACTCAACTCCACATGAGTTGATTTTATATCTACTCAAATGCCTGGGAGTCAATCCCGAAATAGTGGAATGCATTCGGCGTACAATGCAGCTCTGGCGAACGCGATTTCACATTGGAAGTGGAAACGCATTGCACGTAACCGGAGTTGTAGAGTACAAACGAGGGGTCTTCCAAGGCGATTCCTTGAGCCCTCTGCTGTTTTGCATTTCACTGCTGCCTATATCGGTTGCTCTCCGTAAAACTCGTGGGTACTCTGTGGGGCCTCCGGGTGATCGAAACTATTCGATTACCCATCTGCTTTACATGGATGATCTGAAGCTGTATAGCGCTGATAAAGATCATCTACAAGCGGCCCTCAACATCGTAGCAGAGTACACACGAGATGTCGGAATGTCTTTTGGGTTGGACAAGTGTGCGGTCGTACATCTGGCGAGGGGTAAGTGCTCTGATACTGGTGATGATGTCGAATTAGTGGATGGGAGCGTCTTAAGACAATTAGACGCCGGGGAGTTGTATAGATTGGTTGATATCTAGGAATGGTAGAGCACCGCATGCATGCGGTCTCTGAAGTCCGAACAACTCTCCAGAGCGAGTATGTTAGGAGACTCCGGAAAATTTGGTCCTCCGAACTTTCCGGCAAAAACAAAGTCTCAGCTACTAACATGCTCGCTGTCCCAGTCTTACTATACTCTTTCGGTGTCCTGAAATGGGCCCGAAAGGATTTACGAGATCTCGACATCAAAACCCGTAAGATCATTAATATGAATCGGAGCATGCACCCCAATTCATCAGTCGCCAGATTATACCTCTCCCGGTCCATCGGTGGGAGAGGTTTGCAGAGTTTGGAGCGGCTTCACGACCGTTTGGTCCTGGGTTTAACTCACGAAGTTGTCAATTTCACTGCAGACGAGGATGACTTTCTTATGCAAATTGTACATAAACATGAAAATGCGCATAAGGGGTCATTCTTGTATAAGGCAGCAATATATGCGGCAAGAACCCTTGGTCTTGGAGAAATAAACGCTCTTATGGAACTCCGAAAGGAGGAATTTAAGAGCGTCATCAGGAACGCCGAGGAAAAACTACTCCTTGGCGAACTGATGGACAAGTCCATGCACAGCGTGTTCTTTAAACACGTGCGTGATCATGGCTTGTCCATCCAGCTGACGTTTTCCTTCTTAAAGTCAGCGGGCCTGATGTCCGAGACTGAAGGGTTCATATTTGCCTGCCAAGATGGTGTCATTAACACTCTTGAGTACCGTAGCAAGGTGCTCCAGGTGCAGCTTCCGGACACGTCCTGTAGGAGGTGTAGACAACATCCGGAGACGCTTATGCACCTTTTGTCGGCATGTCCAGTGCTGGCGAGAGGTGCATATATCCAGCGTCACAATGCTGCCCTGAGAGTACTGTACTACTATCTTCGTCATTGCTACGGTATTGACGTGACACCAGTGCTGCCTTATTTGCCAGGAGATATTCCCCAGGTTGTTGAGAATAACAGTTGCAAAATTTATTGGAACATGCCATTTGCAACAACCCGGCGGATAGATCACAACAAACCTGATATTGTGCTCTTCGACAAGGCCACTCGTGACATTTATGTCATTGAGTTCTCGGCCCCGGCTGAATACAACATCTCAGCCAAAGAAGAGCACAAAAGACAAATATATCAGGATCTCCTGTTTGAAATTGGCAAACTTTACCCAGGTTACCGTGTCAAGCTTCTCGTTCTGATTGTTGGCGTCCTAGGAGGGATGAAACAGTCTTTTGTATCCTCACTTGCCAAAGTTCCAGCTTGCTCATCAAAAGCTGAGTTCTTGGCAGTTAGGATGCAGAAGGCTGTTTTACTTGGTTCTCTCCGTCTCTTAAGGGAAATGACTTTGGCCTGCTGTGATCACTAACCGCCTTGTTGTGCGGAGTGGTCCAGCAGTAACGGATGGAGCTCAGGCTGGGCCCTCGGAGAATCGGACTCCGGGGATAACCCCCCTGAGCATTTAATAACAAAATAATAATAATAATAATAATAATAATAATAATAATATTTATTCCCATAAAATTAAATATACAAAGTACATACAAATTAAATATACAACGTACATTTATCCTATAGAGGTAACATAAGTTTCTTGTACATAGGTTGGGAAGAAAAAAATAGGTATATTTGATATAATCATATATTCCTATGGATTTAATCCTTAATATCTATATTGTTAATATTCATTGCGAAAACGAAAATACTTTTAGAGTGCAGTCAAATTAGTTTATATATGAGACGTGTTACTAAATGTAGACTTAGCCAAATCTAAGCATAAAAAAAAAATCAGCTTATAGATATAAATGAGTAAGTGTGTGTTTTTATTAGAGAATGAGCAAATTAGCATGGCTAGTAATTAACCATTGTTTTAATTTGTGTTTCACTGCTTTGGTTAGTTTAGGTACATTCTTTAAATCAGAAGGCAACGTATTGAAGTATTTTGTAGCAGTATATAGAGGGCTACAGCAATATTTAGACTTAGATACTTTTGGTCCCTGAATTATTTTGTGTCTAGAACGTCCGTCATAGTTTCTGTATTTGTGTAAACAGAAATCATAATAATCTATTAAACTCTTATAGACGAAGTACTGTTTGATATTCAGTAAGCAACTGGAATCTATTTTTATTTTGTTTAATATTCTTACTTGTATATTGAACAATGGTTTGATTGAGTTATTATATGCACCACCCCAGGCTATAATACCATAGATAATAGTACTTTCAAAAAGTGAATGATACAACATTTTTATAACTCTACGATCCATATACAGGCTTAACTTATATATAAGAAATTGGAAATATTTAACTCTTTTAACTATTTCCTTGACATGAAATTCCCACCTTAAACAGCTATCAATATATATACCAAGATATTTACAGTACTCGACTCTTTTTATTATTTCATTGTTAATACTAATATTAATATTAGTCTTTGGTATAGTATCACTGTAACAAGATATAGTTAAATAGACAGTTTTTCCTATATTTACTGTCAGCTGGTTGTTGTTTAACCAGTCGTAAACCTTTTTCAAAACCATATTCATGTTCTTTTGCACATCGATCCAGGTTTCACCAGCAACCCTAATAGCTGTATCATCCGCATATGCCGACAAGTAAGGCTTATCTACAGTCTTAAAAATATCATTAATGTAAATAATAAATAATAATGGACCAAGTATTGTTCCTTGTGGAACCCCAATTTTAACAATTTCATATTTACTATAAACTCCTTTAAATCGCGTACAGTTTGAATTCTACTATTTAAGTAATCTTTCATTAGATCATTTGCAACACCTCTTATTCCGTATTTTTCTAATTTATTTAATAATATGACATGGTTAACAGTGTCGAAAGCTTTAGCTAGATCAAGAAAAGTAACTATTATGTTTTTATTTGAGTTAAGATTGTCATATATAAACTGGATGAGATCAGTATGAGCATCACTTGTACTCTTGTTTTTTAAAAACCCAAATTGTTTATCCGAAATAATGTTGCTTTCATCTACGAAAATGGACAACCGATGATGTAATATTTTTTCAAATATTTTAGCTAGATTTGATATTAGCGATATCGGCCGATAATTGCTAGGTTCACTGCGGTCCCCATTCTTGAAAATGGGAACGATAACAGCAGATTTTAACGCATTTGGCCAAATACCTTTAGATATACATATATTGAATATATGTTCTAGAGGTTTACAAATTCGGTGTGCTATGCTCTTTAATACTTTGCTATTTATTTCGTCTAAACCACCTGCCGTTTCCTTTAAGTTTATGATTAATTTCATTATTTTATGCTGATCAGTAGGTCTAAAAAAGATGGACTTACAATTATTTTCTACTAGATCGGATGCTTTGCTCTCACATACTTTATCTATATTAATTTTACTAGCTAAACTTATACCTATACTACTGAAAAAGTCAATAAAAACATCAGCGATATCTTTGGAATCCATAAGCTCAGTATTATTATAGTTTAATTTTTCAATATCACAATCAGATTTGTTTTTCCTACCCAGTTTTTATTTATGAATTGCCAAAGTTTTTACTGTCACTGCTGTTTTTAGTGACCTGTTCTGCATCATAATTTCTTTTTACCCGCTTGATTACATCGGATAGAATTTTACAATAGGTTTTATAATCATTTTTTAGTCTATCATTATTGACATCAAGC
The DNA here is from genome assembly GCF_013202065.1 of Cotesia typhae. NCBI lineage: Eukaryota > Metazoa > Arthropoda > Insecta > Hymenoptera > Braconidae > Cotesia > Cotesia typhae. The sequence goes on from NW_027423725.1 coordinate 6,465,164, forward strand.
TTCCATAACTTATACAACATTTCTTTGGTACTACACGATTTAACAATACCAACAGTAATCCAATTCTTTCTAGGATAACAAGATTTACCTTTATTTCTGAAATTATTTGATTTAGTTTTGAATGTAGCATTGTTAATCAGGCCTTTTATATCATAATTTAATGCGTCTATAGCCTTATTTGGGTCTTGTATATCAAATATATAGTTAAAATCTTTTTGATCACTTAAAATTTTAATTTTGTTATAATTAATTAAAGGTTTAGAATATTTCGTAATACTTTCTGTTTGCCAGTTAATTGTTAAGAAGATTGGATAGTGATCTGTAAAGAGGTTCGTGTATGTAAAATAATTTGATAAAAATAAATTAGATTTTATGAACATATTGTCAATGCAAGAACCGTCTATACTATTTGGTCTAGTGATGTCGCTAAAACAATTTACGTAATTGTATTCCAACATTGTTTCAATAAATTTTTCAGAAATAGAATCAGATTTTAGTAAATTAATATTAAAGTCACCTACAATACAATGATGCTTGACGTTTTTATTTTGTTTCAAGTATTCAGGGAGTTGGATGTTAAAATTTTCTGCACTGATGTCACGACACTTATAAATACCAGAGATCTTGAGAGAGATATTATTCTTAATTCTTAATAGGATAGATAAAATTTTACATTGGCCTATGTTTTCATTAATGATTGAGTGTGACATAGTATATTTGACATAAATCACAACACCGTCTGACTTGTTAACGTGTCCTTGGTTGTAATAAATGGTATAGCCATCTAGTTGATAATAACTGGAGTAGTCCAGTTTCCATGTTTCAGAACAAACTATAACACCCGGTTTTGTATCAAGATTGTTTATTAAAATTTCTAAATTCTTGTGATTAGCATTTAAACTTCTCACATTGACATGTAGAATTAGTACATTATTATTAGATCCAATAACTTGATTTAGTTTATTTAGGCAGTCATACTGTTTTTCTATACGTGTTGTGTTATTATCATATGTAGCCATTAATGATTATTTATTTATCGTTAGTCAGTAAATTAGGTTCTTTCTTTTGATAAGGTAACCGCCCTAAAAATTTAGGAATTTTGGGTACTGTAGGATAGTCTATTATATTCATCAACTTTTGTAATTTAAATTTAATAAAATCACAATTATTGGTATCATTTGGGTGGTGATTTGTACACTTGTTCTGGTGAAATTTCTTATTGTAAAATTCACAATTGACACACTTAATAACCTCTGATTTGCAGTCTTTAACCTCATGATCACCAGCACACTTTAAACATTTAACTATATTTTTACACTTTTTACTACTGTGGTTCAGCCGACCACATTTAAAACACAAATTCATGTTAATATCATCTACAACTTTACAACACTGGTAACCGATATAGAGCTAATACTGATTTTTGATTATTGCACTGTATAATTCCGGTGAAACTTCAATTAGGATAGTACGTTGTTGTGACGAATTTTTAAATTCATTAACTAGTGAAAATTTACCACATAGCATCGATGGATTTCTGTTTTTTATGTTTTCAGTAAGATCCTCAAAATTCATGTCATTTTGTACATCTATTATTTTTAGTCTCGGAGCCTTCAAAGTCTGCACCTCAACTTGATAATCCTTGTTCAATTTATTATTCAGCATAGCCGAGGTTCTGTCAACATACTCTTTATTCTTACACTTTATGGTGACATCACCCGACTTGTTAGTCAGTAATTTTTTGATTGGTACAGCGATGTCACCGAGTAACTGGTTCTTGACGTGCGTGAAAGTGTCTTTATTGTTTTTATCCTTAGGCTTGATATTAATGCAAGGGATAATATTCCTGACATTAGCTTTGTCCGATTTAGTAACGTCAGCACGCAATTTGAATTAAGAAAAAATTACTTCCACCAAGAATAGGATTTCAAGAAAAATTTTTACTTCAGCCAACACAACTTTGGTCTTTCCTCAGGCACTCGAAAATTTTCTTGAGCCAAGAATTTTGTTCTCCAGTCAAGAAATTTTTCTTTCTGTGTACATGTAGTTAGAATATTTGCATACATGTCATACTTATCGAAATGTTTAATTATGTGAAAATAATAAAGTATTCAATCATATTATACTAGATTTTACTCGCGGCTTCGCTCGCATGCTAGATGACGTTGAAGTACCCCGGAAAAAATGATCAGACCTGACCATGCCTGTTCATGTATGATCAGCCCTGAAATTAGACATGATCATGCCTGATCAGATATGCCTATGTCTGTTCATGTCTGAATTGTTAAATACGCTCCGGTCTGTCTATGCCTGATTAGATCTGTCCATGCCTGATCAGACTTGTCCATGCTCGTTCATGTCTGGCCTGGCCTGTTCATGCCTGGCCAGGTCTGTTTATCTCTGAAGTGTTAAATACGCTCAGGCCTGTCCATGCCTGATCAGACCTTTCCATGCCTATTCATGTCTGTTCATCTTTGAACCCGGGGAAAAATGATCAGACCTGACCATGCCTGTTCATGTCTGAAGCGTTAAATACGCTCAGGCCTGATCATACCTGTCCATGTTTGATCATGTCTGATTTCGCCTAGAAAAAGATTAAAACTTAAATGTTATTTTCAGCCTGAAAAAAAAATTTTATAGGTCATTATTCAATCGCACGTTTTTATTTGAACGCGGCGATAAAAATTTATTAACATTTCTCTATTGTTAACTTGTAAAGCAAAATCCTTACTTGCTCTGTCGTTACAGAAAAAAAATATAAGGAACTGACTGGAACCAGATTCCCGGAGAAAATTAAATACCAGGAGCTCGAGCACGACTTTTCCTGAAAAAGTTCCGGACAAAGGAAGTAAGGAATCTTCATCGAGCTATAAATTAAAGTACCGAAATTTACTTCGTGGGCGGAAGTAGACCGCGATTTGTACTCAGTTCACTTTACCTCTTCGCAATCTTATAAATAATTTTTCATTAAATAATTAGCAATTAAAACGTTCGTTGGTTTGGATTGAATGATTTTCCTGGGGGTTTATACCCGAGAGTCACTCAATCGACCTTGAGGGATAAATTCTTTCTACATTCTTCAGGAGAATTTTTTACTAACAAAAATTAATCGATTGAATTAATTAACATCTGAAAAATTCATTTAATGAATCGTTATAATTCTATAAAAAATTATTTCAAGAGTGATTAATTTTGTGCTTGAAAAATAATCGACAAGCATTTTTCTCGTGGAATTTTGGCCGAGTGTCGATATATTTTTACGTTGCAGTAATTCCAAATACTCAAGGTCAATAACAACCAAACTAGCGAATGTTCTAGCTAAGAAATTTGAATGCTTCTACTTTTGTCGATTTTCATAATTTGTAAATTTATCTGGAATTTTTGTCAAATTATGTTAAGAATTATAAATTGAATTGATTTATATTGCGAGATATTCTATTACGTGTCAATTAATTAATTTGGGCTTAAGTTCGTGGATTTTTAGACAAATTAAAATTACTGAAAATTAATCTTGTTATATCCGGCATACCGTATATAATACAGGGCCTCCCATTCCCGCCGAAAAGTGCAGCGCTTGCATATTTAGGGAACCACTAACGGGACTGCGCGACAACTCACTCGTGGCTGAAGAATACACATTATCGCGCATTGTCACCTCATCAAAAGAACCAATTGTTTAATTAGTAGCCCCTCTTTCAAATCGCGACCGAGGTGATAAAAACCGCGAACACTATAATTCACGAGCTTATTTTACAAGGTAACAGTTCTGCCTTAAAGCCCGGGTGAGTCCTATACCCCGACACGTATAGGCAGACTTCAATTATTAAATTAATTAGTCATCCTTTCCCTAATTATTCATTTCGATTTCCTTAACGGTATTTCTGAGTTCTGTGATAGTGATTCTTCGAGCCACGATTCGTTTTGACGATAATCGAGATTCCCGCAGTCCCAGTGACCAGGTCCCCTCTCAAATTATTTTCTTCTTCTGTGAATTTATAATCGGCGAACTTTTGTTTGCCGGAGTCGTTACTCCGGTTACGAACTCATATACTTTCAATACAACGTTATATTGTTATTAGTTAATAAGTGATAAGTGTAAATTAAGACGTGTTTGCCCATAGGGCCAGTTAATCAGAATATATAAACTAAAACCCGAATCGAAGTGTTCCATCATTTATAAATTAAGAAGCTATTCATCCTTCAACTTTCGATCTTCAATCTCCAGTCAGAAGGAGGAAGGGAGAAGCCAAGTAGCGGAAGTCAAAGGTATAAAGTCCAATCGAAGGACGAATCATCATTCAAGTCAGATTCGTAATAGTAAGTGGAGGATATTATCACTATTTCCGAGGTCGATTGTCTATTCCAAGGGGCCCTCTCCGGGGTTTTCACCTTCGCGAACCCATAAATTAAAAACCTAACGATCCTTTCGTTAGGGAAATTCATCTGTTATCCGAACCTCCGATAGTCCAGCTACCAAATTCTAAGATTATATTTTTCGGACATAACAGACCTGAATTTCTGGTGGCAGCGGTGGGATTCGAACCCACGCCTCCGAAGAGACTGGTGATCCCTCGTATTAGACAAACCACCCAGTTCGAAATTTAGTAGAAAACAGGGTATTTCCTTCTTAACTCCTCCAAAAATTTCCAAAATTTTTCCGAAATCAAGAACCACACCCAAAATTTTATTTTCGTTCTCTTGATATAAATTTTCTTTTATTTTACATTCCGTTAGCTACGCAAAAACTAAATTTAACTTCGATTCGTCATTTGATACATCCGGCGTAATTCAACTCCCATTCTATTTTTAAATTCTTATACAAATTGAATAATAAAAAAAAAAAAAAAAAAAAATTTTTTTTTGCTGACGTTTGAAATTAGCCATCAGCTAAACTGTTCAGATTTCTTTTGTTTTAATTTTGCTGACTAATAAAATTTTTTTCCAACTTTATTATTTTATTAAGATATTCGACCCTATTCAAATCTCTTTTTTTTTCCTTTTCCTTATTCCTATTTTTAATTGCTAATAATAAATTATTTTTCATTATTTCGAAAATTATTTTTTTATCTCTCCTTTCTATTTTCAACTTTACTTTGACTTTAAATCCGATTTCAATTAAATATTTGTTGGTCATCTTGTATGCGAACCTGTATTATACTGACTGCTCAGATTGTGCTGTTTACAAGCACGTCTTTATAGACTACTCACTACCAGCCTGGTGTGCTGTAATTCTAGCACCTTGCCGCTGATAAGGGGTTTTCTAAGCAGACTGGTGTATCATACTCGCACAAGTCAATGACGCTCAACTTTATTTAATCGTTTGCTTCTTCCGTATTTTGTTTTTATTTCTTCCTTTACCTTTTCATGTCTATTCTTCCGTATTCGACATCCCGTAACCCTACACCTACGATAACTAATCTTACTCTCCGGTTATTGTACTCTCCAGCTGTGACCCACTTACCTAGTGACCGATAAAATACATCGCGACTTAATTCAAATTAAAAATTACATATTTCTTTCTTTTAAAAAAAAAATTTCTTTTTTTTTATCCTCGCGCTCTCTTAACTTACTCTCTATTCTTAGACCTAATGGTAAACAAAAGCCGTCGTTGCGGGTATAAATTCCAAATTCGGAAATCATACGCCGATCTGGTTAGCGGAAAAATTTATCATAGACCCTTGATAGAGACAAAGTATTGGGAAGACCCCTCCTTCACAAATCAAAGTTCCTTTCTAATCCCAGAAATTAAGAAAGGAATACCTAAAATACTTAGCAACGAGGCGGTTCCCCAAAGTTTAAAAGAACTATTAAAGACCCGGAGAGCGGAACCTACGGTTACCCAACCGGACTCGGGAGTAAATACTCCATCTCCATCCCCAGAGTTAGTCATAACCGACGTACGATCTTTCGATACTCCTCGAATTTATTAAATTCGGTTCGATCATGGTCGACCATAATAATGGGGAGGAAGTCGCTGCAGCCCCGGGAACAAGGCTGTATACAACTATACGAGAAGAACCCGAGAAGGATCATTACCTCATCACGCGAGAAATAGAAGAAAATTTACCAACATTTACGGGAGATAGCGATGTTAGTTTCGAAGAATTTGACCGTAGACTCAAAGACTGGCTGCATATGATACCCGATAACAATCAACAACCTTTTATCGGACGTATTTTACGGAAATTGCAGGGTCGTGCTCGCCATGTTGTCGAAGACATGGAAATTCGTTCGGTCCAGGAACTTTTGAGCGTACTTCGGAGCCACTTTAAACTCGGGAATCCACTCAAAGTTTCTTTAAGCAAATTAACCACCGCTCGTAGAGGTAATTACGAAGCCGTAGAGAGCTACTATTATCGATTACGCTCAATCCTCCGAAAAATACAAGCCGCGGTACCAGAAGCTGACCGGGCAGCCACGATGAACCAAGCCCACCAACTCGCGCTGGATGCATTTTTCGAATCATTGCCGGATTATCTGAAATGCTTAGCGTCTACCGGTCAATACACCACTCTAACTGCTTTGTTCGAAGCGATCGAAAAACAAGCAATAAAATACGATAATAATATGCGTCTACAAAACCCTAGGCCGATCCAACGCGATTCTAATTCGGTCCCAACAAAACCTCACGGTATCCATAATAGATCAAACGGAAATCCAGAATATTTCCAAAATCAACAACGTTACCAACAACAAGTCATCCCTAGTCAGGGTCATCCGTGGACAAAACCACCAGAAACCGAGTTATACGTGAAACCGAAACCGATCGCGTTCGTTTACAGCGTTCCAGAATATTCTGAATATTACACACCGGCCGAAGACCCATACTTTAACCAGCCGGAAGCTCCGGAACAACCGTATTATGGATTACCACCATGCGGAGACTCCGATTGTGAGGATTCAGACTGCGAATCACCACAAGCTATGGCGTTCACCGCAAACGGCCTACCTCAAGCACCGAATAACTACCAGAGAAGGGCCTTCCAGCCTACTCCAGCCCAAAACCAACATCGCACTCCGTATAGGGCATACGGAAATCGCCCTTACCAAAACCCTCACCAACAAGGAGGCTATTACCAACCGTACAAGCCTCAAAATTTCGCAACATATTCCAATCAGATACCCAAAACTCTCCCCGCGAACCCCGTGACTGAAGCGATTCACCCTCAGTCAACAGAAGAGGACCAGGAACCCGCACCGGTGCGTTTGGAGAGACACATTAAAAGTTCGGAGTTCTGTAGCTGCCCAGGATGCCCCAAGAAAAACCTACGTCCAGGTGAAGACCCTCTAGAACCGGCTTTAAACTCGACGGGCGCTCGCCAAACCGAGGGCATGGCGAGTCAGCCCCACGCCCTCGACCAATGACAGCAGCATCATACCGACAGAAGAACCAGTAAAGGGCATTGCTCTTGTTACCGGTAAGGGACCCGTCATCGTAACCAAAAGCCCAAAGTTCACCGATAATCAAATAGAAATGCTCATCGACACAGGAGCCAACTATAATTTCATTAGCATCGACGCTCTAGCAAACGAAACCACCTTCCTATGTAAGGACATGGGACAGGTGGGGGGAATCGGAACAAACCAACAGCCGATTATCGGAATCGTCACAATTGAACTCTTCGACAAAGTAATATCATTCCGCGTCGTACCGCAGCGATTAGGCGGTTACCTAGCGATCCTCGGTAACGACTTTTTAATTAAAGAACAAGCAAACATCTCATTCTATTGGTATACAATGGTCTTAAGAAGGCGACCGACACGACCTATACCTTTTTCCATCAAAAGAGGAGCCTGCGATTCTCAACTCCTGGCGGTAGGAAGCGGTCCAAAAATAGACGTGGAATGCCCGGCCCTGTTAGGAAAATACCAACGATTTATCATAGATACGGGGGATGTATCCATCATAAATAAGACAGCCCTTCTCCCGAACGTATATATAGACACCAGCCGCCGTGTCATAGCTCGCGGAATTAGTGGCGACCCAGTCGAAACTTTAGGCACAGTGGATTTAAAAATCCTCGGAGTCCCGGTCACTTGTCAAGTCAGCGAAGAAGATCTACCGGTTCCGGGCGTGGGAATCCTAGGTAACGACTGGTTAGACAAAGAAAAGGCCGAAATATCATATTACGAGCAAACATTAACTGTACTCGTTCGGCCCAGAGATCCGATTCCATTCAGCCTAGACATAGCGAAGTCACCGATCTTCACGATCCCTCCCCGCACTAGGATGGTGGTACCGATTCCGATCGAACCGAACGCTCCACTACAGGGATACCTCCCGCGCATTCCTACACCGGAAGGAGTATTCTTAGGCGACGCCATCGTCCTGGCCGACCAAAGTTACGCGAACTGTATGGCATTTAATACCACAGACGAATCGGTCACCATAGACTTAGACCCACAAATGCTAGAAGATTATCACTTCCAAACAAATAACTCATTCTCCAGTTCCGACGACGCCGTCTACGAAGGCCCTCCAGTCGACACATCGACTCAGGAAAAGCGAACCAACGAGATTTTAAAGAAAATTCCATCTCAACATCTAGACGATAAACAAAAAAATCAAATACTAGAAATAGTCAGCGAATTTACCGACATATTTCACCTACCGGGAGACAATCTAGGATGTTCTAACCGGGCCACGTGTAAAATACCGACTAAGACAGATAAACCGGTACACGTTAAACAATATAGGTTTTCTAAAACAACATCAAGAGGAAATTCAGCGACAAGTAGAAAACCTATTGCAACAAGGTATAATTAGAAATTCAAAATCTCCCTACTGCTCCCCGTATGGGTAGTACCGAAAAAGGCTGACCCCATCACTGGAGCCAAAAAATGGAGAATGGTAATAGATTTTCGCGACTTAAACAAAATCTCAATCGGAGACGCGTACCCTCTCCCGTCAATTATCGGCCTCCTAGACCAATTAGGAGACGCTAAATTTTTCAGCGTTTTCGATCTCGCCAGTGGCTTTCACCAGGTCCCAATGGACCCAGAAGATGCTCATAAAACAGCATTTTCGACACCCTTCGGCCACTTCGAATACGTCAGGATGCCTTTCGGGCTAGAAGGCGCTCCCGCCACATTTCAGCGAATGATGAACACCGCTTTAGGGTGGCTACCGTGGATTCTGATTTATTTAGATGACATCATCCTCCACGCACGAACTCTGGAAGAACACAGCGGCAGACTACGCAAACTTTTCCAGGTCCTAAGAGAAGCAGGGCTCACACTACAACCAGACAAATGTAAATTTCTCTGTGCGGAAGTAGATTATCTGGGACACGTTATTTCTAGAGACGGCGTAAAACCGGACCCTAAGAAAATACAAGCCCTACGTGAAGCCACTAACCCAAGAAATCAAACCGAGATGCGAAAATTTCTCGGCCTAGCAAATTATTATCGCCGCTTTATTTATAATTACGCTGTACGAGCAAAACCACTCACGGATTTAACTAAGAAAACTAAAACTTTGAAATGGTCAGCAGAAGCGGAATCTGCCATGCGAGACATTAAAAATGCCTTATGCGCAGATTCTACACTAGCTTACCCGAACTTAGAAAAACCTTTCATCCTAGCCGTTAGTTCTTCAGACGTAGGAATTTCAGGTATTCTAAGCCAGGAACTCGACAATCAAATACCTAACTTATCTTCACCAAAATCCGAAAATCTAGTTGATAACCCGAAAGGGACAAGTAACGATAAAATCGTCGCCTGTACCTCGCGGATACTAAGAGACACTGAATTGCGATACACCCCGGACGAAAAGGAATGTCTCGCTCTAGTATACTCAGTCCAACAATTCCGACCTTATCTATACGGAAATAAATTCACGGTGCAAACTAAGAAGGCTTGCGTCGCTTGGCTTAGAGACACCCGAGACCTCACGGAACGTCAGCGAAAATGGCGCTCTAAATTAAACGAGTTCACGTTCACGGTCGTTATAAAAACAAACGTAGGTGACCAGTATGCCGACGCCCTGTCATTCAATCCAAGAGGAAGAACAGATGGAACCGAAGTACAAGAACCTCTAGACCATATAGAAAACCCACAAAACCCTGTAAGTAATCATAGTATAGAAACGTTATTACTACCAGCAAATGGCACAGATCCAAGGGCACCCGCAAAGAAAAGAGGTCGACCACTCGGGTCTCGAAATAAAAGATTTCAAAGCCTCCCGGAAGTCCGAGACACCATAGCCTCTCGTTTACGATCAGAACTTCGCCGCGGTTCACAAAACCCCCCCGTTGTCTATCGTGAACCGGAATCTACTGATAACAGAACGGAAGAAGACACTCCAAACGATTCAGACGATGTTTTCTCACCTCCCAGCGAAAAAGATATGAAATCCGATCGAGTAGAACCATCAAAAATTCCCGTTCGCGAACTGGCACCGGCCACTTATTTTGATTCTGGCGATGACGGAGATGAAGACGAAGAAGAGAGGGGAGGGGGGGAAGCCGGTAACACCGTCAATTCAGAACACGACTGCCCAGAAACTTCTCGGAACATCGACAGCTCACGCACAAGTGTCAATGAGTCTATAAAAAATTTCGAAAGAATCGCACAAAAATTCGGTAACGTTAAAGGAGTAGCCCCAGCTTGGATTCGAGGTACTACAGGACCAACGTACCCTCTTGCGGCAGATCCCTCATGGGTCCCATTTACTAAGAGACTGCCCGATAACAACGTCATCCGAGAAGTCAGGAAATCAATAAATAAATCATACCAGCAGTTGAAAGCCTCGGACGACGAAGAGAACCGAACAATAACAACCCCAGCCAACCGTGACCGTGATACAGATGACACAGAAACCGAGAATGAAGTGGAAGAATTAATGAACGAAGAAAACAACAGCGGAAACGACAACACTTCAACAGCGAGCGAACCCGATGACACCGTCATCCCTGCAGAACTCGACAAATCAGCACTGCCCGGCTCTATCTCGCCTCTAGAGGAAAGTATCCGGTTAACTCCCGAAACTCCCACCTTGATTCGAACAATGCTAGATAACTTCGAAACACAAGGCACACAATGGGACCCATCCTCTGGTAAAATGATAGACATCTCCACACACCAGGGATCAACACCATACCGGCCGTTTACAGATGAAACAGTAATAGCTCAACGTCGAAACCGATTCTCCGAATGACCGACATTTAACGACAATGAGAATCCGGAGGCTTGTTCCAGCGTGATAGGAAATAACGACGCGTCACCAAATCTATCGGCCCCGAAGGCGAAAAGGAAAGTAACCTTCGGAGATCAGTTATCATCAGACCGACCCGTTTCACTTATCAAAACCCCGCATCGCAAGTCAAAATCACCAAAAGAATCCTCTTCCGATAATACACCCGAAGATTCGACAGACGTAACAACAATAAACAAAACTTCTCGAACGCCCTTAAACAGCATAACAACTTCGTCGGTCATTAAACAACAATATAATCGACATTTACCACCATCAGAACCGTCAAGTTCGGAAGAAAATTTACAAAAATTAAACACAACACCTGCCGAAATTCCTTACGATGAATCCGGGCCTGTAACAACAATAAAATTTTTATCCAGCAGAGATGGACTTACATACGTACGCAATCACCTAGCACACTTCATGACAACAGATTGCGAAATCGCGTCCCCGCAGCTCGGCTACTACGCGACCTTAAATTTATCAATCCGCAAGATTTAAAAGCTGCTAAACCTAAACCGAGCGACATATTAGTTACTCGAGTCGGTAAATACTGCGTATTTTCAATTTTCGTAGGCACTCACCACCGAGGAAAAATTATTTCAGACCAAATTGTCGCGGGCCTAAACAATCTTCGTCTAGCTCTAGAAAAATATAAGATCCACTCCCTTAGGATGGCGAGGAAAGGGGATATCTACGGCAACGTGGGCATCCAGCCTCTTCTAATGAAGACGCTTTGGGATTGCCCCGTCGAAATTACCTTATGCGAAGGGGAAATTGTCGTACCCCCAATAGAACTCCGACCAAAAATCATAGAAGAAAAACACGGAAGCCTCGTCGGAGGCCACAAAGGAGTCCTCAAAACATACTGGCGAATCAGAGAAAACTTTTATTGGCCAGGAATGAAGGAGCAAACCTACGAGCACATAAAGAAATGCAACACCTGTCAACTAAAAAAATTAACTAGAATTAAAACGCGCCAACCAATGGTCATCACCGACACTCCTCATGACGCGTTTGACAAAATCTCTATCGACACAGTAGGTCCACTACCGATGACCTCCAAAGGAAACGTCCACATTTTAACCATTCAAGACAATTTCACTAAGCATTGTGCAGCAATTCCACTTCCGGATATCCGAACAGTTACGATAGCAGAAGCCTTAATAAACCAGTACATCAGCTTATATGGCTGCCCTCGAATAATACTATCAGATAGAGGCACATCGTTTACAAGCAAATTGCTCGCGAAACTATCCGACATCTTAAAAATCCGGAGGGTAACAACATCCGGGTACTATCCGCAAGCGAATGGCTCTCTCGAACGTAGTCATCAAGCACTAGTAGACTATTTACGTGTCTTTATAACATCTTTCGAAGACTGGGACGAGTATCTCCCCATGGCGATGTTTAACTACAATACCTCTGTACACGTAAGCACAAAATTCACTCCTCACGAACTGGTCTTCGGGAAAAAGGTTCGCGCCCCCACGGAATTTCCTGATTACGAAAAAATCGAAACCTATCCAGAATACCTGGTGGACTTAATGAATCGTCTCAACGAAACCAAAACAATAGCTCGTGAGACCTTAGTAAGTTCGAAAGAAAGGACTAAAGAACGGTTCGACAAAAGAGGACACCCCGTAGATTTTAAAATAGGAGTTTTCGTATATTTTCAAAACGAAACCCGAAAAAATAAACTAGATGCCTATTACCTGGGACCCAATGAGATCGTGGGAATAACTGATAAGGGTTGCCTGATCATCGAAACCGTAAACGGGAAAAACATCATTAAACATCCTAGTAAACTAAAATTAGCCCCCAAATAAGAACAATACGGTCTGTTGCAGATTCGTAATAATCACCGGCCATCAACATGCTGATAATTTGTTTCTTTCATCTATTATTGAGCACTGTCAGCTCCGACGCAACTGACCTAGACGCAATCGAATTACAACCGGTGAAATATAATCCTGGACTCGTATATGATCCCTACAAAAGGTCACATATGGTCGAGAGGGAATGGAACATTATATCCACCATCGATATAGGAGCCATCACAAATCAAGATTATCAAAATTGGAAAACTCCTGTTGCCAAAATGATCGCGTCTAGTGGCTGTAACATAAGTTTCACCGTAATAGAATGTTCCCATATATTACAAGAACACCTACTATCAGACCTGAACGACGAAAAAAATGCAATCCTACGAAGAATTGAATCTACGTTAGAAACTACTGAAGACGAAACCTCTTATCAGCGTAACCGTAGAACGCCGTGGTTCGGATTCGTCGGTAAAATCGCGCGCGAGGTATTCGGCCTGATGGATTTCGACGACCATGAAAACCTGTCACAAGAAATCGATCGATTATACCAAGATCAAAGAGAAATAACAGTTCTCGTAAACAACTCGACCCATATTATACGAGCAGAAGTAAATAAAATAATCGCTGATGAAACAAAACTACAGAATAAATTATAAAGGGTATCCGAGTCAATGTCCCGCTTTCAAATGAAACTGGAGGAGGAAGAATTCCGGATAAAACTGCGAATACACCTCATGCTCTTGTCAGAAAAATGGATACAACATCTCAATCGCTGGATCCGTTATCTACAAAGAGTAGAGTCAGCTATTGAAACAGCCAGACGAGGTCATATATCCAATGACATTCTAACTTCAGATCAGCTGTTAAAAGCAACAGCTGACATCACAAAACGCTTCCCGGAATTAAACCCACCTCAACCAAAAGACCACGTAAACATTCAAGGATTAGTAGACGTAGCAAAAATCGTGATCGGACGCACGGGACAAAAACTTGTAATATTTATCACACTACCACTATTCCACCCGGTTACATATCAAATATACAGCCTAAAATCAACTACCACGGCTCACAAGATCGGCGGAGTCACCAGAGGCTTGACAATCAGACCCAAGAAAAATTTTCTTGGCATCGACGCACTCCAGTCACAATACTTCATAGTGGACGAAGAATTTATTAAGGCATGTAGACCCATCGCAAACGACCTGGCTTGCCAGCCAAATGTCCCTATGAGAAGTATAAATGAAGACAGCGACTGCGAAGTGTTACTTTTAACGAACCCATTATCCAAAATACTAAACTTGTGTGACATCCGGATACTACAAAAATGCGACGATGATATGATCAAATTAAACGAACCAAATTCATGGGCATATTCTATTTGCAAACCCCAAAAATTCGTAGGAACCTGCGGTACGAGCGTACGGAAAGAATACTTATTAAGTGACACGGGCGCGTTTAAATTAAAACCAGGGTGCGTATTAGGCAATGGGAAAATATCAGTAGCAGGGACTGCAGAGGAACAAATACCAACAAGCACTCACGTGTTTCCAGCTGTGAACATCGAACCTTTAGTTGCAAATTTAACAACCAACTAAACTCCCCGAACAAACTTACAAATATTCCATTAGACATAATACCCAACGACGATCCTCACTCCCAATGGGGAGATAGCCTAGAAGGTACAAACAATCGCCTGACCCAAATCGGGTTACACCATCGAGAAGAAGGACAACATCGTTACGTCACAGCAACAAACTCTGGAATAATAATCGCAATAATAGGACTTACTACCCTCATTACTGGATTATACTATCGCCAACTGATACAAAATTGTTTGAAGAAAAATAATCCAAGATACTGTTGTAACAGAAGTCGCAAAAATCTAAAGAACGGTATCGACAACATCATTTTTAATCCAGCTGAAGACACCGTGACGACTTATTGGACTAATTCAGGGAACAAGAATATAAATCCAACCCCCGCTGCCCGCAACAAACAGGAAAGCAATATACAAGACAGAAAGGAGAAAACATCAGATTTAAAATTGCCATCCACGGCTCCTCAACATCCACCAAGCACCCCTAGAAAGACAGAATCAGCCAAGGGCACCAAACCAAAAGGAGTTCGCCTGGCAAATTACGAAGGAGAGTAAAAACATATATACACTACTTATCTATTTTACTCATACTTAAATGCATACCTTTACAGTTTATTCTGATAAATCTTATTAGTATCTTAGATATCTAAAATTAATCCCGAGGGGAGGAAAGAAAATATCCAAATCTTTGGAAAAATTTTTTTTTTTTCCCTCTCACCATATCTCTAAAAAATTTTCAAAATCTACAAAATTCTTCTTTTCTTAAATTTTATCTCTAAAATTTTTAAAAATTCATCAAAACAAGTTTTTTTTTTTTTTTCTTTTCCTTTCCTTCTCTCTATCTTCTCCTACTCCTTTACATAACGTAAGGACGATATAACCATATCGAATTAAAACATTTATATAAAATAATCAGGGATATGCATCATATTTTAAACATTATATTTAAAACACCAGGGAAATAAATTTATATCAATATTCTTATAAATTAGACTTAATATATGTAACGGGCAAAACACGTACTTAATATTTCAATAACGAAATTTATGTAACTCAAAAAGATTATCAAAACAAAATTGTAAGCAAGCATGAACTTTTCGCCAAAATGAGACGCCCGAGTTCACGAAAGAAAAGATGCTGTTAGCACCCTTCCTTTCGGGGGGGGGATGCTGTTATATCCGGCATACCGTATATAATACAGGGCCTCCCATTCCCGCCGAAAAGTGCAGCGCTTGCATATTTAGGGAACCACTAACGGGACTGCGCGACAACTCACTCGTGGCTGAAAAATACACATTATCGCGCATTGTCACCTCATCAAAAGAACCAATTGTTTAATTAGTAGCCCCTCTTTCAAATCGCGACCGAGGTGATAAAAACCGCGAACACTATAATTCACGAGCTTATTTTACAAGGTAACAGTTCTGCCTTAAAGCCCGGGTGAGTCCTATACCCCGACACGTATAGGCAGACTTCAATTATTAAATTAATTAGTCATCCTTTCCCTAATTATTCATTTCGATTTCCTTAACGGTATTTCTGAGTTCTGTGATAGTGATTCTTCGAGCCACGATTCGTTTTGACGATAATCGAGATTCCCGCAGTCCCAGTGACCAGGTCCCGTCTCAAATTATTTTCTTCTTCTGTGAATTTATAATCGGCGAACTTTTGTTTGCCGGAGTCGTTACTCCGGTTACGAACTCATATACTTTCAATACAACGTTATATTGTTATTAGTTAATAAGTGATAAGTGTAAATTAAGACGTGTTTGCCCATAGGGCCAGTTAATCAGAATATATAAACTAAAACCCGAATCGAAGTGTTCCATCATTTATAAATTAAGAAGCTATTCATCCTTCAACTTTCGATCTTCAATCTCCAGTCAGAAGGAGGAAGGGAGAAGCCAAGTAGCGGAAGTCAAAGGTATAAAGTCCAATCGAAGGACGAATCATCATTCAAGTCAGATTCGTAATAGTAAGTGGAGGATATTATCACTATTTCCGAGGTCGATTGTCTATTCCAAGGGGCCCTCTCCGGGGTTTTCACCTTCGCGAACCCATAAATTAAAAACCTAACGATCCTTTCGTTAGGGAAATTCATCTGTTATCCGAACCTCCGATAGTCCAGCTACCAAATTCTAAGATTATATTTTTCGGACATAACAATCTCTATCAGCGTGGACATTAGGTCTAAGAGCTTAGTTATTTTGTGTTGAAAATTTTCACTGATAATTTTAGTTAGAATTATCGTTGTCACGATAAATAGTTAATTTTCGTTGTCACTTTTATAACAGTTCCGAATCAATTATTTATTGAGATTAAATTAATTATCAAAAATTAATTTTATAAAATCTCGGAATAACTTTTATGTCGGCAGATAATTAAGACCTTTATCTACATATTACACGCTTTTTATTTTTAATCTATTAATTCAAGATATTAAGACCTCTTATAATTAAATATTTATTGTTGTATTATTAAGAGCACGGCAATAAATTAGTTAGAAATTTTAATCTATTAAATCGAAAATAAATTAGTAATCGGAAATTGAAATTTGACTATTTAGTTATTTTGAATTTGGTCGTTAATTTGAAATGTTGTTAATTGAAGCTAATAATTGAATATTTTAATTAAATAATTTTAAATCAATTTAATTATTATCAATTTTTAAATTAATAAAAATAAAGTCATTCAAGTGTGGGATATGTGTGTAAAGACTTGTATGGGTAATATGTGATAGAGAATGTTAATAGTGTTAAGTTGGTCCTGGTTAGCCGTTAGTTAGGCTAGACGATCTCTGTCACACTGCAGTCTTTGCGTAGAGTAATTCGTTGGTTCTGGTTAGCCGTTAGTTAAGCTATAGTTTTAAGTTGGTCCTGACTAGCCGTTAGTTAGGCTATAGTTTTTAAGTGATTATAGTGTACGTGAGTGAGTACTTAAATTGTTAAAATTGTTTTTTTTTTATTGTTAATAAATACTGATCAGATTCTTAATTAAACATTTATTATTCAACAGCATCTTCCTCCACTCTCTCTACTCTAAGATAAGATTTTTCAGCTCTGGACCGGTTCCAGGAACCGTGATAATAAACCTGGTTGCGCCCTAATAATTTTTATAGTTTATTGCTAAATTTTTAGTTTGTTTATAAATTGATTAGGGGCCAATTGGACAGAAAAGCAAAACTGTTACACACTCTAATATAAAATTAATTATTAATAAATTAGGTATAGTTAAATCTGTTAACTGTGAGGATAATTAACGTATATAATTTGAATTACTTGAATTAGTTTGAAAGATATCTTCAGGCAAGCATAAATCATTTGGTCAAGATGGAAAGCATCAGTCTGGAGAGCGTGGCGTCTACGGTTCGAATCCCCACAAGCACCACTTTTTTTTTTGGACCTGATCAAGTGAGACATGAACAGATCTGATTAGACCTGAACATGCCTGGCCAGGTTTGATCAGACCCGATCATTTTTCATACCTGATCAGACCTGAAGACTCATGCCTGTTCATGTCTGATCAGAACTGATCATTTTTTTCCCGGGTAGTTAGATTTTGAGATTTTTTGACAAATAATTTTTTTATTTTTCGTAAAAAATAAATTTTTTTAATAAAAAAGTATCCTATGTTACTTCTAATACCTCCACGAATATGAGTACAAAGTTTCATGATAATCGGTTGAATAGTTTTCGCGTGAAATCGTAATAAACAAACTTACATTCACAAATTAGTACGGATGTTTATTATATATGGCGTTATTTTTATTTTACTGATCAACCTTTTGACGATTGGAGTGACACTGATAGTCAAGTTGCTGAAACGAATAAGGAATTTTGTAAGGCATGTGAGAAAATTTTACTGACTAATTACAGGTGTGCAAGTCCTACCTCAAATTTAATAGCGTCAACGGATATTATTAAGGCTATCAATATCGACTCTGACTTAAAAAGAAAACATGAAAGTGTTTTGAAAAAATCTAAGACTTTGTGGAAGTTACTACGTTATGTGAAAAAGAGAGAAACTCTGAAATCGATCCTGGGTGTTTCCATTCAAAAGCCCGTCATAACTCGATGGAATTCGGCTTACGATTGCTTCGAGCAATTGGTTAAAATTAAAGAAAAATTGATGAGTGATGATTTAAAAACACTTATGCGACTGTTTTGTTCTTCTGATTTCGCTTATTCACAAAAATCCATTGAATATTCTACTCCTGTTGTAGAAGCTATTGATAGCTTACAAGCAGAAAAATTTTATTACGGTATTCTTCAGCCAAAGTTAGTTTCAGTCAAGAAGCGAATTAATACCCTTTTAATTTGTCAAGATATAGTCTACTGTAAGCCAATTTTAAATCAAATTTTAAGTAGTATCGAAAAACGATTCACCACATTTTTCGATGTTTCTGAACCTAATATCGATGCGATAATTGCTGCAATTTCATATCCAGCTTTTAAAGGCCGCTGGCTCTCATCTTTTTCAAGAGAAGATCAGAAAATTATACATACTCGATTTATCGAAGCTGTTTCAAAAGAAGCCTTAGATGAGTCGTCAAGCGCTATTATTGAAGAAAATCGAGTCTTTGACTTTGGATCTCCGGATGATACTATTGACTAGTTTTATTCAAGTCTAATGTTTAATCTTTTTATTATAAATATTAGACAGTGAAGTGACTGCTCAATAATATATTGTTGACAAACAAATATTGTTAATTAACAAAAGTGTGTAAAATAAACAATCTTAAGATTGTGAAAATATTATTTGACAATATACAAATTAGATTATAAAAAAAAATCATTGTGTTTGAAAAATGAAATACCGGCTACTTTTTGTAATGTCTTACAAATCTATTGATAATGTTGGGAGCAGACAACTCCGGAATGGGTTAAGTCGTCTACGTGAATGTGTCAACGACGTTGACCTAGACTAAAATTCTGATCACATTGTACGTAACATAAACGAAAAAATTTTTATTTTCAATTGTAGAAATAAATCATGAGTAAGTAAAATTAATTCATTATCTATTCCAAATTAATTTATTCATGAAAGCTGAAATCGAGCAAATGTTATTAATGACACTGAAGTTGACAGATACTAAAATTTTTTTTATAATTTTGTAGTAATTAAATTTTTTTTTTTTTATTTTTTTTTTTTTTCGTTTAAAGTCGCATAAACTACTAATGAGCAACTACGGTAAGGGGTAAACTTTTGAGGTTGGAACTCGTTTTTATTTTTTGGGCAGAGCAGAATAATACACTTAAATATTGAAAATATATCCATTGGTGTACGCCGGACTCGAACTCGGTCCAATGCATTGGTAAGCAAGGGCCGGATCCGGTAGGCTACTGCGCACCTAGTAATTAAATTATAATGAAAAAAATTTCATTAAAAAATTCCATATGTGAAAATAAAAAAAAATTAAAAATGAAAATTTCTTAAAGTATTTTATTATTGTAATTGAATTGTGGTAAGAATTCAAAAAATTGACAGCTGTCAGCGAACTTCAGTATCATTTTTTTTTTATAATAGTGTACTTCTTTATTGATTTGTATTTTATGAATGATTGATTTTTCAATAATAATAATGGCATGATACGTAGGGGAAATGGATCTCATGATGACGACAGTTTAAGAGATGAAGATATCTTCGAACCGAATTTCAATTATGCTAAACAGATTGTACAAAACAGCAACAAAGAAGTTATATTTCCAGCTCTAGAAATAAATCATGAGTTAGTAAAATTAGTTCATTACCTATTATAAATTAATTTATTTAAAAAAACTTAAACCTGTAAAATTTTTAATTAGCACATTTAATTATAACATTGTAATTTTCTATTGATTTATATTTTATGAATGATTTATTTTTCAGCGATAACTATAAAGTATTATTTCGACCTGAGGACACGAGACCAAGAGAGAATGAGATGAATGGTGATGACAATTTAGGTGAAGATGTCTTCGAACAGAATTTCAATAATGTTGATCATAATGATAATAATAATGATAATGTTGAAGATGATGAATACGAAAATAAAATGAAGATCCAGAATATATGCACAATCGTAATCAAGAGAGCAAAAACAATAATATTAACCAAAATCAACAAAATCTTATTCCTGCTATATCTCTGATGTTGATGATAGAGAACTGTATAAAGAATGGAGTAACAATGGTTTTTTGTGAAGTCCTAATAATATATCTTTCAGTTGGTATACTAATGATATACCAGTATACAAATCATCTCACATCGGTTTATGGCCTGTTTATCTCACTATCAATGAGCTACTTTTCAACGAACGCAAAAAACAAAAGAATACTTTTTTGTTAGGTTATTAGTTTGATGATGAAAAACCACATTTGAACAACTTAATTTATAGATTTCAAGAAGAATTACGCAGTATAGCTGAAGGAGTGCAAATTTATCTTCCTGACAACAATGTAATTGTTGTAAGAGGTGTCGTTCTGATGGGTGTTTGTGATCAGCTTGCCAAGAATGATTGTTTCAACTTTATGCTTTATAATGCTGATTTTGGTTGTACCTCTTGCTTATCAAAAGGTCAATCATTGCGTACAGATGCAGGTGGTACTGTCCACGTTTATCCTTATGAGCTTCAAGTACAATTAAGGACTTCTCAGCAAACAGTGATACACGGTAACCTCACAACACCAGATGAACCAGTCATGGAAGTTAAAGGAAATTCTACTCTATGTCTAATTATGCCGGATTTTATACGTAGTACAGCTATTGATCGAATCCACTGTTCAGATGGTGGAGTGATTAAAGAAATTCTAAGTTTACTATTTGATGCTGCGTATAGTGATAATGCTTTTTCATTGCGTGGTGTTATTAATGAAATCGACAATCGATTAATAGGTATTAGGTCACTGAAGTTTATACATCATTTGCCATGAACAATTACTGATTTAAAACATTGGAAGGCATCCGAACTAAAAGTATTTTGTTTTTATTATGCGATAACACAATTTGAAGAAATCATGCGACTTGATTATTTTCAAAATTTTGTAAAACTAATCATAGGCTTATACATTTTAAGTTCCGACATTTTTTCTGATGAGTTGATTGCAGTAGCTCGTGATTTTTGATTAGTTTTGTACGTGAGTTTCAACAATTGTATGAATTACGATATTGCTCCACAAACATTCACCTATTAATACACTTACTTGACTCAGTCAAAAACTTAGGACCTTTGTAGACTCATACTTGATATGAGTCCGAAGATTTAAATGGCCGAAAATTGAAACTAGTTCATGGTACTTGGCACGTCGATACTCAACTAGCAAGATCTTAAAGTCAATTCTTAACCATGATAAGACTTATTGATATTTCACGAAATGAAAAAGTAAAAGATTTTTATTATAATAAAAAAATTCAAGTAAAAATTGTAGATCAAATAAATGATCACTGTTACACCGTTAGCAATTATATATATCTTGAGCATGATGATTTACCATTAATTATAGTCCAGGCAATGCACCAAACTGAACTCTTAATGAATAATGTTTCAATAAGACAATACTTAAGACATAGAAAACAATAAATTGTATTTTTCTGAAATGTATCAACAATTTGCAAGTAATCTCATCAGTGGCACAGTGTTTTGAAAATAACAGACTCTAATTTGCATTGATTTATTATTTCATACAATGATCACAAAGTCTTTGTCGCCAAAATGTTTGTCTTTGCAACAAATATCA
This sequence comes from Cotesia typhae, assembly GCF_013202065.1. Classification (NCBI taxonomy): domain Eukaryota; kingdom Metazoa; phylum Arthropoda; class Insecta; order Hymenoptera; family Braconidae; genus Cotesia; species Cotesia typhae. The sequence goes on from NW_027423725.1 coordinate 6,487,499, forward strand.
TTTTGCAACAGTTAAAGAAATTGTACCTACTAATGTATTCGTTGCGAAAGGCGATCACTTTCTATATGACGGTAGATCATTTATACTCATATGCAGGGAAACTGATAATATCAAAGCTATTGCAGTTGGATCACTGATTACGCCATGTTTTTACATAAAATATCAAGCCCAAAATTATATTGCGATTCCTATCAATACTAAAGAACGAGAGAAAGAAAATATTTACGTGGAATAATCAATATTTTTGCTGCAAAAAGGTCGGTTTGTTTTTTTTTTTTAAGATAAAATACAAAAATGTACGTAATCAACATAAATAATTACTAATGAACTATTGATTCTCGAATTTATGTGATGAGCTGTATAATTGCTTACAAACAAATAAAAAAAACACAAATTATAACTCATCTATAACAAGTATATCCTTTTTGAATTCCCGCTAAGAAAATCTAAGATTTTCAAAAATCGAATATTATTGTTTTCACCCCGTTTCTCGAAAATCGCGTGTGTGTGTGTGTGTGGGGGGGGTGTTTCCTTAATTTTTATTAATTATAGATCAAGAATGATAATATCACACTCCTATACAGCTAATAATTTTTTTTTCGAATTAAACTGAAATTTCCGGTCCGATCAATTAGTGTTTGGAAATGTATCATAGAATCTGAAAAAAATTGTCAAATGTCATCAACCGGGTTAAATCCGGTACATTCATTCGAAAGTTATTGCGGTTTGAGAATCCAAAAAATTGTGTTTTATGGAACTCCTATCAGCCTTTTGAGCTCAGAGAGCTCAAAATCACATGAAAATTATATTTCTGAGCTCTTTGAGTTCAAAAACGTAATAAGCGCAATTTTGAGCACTTAATTGCGAAAGTAGCGGGAAGTTGCAGGGATGGCTTTCAGGGTCAAACAATTTCCTAATTTTTTTATTGTAATTATTATTATTACAGTAGTAAACTATTCCATTATCAACCAATAATTTTCTTAACTACACTAATAGAAAGATTTTTAACTACTAATAATTTAATTTATTTGAAGACAATTATTTAATTAATTAAAGTTTATTAAATATTTTTTAACATTTTATAAATATATTAATTCGAAAGGAAAGTACATGTTTGAAAGTTAATAAGTATTTATTCATAGTTAACAAATCTTCGTTAACATTTAATAAATATTTTGTTGAGTGAATTTATTTCGCTTGCAATGTGATATGATATGAAGATTGCTTGTAAAAAATAAGGAGTTAGACCAGTTGCTAATTAGACCGTCGACAACAAATTATCTTGATGTGATTTCTGAATTGTTGACAACTTATATTTCATGTGTTATTCAAAATTTTATTTTTTTCAACGTTTTAAAAAAATTATCATAAAACTCTTAATTCATTCTAAATAAATATTAATTAATGATATTATTAATTCCTTTTTATTGCACTTAGAGGCTTTAAACCTACGTAGAAGAAAAAGTACAGAGATAGTATTCGGCAAATAATTGGTTACATTAGTTTACGTTAATTGAAATCACATGTTGAGTCTTTACATTAAGCTTCTAAAATACACAATATCTTGAACCAGACTTTTTTTTTTATATGTTTTTATCAATTCTAAATTAGAAATTTGAATAGTGTAGAGTAAGACATATTTGAAGGAACTCAAATAGGAGTTAATAATACAATTAACTTACTGCTTTGATTTGAAAAAACTGTGTTTTCAATTTTTTATCAGCCATATAATTCAATTTTTTGTTGAATTTTTCAGTTCAATTAAATTTGTTCTTCATTCATTTTACCCGAGATTAACACAATTGACCTGAAAAGGCTTAAGAAAGGCTTAAATTTGATCCTTTAAATTTCTCAACATTGAAAAAAAAACTCTTTTTTAGTTACAGTTTTTTTTCAAGTGGTCTATTATATCTCACATAGCATGTAACAGGGAAAACTGAACTTCCCATGGTCGTTATCGACCACCCTCATGACGCCACGATAAATAAGGGTTTTCCCTGACCGTTCGATTTTTGACAAGTAGTACAGATTTGTCAGCGGGCGTGCAAATCGAAAGTCCCCACGGCTGTCCCCGAAAACAAAGCGGGGTTGACAATAGGAAAGTTCGAGAACTTAGAGTTGAGGGTTATAAAAGAGCAGGCAAAAGAAACATCGAGGCTTTTTGAGCCAGGCGTTTGAGCCAGTGACGCTTTGAGACAGTGAGGCTTTTGACAAAACGGTTAAGTTAGTAGAGTGCTGTGTAGTAAATTCTGTCATCGAGATTTAGGACCATCAAGAAGGAAGTCAATGTACAATCCGAAATTTGGGAACCCTTTACATGAAGTCAGATAATTCATTGGAGATGAGAGAGAGACCAACCAGCCGCTGATTTCGCCAGTTTCTACCACGACATCACTCAACGTTTGGGGATCCCCTCGCAACCTTCGATTCATTCTGGAAACACTATGGAATCGCTTTGGAAACATTCTGTAATCAGACTGATTTCAGCATGTTTCCAGAGTGTGGTTGAATGTAACTTGAGCGAATACATATTGGAATCAGAAAGAATACATATTAAAACCAGAATGTAATCAGAGTGATGCATACTATTTTCAGAATAAATTCTTACAAATTCCATAATGTATTCTGAGTGAAAACATTCCATTCTCAAAATAATTCCATACCCGGGTAAAAAAAGTTATATATAATTAGACATAATTATATATAATACCATATATAATTATATATGAAAAATGGCCCTATATAATTATGTATAACTATATATAATTATATAGAATTATTTTATTACATTTTTAACTAAAATAAATGTAACTATATTACTTAAATAATTTTTTATTTTAGATATATTAATCCATTTTAGCTTATGAATTTCAGTCTAATGTTATCTTTTACTTGAACTAAAGGTATAAATTAAATAAATAATTAGTTAAGATCATAAACTTTGGGCTTCATTTATTCTTTAATTGATAAAGAACAATTAAGTCTCGACTTTTTTGATCAAATTGCAATTAGTTAACAAGATGAAATTAGTTTAAACATGAAAAATCAGGTGAAACTAATGGAGTATAGAAGGCAATAATTTTTAGAATTCAATAAAAAATATAAACAAGTTTTTTTTATGAAGAAACAGTAGTTAGTTAATTGTGTTTCATAGTGTAGAGTAAGAAAAAAATATGTGGAAAAATTTAATTGTTTATAACTAATTATTTATTTAATAAACAATGAAAATTTTAAAAAAATCAATTTTTTTTTAGCTATCAAAGAGAAACATAAATTATGATTTAAACAAAAATGGTTCCTTAATATTAAATGCAAGTGGTAAAAAAAAATTACTAATTAACAAAATCGTTTTTGAGCAACAAAAAAAATTTTTTAAGAAACGATTTTTTTTTTTAAATCATAATTTGCATTGAAGATTATGAATCCAAAAAAAATTATTCAAATTACTAATAATTAACATTTGTTTATAACAATTTTTCAAACAATAAATGATAAAAAATCATTTTTAAGTCGCTTATATTAATAGGAAAACGAATCAAAGTAATTTTCTGGAAAAAAAATTTTTTTTACAAGATTTATTTAACTTTTTAATTTGTCACCGACGTAAATTGTTAATAACAATGTGGGGATTAACAATTGTTTAGTTCTACCGACGGAAATTCATTCTGTGGTCATTGAAAAATAGCTCTGCAAAGTGAAAAAAATTTAAGATTCATAGTTTAACAATTATCTCACGTGCAATATTGATGTACAAGCTATAAGAAATTGTTAATTAACTAATGCATAAATTAATGAAAAATAGCGAAAAAAAATTTTTGTTGACAGATTATAATTTATTTTTCTATTCTGTAAGTGCCTAAATTTTTTCAATTTGAAATTTTAATATTTTATATGTTTACATTATATTTTTTGTTAAAAGGTACTAAGGAGGTGCGGCTTCCGGATACTCGAGCGCCTGTTTTCGGGCGTATTTTCAGCCCTCTCTAAAAATTATAAATATTTATCCTTCAATACCGGAAGTAAGGACTTTTTTTTAAGAAATTTCCTTTTCTTTTTGAAAATTTTTTCAAATTTTAGATATCTCAAATAGTTTTTGAAACATAAGCAAAAAACTAAACCCCCCCTTTTTTTAGTTAATTGTTTATAACTTTTGTAATTTCTTCGAGCGCATCTTCAAATTTTTCAAAAATTTTCTACATAACGAGACGAATGACACCTCAATCATATTTTTCGAACTCTTCGAAAAAATTTTGACCTAAAAGGCACTTGTTGACTAGACTATAAGGGCTGTATACTATTTTTTGTCCGACGAAGGCGGAAAGCGGCAACATTGCTTAGCGCAGTGAGATGATAGTTGCCACTTTCTGCCCGGAGGGCAAAAAAGAACATTTAATAACAAAAATTTAAAAAAAAAAACGTCCTGAATAAAAAATTTGAAAAAATTATGATAGACGTTTTTGATAGGGTAGAGAAGGATGGTAAACTTTCAGCCAAATCAAAAGGAGGGTAAATATATATATATATATATATATATATATATATATATATATATATATATATATATATATATATATTAGAGTGCCCGTTAATTCCCAAGCTAATTTTTTTTTCGCTGCCACCGTCTGGATTTTTAGTTCTTAACCTTAGAAAAAAATGTTTTACTCAAACATGCTTTTTATTACCAAATTAAATCGTGCCTAAATCGAGTTACATTTCCCATTTAAATAACATGGGAATTTGGAGCTTTTTGCAAATAATTTTTTTTCTTTGAAAAAAGTATCACTATAACTATGATCGATTTATATTCTGATGGGGAATTGAATGCTTTACAAAAAAAGTTCCCTAATAATTTTTTGATTAAATCATTTCTTTAGAAGTTATTTGTAGTTTAAATTGTGTTCATAGTTATTAATAATAACTTATTATCATAGTTTCTTAGTCTTGATATAAAACATCATGTGTTATAATCATTTATTTCATCTATAAATGATCCGAAAATGTTACTAAAATGATTAATTGTTACAGTGACATTAACAATACGATGTATTGAATACACAATTAATAATATTGCTGTTCATTTGAATTTTTTCTGTCTCTATTCACATTTATTTATTAAGCAATCTTAGTCGCATTATTTGAGTGCCGATGAAATCAAATTGTACAAACCAAAGGCATTCGCCATGCACGCTAGATTTCAAAAGCGAGTTATTCGCTGAAGATATGTATTTTTCGGGATATTTTCTAATTAGATCTTGAAACGCAACAAAATTTTTTGAATATTTATTCACACATAGTATTTATATTTATGCCATTTTGGTTTGTGGCACTTGCAGCATCAGCTCCATACCATGATTTAAATTATATAAAGACTATGTTTCAAAGCAGGATTTGTCCTGGAATTTTACTGATTTTTGAGTCTGAAAAGGCTGTGCAGCCTCTTCAAGGCACCTCGTGGCTTCGTGTAGAGTGTTCAAAAGATCTTCATAGGAAAAAACCGGCCTGGAAAAGACCAGAGTTCGTAATTCGTTCGTTAGGTGGTTTATAATATTTGCCACCTGATCCTCTACAGGTGGAGGTCTCATCATGGTCAAATAATTTTGTTGAAACTTTTAACACAAACTCTGTGACGTTCTCTCCAGGTTTCATCCGCAATTTACGAATGTCATGAATGATTTGGTGATCGGTCGTCGCACTACTAAAAGCCTTGCGGAATTCTATTTGAATTGCATGTACGAGCCCCAGCGCTGGTAGTTGTTGTCAAACCAGCGTGCTGGTGTTCCACGTAGCATATATCCCATGGAGCCCAGGACTTCGTCCTCTGCCCAGCCTTCGCGGTGTGTTCTGCTTTCAATCGCCCGGAGAAACTCTTCGACAGACATCCCATCTTGCGGGAAGATCAAGTTGCCAAGCTTCAAGCTTGAAACCATGATTTTTCGCCTTCTTTCGTGCATGAAGTACCTGTTGCCTATGTTTGGGCTTTGGTATGAACTTTGAAACGGAAGTGGAGCCATCCCCGGCCCTGTGTCTTGGCCTTGGGAGTCTTGGCCTAGACCTCGTCTAGAGTGGTCTTGATTATTAACCGAAGAGTCGCCTCGTGTGTCTGTTTGTTGTTGATTCTGGGACAGTTGAAGCCGATGTAGTTGTAGTTGCAGGTAATTAATCCTCTCTGGTAAAGGAATCGTTTGGTCATCCTCAGTCCTGACCCTGTTATTCTCCGATTGATTTCTCAAATTAGGCGGTGGAACCGTTCCTTCCCCCCTGCCAAACCTTGACCCGGAAGGGGCCAGGGTTGTACCACGTAGTTGAAGATCAGTAGCGTTGAAATCAACCGGTGAATGTGACCACATAGAATTGTCACGACTGCCGAGCTTGTTCATCAGCTCACGTTGGGAATGAAACATCTCTTTCAACATTCGCTACAAACGACCTATGACAAGACAATTTTCTTTATTTATTGTCTTTTGGTCCGTATCCATTTGTCGTACTGCGTCTGATGCTCGATCCATACGGTCGAAAATTCTCTGCATATCTGGAGGTACAATCGTTTCCTCTGAGCGATGGTCCACTGGAGGTTCAAAGTATTGATTGTTGTTATGGACAGCGCCTCCAGCCAGAGTACTCTGTCGAAGTGACTCATTATTGACCTATGAGGTGTGTTGAACCATTGAACGATCAGAAACTTTGCTACTCATCGTAGTTGTGACTGTTGAAGTCGTAGTTGATGTAGCCGTTGATAGTGTTCATATTGATGAGAATATGTCTGTCGAGCCCAGGTTAGCCATGGAATTAATCCGGCCTTGCCCATCGCCTGCATACATTCTACGTCCATCCAACTGTGTGCTTGGCATGTTTGAATTGGTCATTATCTGATGTCTCATTTCAATCTAACAAAAGATAATAATAGAAATTATTAAAGACTAATTATCATCAAAATTTAATTTTAAGTGAATTTTATTATGACTCTAGTTAAAATTTTGTATTAGAAAATAATCCCCAAAATATTTTAAGGAAAGCTAAATTTTTTACCTTAAAAATAAAATTTTTACAAAATTAATTTCTAAGGAAGTTTTTAGAGGATTTGTGTCCCTTTAATATACATTACCAAAATGACTCATTAACTGTCGGCAAAACTTATTTCAAGGAATTTTAATCTCTATTCTATTTTTCACTTTTATTTTTACCAATATTACTTTCTTCAATTACTAACTTATTCTTCGGTCTTTCTCTTCTATTTTTATTCACAACTGAAATTTTCTAATCTCTTCTTTCTACTTAATTTCTTTAATTTTCAACTAACTTGATTTTTTTTTCACAGAAAATTTTTAACTCTTCTCAAACTTCTCAGGGGTTGTTAAATTAGTTGGGCGCCAATGTAACCAGAGTGTTTTGCCCAGGTCCAGTTAGTCACCCCTTTCCTCCTTAGAAAGGGCGCCACTGGGATTTTAGACACGGTGTCCCAGAAACCGGGGAAATATGAGAGAGGAAAGACAGGGTCGTGAGAAGTCCGAGAGGGTTGTAAATAATACTGAGAAAAATTATTTATAACAATTGAAATGATTTATTCAATTAAATTACAAAACTTAACAACTTAACTTATAAACTAACTTGATTGTGAGAACCTCTCACCTACACTAGCCCTTGCCAATTATTCTTACAACTATTTAAATATCAATTTTCTCTATACCTCGTCACTCCGACGGAATACCTTAAAATACTATAAATTTCCTCGTCAACCTGACGGAATACCAATTTACCTCGTCAACCTGACGGAATACCAATTTGAACCTATTCCTGACTGCGCCCCCGACTCGGGCGTCTATACAACGTTTCTAAATAACTCAATAAATTCCATACAACCGATCGTCCACCGGACGCTAACTTAATACACAACTTTCTCTAATTACTCAATTTTTCCGAATTACTAATTTTCTAAATTCCTGGAATTTTACGCTTAACAATTCTTTAATACAAAATATCAAATTCACTAATTTCATTTATTACCAAAATTTATCAACTAAATTCATTAATCAAATTTTATTTATTCTACTAAACTCACTAATCAATTAAATTCATTAAACAATTTTTCCAATAAATTAATTCACTAAATTTACTAAATTAATTAAATTCAGCCCAACGGCCTAGAATTAATTTTACAAAATTTCAAATTTTAAATTCTACAAATTTAACAAGCCTCATTAAATATTCAACTACATATATTCCAGAATGACCTTGACTACCTAAATTACATAAATGCTTCTACTATTTCAAATTTTATCAACGTCATTTTAATTAAACAATTTCCCATAACTAAAAGGCTTGCAACAAACTAAATAATTGACATTTATGAATAATTTACGTACAAAAGAATCTACTAATTTAAAAGTGATATCTGAGACAGTAGCGATCATTAATTGACGAAATTTTATTACAGTTAATTCGGCCTCTCAATTTACAAATTCAAGCTTGGCCTGAAATAATTGTAATAATAATACCTGACTTAACTTTTCCAATTCTCCTCTCGCAACCTTACAGCCATTCTAGAAACACTCTGGAAACAGAGTGGAAATGGCTTCATTCCGTTTCAGAGTGTTTCCAGAGGGTTTCCAGAGTGTGTTTGTTACATTTGTCCATCGTGTTTCCAGACTGAAACCAGAGTGGGCTCAGTCGGTAACCAAAATGGATATGTAGTGAAACCATAATAAATACATTTTTTAAAACAGAGTGTTTCCACAGTAAATACATAATGATAATAGAGTGTTTTCAGAGTGAATACGTACTGTAACCGATATGTTACCATAACGTGCCCAGAGTGGATACATTTTGTCATCTTAAAGTTCCCACAATGCCCTGGTTAAAAATATTGATTGAAAATGATGAAATTAGAATACTTTTGAATAATTTCAATTCTTTTTCATGTATATATAGATATACAGTTCACATAGGGTGACTGATTCCCAATACTTTTCAATCAATATTTTTAATCAGGGTGGTTACATACAAAACCTATTACGTAACCAGAGTGGATACATGTTGTTATCAAAATGTTCCTACAATAAGTACAGATAAGAACTATAATGTACCCAGAATCAATATATATAGTGATGTCTCAATCAATGTAAAGAGTGGAAGTACTTATGTTCCACTTTTATAATTTAGATGAAAAATATAAAAATATATCATGTAAGCAAACTATTCGTAACGTGATTGGTCAAATATATCAAAGCATAAAAATATATGCAAATCCTAAATTCGTGCGCGCGCAAATTTGAATTCTAGTAGGTATTTAATTTAGATACTAAAAACAGGTTATACGCCCGATAAATATCATAACCCCATGATTAATAAGAAGTAATTACATATCGATTCCGTTACCTGGGAAAAAAAAATTATATATAATTCTATAGAACCATATATAATCTATATAATACTTCATATAATTTATATATAACTATATGTCATTACATACAATCGTGGTCATTAATTTAAGTATGTTTTTAAGTTTACAGGAAAATAGCCATTTTAAAACTCGAACGTTTATAAACTTTAAATTTGAAAATTAGTGATAATGTCATTTATAAAATTAGTCGCAAATAAAAAATGATATTAATGAAATTAGCGAAATGGAAATTTCACCACATCGAAATTCAATCATTTATAAAATAGTGAAAAACAAAAATCTTCGGCTACGTGAATTTAGCAAATTCTTACTCCAGAAACTTTTAAAATTAGTCGATTGTAAACTTTACGAATTGTAAAATTAGCCGTTTTTAAACTTCTTATAACTTTTGAATGAGTCAGTCGAATCTGCTCTAATTTTCAGAGAAACTAAATTTATGAAAGTCCTTTCAGATGTCTCTAAGCGTTTTTTGATCCGTCGATCTGTTAAAGAATTACGAGAGATTTAGAAACGGCTAATTTTACATTTCACAAAGTTTATAATCGGCTAATTTTACAAGTTTCTGCAGTAAGAATTGGCTAAATTCACGAACCAACAGATTTTTGTTTTTTGCTATTTTTTAAATGACTAAATTTATCATTAGTGAAATTTAAATTTCGCTAATTTCATTAATATCATTTTTATTTGCGACAAATTTTACAAATGACATTATCAACTGATTTCCAAGTTTAGAGTTAATAAACATTCTATTTTACAAACGGCTATTTTCCAGTAATATTAAAAACATAATTGAATTAATGACCACGATTGTATGTTCGTTTTTAAGGTTATATATAAATATATAAGACTATATTTAATTATATATAATTTATATATAACTATATGTCATTACAAGTGTTCGTTTTTAATATTTGCTCGAGCATAAATATTCAAGTTCTCATCAAGAAAACCTTCGGTTATAATAAAAAAGCGATCATTTTCGTGGACTTCATAATTAATTGGATTTCCCAACCACAAGTAAATTTCTAACTCTCGAGCTTGTTCATTTTGATTAGTTTCTCCTATTTTACATTTAAGCATTTGTACACCTTGAATAATTTTTAAGTTATTAACTTCAAGACTTTCATGTATATTAATTTAGAGGATTCATTAAAATTTGACCAATTAAATAATTGTCTTCGAATAAATTAATTTATTCATAGTCAATGAATCTTTCTATCAGTGTATCTTTACAGTCTATCAGTCTAACTTTTGTTAAACGTATCATAAAATAATATTTCATTAATTACATTTATGCATTTTATAGGTTGACTTACTTATAAATGTTGAAACATTAAAAGGATGTTCATGTATCCTAAAAAAATTTGGGGTACTCAATGACGCGCGACAAGTACGATAAAAAATTTTTCTTAATTTTTAAATTTTCAACAAATTTTTTTCAATTTTTTCAACATTATGACGGTTTCTTGGTATTTTTTTTTTGTATAGAATGAAAATTATTGTAACGACTCTTATTTTTTTTGCAAAGTGCAGATGTTATTAAGATGAGTTTTATGAACGTGGACTTGGCGCCATTTTTAACAGTGAAACTGTTTTTGTTCGGATTTCATATCTTTTTGTTAAGTATAATTTTTTGCTCGCCTCTTAATTTTAAAATTGAACTTTTCCCGCGCAAAATTAGAAATATGTAAATAAATTAATTAATGCAGGTAAAGCTATTATCATATAAAAGGTTATTTGTTCGTTAATTTTGAAAATCAAATCCTAACAAAAAAATTAAAATTCTGTTTCTCTCATAGTAGCTAGTAGCATTAAAAAACTTAACGTGACTGACCCGTGTAAACTCTTCGGTTTCAATCAATTAACTAGCTTATCAATGGGGATTTTAAATTTTTTATGTATATATAGTTAAAGTTTAATATTTTTTTGAATTAAGAAAGTTGTTAATCTAGATTTAATGCTCTACTACACATTAATTTAACAATAACAATAATTATTTTGGTAATGATAAACAATGATAATGATACTTTTAACATCAATTTATCATTACCGATATAATAAATTTCATTTTTATAATGATTAACATTGTTATTGTTGCAATGACATTATTGTTAATAAAGGGGACAATGCATCATACGCATAATTGTAATACCTATGGCCTAAAAATTACAATTATTTGAAATCCGCTCCATTGAATAACAATGCCACCTACAGGCAACGACTACAAAGTCGTAGAATGTGTACACTATCCAATGAGAATTGCCTAAATCTTGAACTGCTGGCCTGAAGGAAGAAAGTAAAACTCAAACAATCTTTAGCCTGTTGTGTATTTAGTCTAGTTAATAAATGAAATTCAATAGAAAGAATAGGTTTGAAAACCATCCACATATGAAGTTGTTTGATAGTTTGTTCTGGAAATTTTGTATTTATAAAGTATTTTAACATTCTTAATTTCAAAATTAAATTTTTCCCGCGCAAAATTGAAAATTCATAAATGAATAAATTAATGCCGGCAAAGCTATTCTAATATGATAGGTTGTTTATTCGTTAATTTTGATAATCAAATCCTAATAAAAAAATTGAAAATGTGTTTCTCTCATAGTAGCTAGTAGCATTAAAAAACTTAACGTGACTAATCCGCGTAAACTCCGCGGTTAAAAGCGATTAACTATCTTATTAATAGGGATTTTACATTTTTATTTATATACAGTAAAAAGTTTAACATTTTTTTGAATTAAAAAATTTGTTGATTTGGATTTAATACTCTAATACACATTAATTTAATAATAACAATAATTCATTCAGTAATAATAATGATAATGATATTTTTAACCTCAATTTGGTATTACCGATATAATTAATTTCAGTCTCATAATTTTTATTAGTAGTGTTATTGTTTTTATGACATTGTTGTAAGTAAATGACACAATACACCATGCCCATAATTGTAAGACTTTTCACTTAAAGATTACAATTATTTGAAATCCACTTGATTGGATAACAATGCAACCTATCGGCAATGACCACAAAATCATAGAATGGTACACTATCTAATGGGAATAACCTTTGATTATGATTGTTCATGTACAAAAAACCTTTGTTCCAACTTCAAATTGTTTATTTCTTGTTTAATTAACATTTTTAATAAGCTGAATATTAGTATTCTAAATATTTGCACTGCGCATGCGTCAACTTTACGTTTAGACTTTCAGCGCGGACTTTTGAAAATTATATTGACCAGCACAGTGATTAGAGTAAGTGTATTTTTCTTGTAATTTCAATTATAGAGGTCACAGGACAAAAGGGCAACGTGTAGTTTTTAATAATTTCATAATAAGTTTTATTTTAATAAAGTATTGAAATTTTTTGTTAATTGTTATGGATTTTTTTTTTTTTTTTTTAATAGTTCGTAGTATTCATGAAAATAAAATTGATGAAAATAAAAAAAAAAATGTACATGCATTGATTAACAATTCTCTCGATATTTTTAAAAAATTTAGAATGAAATGAATACTTATTAGTTACTTATTTATTTACTTAATGACATTGATATTGGCTGACGTCTAACAATTTTTTTTTAATTATTTGAATTAATTAAATAGTAATTCCTAAAAGATTACACCCGTAAATTCTTTAATTTTTTACATATGAGATGTGCTTGTCACTATAATTTTCAAAAGACCGCGCTAAAAGTCTATATACGTAAAGTTGACGCATGCGCAGTGCAAATATTTAGAATGCATACATACAGCTAATTAAAAATGTTAATTAAACAACAAATAAAAAATGTGAAGTACAAATGTTAAATATACATGAACAATCAAAAGTAGAGGCTTGATGACCCAAATTGCTACCAAAATATTAAAAAATGCGACAGGGGGGCGAACTTAAAGGTACATTATTAATAAATTCTTTTTAAAATAAATAAATGGAGAACGATCAAATGTTGAGAGTGAATAATAAAGAACAAACGAAAAGCTGAAATTGGAAAACGTGATAGAAAAAAAAAATCAAAAATTAAAAGATAAAAATTTGGGGTTCTAACTTCAGTGAGCTATCCCGTTGAATCTACAGTTTATGTAGAAATAATTCCAGTGCTCTCTGGTGGTTGTAGATGCAAGCTGTGAATTAACTTTTTTCAGTGTAGTTGCGTATCTATAGTAAGATTACTACACATTTTTATTTTATCTAGTCTGTGGCGGTGACTTTTCTCCATGACAAAAAGTCAGGATCGAAATTTCTGGGCTTACTATAGTTTGTGCTGATAAAATTTAATAATTTTAAGTGAATTAAATGTTATAATTGATTATAATTAATTAATATCAGTAAAATAGAGTATGACTTACTTTTATGATATATCATTTTGGAAAAAGGAATACCATATAATTAAATAAAATTTTGCAACCTCGAAATACCATTCTGCTTACAGTAAACACAGTCGGTAGTCTGGCGCTCCGTTTACAACGGAATTTTTGAACGGAACTTGGCGCCAGATTCTACCGAATCTGTGGATGACAACGTAGGTAGTGACATCTGAAAGCGACTAAAAATATCACACTGATTTTTAAGTGTAGTCTAAAAATATGAAACATTGGAAATTAGATTTTTAGTTAAGAAGTGTTTCTATGCAGAGATTTTTGAATAAAAAATTTAATTTAAACAGTTATATTCAACGTTGTCTGAATCGAAATAATTCTGATTTATAATAATAAATCATTTTTTCATAAAAAAATGTCTCCCTAGCACTTTTGCTATTGAAAAATGAAAAGATGAATTTAATTTTTTAATTTTTATATTTTTGTAATAAAAAGATAATTTTTTATTTTTCATTTTTTATTTCTGTGATAAGAAGAATACTTATCATTCAAAATAAAATATAAACTTATTTCACGAAAAAATATAAGTATGAAATGAAGAATAGTTTATATTGATGAACTAAATTATCAATTAGAAGCTTTCCATTTCAGATAAATTTAAAAAAAAATGAAGTAACTTTGAATTTAATAATTCAATGATTAATGATTTAATAACAATCATGATAAGAATAGAGATAAATATTTTTATTCCTATTATTTTTCTCATTAATTTAGTATTACCATTATTATTATTTTCAGTATTATCGTTACTATTATTATTATTATTATACGGCTCCGTATACATGCGAAGTTTTTCGAGTAAAATTTGAATTTTCCGGGAATTTATATTGCTCCGTTCACATCCGGAGCCGTATCGTTCATTTGCAATACCTTTAGGCACATTCAATTTGAATTTATTAATACTTTCTCGCTAAAAGTTTAAAGTAAATCAAAGCAATTAAATAAGAAGGTAATTGTAAGTGAATCACCGTAGTTCATTAGAACATATGTGTGTGAGTCCCTTCAAGATTGGAGTTTACTTGAAGCTACAGTATATGTAGAAAGAATTCCAGTGCACCCTGGCGAGTGTAGATCCAAGCTGCGAAATATCTTTTTCTATCTGTAGTTTCCCATCTATCGAAGGATTACGATGCATTCTCGAATTATTTAGTCTGTGGCAGATAACTTTGCCCATTGAAAAAAAGTCAGGATCGAAATTTTTGCGTTGCTATAGTTTGTGCTGATTAAATTTAATAATATTAAGCAGATTAATTGTTATAATTGCATATAATCAATTAATATCAGGAAAATAAGGTATGAACTACCGTTATAATACTAATTTAAGGAAAAAAAGGACCGTAGAATTAAAAATAAATTTGCAACCTCTAAAAAACGTGATGCTTACAGTAAACACAGTCGGTAGTCTGGCGCTCCGTTTACAACGGAATTTTTGAACGGAACTTGGCGCCAGATTCTACCGAATCTGTGGATTAATAATTTAAAAACAAAATAAAAAATTTTGTTTATTACGCATCGATCATGCATACGATTTGCATTACTTGTAGTTGTTAAAACCTCTGTTATTCAAGTAAGTCTCATAGTTAAACAGGTAAAGTAATAGTCTCTCAAGCGTCAGGTCCCAGGTTCGGTTCCCGCGCGTGACGGATTTTTTTTTTATGGAAATAATTCTATATAATTATATATAGTTATACATAATTATATAGGGCCATTTGTCATACATAATTATATATGGTATTATATATAATACCTGTAAACTTAAAAACATACTTAAATTAATGACCACGATTGTATGTAATGACATATAGTTATATATAAATTATATGAAGTATTATATAGATTATATATGGTTCTATAGAATTATATATAATTTTTTTTTCCCCAGGTAACGGAATCGATATGTAATTACTTCTTATTCATCATGGGGTTATGATATTTATCGGGCGTATAACCTGTTTTTAGTATCTAAATTAAATACCTACTAGAATTCAAATTTCTTCCTTCAGGCCAGCAGTTCAAGATTTAGGCAATTCTCATTGGATAGTGTACACATTCTACGACTTTGTAGTCGTTGCCTGTAGGTGGCATTGTTATTCAATGGAGCGGATTTCAAATAATTGTAATTTTTAGGCCATAGGTATTACAATTATGCGTATGATGCATTGTCCCCTTTATTAACAATAATGTCATTGCAACAATAACAATGTTAATCATTATAAAAATGAAATTTATTATATCGGTAATGATAAATTGATGTTAAAAGTATCATTATCATTGTTTATCATTACCAAAATAATTATTGTTATTGTTAAATTAATGTGTAGTAGAGCATTAAATCTAGATTAACAACTTTCTTAATTCAAAAAAATATTAAACTTTAACTATATATACATAAAAAATTTAAAATCCCCATTGATAAGCTAGTTAATTGATTGAAACCGAAGAGTTTACACGGGTCCGTCACGCGCGGGAACCGAACCTGGGACCTGACGCTTGAGAGACTATTACTTTACCTGTTTAACTATGAGACTTACTTGAATAACAGAGGTTTTAACAACTACAAGTAATGCAAATCGTATGCATGATCGATGCGTAATAAACAAAATTTTTTATTTTGTTTTTAAATTATTAATCCACAGATTCGGTAGAATCTGGCGCCAAGTTCCGTTCAAAAATTCCGTTGTAAACGGAGCGCCAGACTACCGACTGTGTTTACTGTAAGCATCACGTTTTTTAGAGGTTGCAAATTTATTTTTAATTCTACGGTCCTTTTTTTCCTTAAATTAGTATTATAACGGTAGTTCATACCTTATTTTCCTGATATTAATTGATTATATGCAATTATAACAATTAATCTGCTTAATATTATTAAATTTAATCAGCACAAACTATAGCAACGCAAAAAATTTCGATCCTGACTTTTTTCAATGGGCAAAGTTATCTGCCACAGACTAAATAATTCGAGAATGCATCGTAATCCTTCGATAGATGGGAAACTACAGATAGAAAAAGATATTTCGCAGCTTGGATCTACACTCGCCAGGGTGCACTGGAATTCTTTCTACATATACTGTAGCTTCAAGTAAACTCCAATCTTGAAGGGACTCACACACATATGTTCTAATGAACTACGGTGATTCACTTACAATTACCTTCTTATTTAATTGCTTTGATTTACTTTAAACTTTTAGCGAGAAAGTATTAATAAATTCAAATTGAATGTGCCTAAAGGTATTGCAAATGAACGATACGGCTCCGGATGTGAACGGAGCAATATAAATTCCCGGAAAATTCAAATTTTACTCGAAAAACTTCGCATGTATACGGAGCCGTATAATAATAATAATAATAGTAACGATAATACTGAAAATAATAATAATGGTAATACTAAATTAATGAGAAAAAATAATAGGAATAAAAATATTTATCTCTATTCTTATCATGATTGTTATTAAATCATTAATCATTGAATTATTAAATTCAAAGTTACTTCATTTTTTTAAATTTATCTGAAATGGAAAGCTTCTAATTGATAATTTAGTTCATCAATATAAACTATTCTTCATTTCATACTTATATTTTTCGTGAAATAAGTTTATATTTTATTTTGAATGATAAGTATTCTTCTTATCACAGAAATAAAAATGAAAAATAAAAATTATCTTTTTATTACAAAAATATAAAAATTAAAAATTAAATTCATCTTTTCATTTTTCAATAGCAAAAGTGCTAGGGAGACATTTTTTTATGAAAAAATGATTTATTATTATAAATCAGAATTATTTCGATTCAGACAACGTTGAATATAACTGTTTAAATTAAATTTTTATTCAAAAATCTCTGCATAGAAACACTTCTTAACTAAAAATCTAATTTCCAATGTTTCATATTTTTAGACTACACTTAAAAATCAGTGTGATATTTTTAGTCGCTTTCAGATGTCACTACCTACGTTGTCATCCACAGATTCGGTAGAATCTGGCGCCAAGTTCCGTTCAAAAATTCCGTTGTAAACGGAGCGCCAGACTACCGACTGTGTTTACTGTAAGCAGAATGGTATTTCGAGGTTGCAAAATTTTATTTAATTATATGGTATTCCTTTTTCCAAAATGATATATCATAAAAGTAAGTCATACTCTATTTTACTGATATTAATTAATTATAATCAATTATAACATTTAATTCACTTAAAATTATTAAATTTTATCAGCACAAACTATAGTAAGCCCAGAAATTTCGATCCTGACTTTTTTGTCATGGAGAAAAGTCACCGCCACAGACTAGATAAAATAAAAATGTGTAGTAATCTTACTATAGATACGCAACTACACTGAAAAAAGTTAATTCACAGCTTGCATCTACAACCACCAGAGAGCACTGGAATTATTTCTACATAAACTGTAGATTCAACGGGATAGCTCACTGAAGTTAGAACCCCAAATTTTTATCTTTTAATTTTTGATTTTTTTTTTCTATCACGTTTTCCAATTTCAGCTTTTCGTTTGTTCTTTATTATTCACTCTCAACATTTGATCGTTCTCCATTTATTTATTTTAAAAAGAATTTATTAATAATGTACCTTTAAGTTCGCCCCCCTGTCGCATTTTTTAATATTTTGGTAGCAATTTGGGTCATCAAGCCTCTACTTTTGATTGTTCATGTATATTTAACATTTGTACTTCACATTTTTTATTTGTTGTTTAATTAACATTTTTAATTAGCTGTATGTATGCATTCTAAATATTTGCACTGCGCATGCGTCAACTTTACGTATATAGACTTTTAGCGCGGTCTTTTGAAAATTATAGTGACAAGCACATCTCATATGTAAAAATTAAAGAATTTACGGGTGTAATCTTTTAGGAATTACTATTTAATTAATTCAAATAATTAAAAAAATTGTTAGACGTCAGCCAATATCAATGTCATTAAGTAAATAAATAAGTAACTAATAAGTATTCATTTCATTCTAAATTTTTAAAAATATCGAGAGAATTGTTAATCAATGCATGTACATTTTTTTTTATTTTCATCAATTTTATTTTCATGAATACTACGAACTATTAAAAAAAAAAAAAAAAATCCATAACAATTAACAAAAATTTCAATACTTTATTAAAATAAAACTTATTATGAAATTATTAAAAACTACACGTTGCCCTTTTGTCCTGTGACCTCTATAATTGAAATTACAAGAAAAATACACTTACTCTAATCACTGTGCTGGTCAATATAATTTTCAAAAGTCCGCGCTGAAAGTCTAAACGTAAAGTTGACGCATGCGCAGTGCAAATATTTAGAATACTAATATTCAGCTTATTAAAAATGTTAATTAAACAAGAAATAAACAATTTGAAGTTGGAACAAAGGTTTTTTGTACATGAACAATCATAATCAAAGGTTATTCCCATTAGATAGTGTACCATTCTATGATTTTGTGGTCATTGCCGATAGGTTGCATTGTTATCCAATCAAGTGGATTTCAAATAATTGTAATCTTTAAGTGAAAAGTCTTACAATTATGGGCATGGTGTATTGTGTCATTTACTTACAACAATGTCATAAAAACAATAACACTACTAATAAAAATTATGAGACTGAAATTAATTATATCGGTAATACCAAATTGAGGTTAAAAATATCATTATCATTATTATTACTGAATGAATTATTGTTATTATTAAATTAATGTGTATTAGAGTATTAAATCCAAATCAACAAATTTTTTAATTCAAAAAAATGTTAAACTTTTTACTGTATATAAATAAAAATGTAAAATCCCTATTAATAAGATAGTTAATCGCTTTTAACCGCGGAGTTTACGCGGATTAGTCACGTTAAGTTTTTAATGCTACTAGCTACTATGAGAGAAACACATTTTCAATTTTTTTTTATTAGGATTTGATTATCAAAATTAACGAATAAACAACCTATCATATTAGAATAGCTTTGCCGGCATTAATTTATTCATTTATGAATTTTCAATTTTGCGCGGGAAAAATTTAATTTTGAAATTAAGAATGTTAAAATACTTTATAAATACAAAATTTCCAGAACAAACTATCAAACAACTTCATATGTGGATGGTTTTCAAACCTATTCTTTCTATTGAATTTCATTTATTAACTAGACTAAATACACAACAGGCTAAAGATTGTTTGAGTTTTACTTTCTTCCTTCAGGCCAGCAGTTCAAGATTTAGGCAATTCTCATTGGATAGTGTACACATTCTACGACTTTGTAGTCGTTGCCTGTAGGTGGCATTGTTATTCAATGGAGCGGATTTCAAATAATTGTAATTTTTAGGCCATAGGTATTACAATTATGCGTATGATGCATTGTCCCCTTTATTAACAATAATGTCATTGCAACAATAACAATGTTAATCATTATAAAAATGAAATTTATTATATCGGTAATGATAAATTGATGTTAAAAGTATCATTATCATTGTTTATCATTACCAAAATAATTATTGTTATTGTTAAATTAATGTGTAGTAGAGCATTAAATCTAGATTAACAACTTTCTTAATTCAAAAAATATTAAACTTTAACTATATATACATAAAAATTTAAAATCCCCATTGATAAGCTAGTTAATTGATTGAAACCGAAGAGTTTACACGGGTCAGTCACGTTAAGTTTTTTAATGCTACTAGCTACTATGAGAGAAACAGAATTTTAATTTTTTGTTAGGATTTGATTTTCAAAATTAACGAACAAATAACCTTTTATATGATAATAGCTTTACCTGCATTAATTAATTTATTTACATATTTCTAATTTTGCGCGGGAAAAGTTCAATTTTAAAATTAAGAGGCGAGCAAAAAATTATACTTAACAAAAAGATATGAAATCCGAACAAAAACAGTTTCACTGTTAAAAATGGCGCCAAGTCCACGTTCATAAAACTCATCTTAATAACATCTGCACTTTGCAAAAAAAATAAGAGTCGTTACAATAATTTTCATTCTATACAAAAAAAAAATACCAAGAAACCGTCATAATGTTGAAAAAATTGAAAAAAATTTGTTGAAAATTTAAAAATTAAGAAAAAATTTTTTATCGTACTTGTCGCGCGTCATTGAGTACCCCAAATTTTTTTAGGATACATGAACATCCTTTTAATGTTTCAACATTTATAAGTAAGTCAACCTATAAAATGCATAAATGTAATTAATGAAATATTATTTTATGATACGTTTAACAAAAGTTAGACTGATAGACTGTAAAGATACACTGATAGAAAGATTCATTGACTATGAATAAATTAATTTATTCGAAGACAATTATTTAATTGGTCAAATTTTAATGAATCCTCTAAATTAATATACATGAAAGTCTTGAAGTTAATAACTTAAAAATTATTCAAGGTGTACAAATGCTTAAATGTAAAATAGGAGAAACTAATCAAAATGAACAAGCTCGAGAGTTAGAAATTTACTTGTGGTTGGGAAATCCAATTAATTATGAAGTCCACGAAAATGATCGCTTTTTTATTATAACCGAAGGTTTTCTTGATGAGAACTTGAATATTTATGCTCGAGCAAATATTAAAAACGAACACTTGTAATGACATATAGTTATATATAAATTATATATAATTAAATATAGTCTTATATATTTATATATAACCTTAAAAACGAACATACAATCGTGGTCATTAATTCAATTATGTTTTTAATATTACTGGAAAATAGCCGTTTGTAAAATAGAATGTTTATTAACTCTAAACTTGGAAATCAGTTGATAATGTCATTTGTAAAATTTGTCGCAAATAAAAAATGATATTAATGAAATTAGCGAAATTTAAATTTCACTAATGATAAATTTAGTCATTTAAAAAATAGCAAAAAACAAAAATCTGTTGGTTCGTGAATTTAGCCAATTCTTACTGCAGAAACTTGTAAAATTAGCCGATTATAAACTTTGTGAAATGTAAAATTAGCCGTTTCTAAATCTCTCGTAATTCTTTAACAGATCGACGGATCAAAAAACGCTTAGAGACATCTGAAAGGACTTTCATAAATTTAGTTTCTCTGAAAATTAGAGCAGATTCGACTGACTCATTCAAAAGTTATAAGAAGTTTAAAAACGGCTAATTTTACAATTCGTAAAGTTTACAATCGACTAATTTTAAAAGTTTCTGGAGTAAGAATTTGCTAAATTCACGTAGCCGAAGATTTTGTTTTTCACTATTTTATAAATGATTGAATTTCGATGTGGTGAAATTTCCATTTCGCTAATTTCATTAATATCATTTTTTATTTGCGACTAATTTTATAAATGACATTATCACTAATTTTCAAATTTAAAGTTTATAAACGTTCGAGTTTTAAAATGGCTATTTTCCTGTAAACTTAAAAATACTTAAATTAATGACCACGATTGTATGTAATGACATATAGTTATATATAAATTATATGAAGTATTATATAGATTATATATGGTTCTATAGAATTATATATAATTTTTTTCCCAGGTAACGGAATCGATATGTAATTACTTCTTATTAATCATGGGGTTATGATATTTATCGGGCGTATAACCTGTTTTTAGTATCTAAATTAAATACCTACTAGAATTCAAATTTGCGCGCGCACGAATTTAGGATTTGCATATATTTTTATGCTTTGATATATTTGACCAATCACGTTACGAATAGTTTGCTTACATGATATATTTTTATATTTTTCATCTAAATTATAAAAGTGGAACATAAGTACTTCCACTCTTTACATTGATTGAGACATCACTATATATATTGATTCTGGGTACATTATAGTTCTTATCTGTACTTATTGTAGGAACATTTTGATAACAACATGTATCCACTCTGGTTACGTAATAGGTTTTGTATGTAACCACCCTGATTAAAAATATTGATTGAAAAGTATTGGGAATCAGTCACCCTATGTGAACTGTATATCTATATATACATGAAAAAGAATTGAAATTATTCAAAAGTATTCTAATTTCATCATTTTCAATCAATATTTTTAACCAGGGCATTGTGGGAACTTTAAGATGACAAAATGTATCCACTCTGGGCACGTTATGGTAACATATCGGTTACAGTACGTATTCACTCTGAAAACACTCTATTATCATTATGTATTTACTGTGGAAACACTCTGTTTTAAAAATGTATTTATTATGGTTTCACTACATATCCATTTTGGTTACCGACTGAGCCCACTCTGGTTTCAGTCTGGAAACACGATGGACAAATGTAACAAACACACTCTGGAAACCCTCTGGAAACACTCTGGAAACGGAATGAAGCCATTTCCACTCTGTTTCCAGAGTGTTTCTAGAATGGCTGTAAGGTTGCGAGAGGAGAATTGGAAAAGTTAAGTCAGGTATTATTATTACAATTATTTCAGGCCAAGCTTGAATTTGTAAATTGAGAGGCCGAATTAACTGTAATAAAATTTCGTCAATTAATGATCGCTACTGTCTCAGATATCACTTTTAAATTAGTAGATTCTTTTGTACGTAAATTATTCATAAATGTCAATTATTTAGTTTGTTGCAAGCCTTTTAGTTATGGGAAATTGTTTAATTAAAATGACGTTGATAAAATTTGAAATAGTAGAAGCATTTGTGTAATTTAGGTAGTCAAGGTCATTCTGGAATATATGTAGTTGAATATTTAATGAGGCTTGTTAAATTTGTAGAATTTAAAATTTGAAATTTTGTAAAATTAATTCTAGGCCGTTGGGCTGAATTTAATTAATTTAGTAAATTTAGTGAATTAATTTATTGGAAAAATTGTTTAATGAATTTAATTGATTAGTGAGTTTAGTAGAATAAATAAAATTTGATTAATGAATTTAGTTGATAAATTTTGGTAATAAATGAAATTAGTGAATTTGATATTTTGTATTAAAGAATTGTTAAGCGTAAAATTCCAGGAATTTAGAAAATTAGTAATTCGGAAAAATTGAGTAATTAGAGAAAGTTGTGTATTAAGTTAGCGTCCGGTGGACGATCGGTTGTATGGAATTTATTGAGTTATTTAGAAACGTTGTATAGACGCCCGAGTCGGGGGCGCAGTCAGGAATAGGTTCAAATTGGTATTCCGTCAGGTTGACGAGGTAAATTGGTATTCCGTCAGGTTGACGAGGAAATTTATAGTATTTTAAGGTATTCCGTCGGAGTGACGAGGTATAGAGAAAATTGATATTTAAATAGTTGTAAGAATAATTGGCAAGGGCTAGTGTAGGTGAGAGGTTCTCACAATCAAGTTAGTTTATAAGTTAAGTTGTTAAGTTTTGTAATTTAATTGAATAAATCATTTCAATTGTTATAAATAATTTTTCTCAGTATTATTTACAACCCTCTCGGACTTCTCACGACCCTGTCTTTCCTCTCTCATATTTCCCCGGTTTCTGGGACACCGTGTCTAAAATCCCAGTGGCGCCCTTTCTAAGGAGGAAAGGGGTGACTAACTGGACCTGGGCAAAACACTCTGGTTACATTGGCGCCCAACTAATTTAACAACCCCTGAGAAGTTTGAGAAGAGTTAAAAATTTTCTGTGAAAAAAAAATCAAGTTAGTTGAAAATTAAAGAAATTAAGTAGAAAGAAGAGATTAGAAAATTTCAGTTGTGAATAAAAATAGAAGAGAAAGACCGAATAAGTTAGTAATTGAAGAAAGTAATATTGGTAAAAATAAAAGTGAAAAATAGAATAGAGATTAAAATTCCTTGAAATAAGTTTTGCCGACAGTTAATGAGTCATTTTGGTAATGTATATTAAAGGGACACAAATCCTCTAAAAACTTCCTTAGAAATTAATTTTGTAAAAATTTTATTTTTAAGGTAAAAAATTTAGCTTTCCTTAAAATATTTTGGGGATTATTTTCTAATACAAAATTTTAACTAGAGTCATAATAAAATTCACTTAAAATTAAATTTTGATGATAATTAGTCTTTAATAATTTCTATTATTATCTTTTGTTAGATTGAAATGAGACATCAGATAATGACCAATTCAAACATGCCAAGCACACAGTTGGATGGACGTAGAATGTATGCAGGCGATGGGCAAGGCCGGATTAATTCCATGGCTAACCTGGGCTCGACAGACATATTCTCATCAATATGAACACTATCAACGGCTACATCAACTACGACTTCAACAGTCACAACTACGATGAGTAGCAAAGTTTCTGATCGTTCAATGGTTCAACACACCTCATAGGTCAATAATGAGTCACTTCGACAGAGTACTCTGGCTGGAGGCGCTGTCCATAACAACAATCAATACTTTGAACCTCCAGTGGACCATCGCTCAGAGGAAACGATTGTACCTCCAGATATGCAGAGAATTTTCGACCGTATGGATCGAGCATCAGACGCAGTACGACAAATGGATACGGACCAAAAGACAATAAATAAAGAAAATTGTCTTGTCATAGGTCGTTTGTAGCGAATGTTGAAAGAGATGTTTCATTCCCAACGTGAGCTGATGAACAAGCTCGGCAGTCGTGACAATTCTATGTGGTCACATTCACCGGTTGATTTCAACGCTACTGATCTTCAACTACGTGGTACAACCCTGGCCCCTTCCGGGTCAAGGTTTGGCAGGGGGAAGGAACGGTTCCACCGCCTAATTTGAGAAATCAATCGGAGAATAACAGGGTCAGGACTGAGGATGACCAAACGATTCCTTTACCAGAGAGGATTAATTACCTGCAACTACAACTACATCGGCTTCAACTGTCCCAGAATCAACAACAAACAGACACACGAGGCGACTCTTCGGTTAATAATCAAGACCACTCTAGACGAGGTCTAGGCCAAGACTCCCAAGGCCAAGACACAGGGCCGGGGATGGCTCCACTTCCGTTTCAAAGTTCATACCAAAGCCCAAACATAGGCAACAGGTACTTCATGCACGAAAGAAGGCGAAAAATCATGGTTTCAAGCTTGAAGCTTGGCAACTTGATCTTCCCGCAAGATGGGATGTCTGTCGAAGAGTTTCTCCGGGCGATTGAAAGCAGAACACACCGCGAAGGCTGGGCAGAGGACGAAGTCCTGGGCTCCATGGGATATATGCTACGTGGAACACCAGCACGCTGGTTTGACAACAACTACCAGCGCTGGGGCTCGTACATGCAATTCAAAATAGAATTCCGCAAGGCTTTTAGTAGTGCGACGACCGATCACCAAATCATTCATGACATTCGTAAACTGCGGATGAAACCTGGAGAGAACGTCACAGAGTTTGTGTTAAAAGTTTCAACAAAATTATTTGACCATGATGAGACCTCCACCTGTAGAGGATCAGGTGGCAAATATTATAAACCACCTAACGAACGAATTACGAACTCTGGTCTTTTCCAGGCCGGTTTTTTCCTATGAAGATCTTTTGAACACTCTACACGAAGCCACGAGGTGCCTTGAAGAGGCTGCACAGCCTTTTCAGACTCAAAAATCAGTAAAATTCCAGGACAAATCCTGCTTTGAAACATAGTCTTTATATAATTTAAATCATGGTATGGAGCTGATGCTGCAAGTGCCACAAACCAAAATGGCATAAATATAAATACTATGTGTGAATAAATATTCAAAAAATTTTGTTGCGTTTCAAGATCTAATTAGAAAATATCCCGAAAAATACATATCTTCAGCGAATAACTCGCTTTTGAAATCTAGCGTGCATGGCGAATGCCTTTGGTTTGTACAATTTGATTTCATCGGCACTCAAATAATGCGACTAAGATTGCTTAATAAATAAATGTGAATAGAGACAGAAAAATTCAAATGAACAGCAATATTATTAATTGTGTATTCAATACATCGTATTGTTAATGTCACTGTAACAATTAATCATTTTAGTAACATTTTCGGATCATTTATAGATGAAATAAATGATTATAACACATGATGTTTTATATCAAGACTAAGAAACTATGATAATAAGTTATTATTAATAACTATGAACACAATTTAAACTACAAATAACTTCTAAAGAAATGATTTAATCAAAAATTATTAGGGAACTTTTTTTGTAAAGCATTCAATTCCCCATCAGAATATAAATCGATCATAGTTATAGTGATACTTTTTCAAAGAAAAAAATTATTTGCAAAAAGCTCCAAATTCCCATGTTATTTAAATGGGAAATGTAACTCGATTTAGGCACGATTTAATTTGGTAATAAAAAGCATGTTTGAGTAAAACATTTTTTTCTAAGGTTAAGAACTAAAAATCCAGACGGTGGCAGCGAAAAAAATTAGCTTGGGAATTAACGGGCACTCTATATATATATATATATATATATATATATATATATATATATATATATATATATATATATATATTTACCCTCCTTTTGATTTGGCTGAAAGTTTACCATCCTTCTCTACCCTATCAAAAACGTCTATCATAATTTTTTCAAATTTTTTATTCAGGACGTTTTTTTTTTTAAATTTTTGTTATTAAATGTTTTTTTTGCCCTCCGGGCAGAAAGTGGCAACTATCATCTCACTGCGCTAAGCAATGTTGCCGCTTTCCGCCTTCGTCGGACAAAAAATAGTATACAGCCCTTATAGTCTAGTCAACAAGTGCCTTTTAGGTCAAAATTTTTTCGAAGAGTTCGAAAAATATGATTGAGGTGTCATTCGTCTCGTTATGTAGAAAATTTTTGAAAAATTTGAAGATGCGCTCGAAGAAATTACAAAAGTTATAAACAATTAACTAAAAAAAGGGGGGGTTTAGTTTTTTGCTTATGTTTCAAAAACTATTTGAGATATCTAAAATTTGAAAAAATTTTCAAAAAGAAAAGGAAATTTCTTAAAAAAAAGTCCTTACTTCCGGTATTGAAGGATAAATATTTATAATTTTTAGAGAGGGCTGAAAATACGCCCGAAAACAGGCGCTCGAGTATCCGGAAGCCGCACCTCCTTAGTACCTTTTAACAAAAAATATAATGTAAACATATAAAATATTAAAATTTCAAATTGAAAAAATTTAGGCACTTACAGAATAGAAAAATAAATTATAATCTGTCAACAAAAATTTTTTTTCGCTATTTTTCATTAATTTATGCATTAGTTAATTAACAATTTCTTATAGCTTGTACATCAATATTGCACGTGAGATAATTGTTAAACTATGAATCTTAAATTTTTTTCACTTTGCAGAGCTATTTTTCAATGACCACAGAATGAATTTCCGTCGGTAGAACTAAACAATTGTTAATCCCCACATTGTTATTAACAATTTAC
Source organism: Cotesia typhae (assembly GCF_013202065.1). Lineage (NCBI taxonomy): Eukaryota > Metazoa > Arthropoda > Insecta > Hymenoptera > Braconidae > Cotesia > Cotesia typhae. The sequence goes on from NW_027423725.1 coordinate 6,515,509, forward strand.
GTCGGTGACAAATTAAAAAGTTAAATAAATCTTGTAAAAAAAATTTTTTTTCCAGAAAATTACTTTGATTCGTTTTCCTATTAATATAAGCGACTTAAAAATGATTTTTTATCATTTATTGTTTGAAAAATTGTTATAAACAAATGTTAATTATTAGTAATTTGAATAATTTTTTTTGGATTCATAATCTTCAATGCAAATTATGATTTAAAAAAAAAAATCGTTTCTTAAAAAATTTTTTTTGTTGCTCAAAAACGATTTTGTTAATTAATAATTTTTTTTTACCACTTGCATTTAATATTAAGGAACCATTTTTGTTTAAATCATAATTTATGTTTCTCTTTGATAGCTAAAAAAAAATTGATTTTTTAATAATTTTCATTGTTTATTAAATAAATAATTAGTTATAAACAATTAAATTTTTCCACATATTTTTTTCTTACTCTACACTATGAAACACAATTAACTAACTACTGTTTCTTCATAAAAAAAATTTGTTTATATTTTTTATTGAATTCTAAAAATTATTGCCTTCTATACTCCATTAGTTTCACCTGATTTTTCATGTTTAAACTAATTTCATCTTGTTAACTAATTGCAATTTGATCAAAAAAGTCGAGACTTAATTGTTCTTTATCAATTAAAGAATAAATGAAGCCCAAAGTTTATGATCTTAACTAATTATTTATTTAATTTATACCTTTAGTTCAAGTAAAAGATAACATTAGACTGAAATTCATAAGCTAAAATGGATTAATATATCTAAAATAAAAAATTATTCAAGTAATTAAAGATTATTTAAGTAATATTATTTAAGTTATATTTATTTTAGTTAAAAAAGTAATAAAATATCAAACTAAAAAATAATATTAGGAAAACGGTTGACCCTGATGGCCATCCCTGCAAATTCCCGCTACTTTCGTAATTAAGCGCTCGATATTGCACTTATGGTTTTGAGCTCTTCCAGCTCAAAAATCTAATTTTCGTGTAGTTTTGAGCTCTCCGAGCACAAAAGTTTCATAGGAGTTTATTAAATCAATATTTTCAAATCGTGATAACTTTTGAATGGATCAACCGATTTTCATGCGGTTGGCGGCATTCGACGCAGTTTCATCATCCTCATAAGTTTTTTTCAGGTGTTCATTGATCAAACCGAAAATTTCAGAGTAACCCCGATAAAACACTTTTTTCGGTTTTCTTTCGTTCACGATAACTCACGAACGAATCAACCGATTTTGACCGGACTGGCGGTAATCGACGTGGTTTTTTGATGTTAAGAGCTGATTAGTTTTTGGAATTCTTTGGTAGAGCCGTTTAAAAGTTATTCCAAAAAAACTACGTTTCAAAAAATTTTTTTTTGTAGTTTTTTTACAATTTCTCAAAATCTACTGGTCCGAATCGGTTCAAATTTTCAGGAAATCTAAGTTTAGTTAAGCCCTTTCGAATGGCACTAACCGCGATGAAATCGGTCAAGCCGTTCAAAAGTTATAAAAGGGTTACACACACACACACACATACACACACACACTGACATACGGACATCATCGCGGGAATAGTCAGGGAAGCTTCCTAGGACCTCAAAACGTCAAGATCTAATAAGAACTCGATTTTCGAAAAACGGGGTGAAACCAAGAACTTCTCGATTTTTGAAAATTTTCAATTTTCTTAGCGAGAAGTTAAAAAGAGCGTTTGTACAGAGTACACATGTTAGAAGTGAAACTTCTTTGGCAAACTCAATTTATAATTCATTAATTAATAGTTAATAGATATCAAAGACAGGTACATAAAGGATTTATGCATATATAGTATGGAAAGAATTTAACTGATATAGTATTGAAAGGATTAAATGAGCAAAATTTACACTATTTATGTCACATATTCTTTTAATTTATTTCTTCAATATGTACAACATCATCTGATGATATTTGTAATGATATGGTTGTCACTAAAGCCTAATATGGTAACTAATATCTGAAACATAAGTTCTTGTTTCAATATTTTCTCAATATCGTGTAAAAGTGGCATCTATTGTGGTTCCATATTTAGTTGTCGACATGTTAGGATTATTATTTCATTGCAGACTAAATTTTTCATAAAAAAAGTTAATGAATGGTATCGAATATTAAAATATCTGAATAAAAACATTAATAAAACAGTATAAACAAACACGAGGATATAAAATACATAATAATAATAACATTTAAGAGCAGTGTACCTACAATCTAAAATACAGCGCATGTGCACATGAAAATAACATTTCTATAGTGTAAAAGTATAGAATTCCTTTATATCTTTATCTTTTTCTCTCCGACTACGTACATATATGCGTCTTTTAATGTGACGCTCATATTATGATTATTGTGACGCTCATATTCTTATTATTGTGACGCGACCTTGAAATTTTACCCTCAACGCGCGCAAAGAAGTTTCACTTCAAAAAAAATTTTTTTCAACATTTTTTTTTATAACAAAAGGTACAAATTACTTAAATAATTAGTTACGATCATGAATTTAAGTCTTAATTCATTCTTTAAATAATGAGTTACATATGACTTATTCGTGACTTATATCTTACGTAAATCCTGACATAGTCCAATGTCATTTTGACGTTATATTGATGTAAACTTGTTTACTGGGTAAGAGCTAATGAGATTCTAGAATTAATTCTTACGTTCGTTTTAATATATGTCGGAAGAAAACTTTTTTATGGAAATTATATTTTTGAGATTTTTTAAAATTTGCTTAGTCGATGTTTCAAATTGTTAATCAAAATGATGATTCAAATAATTCAAATTGACATGAAATCTAATAACGAAAAAACTATTTTGAATGCCGTTAACCCCGTTTCGATCGGTGGAGCCGTTTAAAAGTTGTGAGGAGTTGACACACACACACACACACACACACACACACACACACACATGCGCGCGCGCGCGCGTGCATACAAAGGGAAATCCAACATACAAAGAAATGATCAGAATATTTTTTCAGATCCTCAAAATGTAGAGTTCTAATGATAATTTGATTTTAAAAAATTGGGATGAAACCAATAACTTCCTCATTTTCTTAAAATCATTAATTTTTACAGCGGGAAGTTGAAAAAAACAATTATCCAATGGTACAGCTGTTTCAAAATCTCGATAATCCTAGTCTATATTCAGGACATTTTTGCTTTTTACGTGAGTTAAAAGTTTATAAGACAAAAGTTCATTCAAATCTTGAACATGTAATTCCAGGAGCATAGAAGAGCTATATTAGTCTCATCATAAATCTTTTATAAAACGTCCAATACAACACATTTATCCATTATTAGTTATATAGGAGTGCGATATTATCATTATTGATCTATAATTAATAGAAATTAAGAAAAAAATTGAGACTATTATATGTGACGTGGAACAAAATGAAATATCAATTTTGATATTAGTCGACAGCAAGGTAGATGGGAGCAATTTTGACGCCTCTCTTGGTGCGGTCTTAGTTGGTAATTACGTACCTCACAGAACACGGTGGTAGGTCCAAATTGGACCCTCAAGCTTGAGTGTTTCTTTTACTTTTTCTTTAGTGCTCCCCGTACATTAACTTTAATTTCTTTTTTTTTCTTCATTTCGTTTTGTTGATATTCGCGTGTTCATCGTGGATAACATCTTCATATTGATGTTCTTACAGATAAATATAAAAAAAACTGAAGTAGTAGAGGCATGGTGTAACTAATAAATTTAAGAAAGAAAATTTACTTTATGTCCTCCACATTGACCAATTCTTGCAAGATTATTTATTGTCATTCACCAAAGATACAAATAATCGATGTAATAAAACAAGAATATCAATTAAAATGAAAATAGGCTTGAATGTTCATTGCATGCGTCGTTTCACAGATAAAATAAATTTTTAACTTCCTGCCAAGAAAATTTAAAATTTTCAAAAATCGGGAAGATACAGGTGTCACCCCGTATTTCAAAAATTGAGTTTTCATCAGATTTCGATGTTTTGAGGTCCTAGAAAGCGTCCCTGATGGTTGTTACGGTGCCGTCCGTTGCGGCTGAATATGTGTTTGTGTGTGTGTGAGTGTATGTGTGTAAACTGCTTATTACTTCAAAACGGCTTGACCGATTGGAACCAACTCAGCAGCGATCCAAAGATTATCAAAGCCCTTAAATTTCCTAAAAATTTGAACCAATTCCGATCTCTAGATTTTGAGAAATCTCAAAAAGAAAATTAAAAAAAAAATTTTTTTTCAAAAAATCTCTCAAATGGCTTTAATAATCGATTGTGAAAACAAATCAGCTCTTAAACTTGAAAAACTACGTCGATCGTAGTTAGGTCAGTCGAAATTGGTTGATTCATTTGTAAGACATCGAAAATGAAAAATTTCGAAAGTAGTGCTTTTTTAAATACCTTCGACATTTCGTTTCGTGAAAATCGGTTGATTGGTTCGTAAGTTATTGTTAGAACGTTTTTGATGAAATTGAATGATCATTAGAGCTTAAAAAACCGCGTCGATTTCTGCCAAGAACGTGGAAATCAGTTTATTGTTTCGCGAAATATCGTCAAAGAAATATTTGGAAACAAGTGTTTTTTAACATAACTCCGACATTTTTTGGAATAACTTTTAAACAACTATACCGATCAATTTAAAAAAATGATCAGCTTTCAACAAAAAACTGAATAAGGCTGAAAAAACTGCATCGAATGCTGCCAACTGCGTGAAAATCTGTTAATTCATTCAAAAGTTATTGCGGTTTGAAAATTCAATAAATAGTACTCTGTGAAACATTTGTCAGACTTTTGAGCTCAAAGAGCTATATGATATAATAACTGGATGAAGATTAGTTTCTCAATTTTTTGTAGTGTTTATTTTAATGTTTTTTCATGGATTTCAGTTAAATTTCTGTTAGCAACCAAAGAACAATCTAGCAGCGCAAGCATCCTAGCGAATGCGGTTATACTAAAATAAATACCCAAAGTTTCCGCTGAATTGGAGTATGTCTTCAGTTATTTTTCGGTAAAATTCCGAAAAAAGTACCGAAATCGTGTATTTTGGGTACGTTTGTGTAATTTCCATACCTAAATAATACAAAAATTTTTAACTTTCCGCTAAGAAAATTAAAAATTTTCAGAAATCGGCAAGTTATTGGTTTTACCCCGTTTTGCAAAAATCGAGTTATCAACCGATCTCGACGTTTTAAGGTCCTAGAAGCCATTTCGAAGGTTCCCGAGGGTGTGTGTGTGTGTGTGTGTGTGTGTGTGTGTGTGTGTGTGTGTGTGTGTGTGTGTGTGTGTGTGTGTGTGTGTGTGTGTGTGTGTGTGTGTGTGTGTGTGGATATGTAAGTATGTGACTCTTTTGTAACTTTTGAACGGCTCGAGCGATCGAAACGCGGTTGGTGGCATTCGATTAGGTTTCACCAAACTTAGATTTCCTGAACATTTAAACCGATTCGGACAGGTCGATTCCAAGAAATCTCAAAAAAGCTGCAAAAAAATTTTTTTTCAAAAGTGGTTTTTATGGAATAACTTTTCAACGTCTACCTTCTCAATCTTCAAAAACGACGTTGGCCACTGCAAACCGAGTCAAAATCGGTTTATTCGTTCGGGAGATATCCTGAACGAGAGAAGTCGAAAAATGTAATTTTTCAAGAAAAACTCTAAAATTTCTTATCTGATCAATTTATGTTAATGCACTGTTCATAGTACTTAAAAAACTACATAGATTGCTACAAATCGCGTGAAAATCGGTTGATTTGTTCATGAGTTATCGTTGTCGAAAAAATTAGGAAAAAGTTAATTTTTCAAATTTTTCTAAGATTTTCGGTTTGATCAGTTTGTGTTCAAAAGCATATTGTAGAATTCAAAAATAAGCAAGGAACTGGGTTGTTGTCCTTTTTGGAGCCGTCAGTGTAGATTTCTAGGTGATCCGGGTAGTTTGCTTTGGTTTCTTGGAATAATGATTGGTAGGTCTTTGCAGTTGTGATTTTTTTATCTCGTTCTGCCAAGTTCCAGTTTGTGTTAATTTGTATGGTTTCTCAAGAAGGTACTGAATGGATGGTTCTTTTGTACGTGTCAGGGAGGGGAAAGTTTAGTATGGCTAGGTAGGATTTAATTTGCACACGTAGCGGTTTGGGATAGTTAGGATGAAAAAAAAAAATTTATTTTCGTTGTTTATTTGTGAATCATTACACCGACCGATTAAAAAAAAAAAAAGTGGTATGTACTTTGGACCGGACCTACCGGACCTACCTACCGACATGTTTTTCGACCCGCTGAATCCAAATTTTGAGTCCGTCAAACTCGTTCACCCTCCAGTTTTGAGTAAAATGCAAAAAACCTCAAAAAAAGGCCAAAACTTGCAAAAAATTGCAGTCAAAACAATGAAAAAATTTTTGTGGATCCGGATCACGTATGATTTTAGTGTATTTTAAATAACTGAATCTAAATCTAAAAGTTAATTAGCCCGGTGAGCCGTCCAAATTTGAAAAAAAAAAAAAAAAAAAAACGACAAATCCAAAAAAATGGCAGTCAATCATAAAAAATTGAAGTTTTCGAGATAAAAATTTTTTTGGACTCAGATTGAGTATGATTTTCATGTATTTTGTTCCACTGAGCTTGAATCTGAAGTTTTCTTGCTTCGTTAACGTTTTAAAATTAAAAAAAACCCAAAAAGTCGAGAAAATTACAATCACCAATATGAAAAAAAAAATCCATAAAACATGATTAAATACTTTTTTTTTTTATTTCTTAATAAAGGGATATTTTGAAAATCCCGAATATTGACCTAAAAGAAGCGTTGCAATTTTCAGGTAACAAATTTTCCATTGATGTTCGGAATACTTTATTTTATTCAATACCATATATCAGTTTTCGTAGGTTTCTTCAAGTTTAGTCGAATGAGCTATTGGGATCTGCACCAATTTGTTCCCAAATAAAGTAATACAGCTTTGAGACTCCTAGTTGATGAATATATTAAGAGTCTCAACTTATCGTCTTTGTAGATGTGAGATTTCAATTTGTAACAGTTTTGCTTTTCTGTCCAATTGGCCCCTAATCAATTTATAAACAAACTAAAAATTTAACAATAAGCTACAAAAATTATTAGGACGCCAACAGGTTTATTATCACAGTTCCTGGAACCGATCCAGAGCTGAGAAATCTTATCTTAGAGTAGAGAGAGTGGAGAAAGGTGCTGTTGAATAATAAATAATTAATTAACAAATTGGTCACTATTTATTAACAATAACAAACAGTTAGTAGAACAGTTATCTTACCGGAAAATTATGTACTAATTTCATTAGATGTGGTGTCATTATTCACAAATGTACGTTGAGACTTGATACTTAAAGTAATTGAGGAAACTTGGGAAAACATCAAACACTTGGTAAAAATTTCAAAGAGTGCATTGGTCGACCTCATTATATTTTGTTATGACTCAAGTTACTTCATGTATCAAGGTGAATTTTATGCACAAATTGAAGGCAGCAGTATAGGAAATCCTGCGAGCCCAATTATAGCTAATGTTGTTATGAATTATGTTATTGGTCAGATATTGATGGTTTTACCGTTTGAAGTGCATTTCTTAAAGTTATATGTGGATGATACCATCGCAGCTATACCAAAGGATAAAATAAATAATATCTTGGAATTGTTTAATAGTTTCGAAAATAATATACAATTTACCATGGAAGTAGAAAAAGATAACAGCTTGTCTTTTTTAGATGTATTAGTTAAAAGATCAGATGGTAAACTGATAACTAATTGGTTTATAAAACCCATCAGTTCAGGTCGACTATCAAATTGAGATTCAAATCATCCTCGATCTCAAAAAATAGGGATCGTTAAAGGCCTACTGAATAGAATGTCAAGGTTATGTAGTAGTGACTTCTATGAAGATAATTTTAAGGAGATTCGTAGTATGCTGTTGAATAATAACTATGAAATGCCACTAGTAGATAGTGTTATAAACAGGTTCAAAAAGAACTTGAAAAATAAAACATGCAGTTCAGCTAACAGAAGGAATAGCATTAAGTATTGTCGGTTTCCGTATATAGCAGAATTATCACATAGAGTAGATAGATGCTTTATAGGAACGAATGTGAGATTAGCATTCTATAATACCTTGAGAGCAAATTCTGTCTATTCTAAATTAAAAGACCCAGTAAATAAACAACAACAAACAGGGGTAGTATATAAAATACCTTGTTCATGTGGTTTATGCTATATCGGACAGACCAAACAATATTTAGGGGATAGAGTGAAACAGCATATCTATGATTGCAAAAACATTAATATAGTAAAAGAGAGCAAAACGGCATTAGCATCACATCATTTCGACCAACATCATAATTTTGTGTTTGACGAGGTAAAAATTTTAGATAAAGAAAAAAATTGGTGAAAACGCAACGTTAGCGAAATGATTTTTATTAAAATAAACGATACTGTGAATAAAAGAACTGACACCAACAATCTAAGTATTTTATATAATGATATATTAAGGGATTATAAATCAACTAGGAGAAAATAATTTATTTTGTATTAGAGACTTAACGGAGTAATTTAACTTTAAGTTTTTGTTTATATAGTATGCTGACCTTCGAGAGTAATTTATTTGAGGTATTTGGAATCATATTTTATATATGGAATTTGAATCGAATATTTCACGCAAGTAGCGCTAGTTTGTATGACGAATGCTTTGCGGTATAGTACATAAAGTTTAGATTCGAGTTAACTGTTGCCATGCAATAACAATTTTATAAGTGTCGTGTGTACTTTATTTCTGAGTTAATAGTAAAAATAATTAATGAATCTATCAATTTGTTAATTTTATGATGATTTATATGATGACTAAGGCAACTGTGCAATGTAAGATAGTGATTGTTAGAATTCGTATTATGGTAAATATTGGAATTGTATCAATTGTTATGTTATTTTGTTAGTTATTAATTTCTGTAATTTTCAGATGCCTGATGAAGGTCTAATAAATGACCGAAACGTCGCATAAATAATAATGTAATTTGTTATTATGATCCTATCTAGTCCACATTCCTGATATACATATTATAATTAAGAATTATGGATGATAATGAAAATAATAACAATAACAATTTTTAACAATATCGCGACTTAAAAAAAATTAGGAAAACGGTTCACCCTAAAGGCCATCCCTGCAACTTCCCGCTAATTTCATACCTGAGCGCTTAAAATTGTACTCATGACATTTTTGAGATTTTTGAGTTCAAAATATAATTTATGTGATATTTTGAGCTCACTGAGTTCGGAGAGATAATATTTTGATGCATTTGAGTTCTCCCAGCTCAAAACTCTGATAGAAATTTCATAGAACACTATTTTTGGATTTTTCAAATCGCAATAACTTTTGAATGGATTAACCGATTTCTACGCGGTTGGCGGCATTCGACGCAGTTTTATCATCCCCTTAAGTAATATTCAGGTTTTCATTGATCGATTCAAAAATTTTATAATAATTCCGAAAAAACACTTTTTTCGGTTTTCTTTCGTTAAAGATGACCCACAAACGAATCAACCGATTTTGACCGGACTGGCAGCGTTCGACGCGGTTTTTTCAAGTTAAGAGCTTATTAGTTTTTGAAATTGATCGGTAAAGCCGTTTAAAAGTTATTCCAAGAAAACCACTTTTCAGAAAATTTTTTTTTGTAGTTTTTTTGCACTTTCTCAAAATCTATCTGTCCGAATCAGTTCAAAATTTCAGGAAATCTAAGTTTGGTCAAGCCCTTTCGAATGGCACCAACTGCGATCAAATCGGCTAAGCCGTTTACAAGTTATAAAAGGGTTACACCCACACCCACACACACACACACACACACACACACGCGCGCGCGCGCGCGACATACAGACGTCATTGCGAAAACATTCAGGGAAGCTTCCTAGGGCCTTAAAACGTCGAGATCTGATGAAAACTCGATTTTCGAAAAACGGAGTGAAACCAATAACTTTCCGATTTTTTAAAATTTTCAACTTTCTTAGCGGGAAGTTACAAATTCTTATTTCTCACAAAAATGGACAATTAATATAAATAAAAGTGCTATAATAATGGAAAAAAAAAAATTGATAACCGTGCTAATCATGGTGAAAAATTTTGTCTAAAATTTCATTTGTTAGATATAAATTACGGTAGGTTTACACCTACCATGGGTAAGAATAAATATTTAATAAGCATGATTTACTTTGTTCACAAAACAACCTAATCTAAAAGTCAGATAAAAATGAATTTGAGTGAAAATGATCACAGTTAGCGCAGAATTTTTTTTTCTATGAAAAATTTTTTTTAGAATCTAATAAAAAGAGTTGCTACGGAATAAAATTTTTTTTTGTAAATACATAGCTAAAACAACGTAGAATATCAATTTTACCACTAGAATCACCGCAAATTATTTCTTACGTATGTAAAAGCTTAAAATACCGCGAAATTTTTCAACTTCCTGCTAAGAAAATCGGGAAGTTATTGTTTTCACCCCGTTTTGCCAAAATCGAGTTTTCATCAGATCTCGACGTTTTAAGGTCTCAGGAAGCTTCCCTGACTCCTCCCGCGTTGCTGTGTGTGTGTGTGTGTGTGTGTGTGTGTGTGTGTGTGTGTGTGTGTGTGTGTGTGTGTGTGTGTGTGTGTGTGTGTGTGTGTGTGTGTGTGTGTGTGTGTGTGTGTGCGGATCTATGTAAACCTCTCATAACTTCCGAACGGCTTGACCGATTCTATCGCGGTTGACGCCAATCGGAAGAGCTTGACTGAACTTAGATTTTGAATATGGTCTGGACCGATTCTGACCGGTAGAGTTTCAGAAATCTTAAAAAATTCCAAAAAAAATTGTTTCAAAGGTGGTTTCTTTTTAATAACTTTTAAACGGTTCGACCGATCAATTTCAAAAACTAATCAGCTCTTAACATTGAAAAACCACGTCGATCGCCACCAAGCCGGTTAATATCGGTTGATTCGTTCGTGAGATCGTTGACGAAAAAAATCGACAAAAAGTTTTTTTTTCGGATTACACCGAAATTTCCGGTCTAATCAATTTGTGTTTGAAAGTATATCATAGAGTTTGAAAGACTGCGTCGAATGCCGCTAACCGCGTGAAGATCGGTTCATTTATTCAAAAGTTATTGCGGTTAAAAAATTAAAAAAATTGTGATTTATTAAACTCCTATCAAACTTTTGAGCTCGAAGAGCTTAAAAATATAATAAGTGCAATTTCGAGCGCTTATTAAAATGTTGAGTGTTTCGAGATCGAATTCCAATAGAATTTTTTTTAATTACTTTTTAAATAATCATAGAATAATTAAAAAATAATAATAATAATAATAATAATAATAAATAGCAACCTTGCAGTGACTATGTGACTGCCGTGACTGGTGAACGATAAATAAATAACATGTTGCTTTATTAAATAATAACTTTTGTTAAATTGCACTGTACCACCTTAAATATTGACGTTTTTAAAGATACAAACTCCTCCCGATATCACACTCATCAAGAGCTTTTATTTGAGTACCCACATGCATTTTTTATATATTTTTCATACATACATATATATAATATATATAAATTGTAACAGTTTTACCTGCTCAGGTTGGCCCCTAATCAATTTTATGAATAAACTAACTAAATTAACTAACAATATAATTATTAGGGCACCACCAGGATTTTTAATCACGGTTCCTGGAACCGGTCCAGAGCTGAGAAATCTTATCTTAGGGTAGAGAGAGTGGAGGAAGGTGCTGCTGAATAATCAATAATTAATTAACAAGATTGATCAATATTTATTAACAATAAAATAACAAATTTAACAATTTAAGCGCTCACTCACACACATTATAATTAACTTATTATCTAACGAAGCGGAGAATAACTGCGAAATAAACGATATTTACAAACGAACCTTCTCAACAACGATACGATGACTAGACGGGCTTTTTCTAACAAACGGTCTCCCACACCTGTCCTACAACTAAGCTTAAAATTACAAGTCCACCGGACTACCAAAACGAACTAACTTTCCACACTTTTATAATTTAAAATTAAGTCCACCGGACTACCAAACTTAACACTATTAACACTCTCTATCACACATTACCCGTACAATTCTTCACACACATAACCCACACTTTGCTTAATTGAATTATAAATTTAAAGTAAAAAAAAATGATTTTAATTTAATTACAATATTATTAAATTAAAATTATTCAATCATTAGTATTTAATACTAGGATAACTTTCAATTAACAACCAATTTCAATAAACTTTGAACTAATCTCCAACTTTCAATTTCCGATTGCTAATTTTCCTTTTATTTGATTTAAAATATCAAAACAGCTTAAAATTCCTAAGTCATTATTTCGAACGAGAGGCTTAATACCTTGAATTAACTTTTGCTAAATAAATTAATCACAATATAAATTTTTACAATCAAGTTCAAAATTATTAACACAAGTTTAATTAAATACTTCTGACTAAATTTTCCTGTGACCTTTTTGACTCAAAATAACTAATTCCTTAGACTTAATGTCCACGCCAATAATTATTAATTCTCGGTAATTTTAATTTAATTACTTCACGGACTTAATCCCAAAATTTTACTAAATTCACACGTGACAAAATAATTTTATCATATAAAATATTTTCAGTAATTAATTCCTAATATAAAATTATTAATAGTTTTCTAATCGTCTTATCAATTATAAAAAATTCGACAGAAGTCGAAATATTCAAATTTTATGTGCTAGAACATTCGCTAGCTAAGTTTTACTTGACCTTGGGTATTGGACTTCACTGCGACACAAAATGTACTGACGCTCGACCAAAATTCCACGAATAAAAGGTTGTCGATTATTTTCCACGTGATAAAATTGCTCAATTTTTCTTAAGTTAATTATTATAAAAATTATAACAATAAATTTAACGAATTCTTCGGATGTTAATTAATTAATTGATAAATTTCTAGTTGTCAAAATTTTCCCGCAAGGTCGATTGAGTGATTCTCGGGTATAAGCCCCCAGGAAAATCACTCGATCCAAACTAGCAAATGTTCAACTATTATTTATTAATAAAATTTATACAAAATAAATTGAGAAGAGGTAAAGTAGACCGAGTGCAAACCGCGGTCCATTTCTTTCCCACAAAGTAATAATTGATAACTTGACGAATAAAATGATGATCTAACTCTCTTATTGAGGATGAAGTCCTAGTTGTAGTTGGCTTCCTTCGTCTCGTCACTACTCCGGGGATCGGTCCTTCTTGATTTCCGTGGCACTCAGTCTGGCGGTCACACTACTTCTCCCTTTTCCACGGCATGGCTCACCTATTTTAACCCAAAACTACCCCCTCCTATTCTCCCCTTAGGCCCGAAGATCGAGACGGGCCAGTGCTATGTCGAATAATTATCGATATCCGGTGACTTATCGATGTAGGGTAATTTTACCCTGTTACACTCCCCCTCACCAGACCAGCACTTGGGCGTTTCGATCTTCAGGACTCCAGGACCTTATGGAGACAAAATTACCAAAGGATGAGGTTTATTGAAAAATTTACCTGTCCTCATCGAGGTCCGATGGACGTAGCTGTTGGGTTTCTTCTCGTAGCCGTGTGTTGTATCTTGTGAACTAACCACCCACCTGGAAGACACTGGTGGCCTTGGTTTAATCGACGTGTTTGCAGGAACAAAAGAAAAAATTTCTGACAAGGAAAAGCACCCTCGGACACATCTTGAACATGTGCGGGTATAACGCTTGGATATCCTGTCGACATAGTATACTTAAAAGAAAAAAATCAGACCTCTAGGTGCTATTGGTACAGACCAAGGTGGATTTAGGCTGGGCTTTGGCGCAATTAAAAGCTCATATGATGACCCAGCGTTGGTTGAAGTCGCAACTGACTTAAGAGACGTCTCCGACCCCGCCTCCATTCGAACAGCTTGGACTCCATAGGTCATCAGCTCCGTGAGCTTGAGATAGCATCTCAGCCTCCATCTCACCAAACTGCAGCTAGGTTTTCCTACTGTAGTTGCAAATCTCATTTTTGTACCACGGAGCTGACAATTGAGTCAACCATCAAATGCTTATTGTCTTTCCCAGGTTCTTTTAGCACCTTAATCTCATCGTGAGGTCCATCCCCAGTACCAAGGAATAACCTATATCGGGTATAATACTCAAATATTGTTTTCCAGCGACAGATCTGACTTAAATTATGAAAGGCGCTCCAGCCTTACTTTTACAAGTAGAGTGATAAACAAGAAGCACTCCTCTCTTGGTCAGGTTTTCTTGTAGATCAACAACAACTAGGTGCTAATAACTTTCTTCACTCCTCCATTTGATATAAGATCTCTCACTATCTGTATCGCTATCTCTTGGAGTAAAGATAGTAAAATGATGTTTGTCAAGATGGGTTGATGAATTTTTTAAACTACTAGTTGACGTACTGCTGGTTCTTATTGAGTTTCAACTTTTTTTTTTTTTTTGTAACAAGATTATTTTTTTTTTTTTTTTTTTAACGACATGTAAAAATTATTTATAATTCACCGCATCTGGCCCACGAGAAAAGATTGGTATAAACCCCTCATCTTTTTCCGGGGATGAACCCAGATTGGTATTTTTCTAATATAAAATCGTTGTTTCTCAAGTCTTCAACTTATTCTGGTAAACACGTGAGAAACTGGCGTGTTACCTTTGAGCATTTTTTTTTTTTGGTTTTGTTGATCGACCTTCTCAATAGGAGGTTTAATTTTAACTGATCTTGATACAGGATGACTGTTTCCCAGAAAACCAAAGGACAGTTTTCTCTTATATGTCCTACTTTGTAGCAATTGTTACAAACTTCTTCTGTCCTTAGTATGCCTGGCTGCCTCATGTAATACATTGAGAAGGTCTTCATAGGTTGTTACTTGTCTGGAGAAAACCATGTGCCTCAGCTCATCTGTTAGGTGGTTGCGAATACAGTTGACCTGTTCCTGGACTGGTGGAGGAATCTCCATGGCTTGATATTTTTGTTGGACATTAAGCGCGAACTCCGTGGCATTGTCCCCAGGACTCATCCTCATCTCACTTATGTCCAGGATCATCTGATGGTCAGTAACAGGGCTTCCGAAAGCTTTTCGGAACTCCTGCTTGAACTGGGCAAAGTTTTGCCATTTATAATAATTCGAGTCCACCCAACGAGCTGCTGCTCCTTTCAGGGTGTAACTGATCACCTTCATTAGCTCTGGTTCACTCCATTCCTCACGTCTCGCTCTAGCTTCGAGTGAGTTCACGAAATCGTTATTCCCTTTTGAGGAAAAGAAATGCCGGACATCTGTATGCTGTCTTTAATTTCTTTCCAGCGGTTATAGGGAATGTGTCCAGGTCTATTGTTGGTGTTCACCCCGTTGAAGTCACCTCCGGGCAGTCTAGGTAGATAATTATCGGGACAATTCCCAGGATAATTAGCCTGTGGTATGAAAGTGTTACCTGGTGTGAAACCCCGGTAACAATCTTGTTGTTCAAGATTTGTTGTTGGATAATCTTGATGATTTATTGTATTAATCAATGGGCGAGAAGTCAAGCCGATTGGTCGAGTCTCTTGATTATTTAGCTGTTATTATTTAGCTGTTGGTATATAGGAGAACTCGAATTTACTCCAAGATGCGCTGTCCCTGTGTAAATCTCACGAGCCAGTCGTTCACGTTCACGAAGTTGGCGAATTTCCTGCTCTTGTTGTTGATGTAGGCGTTCGAGACGATCCCGTTGAATTTGTGCTTGTCTTAACTGGTCTCTTAATGCCTGTTCCCGTGCCTCTCGCTCTCTTATGGTTTCTTCGACTCCTTGAAGTCGTGCTCGAGGTCTTTGGATGGTTGCAGGATCACGTCGGAATCTGTGTTGTAACCAGAAGAACTCACGGTCCATGTCGTCTATTATTCCGTTCATTGTGTCGGCAACCTCTCCAAAATGTAATGAAGAGTTTGAAGAACTGGTTGGAGCTGGTGTGATCGTGTTTCTTCCAATTACGTCGCTGATTCTGGCCATATTTTGATTTACAGGGAACCACGTTGTCCCACTCGTACCTGGAGTCTCGCCTATTGATATACGTTGGTTATTTTGGACCGAAGACATTACTCCCACGGATCCATGTGGTCTATAACCCAGGTTTAATTGAGTCGACTCACCCATGGGCGCAGGCATGACGCCTGACCCAGGTACTTGAGCTCGCTCCCCTAAGGGTCTCTGATCAACGTTGGATCCTGGTTTATTTGTAATAGTCGGTGATGTTCTACCCCGGCCCCTACCTAAGAAAAGTCGTCGAGCCTCAACTTCTGGCTCTTCGAGTCCTTGAGACTTAGTTCTCGGTCCACCTGGACGTATCATTGTGTTAAAATTTATAAAATTATTTCTCGAATATGAAGAATCTCACTGTTGAAACACGACAATAAACTTATAATTCAAATATCCAAATTAGAAGATTTTATATTTTAGAGAAAATAAAATAATTGATAAAGAAAAAAAATATATTGAGATAAATTTCAAAAACTAAAAGAATTTGTTGAAAAGAAAAAGATTTTTATAAATTTTGCCAAATAGAATTTAATTATATTTTCTCTATGGAAGAAAGGAATTTTTGCTAAATTTAATTTGAGTAGGATTAAAATTCTTTTAAGGATTATATGTCTAAAAATTCTTTTGAAAAGTAATTTACGATGTTGTAATTCAATTGTCAAATTTGAAGATATTTTAATTTAGAAAATAAAATAAAATATTTGATAAAGAAAAATTATATTGAGATAAATTTCAAAAATTAAAAGAATTTGTTCAAAAGAAAAAGATTTTATAAATTTTGCCAAATAAAATTTAATTATATTTTCTCTATGAAAAAAAAGGAATTTTTGTTAAATTTAATTTGAGTAGGATTAAAATTCTTTTGAAAAGTAATTGTCGAAATTTCTCAACTAAATTCTTCAAAAATGAGGAATAAAGTTACCCGAGGTAGTCAAAATGGATAAGTATTTTAATCCTTATTGAAAGTAAAAATTACTTCGACTTATTTCGACTACCGGGTTTGAATGTAATGATGATTATCTTTAGTACCCTGAGTAGCTGTGACTTGTAGAAGAAACTACCACAAGCTGCTGGGTTTAGCTGAATGATAATGATTTTTTTTTCTTTTTTCTTTTTATCGGTTTTTTTTTCTTTTTCTCTTTTTTCTTTTCAAAAATTTTAAATAAGAATTAAATTAATGCTGAAATTTCAATTTCAAGGAAAATTAAAAGAAAGAAAGTTTATCGACGCTAACTAAACGCAATTTTCTAAGTAAAAAAAAATTTTTGAATAAAAGAAAAAAATATCTTCTAATGATTGAATAAAATGCTTTTAATTAATTAATTAAAAATTTCTTATTCAACAACTTCCATTCTCTCTCTATGGGGTTTTTAAGAAATTGGGCACCAATGAAACAGTTTTAGTTGCTCAGGTTGGCCCCTAAGCAATTTTATAAATAATTAAACAAAACTAACAAGCAATACAATTATTAGGGCGCCACCAGGATTTTTAATCACGGTTCCTGGAACCGTTCCAAAGCTGAGAAATCTTAATCTTAGGGTAGAGAGAGTGTAGGAAGGTGCTGCTGAATAATAGATAATTAATTAAAAAGATTGAACAATATTTATTAACAATAAAAATTAACAACTTAAGCGCTTATAAAAATTAGCTAAATCTCATTCACACACTCACACTATAATTAATTAAAACTTATAAACTATAGCCTAACTAACGGTTAAACAGGACCAACGAATCTCTCTGCACAAAGACAACAGTGTGACAGAGATTGTCTAGCCTAACTAACGGCTAACCAGAACAAAACCAATTTAATATAAGCCTAACTAACGGCTAACCAGGACCAACTTAACACTATTAACATTCTCTATCACGCATAACCCACACTAATCTCACACATAACACACACTAGTACGATTTTATTTTATAAATTTTAATTTAATAAAATTGACGGTACTTGATTTTAATTAAATATTCTAAATTGATTATTCAATCATTAGTAATTTAATAAAACGATAATTTTCAATTAACAATTAATTTCTAACTAACTATGACAATTCTCAAATTCCAATTGTTAATTTTAATTCTATTAAAATATTAGATGGATTAAAATTCCTCAGTAACTTATAGTCATAGTCTTAACAATATAACAATAACTATTTAAAACAAAAGGTCTTAATACCCTAAATTAACTTTTGATAATTAAATCAATCACAATATAACTTTTACAATCACGTTCAAAATTATTAACATAAGTTTATTAACTAATTCTGACTAAATTTTTACTGTGACAATTTTGACTCAAATGACTGATTTCTTGGACTTGATGTCCACGCCGATAATTATCAAATTGGAATAAAAATTAATTTAATTAATTCACGGACTTAATCCCCAAAATTACTAAATTTATAATTATGAAATAATTTTACAATATACAATATTTTCAATAAATAATTCTTAATAATATATTCCTAATAATTTTCCAATCGTTTTATCAATTATAAAAAGTTCGACATAAGTCGAAATATTCAAATTTCATTTGCTAGAACATTCGTTAGCTAAGTTTTACTTGACCTTGGGTATTGGAATTTACTGCGACACAAAAATGTATTGACGCTCGACCAAAATTCCACGAACAAAAGTTTGTCGATTATTTTCAAGTAACAAAAATTAATCAATTTTACTTAGTTAATTATTATAAAAATTATAACAATAAATTTAACGAATTCTTCGGATGTTAATTAATTAATTGATAATTTTTAGTTATCAAATTTTCCCGCAAGGTCGATTGAGAGATTTTCGGGTATAAGCCCCCATGAAAATCACTAAATCCAAACTAGCAAATGTTCAATTATTAATTATTAATAATCGTCGATTAAACGATCCATAATAATTAAATAGGAGAAGTAACTGGATATTCGGTAAACCGCGGTCCACTTCTTTCCCACAGAGTAATAATTGATACCTTGATGAACAAAACGATGATCTAACTCACTCGTTGAAGATGAAGTCCTAGTTGTAGTTGGCTTCCTTCGTCTCGTCACTACTCTCGGGAACGGTTCTTTTGATTTCCGTGGCACTCAGTCTGGCGGTCACACTACTTCTCCCTTTTCCACTGCAAGGCTCACCTATTTTAACCCAAAACTACCCCCTCCTATTCTCCCCTTAGGCCCGAAGATCGAGACGTGCCAGTGCTATGTCGAATAATTATCGATATCCGGTGACTTATCGATTTAGGGTAATTTTACCCTGTTACAATCTACAATAAATTTTATAAATATTTTTTTAAAATCAACTTAAATAATTTTTGTTTTATGATTAACTAGTGCTCTAAGTTACATAAACAATCAATTCTGAAACTTCCAACTTATTTTTATTCGAATTGATTAGTGATTGTTTTTAATTGCTACTCGTTAATTTTTAAAATTAAATGTTTCAACGAACATTGAAAAATGCAATGGATAGTTATAGTACAATATATTTATTTTTTTGATAGTTTTTTAAAGATGTCAATGGATTTATTAATGAACAATGTTTTCAGTAAGGGAAACTGAACTACATTTTCTTCGGATATTGAAGCAATCTATAAAACAAGCTTATGAGTCTTATCAAAGATACGATCGACAGTCTTCTCAAGTACTCAACGTAAAACAATTTAATTTTTATATTAAAAATTATTTACATTTCTATAGTTTTGTTGAAAAATTTACTCATTTTTATTTACTTACAGATACCGGACTTATATACTCATACTGGTGAACACATGGCACATGTAAAATTTAATTAATTTCTTTTATTTATTTAATATTCAATAAGGCGAGAACTAAAGAACTATAAATTTCAAAAATGATTTTTTTAGTAAGCTTTCTTGGAAAAGCCAATAATGTAGTGTCTACAGTTATTGTCACCTTTCGATAATTGTTTTTACGCTGATTGTCGTTTAGTTTCAGGCTCTCAATAAAAACAATAACTATAGATTTGATTATAAAAATCAGAAGTAAAAAATTATTAACTTTTTTATTAGATTGAAATTGCATCAGGCACAAAAATTTACTTTCCCATTAGTGTTAAAAAACAAATCGAAAAAACGAGCGAACAAGAAGATGGCAGTTGTGTGTATCACGCACGTGTTTAAAGAACACGCTGTGCATGGACTTGCCCATCAGTTCACCAAGGAGTAATTTTTCCTCAGCGTTCCTGATGACGCTCTTAAATTCCTTCTTTTGGAGTTCCATAAGAGCGTTTATTTCTCCAAGACCAAGGGTTCTTGCTGCATATATTGCTGCCTTATACAAGAACGAACCCTTATGCGCATTTTCATGTTTATGTACAATTTGCATAAGAAAGTCATCCTCGTCTGCAGTGAAATTGACAACTTCGTGTGTTAAACCCAGGACGAAACGGTCGTGAAGCCGCTCCAAACTCTGCAAACCTCTCTCACCGATGGACCGGGAGAGGTATAATCTGGGGACTGATGAATTGGGGTGCATGCTCCGATTCATATTGATGATTTTACGGGTTTTGAAGTCAAGATCTCGTAAATCTTTTCGGGCCCATTTCAGGACACCGAAAGAGTATAGTAAGACTGGGAAATCAAGCATATTAGTTGCTGAGACTTTATTTTTGCCGGAAAGTTCGGAGGACCAAATTTTCCGGAGTCTCCTAACATACTCGCTCTGGAGAGTTGCTCGGACTTCAGAGACCGCATGCATGCGGTGCTCTTCCATTCCTAGATATCTATACAACTCCCCGGCGTCTAATTGTCTTAAGACGATCCCATCTACTAACTCGACATCATCACCCGGATCAGAGCCCTTACCCCTCGCCAGATGTACGACCGCACACTTGTCCAACCCAAAAGACATTCCGACATTTCGTGTGTACTCTGCTACGATGTTAAGGGCTGCTTGTAGATGATCTTAGATAGATGATCAGCACTATACAGCTTCAGATCATCCATGTAAAGCAGATGGGTAATCAAATATTTTCGATCACCCGGAGGCCCCCCAGAGTATCCACGAGTTTTACGGAGAGCAACAGATATAGGCAGCAGTGAAATGCAAAACAGCAGAGGGCTCAAAGAATCGCCTTGGAAAACCCCTCGTTTATGCTCTACAACTCCGGTAACGTGCAATGAGGAGTTGAGTCAAATGCCTTGCGATAGTCAATCCAGGCCATTAACAGATTGCGTTGATAGTAGATCGCATCTTGTAAGACACATCGATCCACTATCAAGTTCTCTTTGCAACCTGACAGGCCTCTTTTGCTGACGGCGGAGTTCTTAGGATCCACCTTTACAAGCATCAAATGTGAGTGTATTCCATACATGCTTGTGAATTGAATATATAATATAATATAGTATAATAATAATAATAATAATAAAAAAATTAATTTTATTGATATATATATATATATATATATATATATATATATATATATATATATATATATATATATATATATATATATATATTAGGGTGGTCCTTATGTTGGGTTTTTTGAAATTTTTTTTCACGATAGTTCAAAATCGGTTCAAAATCTATAAAAAAAAATCATGCCAAGTTATAGCTCTTAATTTTAATATTAACCCGCACCCCCGACGGTCAAAGTTTTAAAGGAAAATAACATGGGAAAAGTTATATTTTTACTTTGGAATTTTTTACGTCATAAACTAACCAACAAATCACATCAAAAAATATTTTTTCTAATGCAAAATTTAACGGTCTACAAAAAAGGTCTCTTATCATTTTTTGATAATTCTAACGGTTTTGAAGTTATTCGAGGTCTAAATTGAAACTATAATCTTTTTCATAGTTTTTTCTAGTCATTTAATAATTCAACAATCATAGACGGGTTATTATTCAAATTAGATTACTTTTTTTACTTATGCATATAATTTTGAACTATAATTTACGTGAAACGTATTAATGAATTAAAGAAGTGTATTATTAATATTTTAATGAATCGAAAATGTACAAACATTACCATTTTTATTTTAATTACAGATACTTTCATGAAGTTTTTACATTAGTTTTTTTAAGTGCCTCAGGAAACATTTGACGATGATCTTTAACCAATTGTAACACGTATTGCATTTGTTTTTCATCCTTAGTATAACGATTACAAAAATCTTGCACTAGTTTAACTCCTCTTTCAGCACAGTCATTCACAACCGATAGTTTTTTAGCGAATCGTAATGCAGTTTTATAGTGTTCATTATGAGCCCATTCAGAAGGATGAATCTTTAAAAATTCTGTTTGTAACTCGAATCTATTGAAAAAATTGATCGATTCTGCAGTTACGAAAAAGTCAATATCATTATATAATAATGCTTAAGTTATGCTCTTAGTTTGAAAGCGTTTAACACTACATTTTTCACTAGTATAATCCAAGTCTTCTTCCGAAATATCATCAATCACAATTGTTTCTTCTTCTTTACGCAGCTTAGCGACAATTTTTAATTTTGTTTCTTGTGAAACTTCCTCATCAAAAATAGCCATGATTGCTAATTCTGGTGATAAATACCACAAGTGATTCATAAATCTACTAATTGCCACAGTAGCAAGATTACTGTTGATTGCCTTAAAGTTGTTGCGTTCTTTTATAAACTGTAGATCATGGTAAGGAGCTTTGACACTATTTGACGACGAAAACCAAGCTTTAACATAAACCATTGTCACAAAAACACATATTTGCCGTAGTTTATTATCTTCACCTTTTTTCAATGACAATTGCTCCCGAAGCATGTACATTTTCATTATATAAATAGCTTTTGCCATCCATCGTGCATGGTGACAAGCTCCTGGCTTACGAAAACTAAATTTTTCGGGGATGACACCGATAAAAACTAAAGTAAGCTCTAATAACTCTTTGTAATCATCACGAGGCAGTTGTGATGCAAGAGTTTCAGTCGCAAAAGTACTAATAGATTCAATTTTTTCATTTGTCAAGATATTTATCATTTTTCGGATCATCTAAACCTGTTTTGTAACTGAGTTTATTTAAATCTCCCCATTGCTTTTGGAATCGGATAAAAAGTGGAACATTAGGACCAACAGTATTTGGAAAAACAGCTTCGAAGACATATCTTAGGACTATTTCAAATATATGATGCCTACATGGAAGATACAACAAATCTCTTTCTAACAATTTTTCCAGTAATGCAGCAGCACCATTACGAAGGCCTAAATTTGAAGGAGTAGTGTCACAGCATATTGCTTTTACAGATATGTCGAATCCCCAGTCACATAATGTCTTATGAACTACAGAAGCTTGTGCCATTCCAGTTCCATCTTCACTCGTTGGTACACCTAACATAATTTCTTTACTTTCTGAAGTAATTATTACAGGCAATCGATGAACAGTTTCTGTATTTAACAAATTAGGTAATAATTTTCCATCCCAATGTACAACAATAGATGATAACTTTAAGTCTTGGAAATGTTTTTTTATTTCTATTGATTTTGACTCTCGCATAGTAAGCCGACATCGGCGAATAGATGATCGATTGACAATAATGGAATTATTATCCACTTCTAATCATTTTAAATCGATAAGCGACTGAAAATAGCTGTAGTTATAAACACAGCATCTCTGTCGCTTACTTTACAACGGTCAAAAGTAGCTACAACTCTTTCGTTCAGAATATTGTGAGTTCCTCTTATATTTCTTGATTTAAATTGGCCGGCAGTAGTTGGAATGTATACTTCTCCACTAGAGACTGATTGAGCACTTCCTTGGCTTGATAAGAGTTCAACGTTTTTGTCTACAAAAAAGGATAATGATAAGACAAAAAATATCTTCACTATAAAATAATAAAATATCAATGAGTAAGTTGATTATTATAATTTACCAAATAATGATTTTTCTTTTTCACTTTCCAATTTTCGTTTTTCGAAATCCAATTGTTTCTCTAATTTTTTAACACCAATTTCATCGTCATCGTATTTCGTCTTAATATTTGCAATAAACCCATTCGTTCATCTGATCTCTGATTATTCAAGAATTCTTTGGAATTTTCATCAACCATTTCAAATACATTTGACGGTGCGATGTCAAATAATTTTTTAATGAGCAGGAAAATTCATTTTGTTTTTTCACAGCAACTTCACTCCGATTTCTATGTTTAAGAAGTATGCGCCACTCATCATACAGTTTTTTCAACTTATCTCGACATCTTTGCATATCTTGAACGGGAATTCGAGCTTTCTTCCAAAACACAATAATTTTATCAATCACTGCAGCAACACTATCTGTGATAGTATTATTTGAAATACGTGTATAAAAAAATAACACTTTCAAAGCTTGCAATTTCGATGGTAATTTGTTACCTACGATTTGAACATCAACATCACCAATCAAAAAAATGTTTTGACGTAAACGTGATAACTCCATATTTAACTGATTACTTAAATATCGGATAAATGAACTCAAAAAATTTATTTATATATCAAAAAGGCATCAGTACTAGTAATTGAACGATTTTGATCAAGCTGAGAAATAAATGTAGGTTATGAGTAATCTGAGAATTAATTTTAGTGTTAGAGATTGGAGTAAAATCTAATAGATGGCGGCATGATCGGTTTCTAAAATGTTTTTAACCAGAAATCAAAATTTGAAATTGGAGTTTGTTGATATTTGTACCAATAACAATAAAAATCGAGACAATAGGTCCCGAATTTCTTTTGTATCCAAAAAAAGTTAAAAATTTTTAAAATGTTCGACAGTTCAGGCTAAAAAAATGAATTGGTGTTACTATTATTCCAAAGTTACAGTTACTTTGAAAATTTTCTAAACAAAAAAATCCAATGAGATTATAAAGAATAACCGGTTCATGATTTATGAACTATTAAATGACCAAAAAAACAGAAAAAAATATGAAAAAGATTATAGTTTCAATTTAGACCTCGAATAACGTCAAAACCGTTAGAATTATCAAAAAATGATAAGAGACCTTTTTTGTAGACCGTTAAATTTTGCATTAGAAAAAATATTTTTGATGTGATTTGTTGATTAGTTTATGACGTAAAAATTCCAAATTAAAAATATAACTTTTCCCATGTTATTTTCCTTTAAAACTTTGACCGTCGGGGGCGCGGGTTAATATTAAAATTAAGAGCTATAACTTGGCATGATTTTTTTTTATAGATTTTGAACCGATTTTGAACTATTGTGAAAAAAATTTCAAAAACCCAACATAAGGACCACCTAATATATATATATATATATATATATATATATATATATATATATATATATATATATATATATATATATTTTATAATATAATAAGACATAAGGACGTCTTTGAAAAATGGTTATATTCTATAAAGTCCGATATTATATGTTTTACAGAAACACATACAGATTCAGATGTTTTGGACCTTGAAATTAGTTTTGATACCCTAGTCGAAATTAAAAAAGTGATTTGAGCCTCATGAGCCTCCTTTCTTTTGTTTTTGGGTTTGCATTGAAATTAAAAACTGTATTTTTACCCTCATCGGCCTAAAAATAGGCTGTAGAGGTCGAAATCACAGTTTTAAACGGTATTTTGAGCCTAAAGAGCCTCCATCGGGGGGTCTGTAGGTTGATTTCATCTTTTTATTTTTTACAACATAGAATTTTTTCATACTAGAAAAAATTTTTTAAGTAAAAAACTGGACTTAGAAAACTATTAACTTTTATCTGTGCAAAAAAATTTTTTTAGTGCAGAGTTGAAATAAAAATTATGACTATTGTAATTAACGTTGTAACAATTTAGCAATCATTCATAAAATATACGGTAGTAAGCAATAACATCTCAAACGAGCAAAAATAAATATTCTAACTCCAGAGCTTATCTCAGCACTCGACAGAGCTAATGTTAGTAGTAGAAATGCGATGTTCATTATTGCTCCACTTCTATCAAGTGTTGGTGTTAATGTAGAAGATACAACTCTTAGTTATCGAACAATTCAACGAACTCGCATGCTCTTACGAAAAGACATTGCTATAGGACTAAAAGATAACTTCAAAGCTCATGATAAATATGTCGTGCATTGGGATGGGAAAATACTGAATGACAATTCTGAATCGAAATTTGTGGATCGATTACCGATTATTTTGACTGCTTTTGGTACTGAGCAGTTACTTGGAGTTCCAAAAATGAATAGTGGATCGGCAGAAAATCAAACAGCAACCATCTTGTCAACGTTAAATCAATAGGGTATTATTAGTTACATCAAGGCGATGTGTTTTGACACGACTGCGGTTAATACGGGTAACTAATCAATGATAAAATATTATAAGAAAATTTTATTTTCATCGTTCTAGTTGAATTGTTTTCATACATTAATTAAATTTTCGACACGTGCCCATTAGTTATAATTCTTTATTTATTTATAGATTTTAAATATGCGTTACAATTTTTATTAAATACAGAACTTAAAGTGTAATTATCTATTTTTACTATGCAGGAATCCATCATGGTACATGTAAAGAAATTGAAAAGGCCTTAGGAAAAGAATTAATTTGGTTACCATGTCGCCATCATATTTATGAGATCATTTTAAGGAGTGCATTCGAAGTCTATTGGCCAGTATCATCCGGACCAAATGTTCCAATATTTGGCAGATTCAAAAAATTTTGGGACACATTCGATAAAACGAAGTATAAATCTGGTGTTGAAGATAGTATTGTTGCTAATATTATTACGAATGAAAAAAATAATCTATCTTCATTTATTAAGCGATACTTACAGGTATTATTTAAATACAATTTTAAGTGTAGAGGATAATTTTTGATTTTTTACGAATAATTGATTACTTTTGGTAGTTATCGCAACCCCGAGATGACTATAAAGAAATATTGGAATTGTCATTAATTTTTCTGGGAGAAATGCCACGAGAGCAAGTTTTCTTCAAGCGTCCTAGTGCAGTTCATCATGCAAGTTGGATGGCAAAGGCAATTTATTGCCTAAAAATGTTTATTTTTA
This sequence comes from Cotesia typhae, assembly GCF_013202065.1. Lineage (NCBI taxonomy): Eukaryota > Metazoa > Arthropoda > Insecta > Hymenoptera > Braconidae > Cotesia > Cotesia typhae. Next base: position 6,542,516 of record NW_027423725.1, read on the forward strand.
GAGATGAATTTGACCTTTCTAAGAAAGAATTGGATGGTCATCGACAATTTTGTATTTTCATAGTTATGGTGTATGTAAAAGCTTGGTTTTCATCAACTTCTGCGACTTCTGCTGCTAATCACGACTTAGAGTTTATGAAAAATTTAATTGAGTACAGTAAAATTAATTCTTTAATTTCCTTGGCTACATGGGAAAAAATGACTTCACATTTATGGTACTTAAGTGATGAACTTGCTATTTTATCACCTTTTGATGATACCGTTCCATTAAACATAAAGAAGAATATTGTCGAAGCTGTTAAGACTCGCGAAGGTACAGATTCTAAAGCAAGAAGATTTATTATTGATAGAAAAACTTTACATTTAATTCTGCAAAAAAATATAAGTGACTTTGTTTCTAAGAAGTCATTAAAACTTTTTGAGATCTTTGATCTGCCGTATGATTTTCTTGACAAAAATATTGATTTATGGTCTACTGATGAGAGTTATAATGAAAATAAAGAATTTTTCGCACAATTGAAAGTTGTTAATGATGTGGCAGAGCGAGGTGTCGCATTAGTAAGTGAATATAACCAATGCTTAACGAAAGACGAAGAGCAATTTCAATTTTTATTGCAAGTTGTGAAAGAGCATCGAAAAAACTACCCTACTTGCAACAAAAAATTTTTTGAAAATACATAGCTCAGTTGAAAATTGAAATAAAATACTTTCTTATAACTAATTGGACATTTTTTCTCTAAAACTGAAATCATAATATATTTATAATGAAAACTTTGCTTTTTTATTGATAAATGATTAACTAAGCGATAAATAATGTACAATTTATTTTTTTAAATGTAGATAAAAATACTTACACATAAAAAAAGCTTGAAAAACATTTTGAAGTTTCTCAGTTGATGAAAAAAATTTTTTTCGTGTAAATTTTCTCAAAACTGATACATTAAATTGAAATTTTTCGATTATTTAATCAAAAACTCTTAAAATCGATATACATGAAAGTTTGATGATGAATATCTTTTGAACGATTAATTTAATCGCCAAAACATAAGATACCATTTTTATAGAGCAGTTAATTTGCTACAAAAATTTCTATTGCCCATTCAATAATAGCTATTTCTTGCCGAGTTATAAAATTCATAAACACAAGTGACATTTGACTTAAAATAATCACTATTAAATCTTCAATATTAGTGAAATGGTGAGGTTTACGGAAAAAACATAAGATACCTTTTTTGTAGAGCATTAAATTTCCTACAAAATTCTTAAAAAAATTTTTTCTGTACCACCAATTAATGATGAGGAATGAATTTTTTTCTATTGGACTGAGAAAAAAATGAAAAACTGCGACGCGGAGGATCTTCCTATTAAAAAGAGTTCATATTTGGTGAGAATTTTTTTAAGGTGCCTAGTAACCCATTTTTCCGTATTAATTGTAAAAAAAAAAATAGTTGATTTTTTTGACCCACCCTAATATATATATATACAGGGTGTCTCAGAAGTCGTGAGCCACCGGACAGGGTGTGGTAGAAAATTGGATTCTGAATAGAAAAGTCCTTTACCATTTTTCGATCAGACCCATAGAAAAATTACTACAAATTTATGAAAATAGACCAATGAGGAGCGCGGTTTAGCGGCAGAACGGTAGGCGCAAGAGCGAGCGAGTGGAAGCGCGACAGGCAATGAGTGCGCGCTCGCTTGCACACGTGTGATATCATTGCTCAGTTATAGCGGGATGCCCGCATGCAATAATAATGATCAATGATACTCCTGTAAATAAAAAAAAATTAATATTAGAAAAATCATCCCATAGACAGCCCCATAAAAAAAAAAATGTGCGATTTTTTGATAATTAAAACTCAAATTTTCGGTGTCACCGAAAAATGAAAAAAAAAAAAGCCAACAGTCATATTCAATGATACCCCTGTAATTAAAAAAAAAAAAAAGAAAAGTTATAAAAGTACCCCATACACTCTGAGATACAGCCCCATAAAGCCAAAAATTTGCGATTATTTAATGATGAAATTCAAATGATCAGTGTGCACTTGAAGTTAAAAAAAAAAAGCAATAAAAATAATCAGTGACACTACTGTAGACCAAAAAAATTGAAAAAAAATAAAAAACTACCCCATAGACAGGGAGATACAGCCCCGTAAAGCCGAAAATTCGCGATTATTTAATTATGAAATTCAAATGATCAGAGTGCACTTGAAGTGAAAAAAAAAAAGCAATAGAAATAATCAGTGACACTACAGTAGGTGAAGAAAATTTTAAAAATAAAAAACTACCCCATAGACAGGGAGATACAGTCCCATAAAGCCAAAAATTGTGCGATATTTCAATAATTAAAATAGAAATTTTCGACGACTACTCAAAATTTCAAATAAAAATCTAGGACTAATAGTTAACTATACCCATAACAATCAGAAAAAAATTAAAAATTACAAAAACCACCCCATAGACACTAAGATACAGCCTAATAAAGCCGAGTATTTCGGGATTATTTAACATAAAAATTAAAATATTCACAGTGCATTCGAAATAGAAAAAAAATACCAATCAAAATTATCAGTGGTACTTTTGACCATCAGACAAATTTAAAAAATTGTAAAAACACCCCATAGATACCGAAATATGACTTGATAACGCACAAAAATCGGGATTGCTTAGAAATTAAAATTCAAATTATTGGTGCCCATTGAAAATCAACAAAAGAAACCTTTTGTACTTATCGATTAAACTCCTGTGTATCGAAAAAAATTATTATTTAACAAACCACCCCGCAAACTCCGAATTATGATCCCATTAAGCTGAAAATTTCTGATTTTTTAGTAATTAAAATGCTACTTCTCGGTGTCCGTTGAAAATAAATGAAAAGTATGAAAACTCATTTTCAGATATACTCTTGTAAGCAAAAAAAAAATAAGATTTGAAAAAAACACCCCATTAACGGCGAGATAGGACCCCATAAATCCGCTACTTTGTGATTTGTTAGTAATTGAAATTGAAATTCTTGGTGTCCATTTAACAACAACAAGAGAAACCTATTGTACTTTTAAATTACACCCTTAAAAACATAAAAAAACTTAACTCTTGAAAATCCACCGCATAGACACTAACAAACATCCAAATAAAGCCAACAATTCGCGATTTTTCAATAATTAAAATTCAAATTTTCATATGACACCGAAAATTTCGATATCAACCCGGGAAAAAATGATCAGACCTGACCATGCCTGTTCATGTATGATCAGGCCTGAAATTAGACCTGATCATGCCTGTTCATGTATGACCAGGCCTGAAGTTATACATGATCATGCCTGATCAGTTCTGTTCATGCCTGCTCATATCTGGAGTACTAAATACGCTCAGGCCTGATCAGGCCTGTCCATGCCTGACCAGACCTATCCATGCCTGCTCATGTCTGTTCATGTCTAAAGTGTTAAATACGTTCAGGCCTGTCCATGCCTGATCAGACCTCTCCATGCCTGATCAGACCTGTCCATGCCTGTTCATGTCTGAAGTGTTAAATACGCTCAGGCCTGTTCATACCTGTTCATGTCTATTCATGTCTGACCATGCCTGTTTATGACTGTTCCTCTCTGACTATAGTCAGAGATATGATAAAAATTTTTCTTTGACGAAAAAAATTTTTGGTCATCACAAAAAGTGCAAAATTATTTTTAACATTACGTTTATTTAAATAATTTTGAAATAAAAATTTATTACATTTTCTATGGGATGTTATGGTCTGCTCTGCTCCTGCCTAATATGAAAATCATTACTTATTATATTATTTAAATAAATGTGATATTATAATGAGATTCGGTTACATAAATAAATTAGGACTATCAAAATATATTATAAAACCAATTTTAACATTATATTTATCATAAACTTATTCGATACTCTATGTACTTCATAGAATTGTTACATCTAATATAGCAGCACAGCAGGCGGGAAATTCAAGGCAAACGGATAACACCAGAGTTAAACAGCATTGAGCATGGTTGGTAGTTGGATGGTTGACCGCTGGTGTTACATCCTTACAATAATATGTAATTATTTTTTTTTTTTATTTTATTTTATTATAGAGAATTGCGTACGACTCTATCAAGTACTACAACCATAAAATTAAGCAAAATAATTAATTAAAAATAGTAATGGGTTTTCAGACCTGACCATGTCTGATCAGGCCTGATCAGGTCAATTCATGCCTGATCAGGCATGGTCATTTTTCATGTCTGATCAGGGCTGAAGACTCATGCCTGTTCATGTCTGATCAGGTCTGATCATTTTTTCCCGGGAATCCACAAAAAATCGATAAATCGCGGCTTTATGGAGGCGTATCTTGGGGTCTATGGGGTGAATTCTTGAATTTTGATATTTTCATTTATTAAAAAGAGTAAATTGGAAAGTGGAATGAGTTTATGCTCTTTATTTTAAGTGGACACCGAGAATTTCAATTTAAGTCAATTAAAAATCGACAAATAGCGACTGTATGGGGATGTATCTCGGTGTCTGTGGGGTGGATTCTAAAATTTTGATTTATTATTTTATAACAGAGATAACATTAAAAAGTACAATAATTTTCTTTTACTTATTTTGAGTAGACACCGAGAATTTCAATTTAAATCAATAAAAAATCGAACAATTGTGGCATTGTGGGGTTGCCTCTCGGTGTTTATGGGGTGGATTCCAAAATTTTGATTTTTAATTCATAAAAAGGTTAAACTGGAAAGAAAGATAATTTTCTTTGAGTTATTCCGAGTTGACACCGAGAATTTCAACTTAACTTCACAAATAATGGAGAAATCGCAGCTTTATGGGGGTGTATCTCAGTGTCTATGAGGTGGATTCTTAAATTTTGATTTTTCAATTCTTTACAAAGGTTACATTGGAAAGTACGATAATTTTTTTAAGTTATTTTCAGTGGACACCGAGAATTTCCATTTAAATCGATGGAAAATCGAAAAATCGCGGCTTTATAGGGTTGTCTCCTGATGTTTATAGGGTGGATTCCGAAATTTTCTTTTTTAATTCATGACGAAGATTGAACTGGAAAGTGGGATAGTTTTCTTTGGCTTATTTTCAGTGGATACCGAAAATTTCAAATTAAATAAATGAAAAATTGACAAATCGCGGCTTTATGGGGGCGCATCTCAGTGTCTATGGGGTGGACTCCATAATTTTGATATTTTTATGTATGACTGACGTTAAATTGAATAGAAGGATTATTTTCTTTTTGTTATTTTCAGTGGACACCGAGAATTTCATTGAAAGTAAATTAAACATCGACTTATCGCCAGTTTATGGGGGTGTATCTCGGTGTTTATAGGGTGGATTCCATAATTTTGATATCTTTGTGTATGACCGAGGTTACATTAGATAGGAAGATTATTGTAATTCTGTTATTTTAAGTGGACACCGAGAATTTCAATTTACGTCAAATAAAAATCGACAAATCGCGAGTGTATGGTGTTTTTTTAAATCTTATTTTTCTTTGCTTACAAGAGTATATCTGAAAATGAGTTTTCATACTTTTCATTTATTTTCAACGGACACCGAGAAGTAGCATTTTAATTACTAAAAATCAGAAATTTTCAGCTTAATGGGATCATAATTCGGAGTTTGCGGGGTGGTTTTTAAATAATAATTTTTTTCGATACACAGGAGTTTAATCGATAAGTACAAAAGGTTTCTTTTGTTGATTTTCAATGGGCACCAATAATTTGAATTTTAATTTCTAAGCAATCCCGATTTTTGTGCGTTATCAAGTCATATTTCGGTATCTATGGGGTGTTTTTACAATTTTTTAAATTTGTCTGATGGTCAAAAGTACCACTGATAATTTTGATTGGTATTTTTTTCTATTTCGAATGCACTATGAATATTTTAATTTTTATGTTAAATAATCCCGAAATACTCGGCTTTATTAGGCTGTATCTTAGTGTCTATGGGGTGGTTTTTGTAATTTTTAATTTTTTCTGATTGTTATGGGTATAGTTAACTATTAGTCCTAGATTTTTATTTGAAATTTTGAGTAGTCGTCGAAAATTTCTATTTTAATTATTGAAATATCGCACAATTTTTGGCTTTATGGGACTGTATCTCCCTGTCTATGGGGTAGTTTTTTTATTTTTTTTCAATTTTTTTGGTCTACAGTAGTGTCACTGATTATTTTTATTGCTTTTTTTTTTAACTTCAAGTGCACACTGATCATTTGAATTTCATCATTAAATAATCGCAAATTTTTGGCTTTATGGGGCTGTATCTCAGAGTGTATGGGGTACTTTTATAACTTTTCTTTTTTTTTTAATTACAGGGGTATCATTGAATATGACTGTTGGCTTTTTTTTTTTTTTTTTCATTTTTCGGTGACACCGAAAATTTGAGTTTTAATTATCAAAAAATCGCACATTTTTTATTTTATGGGGCTGTCTATGGGATGATTTTTCTAATATTAATTTTTTTATTTACAGGAGTATCATTGATCATTATTATTGCATGCGGGCATCCCGCTATAACTGAGCAATGATATCACACGTGTGCAAGCGAGCGCGCACTCATTGCCTGTCGCGCTTCCACTCGCTCGCTCTTGCGCCTACCGTTCTGCCGCTAAACCGCGCTCCTCATTGGTCTATTTTCATAAATTTGTAGTAATTTTTCTATGGGTCTGATCGAAAAATGGTAAAGGACTTTTCTATTCAGAATCCAATTTTCTACCACACCCTGTCCGGTGGCTCACGACTTCTGAGACACCCTGTATATATATATATATATATATATATATATATATATATATATATATATATATATATATATATATATATATATATATATATATAAGCAAAAAAGAGTTCCTTTGACTAAAGTTGACGGCAAAACTACTGAAGCTATCGGGATGGGACTGCTACCATTTGACGCAAAATTTTTCGTAGATGATTATAGGCTACAAATTTTTCGGATTTTATCAACCCTTTCTCATTTTGTTTACGATTTTCTTTTAGATACATTTTTTATCGCTAATAAACACAAAAGACTTTTATTTTCCATTCATTTGTTTTTAATACGATTTTATTCTGTTTTCACTACATAACCTTAATATTTGATCGATTTAACGTCATCTAAAAAAAGTTTAAGAAAGAAACTAATTATGTTTGGTGAACTAAGTCTTGAGAATTTATATTTATATGCTGATCATGTGTTTGGTTGTGATAATTGCTTCCATGAAATGGAATAGTTAGATTTCTATAAAATCTACTAAAAAAGTTGTTGTTGATAAACTACGACTTTTTGAAAGATGAAATTTAGGCCATGTCTTTTGAGTTTCAATAAGATTTACTAAAAATTTCCTTACAACAAACGTCTCTTTAGCAGCGTGAAAAAAGTCATTGTATGGTTTTGAAAACTTAACATTATATCCCAAGCGTCACAAGTATCCCAAGTTGACATTTTGGTGGATTTTATCCAACAAAAAGTTGAATAATTAATAATTGTCAACTTAAATTCAACAACATATTACCAAAAATATTTTTGTGCCGCTTGGTATGTAGTAATTCCTGGAACCAGTTCAGAGCTGAGAAATCTTATCTTAGGGTAGAGAGAGTGGAGGAAGGTGCTGTTGAATAATAAATAATTAATTAACAAAATTGGCCAAGATTTCTTAACTGTAAAAACTTTTAACAATATCGCGACATAAAAAAAATTAACAAAGTTCACTCACTCACTCACACTATCCACACTTAACAATGTACTTATTCTCGACGAGCCCCTTTCGGCATCGACCCGTAAAAATTATTAACAAACCAAACTAACTAAACTTTTCAATCACCCGCACAGAGACCAATCGTATGCAGGGGTCGTTGACAGGAGTAATCGGCTCACAGGAGTAACAGCCCAGTGACCAAGCGTAGACCTAGATACTCCTGCAGCTTATTCACACTTTGCTACAGAACAACAGCCCAGAGACCAAACGTAGTCCTAGATGTTCTGCAGCACACTCTCATAACCCGCTCCAGCTACAGCAGTAACAGTCCAGTGACCAAACGTAGACCTAGATACTCTGTAACTCACACATAACCCACGCTCATCTTACACACTGATACTACTGATTTGACTTTACTAAAAATTTAATAATTAATGATAATTAATATGATTTTGACTCTAAAATTGAGCCATTATTTGATTTTATATAAGCGCACTCATATTATGCTATAAGTGCGATATAATTAAAAAAAAATCAATATTATTTTCGAGAAAAATGCTTTTTTTGACATGTCGAGAGTAAAGCACTACCTCAACGCTTGATTCATGAGGCCTGCAATTTACCTTGATCATGAGAAGACATTTGAGAAAAATTTCTTACTTGGTTAGAGTAATTTGTTTTTTCTCTTTCGATAAAATTTTTGGATTTTCGAAACCTTTTACGATTTTCACTGTACAGAACATCTTATGTTTAATTTACGTTTTTTTTTATATTTATAAAATAAAATTCATTTTTGAAATGATTTTAAAACATTAATTCTATATTCGCAACATCCGAGATGTTGGAGTTACGTTTGTAACGCTCGAGACGTTAGAATCACACTTCATATTTTGACTTGGGAAGTTCATTCAAATCGGTCAAGTCGTTTAGAAATTAAAAGAGGTTTACACATACACACACATTTGTATCAAAGATTGATACAATAGAGTAATATGTATTCACAATAGAGTTTTGTAATTATTTGTAGAACAATACTAATTTAATTATAATAATAACTTAAAACAACAATACAATTTGAAGTTGACATTTTTATTTACAGTTACATAAATGATTACAAACGATTCTGATAAATACATAATAAAAAATCACGTTTCTGTAGGAAATTTTCATATGTAATGCATCAAATTATTTAATGAGAAAGCAAGATTTTTTAAAATACTGGGATTAAACACAACAATTCTTACAATTTAAAGCTCTTGTTCAAATGAGAAATGCGTTCTTTATGAATTCTTCCAGGATTCCACAAGCAGAATGTTTTTTTTTACCCCTGAGTACTTTTTTTTTCTTCATTTGTTTAAATTCACATGAACTACTAAGGTCATGAGCGACTACGGTAGGGGGTAAACTGATTGAGATTGGAATTCGTTTAATTTTTTTTTTTTTTTTTTTTTGGCTAAGCAGAATAATATACTTAAATATTGAAAAATATTGATTGGTGTACGCCAGGCTCGAATCCGGTCCAATACTTTTTCGTAAGCAAGGGCCGAGTTCGATAGGCTACTGCGCGCTTCTGAATACTTATAGAAGTAGATATCATGCAAAATTTTATTAATTACTAATGAAATACAAAAGTATTATAGAAATACTCTAGAATTAGAGCTTGATGGTACACTGAATTTCTTAGATGATTATTATAATTTTAAAATAGTTATGTAATATCTTTGACAAAAAATTGTTTCTAAGATCTGTTTTTGAATTTTCTGTGAGACGATAGTTAAACGTCTAACACATTTATATTAGAAGGGAAACTTGTCTGAATGTTAGACATTTATTTTTTTTTGAGACCTTTCAGTGCCATGTTTCAAAATTTTGAATGTCTTAGAAAGAATTTTGACTATACTCGGATATTTTATCTGTTTGATATGTGGTATTTACTAACTGCCTTTTAATTACAGAAAAACCTTAAATAACCCTGTGATTTTTGCCAGTTATCTTGACGAAATAAAGTATCATATTTTATCCTTGTTAGACCTTGTTTTGTGATTTCAGTAGATTGAAAACATGCAAGGACTATACGTGCACTAGGGTGTGCCAAAATGTAACTTCCGTGAAGAACCTTTTAAAATTAGAATTTTAAGTTCCGCTTTTAACAGAGGCTGTGTTTAGAAGTTTTCTGAGATATTTTGGGGTGAGACGATAAACTCGATTTTCATAGAATTTTTTAACAGAAGCTTAGTTTGGAAATTTCCGCTGAAAATTAAAAATTTGGCCGGAAGTGCCTAATTGAATCTTGTTAAATTCTATGAAAATTAAAATAACTCTCTCACCCCTAAATATTGAAGGAAATGCTTAAACACAGCTGCTGTTAAAAGCGGAACTCAAAATTCGAATTTTAAAAGGTTCTTCACGGAAGTTACATTTTGGCACACCCCATCGTGCACTAATTTCAAGTTTTTCTATGGATTGCAAGCGTAGTTATCTGAAGAAATTTTGTACAAAAATCTAAAAAAAATTGTAAAGCTTAAAAAAATGTAGATTTTACAAAATAGCCTTCCAATCATCGTGAAGCTTTTCTTTTTACTGTAACAGAAGTTCAATATTCCAAGATTTCTTAAAAATATTTACGGATCAATATTTTTAGCAATATTTCGAAAGCGTTTCGCATAGAAACATTTTTTTCGTTCATTTCCTTACAGATAATTTTTTCTTTATAATTATATGATCACCTACATGTATTATATATTTAAATATTGAAAATAAATAACGATGTTTTGTAATTATTTATTTACATAGCACATGGACCGCAAACGTATGATACATATTTAGAAACTTATTTATTTTAGAATTGTCTCATCATTTTCAGTCTTTGCTTAAACGTTCAAATAGAACGTAATAAATAATAAAATCTTGTATTAATACTGAACATATTCAGAACTATAACATTATAAAACTAAATGGAAGTTTTTAAAAAAATTATGATTTCCACATTTTAATTGGTGATTAATAACGATGTTTCATAGACAAGTATGAATCGTTTTTCTTGTTCTACATAGCTGGCATTTGACTTCACAGCACCAATGAAATGTACACGCACATCTTTCAACAACAATTACTTCTTGTGTTTTATAGCCTCGTCCACAGCACATTAAATCACATCCATCAACTCCAATACTTGTGTCATTGCATTGTCTACCTTGAGTTCCCAATATTCCAAGCTTCGGATTTTTATCACAAAATGGTGGTGATGGTTCTAAATAAACTAAATCTTTTAATCCAGGTGGTTTATGTTCTGGATTATATGGTTTTAATTGGAAACTGTAACGTTGACGGCGTCCAAGACCTTGCCTCGAACCATGAACAAAATTACTGGCAGAATTGCTGATAATAGCGTTTCCTGAACCACGTATCCGATCTGAATTACTAATCATGACTCGAGAGGCACCATCGAAGCGATCTTTTAAATTGTCTCCAACTATTTTAAATAATGGAAGACGCATCCAACATGTTTTAACTGTACATGACCCAGACATACCATGGCATTTACATTCCTGTCTCATTTCTGAAGATACATGCTGCAACATCAAGAAAAAAAAATTATTGTAGAAATTTAAGACGATGAAATAGTTCGAATAACTTGAGTAATTCGAAAAGTTCGAATAATTCGAATATAGTTTGAATAATCCGAATAATTCAAACGGTAGTTTTCTGAAGATGAATTAACTAATTCTTGTGTTAAAATTATTTCGTTTTGTTTTATTTGACTAAGGAAAATCTTCATAATTATTTAATAGTAAAGTTCGCTTATTATTTGTAATGAATATTTTTTGGTGTATTCGGACCCTCCGCTCCGGGGGACTCCGCCATTTTGATATTTTTTGGGTAAAATATGGTTTTTTTTTTTTTTTTTTTTTTTTTTTTTTTATGTGAGATTTACGAAGAAAAGTCATTAAAGGAGTGTAAATATGGACTACATTTGGAAATTCTATAGCTTTGTCTCTAGTGAGGATTATTTAAATTAATTTATTTTCCTCTTGACTGAATTAATTTGGTTTTACCTGTGTGTTGATGTTTTATTGTACCAAAAATTAGTACTATAAAACTGTTCTACAAAATATATGAAAATTTTATGTAGGTATTCATATGAAAGGTCGCGCCCTAGTTAGAAAAACAAAAAAATTGTGTGCGTCAGCTCCGACGCACGACTGGAGTTTACTCTTTACGAACGATTATATCGTATGCATAGATTAGTAAATGATGGTAAATAAAATGAACTATTTTCTTACTCGAAGCATACTCGATAAATTTCTTCACATTAATTATACAATTAATTCGTCAAAATAGTTAGAGGGGAACACCACTGTGACGATCGAAAAACAGAGGTAATTTTCGGGAATTTTTTTGGTAGGAAAAATAAAGGAATCTACATCCTTAAGAATTAAAAAAAAATTTAGGTTTCTATTTTCAGATTATAGAACCAACCATGGAGGGGGAAATTTTTTCTAGTGCTCTACGAGATTGTTAATAATTTTGTTATAATTAAACATTTTTTAATAAAAATTTAGGGTAATAATCTTTAATGTACCCTCAATAAAATAAAAAAAAAATCCGATTTCCAAATTCCTCTATTTTCCCTGTCAAAAAAATTTGAGAAAATTTTTTTTTTCGTATTTTTCGATGTTTGAAGTAAAAATAAGTTGACTCCCGAAAAAAAAATTTTTTTAATACGCCCTTATGGCTTTTGGGACCCACCTCGGATACCATAAGGGCATGTAAAAATATTTTTTTTGGCAACTGACATATTTTTTCGTGAAATGTGCAGAAATGCAAAAAAAAAAATTTCTCCGAAGTAAAAATTTCTTTTGGGTTTAAAAAAAATAATAGAATTTTTATTATACGCCCTTATGGCATCCGAGGTGAGTCCCGGTATTATCTGACTTAGTTTGTGGAGCTGAGCCAGGGAATAGCTGAATTTTATAAAAGTCGCGCTATAAGGACGACTGCAATAGTTAGATTTTTATAAAATCTATTAATAATCATGTTATTATTATTTTTATTTATTATTCTTTGGATAAAATTTACATTGAAAACGGAACTCAGTAGACCTGTTTTCACTGTACCTATAGTTCACTCCGACTTTTACTGCCAAAACAGGCGTCTTTTAAGGCGGCGAATTGAACTACCAAGAATTTGAAAACTTTTACAGCTTAAAAGGGTCTGATATTTCGACTCGGGTACTTGATAGCTAAAACCAAACTCGGTTTTATGGGAAATTAAATGCTCTACAAAAAAGGTCTTAATGATATTTTGCGTAAGTCAAGCTATTTTAAAGATATCGAGCCTCAAATTTCAAACTGTTAACAATCATGCTTTGTTTTTGTCTCAAACATAAAAAAAATCTATTTATATGTATTAATAACCAATTATTATTAACTTGAAAACAAAAATATGCATATATTCTATAGAATGCATATCCAAAATTTCTGATAATTTGACAAATGCTAATTTTTATTAATTTTCAGCAAAAAATATTTACTTATGAGTCATTCCATGTCAAATCGACCAATAGTTGGAATCAACCCCTTTCGATTTGGACAAATTTTGGTCGGAAATTTTCTTTTATCATGTAACGAAATTCTACAAAAGGAAAAAAAATGAAATAATTTTTTTCAAAAGATATGCAAATTCAAAAATTTACGATTTTTTCAGTTTTTCAATTTTGTTTTTGTAATATCTCGAACGCCATTATAGACACAGGAATGACTTTTTGTTTGCTTGAAAGGAGACACTTAAGGCTATTGAAAATAATAGTATATTACACCCCTTGGGAAGGAAAATAAGAAAAGCCTCAGATCACATGTAATTGTTGGCCGAGGCGAAGCCGAGGTCAACAAATATGTGATCTGAGGTTTTCTTTTTTACTTCCTAAGGGCTGTATACTATGTCGTAAGATTTGAAAAATTGCCAAATTTTGAATTTTTGAACATACAAAATTTCTCAAAAAATCACGATTAACATTAATATTTTGGCTCAATTTATTTTCTATAATATCATGTACTATTTTTAAAAGAGCCTGAAATTTTTAAAACTGTTTTTTTTTTTTTTTTTTTTTTTTTTTTTTTTTCAAAAATATGAATTTTCGAATTAAAACAGAGTTCTTTTTTCATTTTCTGCAACTTCCAAATAAGGTAAAGTTATGCAAATACATAGTATTGTAATTTTGAGCATTAATAAATTAAATACATTACTTAGAAATATTAAATAATGAATTCATTTCAATTTTTTTTAATTCTTTGGACATGATCATAAAGTGAACCTTAACGCATGATATAATTAATTACTTGTCCTTTTTTGATTTTATTTAAAGTTATTGACGCCACTTATTGTCTCATTAACATAGACATTATTTTAAATTTGAAAGTTAAAAATGTTAACGTGCAGAAATTTGTAAGTAAATAAGTATTCGAAAGTGTGACAGGGAATTTAAATTCCCGCGCGGGGTTTGTGTCACTGTTATCTTGTCTCGGTGTGTAGGGACTACTCCGTACCTTCTGAGCGTGAGTAGCTAGTTGTAAGACTCGTCACCTGGTCGTACGGGTCGCTAAGTCCCCACCGCTGTTCCCCAGAAAATCTAAGCGGGAACGAGATAATGGGAAAATTCGAGAACTTGAGAGAGAGGTTATAAAAGAGCCGGCGAAGACCAAAACAGCACCTTTTGGCGGACGAGACTTGTGGTTGTACAGTGCTCAGTGACTTACCATCAAAATAAACAGATAATTTGTACGAGAGAAAATTGAGATCGAGGAGACGAGGAAAGGAATTTACGGACTCGAGAAGCTGAAGGAAGTTGCTGTTCACAAAATTTTACTTGCTCTTGGACAAACCCCATCGTTGACAGAATTAATTGGAACTTCAGTTAAATTGGTTATTCAGGCCATTCTAATCGTCATTAGGCCGAATTAACCAATCTAAGTTTTTATTGAGAATAAATATAATCGTCTCATGTAGTCTTTACGTATTAGCAAATTCCAATCGAGTTAAGTTCGTCAAGGTCACTTAGTAGTTAAGACAATAGAACTTAAAACATTTATCAATTAACTGGAAAATAAGAAAATAAATATATTCAATTCGGTCTTTTGTTTATAATTTTCAAAAAATTATTTAAAAATTAGTTCAGAAAATTTGATAATAAATTTGAATAAGTACGTAGTTTAGGATAAAGGTCATTTATAGTTATGTGTTAAATTTTTGGCAATTGTGGAAGGATAAATTTAGGCCGTTTGGCTAAATTGAATGAAGCAATTTTAATTATTGAGTTGAGGAAATTTGGGAATTAGGAAATTATTAAAGAAAAAATTGTCAGAAGATATTTAGTGAAATTTGGTGAAATTTAGTTGAAGAATTTTGGTTGAGAAATTTGGAAAAGTAATTCTGTAGATTCTGTGATTAGGATTGTATTGAAATGAATAAATTAGGAAAATCGACAAATGATAAATTTTGGGAATTTGAAAATTTTGTATTAAGGATTGTAGGAAAAATTTAATTGTTAATTGGAATTAAAATTGAGAGAATTAGCACATTGAATAAAAGTTAGAGAATTTGAGTTAGCGTCCGGTGGACGAGGTAGTAGATAAGTAAGGAAAATGATAGAGTAAGGAATCCGTCAGGTTGATGTAAAAATTAGCTTTTAATTGAGAATCCGTCAGGTTGACGTGAAATTTGGTTTAATTGATATGCCGTCAGGTTGACGAGGAAAATTTAGAATTAAGATTCCGTCGGAGTGACGAGGTCGGAGAAGCAGTTATTTAGGGATAAGATAAATTGGCAAGGGCCATTTAGCGTAGGTGAGAGGTTCTCACATTTAAGTTAGTTTATAAGGAAATTTGTTAAGTTTGAAATTTAAATTGAATAAATCATTTATATTTTTCTAATAATTTCTCTCAGTTTTATTCGCAGCCTTTCTCGGACTTCTCACGACCCTGTCCTTTCCTTCTCATGCTCCTCCGGTTTCTGGGACACCGTGTCTAAAATCCCAGTGGCGCCCTTTCTAAAGAGGAAAGGGGTAGCTAACTGGACCTGGGCTAAACCCCCATGGTTATAAAAGAACAAAAAAAAGTTGATATTCTCATCACATTATTTCTGATTTTTATTGAAAGTTGTAATGACTGTTTGAGTTATTTGGCGTTGAAAACTGTAATTGAAGTAAAATAACGAACAAAATATATCGTCCGTTAGAACAATAAGAAACTTTATCATGTATTAAGCCTGCAACTTTAATGTCCAAGAAATAAAAAAAAGTTGGAATTAATTCATTATTTAATAATTCCAAGTCGTTCATTTAATTTTTTAATGCTCAAAATTAAAATACTATGTATTTGCACAACTTTATCTCATTTTCGAAATTGCAATAAACAAAAAAAAAAATTTTTTTTTTTATTCAAAAATTTATATTTTTGAAAAAAAAACGAATAGTTCTAAAAATTTCAGGATCTACTAAAATCAGTACAAGATATCATGCAAAAAATTGAGTCAAAATTTTAATGTCGATCGCCATGTTTGACGATGTTCAAAAATCAAAATTTAACATTTTTCAAAATTTTACTCCAAAATATATTTCTTTTCCATAGCCCCAATTGTCCCCTTTTAAACAAACGAAAGGTCATTCCTGTATCTATACACTGATAGAAAAACAATCTTGATTCAAGAAACTTTTTTTCTTCAAAATTTGAACTCTTGAAACTAGATATAGATATATTTCTTTCAAGAATTTTTGTCTCTTGGTTCAAGATAGGCGATAACATTGATTCAAGATGTTACCGACTTGTGTTAAGAATGGCTTTTTTTTTGAGCCATTAATTTACTTATTTCCAAGAAATAATTTTCTTTCGGTATAACAATTACAAACTATTTCGTTTTTGAAATATACTTTGATGAATTATTTTGAGTTCTTTAAACGATAATGTTATTTTAGTTGAAAAACTAAATGTATCGATTGAAAATAATATAGCTCTTAAGCCAAAAAAATCTAAATCAAGACAAGAAATTCTTAAAGCAAAATAATCATTTGTCTTCCAAAATAAATTCTTAGATCAAGAAAATATCTCTTGAGTCAACATAAATTTTCTATCAGTGTAATAGCGTTCGAGATAAAACACAAACAAAGTTGGAAAACTGGAAAAGTCGCAAAATTTTGAAATTGCATATTTTTTGGAAAAAGTTTTTTCATTTTCTTCAGAACCCATTTTACATATAAAAACAATTTTTAAGACAGTAATAAATAAATTTGTAATCAGTTTAATAACTCAGAATTCAAAATTTTAAGTATTTCGAAGTTTACGTTTGAATATGTTTAGAGCAGCTAACTCTATGATAAAAGTGTAAGAAACCTTTTTTGTAGAGTGTTAAATTCTCTACGAAAATATGCAATGGACTTATTTATATGAGGTACAAATGTCGAGCTATAAAAATAAAAAAAACATAACAATTCTTTTTCCCATGTTATTTAAATGGATTTTATTTTCATAGAATTTTTTAGCAGGAGGTTTAATTGGGCACTTCCGGCGAAAATTTGAATTTTCAGCGGAAGTGCCCTAACTAAACTCCAGTTAAAAAATTCTATGAAAATCAAATTTATCGTCTTACCCCAAAATATCTTAGGAAAGGCCTAAACACAGCTGATTTCAAAAACGGAACTGAAAATTCCAATTTTATAAGGTCCATCAAGGAAGTTACATTTTGGCACACCCTATTATATATACTTATATATAATTGTATATGGAACTATATATAATCCTGCATGGCTGTATATTGCTCCATATATAGTCATATATAATTATATATAATCTTATATACAATTCCATATATAATCATGTATGATTTTATATAATTATATATGTGATTCTATATATAATCATATATGATTATATACAATTATATATGATTATATAGAATCATTTTTTCTCGGAGAGGTGCTTCTATTACTGATTATTGAAAACATTCGCAGTAATACAAGCATGTTCATTTTTTTGGTACCAATTACTGCGTCTATAAATAATAGTATATTACACACCGAGGGAAGTAAAGTAAGAAATGTCTCAGATCACATGTAATTGTTGGCCGAGGCGAAGCCGACAACAATTGATTTTTTGTTTGATTGTTGCAACTCTAGTACTATTCAAAGAGTAAATTCAATTAGTATTTAATTTGGACTACCAAATATTTAAGTCAACTTTCTAGATAGAAAAATTTTCTAACCATACGCCATCTGCTAGAATTAATTAATACTAAATATATTTTAGCCCACGAATTTACTCTCCAAATCTGAAACAGGGAAAATCACTGGAAATTAGTGGTATATTCACTATTTCACAGTTATAAGTATACCACTTGGTATACTTATAACTATGAAACAGTGAAATTCCACTGATTCATTTTAAGAGAGTACAGTTAAAATCTTTGAGGATTCTTAGTTTCTAATAGTTAATAGATTCTTTTTATGAATATTTAGAAGTTTATTGAGTTTATAATAATAAAAAATTAGGATAAAGGTTGACCCTAAAGGCCATCACTGCAACTTCCCGCTAATTCCATACTAAGGCGCTGAAAATTGCATTTATTACGTTATTGAGCTCTTTGTGCTCAAAAATATAATTTTCATATCATTTTGAGCTCTCCGAGCTCAAAGGCCTAAAAGAAATTTAATAGAACACTATTTTTTTAATTTTCAAACCGCAATAACTTTTGAATAAATAAATCGATTTTTAAGTAAATGACAGCATTCGACACAGTTTTTTAGGTCTCGTGAAAGACCTTTAAGTTCAAATTGATCGAACTTAGAATTTCGAAGTGATTCTAAAATAATGATTTTTTTAATTTTTTTCGTTAATGATCACTCACGAACGAATTAACCGATTTTAACCGGGTGGGTGGCAATCGACGTGATTTTCTTTCGAAAAACAAGGTGAAACCAATAACTTTCCAACTTTTGATCATTTTCAACTTTCTTAGCGGAAAATTAAAAATTAGGAAAATGGTTGACCCTGAAGACCATTCCTGCAACTTCTCGCTAATTTCATGCCTCTTCAAACTAAAAAATGCGATTTGTGTATAATTTTGTGCACTCTGATCTAAAAAGATAGCTTTTCTATGCTTTTCAGCGCTTTAAGCTCCAACGTTTAATAGAAGTTTCATAAAACACTACGTTTTAAATTTCCAAACCGCAAGAACTTTTGAATTAATTACCTGATTTTTACGCAATTGGCAACATTCGACGCAGTTTTTTCAGCTTCATAAAGAATTTTTAAGTTGGAATTGATCAAATGAGGAACTTTAGAGTAATTCCGAAAAAATACCTGTTTTAGTATTCTTTTGTTCACGATATTTTTTGAACGAATCGACCGATTTAGACCGGCTTGGCGGCGAAGGACGTGGTAATTTTAAGTTGAAAGCTGATTAGTTTTTAGAATTGATAGGTGAAGCCGTTTAAAAGTTATTCCTAAAAATGTCAGAGTTATGTTAAAAAATCACTTGTTTCCAAATATTTTGTCAGATATCTCTCGAACCAATCAACCAATTTTTACGTCCTTGCTAGTGATCAACGCTTTTTTTTAAGTTCCAATAATCGTTCCATTTTATCAAAAACGATCCAAAAAGAAATGTCTAAGTTATGTGAAAAAAACACTTTTTTTGGTTTACATGCGTTCATGATATCTCTCAAACGATTCGATCGATTTTGACCGGATTATAGTCTAGTCAACAAGTGCCTTTTGGGTCAAAATTTTTTCGAATGGTCCGAAAAATATGATTGAGGTGTCATTCGATTAGTTATCACATATAGAAAGTTTTTGAAAAATTTGAAGATGCGCTCGTAAAAATTACAAAAGTTATAAAAAATTAACTAAAAATAAAAAAGGGGGTTTAGTTTTTTGCTTATATCTCAAAAACTATTTGAGATATCTAAAATTTGAAAAAAGTTCCAGAAAGAGGAGAAAATTTCCTAAAAAAAGTATTGACTCTCGGTATTGTAAGATAAATATTTATAATTTTTACAAAGGGCTGAAAATACGCCCAAAGACGGGCGCTTGGGTATCCGGAAGCCACGCCCCCTTGGTACCTTTTAACAAAAAATATTATTTAAACATATAAAATATTAAAATTTTAAATTGAAAAAATTCAAGCACTTACAGAATAAAAAAAAATAAATAATAATCTGTCAGCAAAAAATTTTTATCGCGATTTTTCATTAATTTATGCATTAGTTAATTAACAATTTCTTATAGCTTGTACAAGTGAGGTAATTGTTAGGGTAATTGTTAAACTATGAATCTCGATTTTTTTTTACTTCACAGAGCTATTTTTCAATGACCACAGAATGGATTCCCGTCCGTAGAACTAAACAATTGTTAATCAGCACATTGTTATTAATAATTTACGTCGGTGACAAATTAAAAAGTTAAATAATCCTGAAAAAATTTTTTTTTTCAGAAAATTACTTTGATTTGTTTTCCTATTAACATAAGCGACTTAAAAATGATTTTTTATCATTTTTATCATTTATTGTTTTATTTTTATCATTTAGAATAAATTGATTCGAAAATTCATGATCTTAACTAAAAAAAAATTTTTTTAACATTTTTTTTATAACAAAAGGTACAAATTACTTAAATAATTAGTTACAATCATGAATTGAAGGCTTAATTTATTCTTTAATTAATACAGAACAATTAAGTATTGACTTTTTTTATCGTATTGCAATTAGTTAACAAAATATAATTAGTTTAAACATGAAAATCAGGTGAGACTAATGGAGTATATAAGGCAATAATTTTTAAAATTCAATAAAAAATATAAATAAATTTTTTTCATTAAGAAAATGTAGTTAGTTGTTCGTCTTTCATAGTGTAGAGTAAGGAAAAAATTATACCAATTTTTCAATTTAAAATTTTAATATTTTATGTGTTTGAATAATATTTTTTGTTAAAAGGTACCAAGGGATCTTCAAATTTTTCAAAAACTTTCTACATGTGATAACTAATCGAATGACACCTCAATCATATTTTTCGGACCCTTCGAAAAAATTTTGACCCAAAAGGCACTTGTTGACTAGATTATTAGCAGCGGTCGGCGTAGTTTTTCAAACTTCAAGTCGGATTAATTTCTGGTTGATCAATAAATCGGTTCAAAAGTTATCCAAAAAAAACCACATTTAAAAAAGATTTTCCTCTTAGCTTTTTTGAGATTTTTCAAAGTTTCTCAAAATCTCTCGGTCCGAATTCTCTGGAAATCTAATTTTGGTCAATCCCTTTCGAATAGAGTCAACCTCGATGAAATCGGTTTAGTCGTTCAAATGTTACAAGCGGTTCACATACACAAACACACACACACACACACACACGCGCGCGCGCACGCACGCACGCATACAGATATAATGATAACATTACAGAGGTAGTTAGAGAAGCTTACTGTGACCTTAAAATGTCGAAATCTGATAAATACTCGATTTTTGCAAAATGGAGTAAAAACAATAACTTCCCGCTTCGATTTATTTAGCGGGAAGTTAAAAAAGTCACGGTGAAATATTGTTATTTGATGAGATATTAATATTATTGAGGCTTCATATTATATATTTAATATTAAGAAATAATATTATCAAGGCTTCTATTAATAATAAAAAAATTTACTTTAATGATGAAAGTATCTATATGGTCTAATTAAGAATATGTCATCCTAGTTATATTTAAATAAACATAAAAAATGTAAATATAACTGACGTCGAAAAAAGTAACGTTTATTATCAATGTAAGCTCGGGTCAAAAAAATAAATGTATTAGATATTAGAATTATATGTAATTATAAAAAATCACAAAAATGATTGTAGGTAATTATATGAGGACACATCAAGCTATATTGAGCTTTCTCTGGCCTTCAGATATTGTGATATGTTTTGACCATAATAATTATTATACCAGATCATATCATGCCACATACGACCATATCAGGATATACTAAGCCTGATATGACCATATACATTTTGATATGTTCTGGTATGGCCAATCTCCATATTAGGACTCATCAGGCGATATCAAAACCTATGTGACCACATCAAAAATTTATATATGCGGTTATCAGACTATGTCAGGATATATTAGGCCATATATGATCATATTAAAAATTTTTATATGGTCATATATGAGCATATCAGGCCATAACAGAAAAATTTTTCCGGGTTATGAGATAATTTGACCACAAAATTACGCTACTTACAGCTCTACCGGCTTCATTGTTGTGTAAATTCATTTTTTCTCTCAAGTTCCTTCCTCTTTCACCAGTGTCCACAAATTCTCGAGAAAACTTAAATCCATATCCAATATTATCAGAGCAACCTCCCCATTCCCAATCACGAGCTTGTGGGGAAGCTCTAGATTGATGAGTATAATCACACGAACACGATTGTATACTGCCTTCACTACAAGCCCTGGCAATACTATGGGTGACAGCAGCGCTCGTAATAGCATAAATAAATGCTGTTTCTCGACATCCTGTAAATTCAAAACGAAATAAAAATGATGAAGTTTATTTCTAACTTAAGTAAGAATAATTTTTTATGATCGAAAATGAAACGTATCTATAAATTAGTATAAGATAAAATTAAAAATTTTTTATTGTGTTTAAAAACCGAAAATTTAGTTGTATAAAAAATATCATAGAACTTTTGCGTATAAAGATATCAAAGATTTGTCGAGTACATTATGAGAAGCAATATTTTATGACTAATATCTTAAAACCAAACTTTTTCAAATATTTAACCCAAAAACTATTGTCCTCCAGCAGATTGATACATTACTTAAACTTTATTACTTCAGTGATGGTTCAAACATTCTAAAATAAATTTCTAAAATTAAATGCAGAGAAAAATATACATAAAAAATAAAAGTTTATAACAGTATTTACAAGTTCTTTATTTTTTTTAAAGGTTGTATGGGCTCGAATGATGATGGACAAAATTTTTACAAGGGTATTTCTTTAGTCGCGTGGGAGGTGACGCCGACACAGAAACGTCTCAATCCACTATAACTACCTGAGTGGCAACTCTGTCTCTATCTTTCTTTCTTTCCGTATTTTATTTTCTCTTTCCTACTAATGGGTAGGAGAGAGAAATGACCTTAACCCTCACCTTGCTGACCCAGGCAACAGTCTCCCAGCCTTATCTGCATAAGGAGCAGGTGCCTACCGGCGTCTTTGTGCTTCACCGAGCGGTAAAGATATCACGAAAGTCCCTCGGCTTCTATTTCTCTCAAGGATTCTTAAAGACAGGCCGAAACAGGTTTCGTATTTCGACCAGCCCACCCATTCGTTCTTATTCGCGCGTTCCTCACACGTGCCCGTTCTGTCTTCTACAATTTTTGTCATTGTTTACAAATAATACCCATCATCATTTACTCATGCAGCATTATTTATTTGAAATTAAAGAAAACTATCCAAATGTACAATCCAAAAAAAAAGTAATTTTTTCAAGGTTACATTATAATGTAGCATAAGCTAAAATTAATCGTTAGACTTAGATAAATGTTTTTTTAAATTATAAAATAGCATAACTGAAAATTTATGTTAGCTCATAACCTAGTGAAATAACTCGGAAATTCACGGTGATCATCCATATCTAATTCTTCTATAAGTAGTAAAAGTTTGAATTCGTCACGAATCTCATCTGAAGGTATGGCCTTGGAGGTCTTCATTCGCACTCGGTTTCATTCGGTAGTCTTACCGTGGTTACCTATCTCTTTTTATTGTAGTTTGTTCGGTTAGACAACCGTATCAAGAAAAAAATTAAACTAAGTTTACGTATAGATCTGAAACCATCAACTGTATAGAAATGTAACCAGTAAAGGAAATATTTAAGAAAGCAAATCTTGTGGGTGTTCATGTAAAAAAAAAATTTAATGGTATTATATTGAAATAGATGGTAAATCCATTCGACTAAATAAAAAAAACTAGTACCGTCAGAAAAAAGTAAGAAGTTTTAGTAAGTTGTTTCATCAATAGATGTATAGTTTGAATAATATGTTATAGCATTTACAATTTGTATAATGATGATTTTTCAAGTTTTAACTGTGTTGAAAGTAATTTTTTCATAGCCTCACTGATCTGTTTTCAATTATCTTTTAATTGATTCTTAAAGTTAATGTATACTTTACTAAAAAAAAATTCAACCACAATTGATATAACATGACAAAAATTATAATTTTTATCTTATGAAAATAAAAAAAAAACTTTCAGTTTTTCTTCTTTGTTCAATGTATATATTTTCTGTAGAGTGTCTTGGGGGAAATGATAATAAAATAATTGAGATAATTCGTTATATTTATGTGACTGTACAGTGCGCGTCATTGATTCGTACCGGTTGAAAAATTTAAAGGTAAAATAGAGAAATCAAAATTTCGACATCTGTAAATAAAAAAATCAATAACAGGAAAATCTTTATAAGAATAAATTTGAACAAAATTGAAAAAATAATTAACTAAAAATATCAATCACGATTAAAATAGAAATTAAAAATATTAGTAATTAAAATAATCACATAGTTTATAAAATAAATAAAAGTAAAATTTTAATATTGAAAAAAAAAAGACAACGACATAATTAGATAATTTTAAAATTTATCAAATATAAATATAGGCATTGGATAAAATGAAATAGACTTAATTCAGAGAAGTCAATAAAAAGACATTTGAATATTTATATTAATAAAAATATTGATAGTTATTAATATATAAATTCTTAAAAAATAGACATCTCTTAATATAGACTAGAAAATTTAGAAAACCGTGATTTTAGACATCCGTAAATTTTTATTTATATTAATTTATAAATTCAAATAAAAATACAATTAAAAATATAATTGCTTTCAATTTACGAGCTAATAAAAAATTGAAAAAGTATTTCTATAAGGCTCTAGAGCACTAGACCAAAACCCTTGAATGTATACGGAGTCGGTTCACCAGGAGTTTGCGGATCAAGCAGCGGTGAGATTCCCCGCGCTCCGAATAATAACCTAGACATTTTTAAAATAGTGAGTGTCGTATTTATCCTAGTTAACTACTCATGGAGGTTTACGGAGTCGGTTCACTAGGAGTTTGTGGATTAGGCTGCTGCGGGATTCCCCGCGCTCTAGAAGAATAACTTATTTTTTTAGAGCGCCGGGAATCCCGCAGCAGCCTAATCCACAAACTCCTAGTGAACCGACTCCGTAAACCTCCATGAGTAGTTAACTAGGATAAATACGACTTTTACTATTTTAAAAATGTCTAGGTTATTATTTGTGGCGCGGGGAATCTCACCGCTGCTTGATCTGCAAACTCCTGAAGAACCGACTTCGTAAACATTCAAGGGTTTTGGTCTAGTGCTCTAGAGCCTTATAAAAATACTGTTTCAATTTTTTATTAGCTCGTAAATTGAAAGCAATTATATTTTTAATTGTATTTTTATTTGAATTTATAAATTAATATAAATAAAAATTTACGGATGTCTAAAATCACGGTTTTCTAAATTTTCTAGTCTATATTAAGAGATGTCTATTTTTTAAGAATTTATATATTAATAACTATCAATATTTTTATTAATATAAATATTCAAATGTCTTTTTATTGACTTCTCTGAATTAAGTCTATTTCATTTTATCCAATGCCTATATTTATATTTGATAAATTTTAAAATTATCTAATTATGTCGTTGTCTTTTTTTTTTCAATATTAAAATTTTACTTTTATTTATTTTATAAACTATGTGATTATTTTAATTACTAATATTTTTAATTTCTATTTTAATCGTGATTGATATTTTTAGTTAATTATTTTTTCAATTTTGTTCAAATTTATTCTTATAAAGATTTTCCTGTTATTGATTTTTTTATTTACAGATGTCGAAATTTTGATTTTTCTATTTTACCGTAAAATTTTTCAACCGGTACGAATCAATGACGCGCACTGTACTTTGAACTATCCGTTATATTAAACAAAAAAATCCTAATTTCACTTTATTTTCTAAAATTAGTTTCTTGAACTACTGGCTTAAATTCGATGCAATTAACATTTGTCGTCATCTGTGAGCATTTGAGAAGTAATCAAATTCTAAAAAAACTATCTAATATTTATTAAAAAATCATTCTGATTTGTAGTTTTTAAAAAAATGATTGTTTTTTTTTTTTTTTATTTTTCGAAAGTACATACATCTACAAATATTGTATTCAAATTTCTAAGTGATCAGACCACTGTAACTACATTATTTCACGAGTTTTATGTGGATTTTCGAGTTAACATAAACCAAATTTTCAAACAAGCTGAAGGAATTTTGTATTATCCTGGCATCGCTGATTGACTTTGGATAAGATTTTTTTTTTTATTAAAAAAACGTTAAGCGCGTTTGTCTCAGAACTACATTTTTCTTGCTTACATAAATGATACCTCCGGAACCAGTGACCCGATCTGAATAAAATTGAAACCACATATTTTATATAGTATAAGCTATAGCACGAACTACAAACAAATCAAAATTTTGATTTTTACTATTTCTTTAGGACTAACAACTGGGTAAAAAGGCTTAGTTTTAATTATTTTCGTTTTAATCTCGGTATAAGACCGATAACTTCCCACTTTTTGAAAATCTTCGATTTTCTAAACAGGAAGTTAAAAATTTTTTCAAATGTGGTTTTTTTTTAATGAATTTTAAACGGCTTTACCGATGAATTCCAGAATATAATCAGCTGTTAACATTAAAAATCTACCTCGATCGCAGCCAAGCCAGCAAAATAGATTGATTCGTTCGTGAGTTATCGTTGATGAAAAAAAAGTGTTTTTTTCAAATTACATAGAAATTTTTGATCTAATTAATTTTTGTTTAAAAGTATATTATAGAATTTAAAAAACTGCGTTGAATGCTGCAAACCGCGCAAAAATCGGTCAATTCGTTCGTGAGTTATCGTTAATAAAACCAAAAAACGTGTTTTTTAGAATTCGCTCTGAAATTCTTAGTTCGATCAATTTAAACTTAAGGATTCTTCATGAAGCTTAAAAAACTGCGTAGAATATTGCTATAATGCGTGAAAATCAGTTCATTCATTCATAAGTTATTGCGGTTTGAAAATTCAAAAAATATTGTTTCATTAAACTTCTATTAGACTTTTGAGCTTGGAGAGCTCACAATGACTCGAAAATTATATTTTTGAGCTCAAAAAACTCAGAAACTTAGTAAGTGCAGTTTTGAGCGCTCAAGTATGAAATCCGCGGAAAGTTGCAGGGATGGTCTTTAGGGTCAACCGTTTTCCTAATTTTTTTTGTAGTCTTTTTAAGATTTCTCAAAATCTGCAGTCTGAATAGATCCAAATCGTATTCAAACGCTAAGTTTAGTCAAGTTATGAGAGGTTTGCATACATCCATACATATACATACATGCATACATATCCATACATATGCATGCATACATACATACATACATACATACATACATACATACATACATACATACATACATACATACATACATACATACATACATACATACATACATATATACATCATGCGACACCATTGCGAGAATAATCTGGGAAGCGTCCTAGGATCTCGAAACTTTGAGATCTGATGAAAACTCGATTTTCGAAAAACGAGGTAACACCAATATCTTCCCGATTCTTAAAAATTTTCAATTTTCTTGGCGGGACGTTAAAAATAAAGTCAGACATTTTCCGTGTTATTCAAGAGCATACGTGTTGAGTGTAATAAAGTTTATATCAACATCTATAATAGTTTCTGTGTAAGAAAGTAATGAATATTTGCTTTTTAATTTTTTTCGCGTGCCAGAATCAGAATAATCGCTCAATATCCTACACGGTAAAAAATTTCCATTGAATTTTACTACGATTGTGTAGTCTGCATATACGTTTACTATGGGAACTTGTAAATTTTGTACCATTTCTCTTATAGTTCGGGGTTACTATGCACCCATAGTTAAATTCAATGAAAATTTTTCATTGTGTATCAAACAAATCAACTGATTATGATTCAGTTAGTATCATTTGGAAGAGTTTTTGTTTTGAAACTAGAGTAAATTCAATTTTTTAATTGTAGGGAAAGGAGGGGCAAGATGGGCCCCGATCATTTTCGATATCCAAAAACATTTGGAGGCAAAATGGGCCCCTAACATTTTCAGCACTCAAAGTGTATGGGAGATAAAATAGGCTGATTAGACTTTAAAAACCAACGAATATTTTGCAGTTAGACGAGTTCTAGAATTTTTCTGTTGTAAAAATCATCAAAAAATTACATGAAGAATAAACTTAGTTTCGAGTTAATTAACAGCATTATTCACTATATTTTTTGCTAGAAAACTATTTATTTTACAAAAGCTTCCCTGACTATTTTTACGATAGTGTGTGTGTGTGTTTCTTACGTAACTTCGACATTTCTTCCTGGATCGTTTTTGTTTCAATAAAATCTGGAATCCGGTTGACCCTAAAGGACATTTCTGCAACTTCCTGCTAATTCCATATCTAAGCGCTTTAAATTGCACTTAAGACGTTCTTGAGCTCTTCGAGCTCACAAACATAATCTATGTATTACTATAAGCTCTTGGAGCTCGAAGAGTTAGATATTCTAAGTTTTTGAGCTCTTTGAGCTCAAAAGTCTGGTAGCAGTTTACTAAAGAGTATTTTTAAAATTTTCAAACCGCAATAACTTATGAATGAATGGTCCTATTCTCACGTAGTTAGCAGTATTCCATGAAATTCTTTAAAGTCTATGATGTACTTTTGAACACCAACTGATCAAACCAAAAAATCTATCGGTAAGGCCGTTTAAAAATATTCCAAAAAAACAATTTTTTAAGAATTTTGTTTTTGAGATTTTCCACAATCTAGCCAACCGAATCGATTCAAATTTTCATGAAATTTAATGGGAATGATGCTATTTAGATCGACATACGTTTCGATCCGATCGGTTAAGCCGCTCAAAAGTAATAAGAGGTTCAGATACACACACACACACACACACACACGCGCGCGCGCGCGCGCGCTGCCGTACGGGCACCATCGAGGAAATAGTCAAGGAATCGGTTGATTGGTTAGAGACATTTAATTTTGAAAATTGAAAAAAAGGTTTTTTTATTCAACATAACTTTAAAATTTTACGTCCGATTGTTAAGTAAGTAATAATTAATCTTTTTGTTCTAGACTAAATCGGTTAGTTTGTTTGTGACATATCATTGTCGAAAAAATTAAAAAAAATTGTTCCTTTATAATAAACTTTAATTGGCTTTATCAATTGATTTAAAAAATTGATCGGGTTTTAAGCTTAGAAACACGCATTAATCACCGTCAACGCGATTAAAATTGGTTGATTAGTTCCAGAGATATCGTTGTCAAAATAATTCAAAAAACACGTTTTTTTTAATCACTCCGACATTTTTGACCTGATTTATTATTGCTATTGGCGTTAAATATTGATCGCTTAGGTGTGGAGTTAGCAGGAAGTTACAGGGATGGTCTTGAGGGTCTACCGTTTTCTTAATTCTTCATATGGAATACATAATAAAAAGATTTAAAGAATAAAACAAGTAGGAGACATGTTGAGTTTTTTTGAAGGTCTGTTTTACTCCACTTTGTAAAATTTTTTCATTGCGATAGACAAAAAATTAATACCATAAACTCAGTAAAAGGCCAAAAAAAGTACAACAAGCTGAAAAACTCATAATACAAAAATTTTCTGAAAGTGGCCCATTTTGCTCCACATTTTCAATTTTTTATTTTCAATGAACAGCGCAAAGGAAGGACAAATAATTGACAAGGAACTAAAAAAAAGTGAAACCAGCGAAAAGCACTAAGGATTTCAACATTTTTTTTTAAGGGACCGATTTTGCCCTCTTTTCCCTTCATCCGATGTCACGCAGTTCAAAAGTTATCTTTAAAAAATTTCATTAGTGCGACTTCTTAATATGTAACGGGCTTATTTAGTTCGAATTTGTGTTTAGTAGAACCGTTTAGTAGAATCGCATCCTAGTTAGTTCATTTGTTGAAAACTTAAGAAAGGTTCACGCACACAAGCACTATTCCTCACAATCATATCGGAATAGCTTTCTAAGGCCTCAAAATACTGAAATAAAATGAAAATTCGACCTTCGATAATCGACCGGACATTAAATTCTAAAGACTCATAATTTTCATAGTGACAAGTTAAAAATTATTTATTAAATGGTTAGGCGAGGGATGACTCATATACTAGTTCAAAACCGCTATAACGT